>NC_136060.1:219030744-219649650 GCF_964261635.1 Lissotriton helveticus
GGGTACCTTCGGAACCCCCCCCCCTCACTGGTACAAGGCCACTGCCCTTTCAGCCTGCATGCCCCTGGGAGGGAGAAAATAACAAAGTCAATATAGCACCCTGCCTGGCTGCCATGCCAGATAGAACTGCCTGACAGTATAGGTAAGTCACCCCTCTAGAAGACAAACAGCCTTATGGCAGGGTGCACTATACTCCAGGTGAGAGCATATCTGTATAGGCAATATCGAGCACCATATCCCAATCTTGTAAGTGCCACTGCAGCCATGGAGAGTATATATGCTGTGAACTCGACAACTTGAGTTCCACAGCAACATGCTGAATTTACTGAATACAGGACTGTTTGGTATACAGCTACTCATTTTAAAAAATCAACACTTACGCCAGTGTGGGATTAATTGTAGCATATACCGAGAGGGCACCTCAGAGGTGCCCCCTGAATCTCTATCTACCCTGGTGTGGTCACTCGCTGGCTGTAGGCAGCCAACCACCACTAGACATGTTTCTGCACCCCTGGGTAGAGAGCCCCTGCTCGTTGGGACCAGAAACAATTCACATCCTGGGCCCTATCTCCAAAGGAACACATTAGGTTGAACTCCGATTTTGACCTCTGCACCCAGCTGCTCCTGTGCCCCTGGTGTTGCAGTTTTAGTGCTTGTTTGACCCCTGGCCCTTGCTGACTTTTGACTTGTTTAACTGCAATATTGTTTTCCCCTTAGGATAACATTGGGATGTGTGAAAAAGTTTCTGAAAGTGAAAAGTATTTTTAACTAAACATTTAATTACATTATTATGAAGAACCAGGTCTTAAAATAAAGTACACATATAATTTTATAAAATTGGTCTGGTCTCCGTCTTGAGTTGTGTGTCCTTTATTGATAACGTGTGTGCAATACATTTCTTAAACTTCTCTGTTTTAGGCCGAAGGCTGCTCCCCCCCACTACCACTAATAGAGCACTTTGGATTTTGCATTGAGCCCTGTACACTTTTGGGGGACCCCTGGACTCTGTGCATGGCATTACCACCTAGTGGCAATATCATACAGAGAGCCAGCTTCCTACACAAACATCTTAGGGTACTGTGAAGCCATCATAAAGCTAGAAAACCATAATGACAAATATTCAGCTCATGAACTCGTTAAGGCTTCCTTGTGCACTTACAGGGCCTCATTTATGAGAATCCTTAGGTCTCCGTTCTGTGGCGCAGAGGCCTGCGTGATATTTATCAGGTAACACTAAGCCAATTTTTTTGGCTTAACGCTGCCTGATAAATACCAATCCCTTTAACAACGTGTTCTGCATTAAAGGGGCGTGCAATGGGTGTTGCTGGGTGTGTTCTCAGCAACATCCATGGCCTTTTGACACTTTCCCATATTTACGAGAAATCGTAAATCTGAGGCAGTGACAAAAGCTTATGCCTCCCTAGGGGAGACATAAGGGGGGCACAACATGGAGAAATATCTTTATTTCTCCTTGTTCTTCCTTTTTCTAAGTGTGCTGCATTTTGCAGCACACATAGAAAGAGGAGAACGCCTCTTGTGATTATTTTTGTTCAGAAAGGTTTCCCTTTGTGAACAAAAAAAATCATCTCCGCAATGCAGGCACCCTTGCACCATGGTGCAAACGTGCCTGCATTGGCGCACGGCAGCCCATTGTGCGCCGGCGCAGGGGAAAAGGACAGGAATGTGATGTATCTTATAGATACGGTGCATTCCTGCCCTTTCTGTTTGTCCTAGGGAAGCGCAGCAGGAAGGCCTGCCACGCTGCCCTATGACAAAACCTCATAAATGAGGCCCCCAATATCCAAGACTGGCTCAGATATTGCAGGGTCATTTCTGCTCATGAAATATATATCTACACATGGGATATAGTAAGTTCCCCCTGTTTTAGGGTTGTAAAGCCTGCAGTAGGGGTAACTTACCTATATCTTGTGCAGGCCTGTGTGCCATATCGACTCTTCGGTTTTCTGTGGCAATGGCAGTTGTATGTTCTTGGTGAGGGGTGGCACAATTTGTGCTGCAGCCCGATTGCACCCTCTTCAGTACCCATGCCATAGGAACCAGAGGTACCATTTACCAAGGCGTTACAAAGGTGGCTGAAGTTGTGTCAATCATGGTACAGTTTTGGGAAAGAGATCAGGCACTGGGAACCTGGATTGCAGCGACTCAGGGTACTTCGAAATCACATCAGGCATCAGCATAAAGTGGGGACTAACCAAGTCAAAAGAGGCACTCTCCTATAGGCGAGCGGACCATAATGTTGCCACTGTGTACCCTCTCTGCCAATATTTAAGTGTACAACAACAAGGAGGGGATGCCAATACTGATATGTTTTTTAAAGCAATTACTAATACCAAAGTATAGACACCGGTTCAATACCTTGGATGGCTATAAAATAGCTCTTTATTCACAATAATTCATAAACAGCAGACACAGTTTCAAGTTTTGTGTGCCTTTACAAGTTGTATTCTTGACAAACAATACAAATTAGGACAAAAAAGTAGTAAAAAATTCTTTCAACCATATCATCACTTTCCAAGCATATCACATTCACACCACTCTCATTAAGACATATGTACAATACACAAAAATTCAAGAAGAGTGAATTCAGGAGATACAGGGTCAACTGTACAGTTCTAAAGAAATTATTAGAAGTAACACTATATACATCACTATCATTTCATTTTTGATTTTCGATTGTCAAAAAGAATATAAACACTCAATAGGTGTATAAGCACAGAACCAAGTGCCAGGAAATTGAACACCAGGATAACACAGGTTGACCCTAAACGGTCTACGCGTCTCGAATCCTTACTAATCACAGGATTCTCATCAGGACCATAGAACGCTCTGCAGGGGAAATAAAAAGAGAGCAAAGACCAAATCTGAGTATCTAATTCAGTAATAAAACCATATATACCTCTCAAGCACTACACACCAAAAATCCAAAGGCAGCTTACCCATCAGAAGAGCAAGTGGAGATTATGGTTGCTCCTACATGAAAGGAAGAAACAAAGAGGAGAAACAATCAACACAGGAAAATGACAGAAGGGGTATTAGTAACACTTCTCAGAAACCAATGTGGGTTCTATATGTGTATAAACCACAGTTACCTTGAAAAAGATATTTTCTTGGATGGCAAAAAAATCCAATCTTCTTAAAAGAGGCGCGGCCCGCTGGAATGCCCCTGGTGAACCACAAATGCATGGTTTAGTGTATACACTTCATGAATCCACACCGAGTCGATGCATGCATTTCAAACACTTAGCGCTTACCGGGCGGGGATCGGAGTTGAAGCCCGAGTGTAGTTCAGGAAGATTTGGCCAATGGTGGCGGCATCGGAGAATAAATCAGCACGCCGGCTATCTGAAGAGACAAAAGCCGGCGGGCGCCGTATTTAGTTTAAGCTGGGCTGTGCTCTAAAGTTGGGGCTAAAATCGCTACTAAAGAAGACATACGATCTTACCATTAGTTCGCCGATCCGGACGCCATGGGCAAGCACTTAATCGGTTGTGATCAGGGGCTGAATGCGCATGCGTGTCCCTCAGCACGCTGGGTAATGTAGTTTCAGTGCGCGGGAGCGGTGGTACGAGCAGGAGAGTAACTGGTCCTGCTGTGACAACATCAGGGGTGGTGGTGGCCCTCGCGTCATGGGTATTGCATATCATAATTAGTAAAAGACCAGAGTACTACTGGCACGTACCTTAAGCTGCTACGAGAACATGAAGTTAAAGTTTGTAGATTTCGGACAATTCATTGAGACCCAACACGGCCGTATCGAATTTTACAATAAGAAGGGCTTCCCTCCTTGCTAGTTTTAATTCCCAATCACTTCCGCGGGAGTCTCTTTCTACTTTGGAGATGACTGTCCATCTCAAGTCATTAATCTGATGTTGGCATCTATTCCAATGATTGACCACTTTCTGTTTAAGTCTGGACTTGTGTTGCGAAATCCTTTGACGGATTTCTTGGTTGGTCTTGCCAATATACTAGAGCCCACAGGGGCATTTTATTCCGTAGACCACGTATTTTGATTTGCAGTTACTGAAAGTTATGTGATTCCACGAGATTCCATTGTGTTGGAAGAGTGTACCTTCTACAGTAAGGTCACAACACAGACATGTCCCACATTTGTGGTGACCTGTGATGGGGGGAAAACCCATAAGATGTCTTAAAGTGGGTTGTGATTCCTTTGGGGGGGCTGCTCTCACTACATAGTTGGCAATGCACTTTTCTTTTTTAAAAGCAAAAAGAGGAGACTCATGTAGACTCTCATGTAGGTCCTTCACTAGATGCCAATTCTGTCCAATGTTTTTTTTAAGTTTGTTGGCATTTGGGCAAAAAGTGGTGACGCACACTTGACGTTTCAGTTGGGATTTCTTTTTGCGTTCAAGAAGGCATTCCCTAGGAATTCATCGAGCACGTTTCATTGAATTTCACACTAGTTTTTCAGGGTAGCCTCGTTCACATAACTTTTTGACAAGATTACCAGCATGCAGATTATAGTCATCATTGTAAGAACAATTTCTACGCACGCGTAAAAATTGGCCGTAAGGCAGATTTTCCTTTAGACTCCTGGGATGATTACTGGAGAACAATAAGGCCTTGTTTCTATCAGTTGGCTTGGTAAATAAGGAAGTCGACAATTTCCCTTCAGCAGGGAAAACTTCCACATCCAGAAAAGATATTCTCTTGTCTGATTGGACCATACTGAACTGGATATCGATGGTTCTCGCATTTAACCAGTTGTAGAATAGTTCCAACTTATCTCTCCCTCCTGACCAAATCATAAACACGTCATCGATGAACCGTAGCCATGTCTCAATGTACTCAGAAAATGGATTGTTTTTATGTACATAAGTGTCTTTCTATAGAGACATAAACAATACTGCCAGTTCTGGGGCGAAAGGACACCCCATAGCTACCCCCTTCGTTTGGAAAAAGAATTCTTTCCTGAAACAGAAGTAGTTCTTTTTAAGGGCATAAGAGGCTAGATCTACCAAAAATTGTGTGGGAACTTGGACGGGTCTTGGTCTCAAGTCCAGAAAGTGAGAAAGCACTGTCACTGCTTCATCCTGAGGTATTTGTGTATAAAGGGAAGTTACATCCATTGTAACTAATAGGTCCTTCCCTGTTGTAAAGTTAATTGTTTCCAATTTTTTGATGAAGTCAAAGGGCCTGTGTCAGTCTTATGCCTGCTGTGAGGCAGGCACAAGATTTTGACACAACAGCGTCCTAGAAGTGATGCAGTGAAATCTTATAGATTTCACTGCGTCACTTCTACGAGGCTTTTTGCGGTGGAACGCCCCCCCTGCTTACATTATACCTGGTGCAGGTATAATGTAGTGCAGGGGTTTACAAAGTGACACATCTGCTTAGATGCGTCACATTGTAAATAGTGCGCAACAGGAGGCATGTTTTACACCGCTGATGCGTCACAAAAAGTGACACATTGGAAGCGCAAAACTGACACAAGGCCTCATAAATGAGGCCCTTCGTGCCCATGTCACAGAATACGCTGTGGAATGCGTGGTGACGTATGCACATGAATACATCATCACACGTGTATACCTACTTAATGACGTGGCACCGGTAAAGGCATGATTTGAATGCGCTGTATGTGTGTCGCTATGACCCTCTTTTTTTTGTTTTCTGTGTTTTTTAGACACTACTGCACATCATCATTAAAGACGCTTTTTTCCGATGCTGCACATCATTGTCACATACGCAGTGCCTACGTTCTGTTGAGAGTCACAATCACCTTAAACATAGAGTGATTGAGAGTTTATGTATATCATATTGTTATTGTATTTTGGAAAAAAATATTTTGGGAAAAAAATGATATTTTGCAAATCCACATATTTACTATTTGGGTCAATTGTGTATGATATTTTTATAAATGTTTTGTAACTATTTAAACAGAGTAAAAATGAGGGACTGGAGCTGTTTAATACAGAAGGGGCAGGATGTACCTGTGTTATATTTAGCGTTCAACAAGTGTTGCAAAAAAGTGTTTTAAAAGAGGTTGCCTCTCATTTGCCTGGGGGTATTTCTAGACATACTCGATGGAACCAGCATTGCCCCAATACATCCACTCTTCACAGAAGCATGTATATTAGTATAAATGCAGTTGGCAGTGTTGTTATGTTATGTTATGTTAAAAAAAATTATTGAGCGCGACTAACACCGTTAGGTTTCTTGGCGCTTATGCTGAGGGAGCGGTGAAGGAAACGTGAGAGAGAATCTAAATATAGGACTCGGTGAAGATGTGGGTTTTAAGGAGTGATCTGAACCCAGAATATGAAGAAGACAACCTAAGAGAAAGAGGAAGGGAATTCCAGAGAGATGGAGCTAGAAATGAAAACCTAAGGCCACCATGTTTCTTCCTCTTAAATCTGGGGACTGATAACAAAGCCATCCGGGATGACCGGAGATTGCGAGGAGGAACATACGGGTGGAGAAGAGAGGAAATAAAAAGAGGACCTTGGCCTGCAAGAGATTTTGAAATAATGCAGCCTAGCTTAAACTTACAGCGAGCAGATACCGGGAGCCAGTGGAGACTTTTTAGAAGAGGACGAACATGTTGATCTCTAGGTTGGTGGTAAATCAGGCGAGCAGCTTGATTTTGGATCAACTGGAGTCTCTTCAGTTGGTAATCAGGAATGCCTACATACAGTGCATTTGCGTAGTCAAGCCTCGAAATGACTAACGCAAGCAAAGCCAAAGTAAGGGCTTCGGTGGTGAGTAGGCGAGAGATTTTACGGATGGCTAGCGGACACTACTGCGCTGATCTGGGGTGTCATAGAAAGATCGTTGCTAATGACAACACCCAGGCTTTTGGCTGTGTTAACTGGGAAAGGAGAACTACCCAGACTTGCGGGCCAAAAGGAAGGCTGCCAAGGATTGGAGAGTCCCCCGACAAGAATCAATTCGGTCTTGTCGGGGTTGAGCTTCAGATGGTTTGAGCTCATCCAATTACTAATGAGGCAGAGCGTGTTTTGAAAGATAGTGATGGAATCATCAGTGGAGTCAATGGTGAAGACCAGCTGAATGTCATCCGCGTAATTGAACGCGGTGACACCCAACCCACGAAGGGAACGAAGTAGAGGGACCAGGTACAGATTAAAAAGAAGGGGAGACAAAGAGGAGCCCTGCGGGACACCACAGGTCAGCCCGACCTGGGTAGCAGAGAACTGGGACAACCTGACGGCTTGTTGGCGTTTAGTCAGGAAAGACTGAACCCAGTCCAGGGCGGTACCATGGATACCAGCCTCTCTGACACGGTCGACTAAAATATCATGGTCGACCGTGTCAAAGGCGGCCGATAAATCCAAAAGGACCAGGGCCTGACGGATGTTGGCGTGGGCCCCTCTGCGCAGTTCATCCATCACAGAGAGGATGACTGCCTCTGTGGAGTGCGCAGGTCTGAACCCGGCCTGCTGGGAGTCCAAGACGCATGAGTCTTCGACAAAGGTGCTGAGGGTGTGGGTTACATGCGACTCCAAAACTTTGCTAAGGAAAGGGAGAAGGGATATGGGGCGATAGTTGCTCATAATGGAGGGGTCTGCCGAGGGTTTTTTCAAGATGGCAACCACCTCGGCCTGTTTAAAGGAGCAGGGAACCTCCCCGGTGGCCAGAGAGTTGTTTAAGAGGGCCAAGGGGGATTCAGGGCAGGAAGTGAAAGCTTCCCGAAGGGCTAAGGGAGGGCAACAGTCGCGAGGAGAGCCAGAAGAAACCTTGTGCAAGAGTGAAAGAAAGTTAACTGTCGAGATGGGAGGGATCTGGGTTAAGATATGGGAATTGAGATAGTTGGTGGGATCGGTGAGCAGAAAGGGGGCTAACGGGGCTTGGACAGAAATACTGGTTTTAATTTTAGCAATTTTTTCCACAAAAAATTGGTTCATAGAATCACACAGGGATTGAGAGGGGAGGGGCGCGATAGTGACTCTCGCCGGGTTAGACAGTTCCTCAACAATTGAAAATATGTCCTTAGATTTATTTGAGGAATCCAAAATTCTGTTGGAAAAATAAAGGGATTTGGCCAATGCTATGGCTAATTTATACTTTTTAAGCAGGGAGGAAAATATCTCTTTGGTCTCGAGGGAATACCCCCGGCGCCAGCGCCGTTCTGCCTGGCGGAGACCAAGTTTTAGGGCTCTCAGGTCCTCGGTGAACCACCTCTGGGCATCATGACATCGTCTCGCTCTAACTAATTTTAAGGGTGCTACTACGTCAGCAGCAGAAGTAAGCCAATGAGTGAGGCTCTGTGTCTGGGAATCGATAGAGACAGATGATCCAGTGATAGGTGGAGCAGATGAGCTAAGAAGAGAGGTAAATTCATTTAAGTCTGCCCTGTTCCAATTGCGAGCCAGAAAATTAGTTTCTCGGACCTTGATAGCAGGGGAGGGCATAGCTAAGGTAAAAGTGATCAAAAGGTGGTCTGACCAAAGGCAGGGGAGAATAAGGGGAGCAGAGATGTCCAGGCAAGATGTCCAAACCTGGTCTAGGGTGTGATCCTTGACGTGCATAGGTGAGTGAATGTGCTGAGTGCAGTTTAAACCTTGCATAAGGTCTGAGAAAGCCAGTGAGCCAGGGGTTTCATGAGCATCCGACGGGCAGCTTGTGTTGAATGCTGCCCCTTAGAAGGACTGTTAGGGGACTCTTAATTGCCAAGGTGTGGTGATGTCATGTAGTTAGATGACTGTCAGAACTCCTATATGTCATCTGGAGTATTGGCAGATCCCAATGTTCTAATAATGATAGTTACCATCTATGCCTTGGTCACACCAGGAACGGCTCTCTGTACTCCCTAATAAATCTTTATCTACAACTACACTGACAGCATATGCATAAGCAACTTGTTACTGAGGTAGGTTATTATGTGGGTGAAGTTCATTACTTTCCTTTGTGGGTTCATCAGACCCACCTCGAGGGTTATAGAGGCCTAAAGCACACATTATTGAAACTGCAGGTAGCTTCACTGCGCTACTTGCATTGCCATTCATTGTGTCTATGCGTATTTGTGCAGGGACCACTCTGTTTTGGTGTTTGTGTGCATGCCCCAGATGTTAACTGGGGCTATTTGTGTACGTATACATATTTATTATTACAGCCAACCATGCTTGCTAGAAAATTAACCTTACAAAATGTATAGAGAAAAATATGACACTGTGACAAAAATACATCTGTAGTTTTGAAGTAGTTTTCGGCTAAAGATCACTTTATCAGATTGTCTAATTAGTTTATAACGTCTTGTTACGAATGGGATAACAAAGGCTACAACTTTCTGTTAATGACAATAAATTGAGAATTTCGCACAGAGTGCTTTGCTCTGTGTATATTCAGTAATTCGTCACAAAAACTGACTCTTTTTGCTTACTAGGCTAGAAGTCACTTGGAGATTGATCGAGTTTCAGCAAAGATATAGCGAGAACATAATCTGGTTATCTGTGGAGTTAAAAAGAATTACCACTGCAACAGTAAGATAATGAAAACATAATCATGAGATGCTTTTAATGATGTGTTTTACTTTACCATTACTGAAATAGAAAATCCTAAAACCTTTAACAAGATACTTGAAGCTTATTGTTCGTTCTGTGAAATATTTTTGTTCCCTCTGGATCTTGATCATAATCACAGTTTGCTCAATAATTATTGTGCTACATTCATTCAATTTATAATTAAGACCAACAACTGGCCCTTGAGGCAGAAAGTGCTGAGTCGAACTCTAGGGTGTTCACAGAAATTCATCCCTCCAGTAAAGTGAATTCTTAAGCAGAACTGGGAAAGCAAATTGTCATTCAAAACGGTGTTTGACAGTATTAATGCCTTGTGACCATATTACAATCCAGTATGATTAAATGCAATAAAACTTACCGAATTGCGTTCGAATATCTGTATGTATTTTGTAAAAATGTAATGTTTAAAGTGAAAAAAGTTAGGGGCGTAGCTTTGACGCCGATTCAAGATGGTGACTTCCCCATGAGCTCTGACGCGGACGCAAAGCTTACTCAACTTTGTGGCCTCTCCTGTACCACTTTCTCAGACACAAATTCGGTAGACATCCTATGAACCTGCATGCTGTTTTCACACCATGAGTGTGCGTTTTGAGACACGTGTGCTGCGGTGGTGATTTTCTCCTCCTAGATGCGAGCTGCCGCCATTTTAGACTGCGTCGCTCACGTCACAGCTTTTTCTCTCTCTTTTTCTTCACTTTTTTTGGATATAATTTACTGCCCCTTTCTTAAAAGTGATCCCTAACTTATCTGGGACCTCCCTAATGTCTACAATTTTCGGACCTGGTTGCTGCAAATGGTGATTTTTTCTTCTGTTGGTCCGCTATTGATCTGCTGTTACCTGTGAAGGTATATCCCCTCAGATATGTCAGTTTAATGACTATTCTTTTTACCTATAACCTGGGTCAGCCTTTTTTGACAGCCTTATTGTGGATAACTACAGCAGCATCTCTACAGAATTTGGGAGAACACATTTTTGCAACCGCTTATTTGCTTCACTGGGCCAATTTTGTTCCTTTTCCTATCTTCACCAAAACGTTCCTTTCATTGTAACAAGATGGCCAGTGATTTGCATTTGAACATTCAATATGGCATTCTTCAACCATGTCTTTGTAAGATCACCTATGAAGGCACCTCCCAGTCTTTTGATGACCGGCTGAAACTGAAAACGTGTCTGCAAAGCATAACAAACCACAATACGGAGACTAAACCTAGATATTTTCTAGAAGGTTAAATTTTTTTTCACTAAATTCTTTCTCTCTTATCTTCTCTTTCTTTTTTTTCTCATATGACTCCTACTTCTAAAATGCACTTCTCTATTACCAACCTTTATTTTGGTTGGTCTTCTTATATCTTACTATAGTATTACTAATATTCCTAATTTCCTAACATAGTAATCTCTCATTTTACCTTTTTTATCTCCATATTTAACTTTAATAATATGTCTACTTACTTTATAACTTTGATAGTCTTTTTCTCTGTTGCCGTTTTTGTTTTTGACGTAAGCATGTCCTCAGCTTACCCTTTAACTTTTTCAATACAGATCTGGATTTTTATGCTTGATCTGTCCTTCTTTTTTCTCTTTCATACTTCTTTCTCCTTATCCCTCCTTTCCCTTTATTTGACTTTTTTCTTCCTGGTTTCCTCCTATTACTATTCTTGCTTATACATGAGTTGTTTCCTTTTCTTGATTTTCTTTCTATCATAACTGCCTCTTTTTTATATTATTTGATGGTCGATAAATGGTGTGTTTTTGTCTTTTTTATTGGTTTTGCATCTTGTTGTTCCTGTTTCTGTATGTTTTCCCTCATGCCACACCATGTTAATGTTGTCTCGTGGTATGTTTGTGGTCTAGTTCATAATGTCAAATGTCAAAAGATATTTTCTCATTTATCCAAACTTAACACATATGTTGCCTTTTTACAGGGAACGTACTGTAATGATGTGGAATTACTAAAACTTAAACTTCAATGGGTTAATCAGGTTACTTTTTCTCCTGCTGTTAATCCTCATGGTGGTGTTGTTATTCTATTCCACAAGTCATTGAATGTGCAAATTGTATCAACTGAATGTGATTTGAATGACGATGTGTTTTGGTTGATGATATTATATCTCAAGTCTCACAAAGCCTTTCAATCCACCATCTCCTCTCATCCATTCTTTGATGTATGGAAAACATGTACCCTGATATATATGAATTCACATTTTTTTCCAATGTACATCATACTATGTCTCCTATTGATTATATTTTGGTTTCCAAATCATTACTACCCTCTATTCAATCTTCTGAAATTGGTTCATCTGGCCATGCTCCTGTGTTATCTTCTTTTGATAGGTCTCTTAATACCTGCAAGCAAGGCAGTTGGCATTTTAATAATTCCCTACTTTCTGACCAAACCTTCATTTTGGAAGCAACCTCTTTCATTAATGATTTTTTTTCAACTTAATCACTCTATAAATACCTCTGTTCATAATCATTGGGATGCTTTTAAGGCTTCCTTTAGGGCCTTTACTATTGCCTAATCTTCCAGAAAGAAAAAGGTATTAAACGCTGAGTATCTGTCAGGTCTTCAAAAGATAAAGATTTTAGAACATACTTACTTCTCCTTTAAATCCTCCTCAAGCCTACGGGAACTGATTAAAGCCAAGTCTGCCCTGAATAAAATTGCAGCAGTCGATGCTTGTAAGTTCCTTCTTAAATCCAAATATCATGGAGGCCAAAAAAAGGCTGGTGAAATGTTGGGCAAATATTTAAAAATTACATCTGAACGGAAAAATATTGGCCCTTTTCGTTCTCAACAGAATAACAAAATATTATCCTCCGACTTTGAAATTGTGAATCTCTTTCAATCTTATTATAAACTACTAGCAGCCTGTCCTGACGTTGTCTGGGTATGAAATAGAATGTGTGTATTCAGATGCGGTCATTCGCGTGTTCCCCCGCTTGAGGCCCAGCTGCAGCCCTGGTTGATGTTAGCAGGCGCGTGTCCCCCCGCTTGAGACCCAGATGCAGCCCTGGTACATGTTCCCAGGCGCATGTAATTAGTGTAGAGATACGCCGCCTGAGCCCGGCTACAGCCCTGGCTGATGTTAGCAGGCGCCTGTAATTTGGTTTAATGTGATAGTTCAGTAACAGTGCGCATTAGAGGCTGCAGTAATTGTCCCCGCAGACACGCTCAGTCGCGTGTGCCCCGCTTGAGGGCCAGCAGCGACCGTCTAACAATTAGAATTGTCTGAGTCTTGAATTATTGTTTCCCACTGTTCTTATTTTTTTATGACCCACACCAACGCTCTTCGGCCGAGTGCTTTTTAGACGCACCCAGGCCAAGCCACACACTGCGTTAAGCCCTATCAGACGCACCCAGGCCAAGGCACACACTGCATTCGGCACCCCCAGTATGTGTGAGACAACGGGCAATCCCCCAAGGGAGTCTTGCGAATGGTTACTTACCACGCTTCGAGGTGAACGCCTTTGTGACGCCCCCAGGACATGGCCACAGCAGACAATCTGATTAATGTACGATCCAGATGGCATGAAGTGTGGAACGTAGCACACGCACCCAGCGTTTGTCACGCTCCCAGCGTGCCCCCTTGATGCCGCGCAATTGCATAATTTGCGCTTCACATGGCCTGAAGGACAGACACACGCCCACAGCGCGGACACACACCCACAGAGTTTGTCACGGCCCCAGTTTGTCACGCCCCCAGCGTGCCACTTGATGTGGGGCAATTACGACTCACATGGCATGAAGGGCGGAACGTACCACACGCCCCCAGCATTTGTCACACCCCCAGCACATGCCCTCAGCAGAACGCAGACATGCTCACAAGGGATTACTTTGCTGGCACGGTTCTTTTACCTTTTAAATGTATATGGTGGCCGTCTGCATAGCCTTTTGCTGCAACTGCCCTTTCCAACGCTGTATTGGGTGTTGTGATTGGTGCTGTGGTTACTGAGATTACCCGCCTCAAAGGTTTGGGCTCTCTCTTTATATTATTAGTATGGATTAAATATAGAAGATACAACTTCTTCCGAAGGGTGATGTTGAACATTTTTATCAGGGAATACCTAAACCTCCTTCCTTTCCTGACACTCTAGTATCTCTTGAAAAAGATATTTCCCTTCAAGAAATTATTGACGCTCTTAACTCTTTAAAAACAGTTTAAAGCCCCTGGCCCAGTTTTTCCATTGAACTCCTTTCATCCTTTTCCTCTATTTTTGCTCCTAACTTATTAGAGCTTTTTAACTCATTTTTCTCTATCTCTAAAGCTAGTGGTTCCTTTTTGGAAGCCCTCATTGTCATTATTCCTAAACCAGATAAATACCCTACCATTTGTAAAAACTTTCGACCCTTTTAGATAATGAACTACTATTATAATATTTTTGCAAAAATCTTAGCATCTCGCTTGGAGAATGCCATTCCACTCCTTATTAATCCTGACCAAGCTGGTTTTTATTAAGGGCAGACTTGCTTCTGAAAATGCCAGAATGTTTTCCAACATCCTTGACCTTGGCAAAAAATACCTCTCTCCCCTAGCAGCTTTGTCACTTGATGCTGAAAAAGCTTCTGACCGTATAAATTGGCAATTTATGTTTTCTACTCTTCGCTGGTTTGGTTTTGGTCATAAGTTTATCTCGTATCAAATTGCTATATATTGAACCACATGCTTGTTTTTATTAATGGTATTTTTTCTTCCTATTTTAAATTACACAGAGGCACTAGACAGGGTTGTCCTCTTTCTCCATTACTTTTTCTCCTTTGTTTAGAACCCTTTCTTGAACGTTACAGACACAACACCAATATAACTGGTTTCAAACTCAATTCTCATGAAATTAAACTCTGCTTATGCTGATGATATCCTAATTTATATGTCCAGCCCTTCCAGTTCCCTGGATCCTTTTTGTATTCCAATGTTTTTGAGTATAAGTAACATTTCTCTAAAACTGAAATGTTGCTGCCAAATGCCTCTTGTTATCGTTACATGTATGATAAGACTCATTTTACTTGGTGTCCGTGAAAGATTACTTACCTGGTAGTATGGTTCTCCTCCACTGTACCTGATGCATTCGTTCATAATTTATCTACTTTAAAACTTAAACTTCATCAATTATTATCTTCCTGGTCTCCGTTATTTCTATCCTGGTGGGGTACGTTAGACACCATTAAAATGATGATTGTTCCTCATGTTCTTTTTATTCTTTTGATGTTACCCTTTAAAATCCCTAACTATTATTTTTCCCAGATTACTTCTATTTGTACTAAATTCCTTTGGAATAATAAATGTGTCAGTATTACTTCAGTTAAATTAATTCGACCAAAGACAGAGGGGGGTGTGCGTTTCCCTGACTTTACGTTATACCATAATGCCTTTTTAATTCCACAAATCTATGCTGTGTTTAAAGAATACTTTAATTCTCCTTTACCAAAATGGGTAGTTTTTGAACTTTCTTTATTACATGACTTTTATTTTCAGGATGTTGTTTTTATGTCTAATTGTACTTTCATTTTTAAACACCCAATTTTATAATACTACCTTCATTTATTACACACTCTATTTACCCAAGGATTTGACTTTTGTCAATCTTTTCTTGCCTCTTCTAGCTGGTGCAACATATTTATCAAACTGCACCATCAATCTTTTTACTTTAAACAGTGGTAAGAAAAGGGTATTTTTATGTGTATCATTTAATATCTAATAATTCCATCATACCCTGCCCTCAATTACAAGAACGATTTGGCCTCTCTGATTCTTGCATTCAACAATATAACCTATTATTTCCATTACTTCAAGCCTTTTTACTAAACAATTATTTTACATCCGATGTTACTTCAGTTACCCCTATTACACCTTTATTCAATATCACTATGGATTCCACCCCGAGAGCTTCCTTCATTTATAAAACTATGTCCCTATTACTACAAGGAATAAATCCTCTAGTGAACTGTTGTGGGAAAATGATTTAGCTCAATCACTATCTATTCATCAATGGGATCAAATGTGGCTAAAACATTTTTATACCTATAAAGCTGCCAATATTACATAATTTCTGGAAAGCTATATGGTCTAAATTCTCACATGTAATATTCCATTCTCTATTCAAAATATTTTTAGGGGACTAGATCTGCTGATGTTGATCATCTTTCTTATTTTATTCAACCTTTTTATTGCTTTTACATTTAAAGCTAAATTAACTTGCTATAAAAATAATTCTAAACTATCTTTTTTGGTTTGGTGGAACTTAATTAGTGATGAACATAGAATATCTACTGTGTCTTCCTCTTTGTTATCTCAAAAGCTAAAATCTGATTTACTTTGGTTACCTTTTACCGCTTTACAATCCTCACACTCATCATTCTCCTATGACTAATGAATTTCTTCCTTTATCCTTTCTTCTGTCTCCCCTCCTTTCTTTCCCTCTCTCAAGATGGACTCACTAGAGGTTCTACTTAGTGCAACTACGAGTACCATGATGCTATGAGAGTGACCACGCCCATTGGGGCAGGGCCAGGCTAATAGAAATAAATTGTGTTGCACTACCCTGTCTTGGGCTTAACACGCAATCGCCATTGAAGAACGAGTTACATCCGAAACGCGTTTGGCGACAGGAGAAGGAGGACTGTGCATTTCAAACCTGTTTGCAGCCTTCAAATAAAATATGCGATTATCACCTACCTGTTGGGCTCTTCCATTTTGGCAAAACTTTGCGGAGGGAATATATATATATATATATATATATAATATCCCTGCTATAGAAAGTATTTGAGAACACCTTTGTTAATATATTGACTATTTTTTGCAAGAGTTAGTGGTTACCCTTCCCAGTTATGTAAAAGATACTGGCAACTTCCTTTCGAAAATAGATAAGGCAGTATGGTCGGACGATCTTTTGTTAATTACACTTGACATAGAATCGTTGTATACCAGCATTGACCACTGCCAAGGACTTGAGGCCATCAAATACTATTTATCCAAGCATCCAATTGAATATTATGGACATAGTAAAGTTATCATTCCATTAATTGATTGGTGTTTACATAACAATTTCTTTCTCTTTAATGATGCCTTATTTAAACAACTAAGAGGAGTCTCTATGGAGGCCTGTTTCTCCCCCAGCTATGCATGTTTACATGTTGGCTGGTGGGAGGCACAGGTCCTTAGGCGTACACATAAAGCACATTTGAAGCACATGTCACTGCATATTATCGGTACATCGATGATGTGTTCTTATTATGGAAGGGAACACAGGAAGAGGCAGAACCATTCATTGCAGCCATTAATGATAATTGCATGAATTTAAATTTCACCTCTACTCTCGACAAGCTACAAAAAAATTTACTTGATGTGAGGCTTCAGGTCAAGGAAGGAGTATTATGTACTACGCTATTTCGTAAACCTACATCTGGGAACATAACGTTCCATGCTGGAAGTTCACACCCAAAACATCTTATAGCGAGTATCCTGTATGGAGAAATTCTAAGATTGAAACGCATTTGTAGTGATAATGCAGATTTTTTGACATGCCAAGAGGAAATGTGCACGCGTCTTAAAAATAGAGGGTACAGCAACAAAATCATTAATGATGCCGTTGCTAAAGCTAGTGAGCGTCCCAGGAGCACTTTGTTCACAAAGCATCATACTGGTCAGAATCCAGTGAAGAAAGTTTCTGATAGTCCTAGATTTATAACTACTTTTTCTAGACGGGAGAGAAGAATTAGAGCCATTATAACTAAACATTGGCCAATTGTTTTGACTGATGTGGTGTTACAAGAAAGGTTGCCCAAAGTACCATTAATTACCTTTAGGAAAGGTAAATCTATGGGCACTGACCTTGATAAAAACTCTCCAGAAACTAGGAAACCACCACTCTGGTTGCACTCTGCCAATGGGTTCAGACGCTGTACCTCATGTCGAGCCAGTAAGTTTGGGTGCAATAAGACGAGCTATTGCACACCTTTTGAAACATCTCCTGTTCCAATAAAAGGCAGCTATAATTGTAAAACCGAATGTGCAGTTTACGTTTTGACGTGCACTTGTGGGCTAAACTACATTGGCAGTACTAAGCAGCCAGTACACGTCAGGATATTGCAGCACATAAGGGCAATACTACACAACGATCCCGCCTACCCTGTGGCCAGACACTTTGCTAGTTGCCATGGTAAAGACATTAATTGTCTAACATACTATGTTGTCAGTGCCATACCGAAATCCAAGAGGGGTGGCAATAGAGAGCGACAGCTCAGGCAACTTGAGACCAACTTCATATTAGATTTTGACAGCATGTGGCCACAGGGATTAAACAACACAGAAGATATGCACACCTTCTTGTAAGGGTATAAGTTGGATTGTTGTGTTGATGATGTAAATGGTTATAATTATCATGTCCATCAATTTTTTGATATCATTGGAGACTTACAAAATTTCAAAATAGTCAGCTGCTACCTTTCCTGGCTTATTGTTTTTATAAGATAATGTTTTTTTAGCAATATGCCATTTTACATAATAATTTTATCAATTTTAATATTTTACTGCGGATGGAGTATTTTATTAATGATGGATTATAATACGTGCTTGCTATCAACTATTATTATTGTATCTTAGTATATTAATCAAGGCCTTAACATATTATATTTATTACTGCACTGCACTTTTTATGCTATTTTGCACACTTCTGTTTTTTGCACTGTCATATTAGTTCCTAATTTAGGACCTTAACACTTAAGCACTTTTACTGGGTATTTTGGTTGCCTGAATTTATCCGGATAGAATTGCAATGCACATGGGCAGTGCATGTGTGAAATAACAAAAAAAAACGCTGATTCAATATGGATTTATCCAGAGAGAATCTTTTTGCATTCATTTGCAATTACCAATTGTATTTAAACGATTGTAGTTGTTTAAATATGCTGTATTTGTTAAATTAATGTTGCGTGCAAAATACACCAACATTTTAAACTAAATGAATAGCATATAAGCATGTATTGGTGTAGGGTAAAGAAAAAGTACGCTGCACACCTTGCTTCTGAAGTCTTTTTACACTGTCTTTTGACCATGTGATTGTTCTTTTAATGCAACCCAGGTGTGCACTTTCACTACATGTATAAAAAGAAAAAAATGGCGCAGTTTAAGCTGAATGTGATCAAGGGCTGCATAGCCCGAAACGCGTCGTCGTGAGAAGTGAACAATAACGTTTTTCTTGCCTGAAAATCTGCTGCAGAGGCCTGAGTCTCCTTCCTCGCCAGGTGCTTGCTGGAAGTGGTCAGGGTAATCTTTGGATATATATATGTATATATATATATATGTATATGTAAGTATATATATATATATATATATATATATATATATATATATATATATATATATATTACCTACTGGCGGTCGCCAGTAGGTATATATAGTTAGGATTTTTTCTCTATGGGATTTTTGAAAATTCTATGTCTAATAACCTTGGCGTTTGTGGACGGAATTGGCTGAAATTTTCAGGAAAATGGCACATTTTGTTTCTGAGCAGCCCTTGAAAATTTGGGGGGGGTTCGTCAAGGGGGGGCCGAGAAAAAAGGGGGGTCCCAAAACGTGTTTTTAACATTGAGTTTTCCATAGGGCGGTTGGCCTCACTTTTAGCCCGAACGGCTGAATGGATTTGCACGAAACTTGGCAAAATTGTAGGGACTGGTAGCCCGATGTGCCTTTTGTAGGTCTCAATATATGTGCTCCAGTGGATTTTGAGAAATTAACGTTTAAAAAAAGATATATATCTGTAACAGCGGACCTGGCAGCGTCCCAGGACGCGTACTTTACGCGCAACGGAGCTTTGTGAAGCGAAGCTGATTGGTTCTCCGGCGTCTGTCAACATTCCAAACAGTCCGTAGCGGCCGCCATCTTGTCTCTCGGTAGGATCGAGAGACAAGAGGAGGCCAAAGCGAAGGGGCAAATGACCATAAGGGGGCATAGTACATTGTCGCTCACCCCCTAGGTTTGATGTGGAGGTTTTAAAAGGGCCCCGCGGGGCAAAAAAAAATAAAAATATTAATAATCGAACAGCTGAATGGATTTGCACGAAACTTGGCAAAATTGTAGGGACTGGTAGCCCGATGTGCCTTTGCTAGATCTCAATATATGTGCTCCAGTGGATTTTGAGAAATTAACGTTCAAAAAAAGATATATATCTGTAACAGCGCACCGCTTCGCGTACTTTTCGCGTTACGGAGCTTTGCGAAGCGAAGCTGATTGGCTCTCCGGTGTCTGTAAACATTCCAAACAGTCTGTAGCGGCCGCCATCTTGTCTCTCGGTAGGATCGAACAGCTGAATGGATTTGCACGAAACTTGGCAAAATTGTAGGGACTGGTAGCCCGATGTGCCTTTGCTAGGTCTCAATATATGTGCTTCAGTGCATTTTGAGAAATTAACGTTCAGAAACAAGATATATATCTGTAACAGCGCTCCGCTTCGCGGAGATAAAATTATATGTGTATTACCTAGCTGTTGCTAACACCAGTTAGCGACGGCTAGTAGAATATAGCGACCATCTTGGGCCCCACTTTGCATGTGAGTGATATTTATCACTAATGACATGCAAAGTGGGCATGCCAAGATGTTAGCGACTGGAAACAGTCGCTAACATCGCTATCTCCTATTATCAACTTTTGGAAATATTCGAGATAAGCGCGAATATCTCCAAAAGCTACCACCTGCCCTGAGCAGTTCTTAGCCATGTTATCCAATGGGAGGTGGATAACATGGCTAAGAGCATTAGCTCGGTAATGCATGAATATCGCTGAGTTTTCAGCGATATTAATGCATTGCGGTCGTTTTTTATCGTATTTCCGATAAACCTTGATAATAGCAAGGTTTATCTGCGATAATTTCTGACGGTAAAAAAATCGTTGCTAAGCATCGTTAGGGATAAATATCGCTTAACTTTGGTAATATGCCCCAACGTCTGTTAACGTTCGATTCGAAGGAAATCAGGAAGTGCTGAAAAACATTGTCTGCGCCATCTTGTCTTTTTTCAAATGCCACACTTTTGTTGTGCACGGCAGCCATTTTAGATGCCTTGACCAGACCCACTCTGTGCACGCTGTCGATCCTTAGCATGGCTCCCCACCCTCGCAAGCATCTCCCCCAGGCAGTGGTCACCCCCGCTCTCTGTCTTATGCATGGGTAATAAACCTCCCCCCATCTGCGCTGCTCTTCCCTGAGAATCACACCCTGTGCCCGCCCGACACCTCCCTTTCGCCCTATTCACTACCGCACCCTCTGACACTCCTTTTCCTCTGTGTCCGATTGTCCAGGCTGGTCCTAGGGTATCAGCTAGCCCTGCAGATGTAGTTTATGGCCACAGCTGTAAAGAATCACCCCTCTTCAAAGGAGTTATAGTAGATCAAGGCCCACACTCGATGAGATCCGTCACAGCAGAAGCGTTGCTATTATCTGAAAACCATCCTGTATTGTGATTGGGGAGGGGACCGAGCCTGAAGCGGAAGATTCCAGGGATGACTCTTTGTACATCAAAGTTTTTACAATTATGTGTCACATTAAAAATATATAGCACTCCGACAAAGTAGTAAGATTATAAAACTTTAATAATTTATAAATATATACAAGAAAACAAAAATAGTAATAACATATAAACATTTTTAGGGAAAAACAACGAAGTAGCGGTCGGCTGTGCGAATAGTCCCAACGCAGCACAACGTCCAGATTTCCGGCGTGGGGCGTCGCGGGGGGTGGGTCATCAGTAGCAAACTGTTGTGCGAATAGTTCCAAGGCAGCAGAACGCGCTGAAATCTAGATGACACGAAAGTGATGTCTAGTAAGTTGCCACCCAGCAAATAACGGCATGGGGCGTCGCGGGGGGTGGGTCATCAGTAGCAAACTGTTGCGCGAATAGTTCCAAGGCAGCAGAACGATGGCACCAAGGTGATGTCCAGTAAGTTGCCGCACTGGTTTTGGTATCCTACAATGCTGCTCCGAATAACGGCGTGGGGCGCCCCGGGGGAGGCGGCGTGAACGGGCCTCTCCAGGTGGAGTGTCATCTGTTGTAGTGGGGCGCCCCTTTACCGTTTCAGTTGCCATTCCGTCCGTTTTTGGTCCACTGTGTCAAAAGCCGCAATTCAGCTGAGTTGCGCCCACTCTTGCGGTGCAGCGATAGGCGGCTGTCACAGGACTCTCAAAATGGCGGCAGGCTGTTTCCTTTTTGGGCCTGGTCCACTGAAATGGCCCTGGGACACCTTGGAAATCGGACGCTTGTCTGCTAGGTCTTGGACCCCATTCTCGAAAGCGTCCCCTCCGCCTTGAGAATTCATCAAAAGTTTTGGGGGCTCCGACTCCTGCAGGCTTCTGGTGGGGAGCGGCTGCCATGATTGCTCGCGGAATGACCACGACTGAGCTACGAGATGGTGGTGCTCTCATGCTGACGCCAGCTTCAGTCTGAAACATCCAGAAACAAGGTGGGGCTTTCATCGTTTGGGAAAAAAAAAAAGTTTTCATCCAATGAAAAGTGTTGTTTTTAGGTCACATGATCAAGCCTTCCATCATTAGGAAACCAAAAGTAAAATGAACCAATGAAAAGTTTTATAAACAAGTCACATGACCTGTTATGCGGCATAGGGTGTAAAATGCGGAGAAAATACGTTGGCACGTGAGGCGGCGTCAGTAGCGGACCGATGTGCGAATAGGCCGAAGGCAACACAACGCGCCAAGATCCGGATGGCACCGAGGTGGTGTCCAGCAAGTTGCAGCACTGGTGTGGCCATCCTACAATGCTGAAAGTCGGCGTGGGGCGCCCCGTTTGCCTGTGAGTTTGCGTCAGTAGCGGACCGATGTGCGAATAGGCCGAAGGCAGCACAACGCGCCAAGATCCGGATGGCACCGAGGTGGTGTCTAGTAAGTTGCCGCACTGGTGTGGCCATCCAACAATGCTGAAAGTCGGCGTGGGGCGCCCCGTTGGCCTGTGAGTTTGCGTCAGTAGCGGACCGATGTGCGAATAGGCCGAAGGCAGCACAACGCGCCAAGATCCGGATGGCACCGAGGTGGTGTCTAGTAAGTTGCCGCACTGGTGTGGCCATCCTACAATGCTGAAAGTCGGCGTGGGGCGCCCCGTTGGACTGTGAGATGGCGTCAGTAGCGGACCGATGTGTGAATGGGGCCGAAGGCAGCGCAACAATATTTTCGGAATAGAAGACACCACTAGGCGCTGAGATTCCAAGATCCGGATGGCACCGAGGTGGTGTGTAGCAAGTTGCCGCACTGGTGTGGCCATCCTACAATGCTGAAAGTCGGCGTGGGGCGCCCCGTTGGCCTGTGAGTTTGCGTCAGTAGCGGACCGATGTGCGAATAGGCCGAAGGCAGCACAACGCGCCAAGATCCGGATGGCACCGAGGTGGTGTCTAGTAAGTTGTCGCACTTCTGTGGCCATCCTACAATGTTGAAAGTCGGCGTGGGGCGCCCCGTTGGCCTGTGAGATGGCGTCAGTAGCGGACCGATGTGCGAATGGGGCCAAAGGCAGCGCAACAATATTTTCTGATTTGAAGACACCACAAGGCGCTGAGATGCCAAGATCCGGATGGCACCGAGGTGGTGTCTAGCAAGTTGTGGCACTGGTGTGGCCATCGTACAATGGTAAAAGTCGGCGTGGGGCGCCCTGTTGGCCTGTGAGATGGTGTCAGTAGCGGACTGATGTGTGAATGGGGCCAAAGGCAGCGCAACAATATTTTCTACAATATTTTCGGAGTAGAAGACACCACAAGGCGCTGAGATGCCAAGATCCGGATGGCACCGAGGTGATGTCTAAGTTGCGGACCGATGTGCGAATGGGGCCAAAGGCAGCTCAACAATATTTTCTGAAGAGAATACACCACAAGGCGCTGAGATGCCAAGATCCGGATGGCACCGAGGTGATGTCTAAGTTGCGGACCGATGTGCGAATGGGGCCAAAGGTAGCGTAACAAGATTTTCTGTATGGAAGATACCACTAGGCGTTGAGATGCCAAGATTCGGATGGCACCGAGGTGATGTCTAGCAAGTTGTGCCACTGGTGTGGCCATCGTACAATGGTAAAAGTCGGCGTGGGGCGCCCTATTGGCCTGTGAGATGGTGTCAGTAGCGGACTGATGTGCGAATGGGGCCAAAGGCAGCGCAACAATATTTTCTGACTGACACCACAAGGCGCTGAGATGCCAAGATCCGGATGGCACCGAGGTGATGTCTAAGTTGCGGACTGATGTGCGAATGGGGCCAAAGGCAGCGTAACAATATTTTCTGTATGGAAGATACCACTAGGCGTTGAGATGCCAAGATTCGGATGGCACCGAGGTGATGTCTAGGAAGTTGGTGTGGTCATCCTACAATGCTGAAACTCGGCGTGGGTCACCCCATTAGCCTGTGAGATGGCGTCAGTAGCGGACCGATGTGCGAATAGGCCGAAGGCAGCACAACGCGCCAAGATCCGGATGTCACCGTGGTGGTTTCATAGTTAAGAGGCACTTCATCTGCAGTGGGGCGCCGAGATCCGGATGGCACCGAGGTGATGTCTAGCAAGTTGCTGTACTGGTGTGGTCATCCTACAATGCTGAAATGTAGTGGGGCGCCCATTTACCGTTTCAGTTGCCATTCAGCTGAGTTTCGGCTGCTCTTGATGCTACAGCGACAGGCGGCTGCAAGAGGACTCTCAAAATGGCGGCCTGTTCTTTGGATTTGGGCCTGGTCCACTAAAATGGCCCTGGGACACCTTAGAACTTGGACGCTCGATTTTTTTTTCCTTTCCTGTACATGCAAAAAAAGGTAAATGCCCGGTACGTTACACGTTTCATCTGCCACGATGAACTCTCCAGAGGAACCGAAAAAAAATATAGTTGTGGTAACTATACCATGCATCGTCATATGGAGAGGTGGCACCAATTAATTATAGTGCTGCATAAAAGAGAGATTTGGAGGAGAACCCCTGACCTGCTAGTACATTCATCAAAGAAGTGGCACTGAGAGCTTCAGAGGCAAGGGAAACGGTCCCAAATATTTAGAAGAACTTTGGAAAGATTAAAATGACATGTTTAGATTGTGGTAAATTAATTTCATGTGGACAGATGAGTGTTACTCTAATAAATACAGCATATGAACATCATCATAGTCGATGGTTGGTAGAGACATTTTGACTATATCCTGGACCTGCCCGTCCTCGCCCAAAATGGCGCCGGAATAAATGGGACTCGTAACTCCTTGTTGTGTACTGGTTGCAGAACCTTGAAATCACGAGATACGTATGCAGTTTTGAAGCACATGGCGGGCGGGGACGAGAATTGATTGAATATTTCGACATCCCTATTGATATTAAGTTCTGATGTGTTATTGATTACTGTACTATTGAAAGTTCGAATTAACGTCACCCATGGTACTTGCCCGCAAATGTATATCTAGATAATTTTATTGTAACTGGCCCTGTGGTATTTTAATTATAAAATGTACGTCCACCGATTCCGTAACTGTTAGACACCTTAGTTCTTGCAACCTAATGGCCCGCCCGTTCCGTTCCTCTACAGTGTAAATGTCTATTCATCATATACGATTACAGTTTGCTCCGTGGCAGGCCCACGTGGTTATAGGCTCGTATTTGTATAATGAAATTTTCACAATAAAGGTTTTTAAAAGAAAACATGGTAGTAGTATATACATTGGTAAAGTTTTTAATAATAGTCACTGTTTTAGAATCATTAAAAGGCAAGTGAAATAAAGCAGACCAATTACATGAAGGGTAAAAGATATAATACGAAGGAACGCAGTAAAGATAAATGGTCAAGGGCTGTTGTGTTTTCTATTCCTGCAACATAAAGTGATCGATAAGAATCTCATATTCAGGCGTATCGGCGACTAAGACAGCAGGTCGACCCTCTTTTGCTCAACGGCTCCGTCATGGGACGAAGAAACGCTCTTTTTCTCGAAAAAAGAATATATTTTACTTGCAGGACAGTTGTAAAATTTCCGGGAAAGTACATTAGCCTGGAACATTATAACATATATTTAAGAAAAAATAATGTTCGGAAGTAATTAAAAGCGTAATTTTTAGGTGATATGACCAAGGCTTTCATCATTAGAATAAGAAAAGTAAAATGAACCAATGAAAAGTTTTATTAACAAGTCACATGACTTGTTATGCTTACGTTACGCGCTGCGCGCCCCGGATGACTTCCGGATGCGCTAACGCGGCGCGTCATATGACGCATTACGCGACAACGCAGGTCCAGAATATAGTCAAAATGTCTCCACCAACCAGCGGTCGAAACACAACCCCTTTCAGCAGGCTAAATAATTCTGTTAAATGACAACAGAAGGGACAGGCAACAAGAACCATCAGTCAAAGAGGGGAGGGCTAGTTCTTCTCTACCGGGTTACATTGGGGCGCTACCGGAACTGATCGAATTGGTAGTCTACAGTGTTTCTGGATGTTTCAGACTGAAGCTGGGGTTAGCATGAGAGCACCACCATTTCGTAGCTCCGTTGTGGCCATTCCACAACCAATCATGGCAGCCGCTCTTTATCGTTATTTTGGGCGGGGTGGGTGGCGGAGCCGAGCTGTTTTGCAGCCATCATTGTGTGGAGTTCAGTTCATCTCACTAGTTTTGTATTTGTCATGAGGGGTTGTTCCTAATGTTTCTATTTTAGCGAGGTCAAAAAGAGATCCCATTAGTGGCCTACTGATTTTGCTCGATTCCTTTTCTTTTTTTTTACACGATTTTTCGTTATCTGCAAAGACTAAACAGAGTATTGCGACTCTGTGTTTGTTTGTAAATAGAGAATGAACCAAAGAGAACTAATTCTAAAACAGTAAATACTTGGATAACAATCAATCAAATGGAGAGAGAAGCAGGCACAACGGATTACAACGGGGGCAAAGGCATGCGTTAACTACCTTTCACTATCTGCAAAGAGAGAGTACTCCTAATAGAAATGAGGGGGGGGGGCACCATTCAAAGCAGATCAGTGTGCATAAACACGAAAATGTTTTCACTTACCACGTACTTGACATTCGACAGCTTATGATATTTGCTATTAAAAAACCATTGAAATTCACTGAAAAAACCATAGGTTATAGACCATATATAGTTAGGAATTAGCATTTACAAAACCTTGAAAATTCACTGAAAAAACCATAGGTTATAGACCATATATAGTTAGGAATTAGCATTTAAAAAACCTTATTTTACTCACACAAAACCATTGAAATTCCATATATAGTTAGTTGCACTAACTATATATCGCGCACCCGCAATCCACTGCTGATCATGTCACATATTACATCATTCATGACATGGTCAGTGACATCACTGATGACATCACTGACGACATCTCAAATGACATCACTGATGACATCACTGATGACATCTCATTTGACATCATTCTTGTGCTAATACGATAAACCTCTTCAGACTCTAATATAACCTTAGATACACTCAGTGTATACAGACACTCACACACTGCCACTCATCCATGGAGTTACTCACACACCCAGTCAGTCATGCAAAGAAACAATCTCACCTCCATTTCTTCAACTATACAGTTAAACACACCTTACTTATTGAAACATATACTAACACATATTTACTCTCTTATACAATCCCTGATACAAGTTCACAATGATCGATACAACCACTCACTCATTCAGTGGCTCTCATGCACAGTTATTTATATATGCCAACTCTCACATGTACTGTGTTTTACATATGTACTTACTATGACATGTAGCATTGAGATATCCATTCACTCATCAATACACTCATGCACACAGTCAACTGCCCATGTAGCTGTTTCCACATGCACTCTTGAACTCATACACCTAGTGAATAAACTGCTCACACATCTATGCATAGAGTCACACACCTTCCAGCCACCCCCACACAAACTCAATCTGCCATAGAAATACTTGGGCAACCAATTAATAACACATATAGCCTCTCGTATAGCTAATGATCAACACATGCAGCAGTTTACAGAACAACAGACATAATGATGCACAAATTAAGACAGTTTAGTCACTAACCCATGCACTCAGTGAGACACATTTAATCACTCACTCATACATTCAGTCATGCACCTACTAAATCCTTCGTCCAGACACTTATACATCTACTCATTCTTCAATATGTAAAACATATTTAAACTTTACAGAAACACACAGTCACTGGATGACGTCATCAGTGATCTCATCAGTGATGTCATTTGAGATGTCATCAGTGATGTCATCAGTGATGTCACTGACCATGTCATGAATGATGTAATATGTGACATGATCAGCAGTGGATTGCGGGTGCGCGATATATAGTTAGTGCAACTAACTATATATGGAATTTCAATGGTTTTGTGTGAGTAAAATAAGGTTTTTTAAATGCTAATTCCTAACTATATATGGTCTATAACCTATGGTTTTTTCAGTGAATATATATATATATATATATGTATATATATACACACATATATATATATATATATATATATATATATATATATATATATATATATATATACACACACATATATATATACTTAATTAAAGGTTCTTGCAGCCGGCCCCCTTCATCCATTGGTCTATTGGTCTCATTCACATTTTGCTTCCTCCCACTGCAGCATATAACATAGGTCAATGGGTCAGCCTACTTCAGTCACTGGCTAACTGTACTTTGAGAGACTTCCTTTTGCTCATTCACAGCAAGCACATCCACAGGTTAGTTCTATTCAGTGCCAGTGTTTTGTTTTCACGTTATTACCTCTATTGTCTTTGTGTTTACAGCCTGATGTGATAGCAGGAATCTGACAGGTGTGAGCACAGTGCACATTCCAGCTTTATTGGTGGTTCCAGTTTCCTGCTAATGCTGTTATAAATTCCTTTTCAATGGCATTTCCTTATCTGACTGCTGCTGTTTCACAGCATACTAGCTTGTGTCTACATGAAATGTGTCTTCATAAAGTAATCCTTTTATTAATACGCAGAGCACAATATGCATTTATAATAGTACTCCTGTAAGTCATGTGGGTATGTATTTTAATTGAAGACTACAATTATACTGTCTTGGGAATTTGGTCTTAGCAGGAACCACAATTCTAGTCAGGGTAAATCAGATGTACCCCATAAATTAACCTGTGCACACCCCCTTTAGCTTGGCACAGAGCATGCAAGCTTAACTTAAGAGGTAATGTGTAAAGTACTTGTGCATCAATAAAACAGTGAAAACAACACAAAAGGATTCTGCACCAGTTTAGAAAAGATAGATCATGATTTTATAAGTAAAACAAGACAAAAATCCAATAAGTTTAAGTCAAGATATGAAGTTTTAAAGATTAAAGGTAAAAATTGCGCTTAGAAGCAAGAAGCACCTATGGGGTTATCTGTTCGTGCTAGACTGGGGCAAAGCCAAGAGTTCAAGCCAACTCTGATGAAGCACGAGCCGAGTACAAGAGCAAAGATAGGCCTGCTGAACAAAAGTGCCTTGATCCTGGTCGCAACAGGGAGATGTGAGGTGCAGCCGAGCGATGTGCCAGTGTCGATCCATCAATCAAGGTGATGTGTTGATTTTCTCCACGAACAGATGGTGATGCACCAGTTCCAAAGATGAAGCACCAGTTCTGAGATGTGCAGGTTTCGAAGCCAATGTGGCTGGTTTCTCAATGCAGTCGAGGGGATGTGTTGATCATCTCTCTCCAGTGGTGGTGATGTGGTGGTTCCAATGCATTGGTTCCAAAGGCGATGAACTGGCTTCAGTTTCGATGCGCTGGTTCTGTTCCTGCAACAGCGGCAAAGCATTGATTCTGCTCACACATTAGAGGATGTGTCTATTCCACTGAAGCTGCTGTTTCAACTTCCAGTGGACCAGGCACAGGAGCAAGGGGTAAGGCTTTGATATCCCTGAGTCTTAACCCCTTCACTGCTAGACCTTTCCCCCGCACTAAACCTTTTTGGCTGCTATTTCACGTAGTTTGCGCTTGGGCCCCTGTAATGTTTTGTCCACATAAGGTATCCACATCAAATTTGCTTCCTTTTCTTAGACCATCTTGAGGATTCTAAAGGTACCAGGGATTGTGGATTCTCCTGAAGGGGACTAAAAAATTGTCCAAATTACACCTACATTTTGTTGTTTAAGGAATAATGGGAAAAAAATGCTGCAGAACAAAGTGTCTGTTTTTTGTCCTCACAAAAGGTATCAACAAATGGTTAATGGTGCTAAAATCACCATCTGCCTAGCTTTCAGTAACAGGCAGACTTTTGTTAAAAAACTAAAACTTTCTAAACAGCATTGGCATTTTACTGGGGCATAGCCTATTTTTTTTGTATTTTTTGTGCTTTCAGCCTCCTTTCAGTTAGTGGTAGAAATGGTTGCAAAATCTGTAATGGATCCTTGAGAACTACATATTTCTGAAACGTAGACAAAATTCAAAATTCAGCAACGGGCCAATTGTTTAGATCTTTCAAGGTTTTTTTTTTAACAAACTAACAATTGAAATAAAAAAAAATTGAAATGGAGTTGGAAAAAACAGCCATTTGTGCTAACATTTCCACCTGTAAATTCTTCTAAGTATGGCACATTTTGAAAGCAATATATTGTTAAGTCTGTCGAACCCTTCTCATTTTGGAGATCTATAGGACTTGTAGGTTCACCAAGAACCCAAGGTACCCAGAAGTCAATAACTGATTTATATCTATATATATAGCAATTCATTTGGTAAAATATAAAGAGTGAAATATAGGTAACTAGGAAACCTATATATTTCTGAAAATGGGATCAGAATATAGAGTTTAGAAGCACTGGTTATTTGCACATCTCCGAAATTGTGGGTACCCATGCAAGCATGTAAACTAGAGGACATTTTTCAAAATAACTTCTTTTTTACACATTGCTTTACATTTGGAAGGCAGAAATGCAAAGAAAGTCAATTGGTGATAACACTTGTTCTAACATTCTGTGTTCCCCTAAGTCTCCTGATAATAATGGTACCTCACTTGTGTGGATAGGCCTAGTGGCTGTGACAGGAAACTGTCCAACATGCAAAGTGGATGCATAACATGTTCTCTAGCAGAGGCGAAGGATCAAGGCACATAAGTCCTGCAACCGTCCACACAGAGTAAGAACTATAGAAAGAGAGAAAGAAACGCAAAATGGTGCACAGAATCAGAGGTGTGACCCTTCTACACCTCTAAATGGGAATTTCTCCCCAAAATGAACAACATCAGTGGTTCAGCACTCAATTCCAAAATCAGTTATATGTGCATAAAAATAACCACATACGATTTTAACGCAAAATGTTCTCGTTCACTTGTGACATAAATTGAAAAAAAAGGTTTCCGAAGCGTTGGCTACTGCTCGTATGCTGTGGTTTTAAGAAAAAGATGATTAATAAAGAGTTATTTGGAAGAAGGTACTACGTTCACATTTGTTCATTGGGATGACCATAATTCATTACTCTGAATTGAGCATTATGGACTGAAAACTTAAGATGCACTCCCTCCGAGTCTCGACCTTCACCACTAGCGATTCCTTCTCAACCATGAACACCTTTACTTCCAGATCCAGGCCAGCCCTAGAACACTCCATGGCACCCTCACCCACAGACCCCCTGGACACCGCACTTTGTTCGCCACTACCATCACCAACCTTATCGCACCCCACGCCATTGCCTCCATGGACTACATACTCGTTGGAGACCTAAACTTCCACCTCGACAACCCCAGCGACCCCAACTGCACCACCCTCCTGGATAACCTCACCAACTTCGGAATGAAACAGCTTGTCACCACACCCACCCACAAGGCCAGACACACCCTTGACCCCATCTTTGCAGGAGGTAATAACATCCACTTCAGCCATACCACACAACCCCCATGGACAGACCACCTCTGCGTACACTTCCACTTCGACAATCTCACACCACCTAAACTGGCACCGCGCCCTCCATAAAGGAACTGGCGCAAAGCCATGGAGGAGCAGCTCAACTCCACCCTCAACCGCGACACTCCCAACACCTTGACCAATGGCAACCTCACAGCCAAAGAACTTCACAGATGGATCTCCAACGACATCCGCACCCTCCTTGACCAAGGACACACCGCAGCCCTGATCCTACTCGGCCTCTCTGCAGTATTCGACATCATCTCCCACAGCACACTCACTGCCCAGACTCCACAATGCCAGCATACAGGGAACCATCCTCGACTGGATCCACTCCTTCCTCACCAGCAGAACCCAAAGAATCAGACTGCCACCCTTTTTCTCCGAGCCCACGGAAATCAACTGCTGAGTTCCCCAAGATTCATCGCTCAGCCCCACGCTCTTCAACATCTACATGCCCCCCTTGCCGCCATTATCAGACAGCACAGACTCGGCATAGTATCCTATGCTGATGACACACAACTCCCCCTCCCCAAGGACCCCATCAACACTAAACTCACTTCAAGAACCAACAAATGCTCCTGGGGCCTCCATCAACTGTGATATAAATGAGCCAAGAGGATTCCTACCTCTCATCGGCTACCCTCTATCTTCACCTAGACCTGACCCGCTTCCATGTACCTTTGTGAGTGTGTACTTTCAGGCCTCCCACAGAGAGAACCCTCTGCTGGGCTTGGGCTTCCCGCCTGGACCCTCTTCCCGGTGACAGCCAGTAGGAGGAGGAAGCAGCCGGTCACATGCAGAGCAATGTCTCCGCCGGCTTTGCTGCCTTCGGGTCCACCCCTCGATGATGTCGGCGTTGCAGGGTAACTTAGAGGACTCCCCGGTCTGGGAATCCTCGCTCTTCCCTTCTGGCTCCCTCAGCAGCTTTCAGAGCCATGCTGCTGCAGGCACAATCAATTTAAAGAAAAGACTGTCTCCTCTTGGCACAAGCACCCTCTGCGCCTGCCGCATCTTTACAGATTGAAAACAAGTTGAAAGCACCCACCTCACTCTTCTGGTGTGGGGGCACCATATTTTAGAGCACAGAAGTAAGGAAGTGCTCCACACGCTCTACAGAGGCAGGAGCCCACACTTGGGGCTCAGGCAACTACTTGCAGTTCGCACCAAGCCACTTACCAGGGCCAAAAGCCCAAAGAAAACAAACCACTTAGTCTGCCCAGACGAGGGGCACAGCAGCACTAAGGGGAAGAGTGCTAAGGACACGCCAGCAGGGTGCAGCCAGGCAGGCCAGCACAAGGGGCCTCAGAACAGAGGGGCAGGCCTTCTCCCAGCCAGAATAGTCCAGTCCCTAGGCGGTTCCTCATGGCAGTCCAGCAGTCTGCCGGCCACAAGTTCTCCACACTGTCTTCTTCTTTAGTTCCTGTTCAACAGACATGGGGTCACAGCCCCAGTACTTATAGTCAATATGTCTTTGCTCTCCCCTGGCACAGGGCAATGAGCCCAGTCCAAACCACTTCAGGGGCACTTTGAAATTTTATTTGCAAGTGTATAACATTTCCCATTCACAGTGTAAAGCTTGGCTACCGACACACCACAGGGTGCTGAGGCATCATGGTGGAAGGCAGGCACAGACCTATTCAGGTGCAGGTGCTACTCCTCTAACCACCAGGCAGGGCAGGACACACCTCACCACGAGGGACTGGCTGCAGGGAATGCACATCCCCTCTCTCCTGTCCAGATGGTCAATACACATCAGGCAGGCACAAAGAGACATAGCACACAGAAATGCCAACTCCTAAAAGTGGCATTTCTAAAATAGTAATAATAAATCTGCTTTTACCAATAGGCAGGTTTATAATTACTATTCCAGAAATACCAAACTTGATCATGCCACCCCTCTCAGATGAGGAATTACCACTGAAGCACACATCAGGGAATACCCAATGCATTCCTAGGAGAGTGCAGCCTCACAGCAGTGAGAAACCAAATAGGCTGTTTGACACTACCAGGACATGCCACACAGTTTTTTTTTTATTTTCCCAAACCTTTATTGAGAAGCTTGCACATCAAGTTACAATATATGCAGGCGAAGGATCCGCATACAAAGAGGGGAACCACATCTGTTACATGCATTGTAGGAACCATCGTACATAAGCAGCCCATTACAGTACACAGAGTGACATAGCCTGAGATGAAGAAGGAAGGGCGGTGGGGAGCGCCCGGGAGAGGCCAAGTGCTGGTGAAAGAGGTCGCAAGGAATAAGTAGTGTGTTTGGATGGTGATGTTGCACTCCATGAGCCATCCCGGCGGCCACTGTGAGCGAAGTGCTGTCAGGGGGTGCGGGATAGGCCACAGAGGGCAATGCGCTCTGGCACTGGAAGTATGAAACAAGGGGATCCCAAAGTCGATTGGACCACAAATTGCCAGCACCAAGTCTCAGAATTCAGACAGAAGTGTCTCACAATGTGCAGCATCTTCAAGCCAGGTGCTGACTTTGGGCACGGACCTCCGTCCCCTAAGCATGGCAACCCTACGTCATGCAAGAACAAGCTGCAGAGCGGTCAGCCAAAGGGACGCATCTGGGGGGGTTTTCAGAAAGCCTAAGAGACAGAGAAGTGGGTCTGGAGTGATAGGCATGGAGGTGATCTCAGCGATGGCAGCACATGCATTGCACCAGTATGCAGAGACCTTTGGGCACAGCCAGGCTAGGTGGGAGAAGTCAGCAGGGGGAGCAGAGCATCGTAAACATCTGTCGCTGGGAATGAGTCCCATTTTGTGCAGCTGGGCAGGAGAGCAGTATAACCTATGCAGGTATTTAAAATGTAAGAGGCGCAGGCGGTAGTTCGGGGACAGGCGTTTGGTCTTATTGCAACAGTACAGTCAGACCTCCTGAGAGAGATCGGCGCCCAGGTCCTCACTCCAAGCTGAGCGGGTGCGGTCAGCAGAAATCGGGGATGCCGCCAACGTGAGGGCTTAAATCCTGGTGACCAGCTTGTGGGGGGAGCTGGGTGTGTATGCAAAGTCGAGGGCAGCCATCGAAGAGGGGCTGAGGAAATGTGGGGTGTATCTCCCTGCAAGATGCTCTGAGTTGGTAATACTGCAAAAAACACAGTTGATGGACAGAATGTAGAACAATGTCATACATTCACCCCAGTACAAGGATCTGGGCCTAAATCCATCGTTTTTTTGCACTCCACACCACCCTGGGTTAGACACTGGCTATATGCAAATCAGCTCTGACCCTGTGCCTCATGGGAACAGTCCAGTCCGAACTACCAAGCCATGTCTTTCCCAGACCGGAATCAAGCATCCAAGGACCGGTTTCTGGCTATCAGCCTTCATCAGCCTGGATAGCTTGACTCCAGTGGTGTGGAGAGCCTGGGACTCACGTCTGAGCATACCCAGCCCACTCGGGGTGAAATTGCAAAAAACACAGTTGATGGACAGAATGTAGAACAATGTCATACATTCACCCCAGTACAAGGATCTGGGCCTAAATCCATCGTTTTTTTGCACTCCACACCACCCTGGGTTAGACACTGGCTATATGCAAATCAGCTCTGACCTTGTGCCTCATGGGAACAGTCCAGTCCGAACTACCAAGCCATGTCTTTCCCAGACCGGAATCAAGCATCCAAGGACCGGTTTCTGGCTATCAGCCTTCATCAGCCTGGATAGCTTGACTCCAGTGGTGTGGAGAGCCTGGGACTCACGTCTGAGCATACCCAGCCCACTCGGGGTGAAAATTGCAAAAAACACAGTTGGTAATACAGCAGAGTGTCCATGGGGCCGGACTTGGCATTAGGGGAAAAGAAGGTATTGTTAGGGTAAAGGTTTGACACCTTGGCCAGCCCACGCGGGTCACATGTTAAACCATTCTGGCAGTCTGCAAATGGGGGAATGCCGGGTTCTGTGCCATTGTCATGGCATTAGCGGAGAGCATGCTAGAGCCAGAGTATCTCCGGAGTCTGTCCCAGACCCAGCGCAAAGTCGCCACTGTGTCGATTTGCTGCACGGGGGTTTGCAGGGGCAAAGAGAGCAGTCAAGATCGGCCATGAGGCAGTGAGATCAGCCTCCACCGCCTCGTGAGGTTAAAAAGGTGTCGGATTCAGCCAGAAGTAAAGGAAGCTGGCTTGGGTGCTGAGGGAGTATAGTTTGAAGTCTGGAGCGCCCAGTCCACCATGCGATAATGTGAGAATGATGTATGTGATTCTAGGCTGCTGCCCGGCCCAGACAAGAGTGATTATAAGTGATGGGGATATTCAAGAAAAGGTACAGAAACTTCGGAAGCACCACCATCTTGGCGATCACTATGCGTCCCACCAGGGACAGGGGCAGCTGACACCAGAGGTGAATCTTTGACCACTGCCCAGCCGAAATTCGCACCTCCAAAGTTCATCCATGTCCCTGCTGAGCCAGATGTCCAGATATATAGTGCAGCCCGATGCCCATACAAACGAGCAGTCCGGGGTGAAGGGGACAGTGGCGTCCGTAGGGGGAAAGAGAATGGACTTGCCCCAGTTAACCTGGATGCCGGACAAATCCCCGAAACGCACTACCTCGCGGACCATGGGCCGAGATTCTCCTGGGGATTGCGGACATAGAGTGTGACATCATCTGCATACATTGAGATGACCAAGGCTTGAGCCGCAAAGCCGAGACCCCTCTGAGTGTGTTGCTGTCTGAGCCTGGCAGCCAGGGGCACCATAGCAAAAGTGAATAGCATGGGTGAAAGTGGGCACCCCTGCCTTGTGCCCCTAGCGAGGGGGATGGGCTCCGTAATCCGACCGTTGACCTGAAGGTGAGCTGTGGTGAGAGTGTAAAGAAGCTGTACTTTGGGCAGAAAGACCAGGCTATAGCCTAAGCGAGGGAGAAGGTAAAAGAGGAAGGGCCACTCAAGAGTATCAAAAGCTTTGGTGATGTCCAAGAGGGTAGCCACGAGTGCGGGGTTGATTTGATGGAGGATGGCGAATATGGTCCGTAGAATGTGTGACGTGGCGTGACCGGGGATTAAGGTGGACTGGTCTGGGCGACCTATCAGGGGCATGACAGGGAAAAGGCGGGAAGCCAGCAACTTGGCAAAGATCTTGGTATTGGTGTTAATGAGAGACAGTGGGCAGTAAGGGTCACAGAGCTCGGGGGCTTGTCGGGCTTCAGGAGAAGCGTTAACAGGGCCTCGCGGAGCGAAGGAGGGAAAATGGCTGCACTCAAAAGATTTGTTGTACATAGCGGCGAGGTGCGGGACTAGGAGGGGCACAAAAGCTTTATAAAAGGATGCTGGCAGGCCGTCGGACCCGGGAACCTTATCGCCTGGCAGGCTATTGATAGCCGCCAGGATCTCCTTCTTAGAAAAATGGTTCATCAAGGTATTTCCAGTGGCTGTTGCCCAGCCAGAGGAGCTGGAGAGTATCGAAGTATTGATCAAGGATGTCACGCAGGGTGCAACCCCAGCGGTGTAGAGTTGAGAGTAGAAGACGGTGAATCTAGCCACCACCTCCTCGGGAGAGATCGTTCTTACCGGGCCACCATCCTGGAGCACTGCGATATAAGTGGCAGCATGAGGCAGCATGAGGCTGTCGAAGAAGATTGGCAAGAGTCTTGCCAGGGTGATCCCCCTCACCGAAGCGGTGCGCCCTTGCCTCCCTGCCAAGAAAAGAGAGCTCTCTATTGGCCATGTCATTAAAATCTGTGAGTTTACCTCTAAGATGCGCAAGGGTGTCAGGGCTAGGGTCGAGAGAGTGCAAGGAGTCCAGAGACTTGATCTCCCCCTCTAACCGCCCAAGAGCACCACAAATAGAGCGCAGTGCGCCAGACTACTTGGACATGCATTAACCCCGGAGCACCATCTTCATGTCCTCCCAAAGCATATAATGGGAGTCGACGGAGCAGGCGTTGAGGTCAAAATAGTTTGTGATTGTGGTTTGGATTTCGCCCCCGGAAATCCTACACAGTTAAGGCACATGTCCTACCTTTTACCTACACCGCACCCTGCCTATAGGGCTAGCTCAGGCCTACCTTAGAGGTGACTGATATGTAGTTAAAGGGGAGTTGCAGACATATCAACCACTTTATGTGTTACATCACAGCGGCAGTAAACTACACGCACAGGCACTGGAGTGGCAGAGGCCTGAGATAGGTTTGAAAGGCTACTTTGGTGGGTGGCGCAAACAGCACTGCAAGCCCACCAGTAGCATTTAATTTACTGGCCCTGGGAATCTGGGATACCACTGTTCGAGGGACTGAATGGTAAATTAAATATGCCAAACATCTGTGGACCAATCTTGCCAAGTTTACCATAAAGAGCACATGCACTTTAGCACTGATCAGCAGTGATAAAGTGCCCAGAGTCAGAAAACCACCAACAACATGTCAGAAAAAATACAGGAGGAATGCATAAAGTTCTGGAATGACCTGCAAAAATGGCCAAGTCAAACAGGGACAAAACGCAACATGGATACATCACATTTTTCTAGTGAAAACAGACCATTTTTTGCAATTTGTCTAGCTGTGGATTTTGGAACCTAGCTCTTCCAGCACCTGAGGAAACATAGCAATAGGATACATTTTTAAAAACTAGACATTCTTGAGAATCCATGAAGGGGTGACTTGTGTGGCTGTCACCACGTTCTGGTACCCTGAATCCCTTGCAAACCTCAAACTTTGTCAAAAACAACAAACTTTCCTCAGATTTTTGTGATGAAAAGGTTTGGAATCTGGTGGGATCCACAAACGTCTAACCCACCCAGCATTCCCCAAAGTCTCCTGATAAAAAATGATACCTCACTTTTGTGGGTAGGCCTAGTGCCAATGACAGGAAAAGTCCAAAACGCAACGTGGACACATCACATTTTTCCAGTGAAAATGGACCAGTTTTTTGCATTGTGCCTAGCTGTGGATTTTGGAAACCTAGCTCAGCAGGCACCTTGGGAAACCGTGCAACCCTATGCATTTTTGAAAACTAGACACCCAGGGAAATCCAGGATGGGGTGACTTGTGTGGCTTTTGCGGGGTGGGGTCATTGGTATGCCCATTCTGGGCAGCACCCACCCCATGTCTAAAAAGCCAGCCCAATCCTTGATTCCTAGTGGACTCTCTGCCCCTCTGATATCAAGGACTATTGGCCCCATCTGCCTCCCAGGGGAGAAAGACTGCAGCAATTTGGTTTAGGGTGTGGGGGCATTTGAATGCCCATGTTGGGCAGGCCCACCTCAGCGTATAATAAAGAAGTCCCTGGTGGCTAGTAGGCTTTCTGCCTCCCGGGGGGTAGATAAGGTGTTATTGCACACATTTGCATATTGAGGGGGCAGAAAGACTGTGGCCAATTTCTTTTGGGGTGGGGGCATTTGCATGTCTATTCTGGGCAGCCCCCACCCCTATGTATAAAAATAAATCCATGGTGCCTAGTGGGCTTTCTGCTCCCAGGGAGTTAGATCAGAGGCTATTGCCCTCATATGCCTCCTGGGGAGCAGAACACATGTGGTATTTTTTGGGGGGTAGGGGCATGCCCCTTCTGAGCAGCTCACACTCCTGAATTTTGAAACAAATAATCACTGGTGCCTAGTGGGCTTTATGCCCCCTCTGGGGGGTCACAAATGGGCTATTGCCCCATATACCACCAAGGCGGGCAGAAATATTGTAGCAATGTTTTGTGGGTGGGGGCATTGGTATGCCCATTCTGGGCAGCCCAGAACCCTAGATATAAAAATCCTGAATCCCTGGTGCCTAGTGGGCTTTCTCCTCCCCCTTAGCGGGCAGATCAGGAGCTACTGCCCCCACCTGCCTCCTGTGGGGGCAGAGGGACTTTGGCATTTTTTAGGGGGGAGGGTATAGGCATTGGCTCATCCATTCAGGGCAGCTCCCATTCATGATCTATAAAACAAAATATCCCTGGTGTCTAGGGTGCTTTCTGCCCCTACTGTGGGGAGCAGATTAGGTCTTCTGCCGGGGGGCAGAAATACTCAATGCACTCATTTAGTATTGGGGAGCAGAGGCCCTTGCCAAAGAGCCACTCTCCTCCCTGGTGTCTAGTGAGTGGATTCCTGCTTGGGGATCGCCCTCTTGCGGCGATCCCCAAGCAGGGATCCACTAGGGAGGGGTAACATTGGAAAGAGGAGATTGTCCTCTTCCAATTATACCCCTTCATGTGTTTCAGTGATTGGGGGGCTGATTTAGCCCCACGAGCACCGAAACAGTAAAACTGAATCTAAGTTTCAGTTTAATTTTCTATGTAATGACTTCAACGTGACATGCGCACGATCGTCAAAACATTGAAAATAAATAAAATGCCTTAGGTGGTTGAGGAAGCTCTTTCCCACCTCCGAGGCAAAAAAATAAAATAAAAGTAAACAGCAGAGGGATTTCATGCTAGTGTGCACATGACAGAATCAATCTGTCATGGGCTCATGAGCATTGGTTCTCATGAAGGAACAATTCCGTCATGAGCACCGGAGGAGATAAGACAGGAGGCAAGCCAGCATGCCCTTGGAGATCATTCTGGGTTGAATAAAGGTAGTCCAGCTCTTTCTCAGTAGGGCACAGGGTAGCAGGGCAGCATAGCAGAAAATCATTTCTCCCAGGGCAGCAGTCCAGCAGAGTGGCAGTCCTTCGAGCAGCACAGCAGTCCTTCATGCTGGCAAAATTATTCACAGGTCCAATAGTGTTTATTTTGGTTGGCCAAAGACCCAGTACTTATACTCAGTTGAGCCTTTGAAGTGGATGTGACTTCAAAGAGGGGCTAAGCAGTGTACAGCCTTCCTCCCTCCCAGCTCTGGTTCCAGGCTAACCTCTGGGGATATCTAGCCTTTTGTGTGGGGACAGCTTATTCAGGTTTATGTATCAGCTCCTCTGTCCCAACGAGCTGCATACAGCCCAGCAGGATGCAGATGGCTACTAAGTCACATCTAAACTCCCTTTGTGTGTGGCTGTTTGTGGGAATACAAAAAGTCCAGCTGTCATCCACCTCAGACGTATATGGGAGATAGGCTGCAGGAACCCAGGTCTAAGAGTAGAAAAATGCAACCTTTCTAAAAGTGGCATATTTAATAGGGTAATGATAAATTAAACTTTACCAGTAAAGAGGATTTATCATTAACTTTCCAGTAATATGAAAAATGATAGATCGACTCCTTCTCAATCCGGAATTACAGCTTATAAGTGTTATAAGGAATTCCCAATGTTAACCTATTAGAGGGGTAGGCCTCACAGTGGTGAAAAACAAATGTGGATGTTTTTCACTACCAGGACATGCAGACCTTAAACGTACATGTCCTACCTTTTAATTACACAACACCCTGCCCTATGGGCTACCTAGGAGTTACCTTAGGGGTGACGTGTATGTCATAAAAGGGAGCTTAAGGATTGGTACGATATATACGAGATTTATAAAAACGCAAAAAAGGCCCATAGGTGTCCTGGAGATGTAGTCCCACTATGCCGCTCAGTAATATGCTGGCTCAAAAAGATGGCAAAGGAAATAGCTCTTCCTACGTGGCAAAATGTCAGCTCTTTAAGGTTTTACTGAGGGGAGAGTGCAGCTTCAGACACGTAAGGTGACGAGGTAGAGAATTCCAGAGCCTTGCCCCCGCAATTATGATGTGCTGTGTGAAGATTTATCATAGGGGAATACCACTGAAACATAGCTTTGATTCTATCTGGACTAAAAATGGTAAAGGCCCTTATCCACAATACAAAGTGCCTTGAACAAATTACACTTTTTTACCAGCAGCCAGTGCAGTTCACATTCTGCACTTGTTACTGCTTTGCTTGCATCATCTTGTTCCTCTCCAGGCAAAGCATGTTGCAATAATCAATCCTGGAACAAACAAGCACATTGGATACTTGTTTAAGTGCCAGAAACTAAATAAACTGAAAGATTTTCCTTAGCATTCGGATGATTCAAAAGTAGGGTGTCACAGTCCGAATGACCTGCCAGACCAGTGTCAACACGCTATCCAAGATGGCACCTAGATTCCTTCCTGTATCTGTTGGAATAGGTAGATGTCCCAATGTATCGGGCCACCAGTTTTTCCAAATGGGAAATTGTGTATCAAACAGAAGCACCTCTGTCTTCTCTCTGTTTAATTTCAAATATTTCTTCCCATTCACCTGGCCACTGCTATCAGAGGGGTTTTAAAAGCTAAGTTGAGATGGCAGTTTAAGCTGCACTCACAGGCTGGACATGTTTAAAGGGCTACTTAAGTGGGTGGCACAATCAGTGATGCTAGTCTGCTAGTAGAATTTAGTTCACAGGCCATGGGCACATATAGTGCACTTTAATAGGGACTTATAGGCAAATTAAATATGCTAATTGTGGCTATTACAATTAAACCATGTTTAAGGGAGTGTGCTCAAGGTCTAACGTGGGGAGAACTAACTGTGTTCAACAGTAAAATACCTTCTGTGTAGGGAGATGAACTCCCTCAACAATTTTGGATTCTCGCCTCTCATTTGCTTTGTCCACCTGAGGGGCCTGCGGTCTATCTGAATCCAGAAGTGAGTCCCACACAGTTATGGTCTCAATTACTTCAGTGCTCAGATGAAAGCAATGCCTTCCCTTTCAATAGCACTCCAGCTCTGTTCCCTGAGAAGTAACCTCCTGGAGATGAAAGCTACAGGTTATCCTAGGCTCTCATCATTAGTTTGTGAAAGTACTGCCATGCTCTGAAGCATCATTTTGTACAATGACTTCCCTGTAAAAGTCAGGGGCTTTGAGCACAGGGGCTCTGCACATGGTCTGCTTTATGGAATAAAATGCTTTATGGTATGCCTCTGTCCAGCTCACCATTCTGGGCTGCTTCTTCAAATTCAGCTCAGTCAAGAGGGCAACAATGGTGCCATATCCCTTGACAAACCTCATGTAATAATGTGTGACGCCTAGTTAGACTCAACTCAGTGGGAGTTTTTGGGGGCTCCCAGGCCATGATGGTTTCTATCTCTTACCCTAGCCCACCAGATACCCCGAGTACACCACTGACCCCTGCCCTAACTGGAACTTACTGGCCTGGATAGTCAGGCTTGAATTTTGTAGGGCCTTAAGACCTTCCTGTAGGTAAAAAGTTGATTTTAACAGCTGTTACTAATGACAGGTATGTCCTCTAATTAATTAGCACTGAAGTCCTCCATACAAGCAAAAACTTGGTTCAACAGCCTCAGAAAGGTGGCAGGGGGCATTCTTTAAACCAAAGAGCATCACTTTAAGTTGGTAGTGGCTATCTGGAGCGTTGCAAGCTGACTTTTCCTTGGCTCCTTCAGTTAAGGCATTCTGCCAGTATTCTGAAGTAAGATCAAAGGTACTCAGGAATTGTGCAGCCTTTGGCCTCTCAATAACCTCATCAGCCTGGGGAATGGGATAAGCATCAGTCTTGGTGACTGAGTTTAGTCCTCTGTTAGCAACATAGAACTGGAGTTCTCATGTCGTGACTGGTGAGAAGATTTTAATACCAATACCACAAGGCAAGACCGGGGACTACTGGAGCGTCCAATCTCCCCCAACACAGATGGATAATCCAAGGGCAGAGGGAAAACAGAGAGGAGAAGTGTCCCAGCAACTGGTGTTAGGCACTCTACTTTGCTGAAATCAAGGTTGGGGAGAGTTTTACACCTTCCACTGACCCATCCTTCTCTTTGGAGGCCAGGAGGTCAGGGAGAGGTTCACCCTCATCTTTCTTCCCACCATATTTTATCAACAACAGGGTGACCTCACACCTTACAAAGTGTTGATTGAGACAGTTGATATGGAGCACCCTTTGAGGGTGTCTGGGGGTCTTGAGGTCCACCAGGTAGGTGACCTTCCCATTTCTCTCAACAATCTCATAAGGCCCAGTCAAATAGTCTTGGAGGGCCATCACCCACATTTTCTGTCCAGTTTGAAATTCGACTCTGTAGCAGTTTGTTCAATCAATCAATCAATCACAGTATTTATAGAGCGCTGTACACCAACGAGGGTCTCAACGTGCTAAAGGGGGTGGGGGGGCTGCTGCTACTGCTCGAAGAGCCAGGTCTTGAGGAGCCTCCTGAAGGCGAGCAGGTGCCACTGCTTCATTACCTCCTGGCTGGACTGTAGGTTTTCAGGTTCTTGCTTCCATAAGGTGTCCATCTGGCTCCGGAGGGCTAGCATGTAGCTAACCACAGCCTGGGGAGGTTTCCGGAAGCTTGTTCCCACCTCTAACAGACCAATGTGAGTGGTCTCCTTACAGGATGACCATACAGAAGCTTAAAGGGGGCTAAATCCAACCTCCTGCAGTGGTACCGCCCTGTAAGCAAAGAGTAGGCATGGTAAGAGGACGCCTCTCTTACAACTCATGGGCTCATCCAGACCCTTGATCACGCCTTTGAGGGTCTTTGGATGGTAGGGTACAAAGAACTAATAGGTAGCTTCACACTCCTTCCATATTGACTGCATTTTGAGCCTAACTTTGGTCCGTGCACCTACCTGCTGCCTCGCTGACCTGGCCTGTTGCTTCTGGGGGGTCGACGGTGTGGGTCTCCCTGCCGCTGCTTCCTGCCACCTCGCCGCCGGAGACTACAGCTCCCAGCGAGCTTTGCGGACACTTCCGGTTTCTCTGCAACATCGCACCCGGAGGCGCTACTAAAGTGGAGACGCTCCCTCGGTGGAACGGGTGGCATTTCGAGCCTAACTTTGGTCCGTGCACCTACCTGCTGCCTCGCTGACCTGGCCTGTTACTTCTGGGGGGTCGACGCTGTGGGTCTCCCTGCCGCTGCTTCCTGCCACCTCGCGGCCGGAGACTACAGCTCCCAGCGAGCTTTGCGGACACTTCCGGTTTCCCGGCAACGTCGCGCCCGGAGGCGCTACCAAAGTGGAGACGCTCTCTCCGCGTCGCGGACAAGCGCCGGGCTAAGCCCGGGCAAAGGGCGGGCCGTCTGTGGCCGTCCGTGGCAGGCCGAGGCAGGGCAGGGCCACGTACTTTGGTTCTGGGACAAGCTCTGGTTCCCCCAAGGTAGCCCGCTTCGGCTTTGGTAATTGAGACTGTATTTGCATCTTCTCAGTTGCACTCTTGTTTGTTTGTTCCCAGGACTGTGTTCCTTTGAATATTATTTTAACTGTATAAGGAATTTTCACTTTGTTCCTTATTAACTTTTCGGATTTTTAATAATCGTTGTGAGCATTTTGAGAGAGTTAATCATGTCTAAATGTAACAATGTAAACACCCGTCCTGCCCTAGCTACTCTTGACAATTATCTTGTTAAAGTATGATTAAATTAAATTAAAATAAATAAATTAAATTAAAATGACCAGCCTGCGTTGCCTACTATTAGAGTGAACCCTACACACGGGCTGGAGATTATGCATATCTTTGGGTGCACAGAGTAGACACGACGTCCAAGAGACTTACGTATGTTTCCCTGGGAAGTTGTAATAGTCACACTGCAAATATTATGCTCTAAAAGAGTGGATTATATCACACGATTGCTGTACTATGCTCTACCCAAGTGCCTAGGGTGGGAGGGGGTGGGAAGGGAACGTTTTACTGGGAATGTTTTGACATAAGTTAACCAAAAGTGTACAATTGATGCAAGAAATGGTATACGATTAATAATTTGTAATGTAACGTCTATGAATGCAATTGCCATGACATGATAAATCTTATTTACCCTACCAATAAAAAGATAAAAAAAAAAAAAAAAAGTAGTAGATAAAATCAACAAAGAACAAAGACTATCATTGGGTCGGGGAAGCCCCTCCGTTCCATTACCCAGCCCACCCAAGTCACCTATATCCTTGTCGACCTCTTCAGTCGATGTTAGTTGCAACTTGGAGTTCCCTGTACTTCCAACCACGGCTACTCCTATAGAATCAGAGCCTAACCTGGTCACGCCTGAGTCCCCTCATGATACAATAGTATCTGGCTCCCCGGCTCCAAGAGCCCAGAGGGTATTAAGATCTGGGAGGAGCATCAGTAGGATAAACATACCAAAACGGGGGGAAAACATAACAGAAAAAGACCGGAGCCACTATCTAACAGTGCTGTAAGTGACCCAGCAGCTGTTACTAATAATCCCCAGGTTAAACTAGTTCCCAAACAGTTAGAGCTCTTGATTAGCATTATTGATGCAAAGTCTGATAAAATCATCAAACCTTTAATGGACAAACTTGACACCATTTCAGGGGAGGTAATGAGGTTGGGAGACCTTTTGAGTTTACATACAGGGTCTAATGTTAGCTTAGAAGCTACTTCAAGGGTTAATGGTTCTATAACGGAGATACCAAAGATTTCCAAAGAGGGATCATGCCCAGTTACTGTAGCTGTATCCAACCCTGTGCCTACGGTGTGTTTAAACACCCCTATTGCCATATTCCCAGTGGATAAGCCAGGGCCAGTTAAAGAGAAGATTAGGCGACATGGTTATTCGCAGCCCGACTTACCCCCAGACTGTGCTCCATATGTGGCAGTTCTAACCAATGTTCCACCAGTCAGGGAGTCAGGGCCCTATGGCAATTTGGAAACACACGAATCCCTGAAGAGTAAAACTGTGGGTTGGCTCAATCGAGAGTGTGGTTTCCCAGTAGCTTTGTCTGATCAGATTCTAACCACCAATAGAACTAATTGGATAGGGAAATCACATAAAAATATTAGTGGTGACTGTGTAATAGTTAATTTTAAAAATCCACATCTTGCCACCACCTCTTTGATTAGAGTTACCTCTCGCCCACCGAATGATCAGGGAATTTCACTCAGACATCTGGGGTTTTTCTATAGACATTTATTTGCTCAGCCTACAAATGACTCTGGGGGAAGAAGAGGTAGTGCCTCTAGTATGTCTAGAGGTTTTGAGCTGGTAACATCTAATCGTTACCAACCTCAGAGTGGTTTAGATTCCAACGATTGACTGAACTCTGACCAGGTCCCCTCCCTGCCTGAAGTAAAAATTGTACCCTGTGGAGGAGAGTCAGAAGGAAATAATATAGGGCTCCCTGCCAATGTAAGTGAGCATTATGATTGCCGCATGATATGCAGTGCAGTGGGTGAACCTGTTGGGTGTATTGAGGGTCTGTCTGTAGTAGATAGGTTAAGTGTAACCCATCCTAATTCTAACGATACACTGGACAATCACGGTATCAGTCCAACTATCACTACCGCTGAAATTATGCAAACACCCACTGGGCCCCCGAGCTGTTTTATCGCCAGTTGGAATGTTGCGGGTTTAATGTCCAAAGAGGATTGCCTGGGGTGGACAGAATTTGTTGATCTTTTTGATATTATCTGCCTCCAGGAAACTTGGTGTAAAAAGTTTACCGGTTATAACGGTTTTGTTTCTTACCAATTACCCGCTACGGCATCAACATCCGGTAGAGCTAAGGGAGGGCTTTTGGTTTTGATTTCTGTTAAAATCCCCATAATTGTTAAAAAAAAACATGTTTTAGTGGGGGCTCACTCTCAAATTTTATGGTTGTCACAAGATGAGGGAAGAAACATTCTTCTAATCAATTTTTATAATAACATTTTCGATGGCACCAGGCATTTGGTGATTAATGCCTTAGAGAGTGCCCTGGTTGATATCATAGAGGGTTCAAATGTTATTTTTAAATTTATTTTGGAAGGGGATTTTAATATTGCAGTTTGTCCCCTCTCCCACCAAATTACTTGTGGGGTCATCAATCGTTTTGGGGATGCCGATCTTCATTTCCCACATAACATGAACGGGGAATCCTTGAACAACCTGTTAGCAGCACATGATATGGAAACATTGGTGAATGAGAAGAACGATTTAGGTGAGAGTATCCCCACTTTTTCAGGTAGGGGGCAAATACTGTTATTGATTTTATATGTATGTCTTCTAATCTTATCCCCAGGAGTTTGGCCCCTGGGGTCGTGGATATCATGCTTAGCGACCACAACTGTATTACTATTGAGGCCACACTCTGGAAAGAAAAACCTGTACCTGATTTGGGTGTTATTGTTAACATTGAACCCCATAGACCTAACGGTACTAGGTTAAGATGGAAAGGGGATTAAGCTGAAATGACGTCTGATTCAATTATAAATAGCTGCTTATTAGAAATCATTGCGATCCTTGAGCAAGCTAACGTCACTGTCGATCCTATTGGATATTTTACTAGAATTAACTCCATCATTGACAAAAAGTTTACTAAAACAGCTGGGCGCAAGTCCGACCAACGAAGGGGATGGTTCGACCACGCATGCACTATTGCGCTCAAAGAGCTTAAAGAGGCTCTGGCAGCCAAACCTAGAGATAGGAGCCAGGTGTCCCAGCTTAGAATAAACTATAAGATAATAGTAAAGGGAAGGAAGACGGAGTTACAGCTTGAGGCCTGGGATAAATTGACTCCTGGCTGCAGAGTCAAAACATTGTACACTATTTTGGGCTACTGTTAATTGCCCGTTTCTCAAAGATGAGAACGTACCAGAATTAACATCTATGGTTAATATGGAAACATGGATCTCCCACTTCTCTAATATCTTTGACTCAGACAAAGCCCTGGGTAACTGTAAGGACGGTTGGCCCATTGTCCCTTTGGACATTACCATTACTGAGGTTTTTGACAGTATTAGCGCTAGTAAAGGGGGAAAGGCTCAGGGTCCTGATGGGGTGCCCATCGACGTTTATAAGACAGTCCCCGAGGTATGGGGCCCACTGCTTGTTAAAGTTTTTAATGCAGCGGTTTGTCATGGGATACCCCCAACCTGGGAAGAATCAATTATCAGTCCCATATTTAAGAAAGGCGACCGGGGGATGTGAAAAACTACCGTCCAATTTCCTTGTTGGATTCCTCGGTGAAAATTATGAGCCGGGTACTTCTGGTTAGACTGGAAGAATGGGCAGAAACCAACGGGATGCTGGCTAACTGCCAGTTTGGGTTCAGAAAAGGGCGTGGGACAATTGAGCAATGCTTAAATCTCGAACTTTTGATCGGGAAATACACCCAGGCCAAGAAGGGCTCTGTCTATCTTTGCTTCGCAGATTTGAACAGCACTTTTCATATGGTGGCCCACGCAATTCTCCGGGCAAAATTGATTGAAATGGGGGCACCTGAGGGTATTGTCTTTTTTTTCGCCCGACTCTATGTTAAATTACGTACTAGCGTTCGATATGGCTCTAATGGGGAGTGTATCACCAAATTTAAGATCGGGAGGGGTATAAGGCAGGGGTGTGTTTAGCCCCCTTGCTTTTTACACTTTTCATTAATGAAGTGGACTCAGTTCTACAGACAGTAGTAGCAGATGCCCTGAGAGTTAATGATTTTAACGTCCCGGTATTACTCTACGCGGACGATGCCGTGCTGCTGTCTAGGACCCCAATAGGCCTTCAACGCTTGATGGACGGGTTTTCGCAGTTTATCAAGAGTAGAAAACTTGTGATTAATAAAACCAAAACCTATGTTATGGAGTGTGGGCCAGGGCTGAGTAAGCCCCAATCTTATCATATAGAAGGTCAAAGGGTCCAAAAAGTCGACAATTTTTGCTACCTTGACATTACCTTTTCTAAGAATTGCAGCTGGGCCAGTGAGCATAAGAATGCTAGGACTAAGATGATGAGGAGCGCCAACGGGGTGTTTACTTTTGCCACCAAATTAGGGGTAAAAGACATGCTTAAGATTTTTCAGTCTAGATGTCTCTCCGTTGGCCTCTATGGGGCAGGGGTTTGGGGTCTGGCCCCGGCTGGGAGCCTCCAGGTGGAGGAGAATGTCTTTTTAAAAAGACTTTTGTGTCTGCCAAAATCTGCCTCTAACGATTTAGTCCATAGAGAACTCGGAATCCAATATTTAAATGATTTGATTCTCCTGAGACCTCTACTGTTGTGGCGTTCCATCTGGCTGAAAGAAGAGAAATCTCTAACTAGAGCTATCATTAACGACTGTCTCACTGTTGATAACCATTTAAAGATCCCATGGATTAAATATATCATCAACAGCTTTCAGGAGTTCTATGGCCTTAATATAATTACCTATAGATATGGGGCTTCAGACTTATCTAAGTCTGAAATGAAGAACATCTTTTTGAATTGAAAATCAGAGAGGTGGACCTGTAACGAAGGCAAGTTATCCACCTGTATGTTTTACAGCAGTATGAATGAAAAAGCGGGCTATCAACCATATTTGACCCAAGTGACCAGAGTTTCCCATCAGTTTGTTTTAACAAGGTTAAGGATGGGGATTGTGCATAACCTGGTTGCTTTCCCTTCCCTGAATAAGCACCCTGCTGGTCCTTGCCCATGTGACAATATCTCTGCACAAAGCACTATGCACTTTCTTCTCCTCTGTCAATTGTATGGGAATTTCCGTAAAACTTTTTTAAAACCTATTTTCGTCAAGTTTGGTGTCAGGACAGTTCATGATTGTATGAAATTGCTTTTTAACTTGCACCATCCTGATGTTTGTTTTTTACTGCTACTTTCCTGCTTAAAGTAATTAGTGTCAGGAAAAGCATGAGTTTTTAAATATTTATTCTGTCCCCGCCTGTATATTATGTTTTCTTTTAAACATTGATTGTCTAATTGTAAATGTAATTCTATTGTAACTGTTATTTGATTTTAATCATTATTTGTGTGCTTTTATGGACATGTTTTTTTTTGCTCCGAATAAAGCCTTATGAAATGACTGCATATAAGCAGACATGAAGTTCATGTCCCTTTCAGACACCACGTCCTTTGTGAAAACCATTTTGGTACAAATCCCCATTAGGGACATAGCCACTGAAGGTACAGTTACATTCCTCAGAGGTATGGCCTCTGGGAAATTGTGTGGCATTGTCCACCAGGATAAACCTTTTGCCAGAGGCAGTTTGAGGATCTAGGAACCTACACTGTTGATGCCAATCCTTTCAAAGGGAGTGGTAAAAACATGCAAGGGATTGAGGGGACCTTTCAGCTTCTGACCTGTCTTCCCATTGGCCTCGCATGTCAAGCAAGTCCTACAGGATGCATCTGAGGAAACCTTCATCCAGGTCCAGTAAAAATTGGAACAAGCCTGGCAAAAGTCCTGTCCTGCCCCAGATGCCTTGCTAGGGGTATTTCATGAACCAGCTCCAGGAAGAAGGCCTTGAAGTATGGGGAAACTACCAGTACTCATGTTGCCCCATGCACAGGTGCCTTAGGCTCATTATACAGGAGGTTTCCCGCCTAGTAAATGCTGTGGTTGTCAGGGGTATCATCAGCTGCCTGGGCTTTGGCCTGTTGTCTGATGCTCACCAGGGTTGGGCACTCTCTCTCTGCCTTGTAGAACTTCTCCTGGTGCCTCCCCCTCTACTTGCCATTTAACAAGTTCAGGTAGGCTACCAAGGGAGGCAATGTCCTCCTCAGTGGGCTCCAAGTCAACCTCCTCTGGTGCCCCATCCACCTCAAGTGGGAGACATTCAGGGGATGGTGCTTTCCCATGCCCCTTGTCTTTGCCTCTGTTGGAAGCTGTCTGGGCCATTCTTCCAGGCTCCAGACTTCCTTGACTCTCTTCTCTACAAGCCATGGACCTGGTGGTTGTACAAACCCACTCAGATAACCCCGACATTTCCAATTTGGACCTGTGCTCTACGACCTTCCAGGTATTGTGCTCAAGATTATTCCCTAACAAATAGTTTAACGGGCATGCCAGGGCTCACAACAACATTACCTATACTTTGCAGTATTGAAAGGCATATAGGCTTTAAGCACCAACTCCACATCACCCAGTGCACTTGGGTAACTTCACTGACTCCCCCCCCCCCCACTGACTGGGACAAACTCCTCCCCAGCACTACACTTGCCAGGCTGTGCATTCTTGGGACATTTGGGATCCCTCTCGTAATGCACGTATTCAGAGCACTTTTAGCACTTGGAAGTTTTGTTCTGATTCTTATCAGGGAAGCTATTTTTCTGGTGGCCGGATTGAGGCCCTTTCCCTTGAGAACTGTATTGGGGGCCTTGTAAAAACATGTTTTTATCTCCACCTTCCTTCTTCTAGTGGGAACCCTGACTACCCTTTTGGAAGTCCCCATCAAATGACGTTTTGGACACCATTGTATTTGCTCAGAGGCCCATCTCCTCAGCAAGCTTCCTGGGTTCAGTCAGCTTGCTATCAACCAGGTGCTGGTGAAGCTATATAAAACAAATATTAAGCATGTGCACCCCCAGAATTAGGTTGTACATCCAGGTATAACCTTCTAAATTGCTGAGCCTCACCCAGCCCTTCATTGCCTTGATGGAATAATCTAGGAAGTCAGCCCAAGTATGAGTGGGAAGTTTGTGCCTTCTCCACAACTTCTGCCTATACCTCCCAGGGTTCAATCCAAACGTATTGATACATATGGCCTTCATCTGAGTGTATGGTGTCTGATTATCTACCTCTAGTGTTAGGAGTGTGTCCTTCCCCACTAAGGGCATCTACCTCTATTTGCTACCCCTCCAGTACTCCTCATGAGCCTTGTGCACCCTTATAGCCACTTCATATGCTGAGAACTACTTATTATTGCCACCCCCACCACACATAATTGGGTACCAAATCCTTTGGGAATCAGATCTTTCCTTCTCTAGTGGACACTGCAGGTATGTTGCCACCGTTACTGCTCAAATCCACTTGCATGTATGTGATTTTCATCTTCCTGAGGCATAGCTCATGGGCCATTCACCTTTCCTTCATTGCCAGCACCTTTTCTTCCAAAGCTTGCTCTGCCTCTAACTTTAGTTTCGTAAGCTCTAGCTTAAGCTTTCTCTACTCCCTCCTGTCCTCTAGCTCCTCTAGGGACAAGATTCTTGATGACACACTGCTCCCTGCCTGGGGTGGAATCTCCAGTCTTGGGTGGATGTTGACCCTCTCCTCCACAGGTAGCAATTCAAGGCCCTCCTATGAGTCTTAGTTAAATTCCTCTTCATCATTCAGCTTCTCCTCCTCATTATCTGTGGGGTTCTGATGCATTGGTTCTGGTCCACGAAAACAGGGGTGATGCACTGGTTCTAATCCGTACAGGTGTGAATAAGCATTGGTGCTGACCATGCAATAGGGACCATATGCCTGCTTTGTGTCTAAAGCGGTGATATTTTGAACAATCACCTTAGGCTCACTTTTAAGGGTCCAGGAATTGATGGCACCACTTGGCAGATCAGGCTCAGAGAGTCCAGGTGCAGACGCAGTATAGTTGGCAGTCTTTTATGTCCCTGAGACAAACATGTTTAGTTATGTGGCCGCACAAATTAGTTGCTGCCTCAGCATTTTATTTTCATCTTAGTCAAAAAGAGTAATTGAGTTTTCATTAACAATCATAGACAGTGGACTAACAAAGATGTATATCAATATATCAACTCTTTGCATTTTATGAGGCTAGTCAACCACAAAAACATTTGACAAATCATATCCAAATCACATATTGTTCACAACCAACAAGTAGCAAAGCATAGCATGCCAACACAATCGACAAGTGTACTGCAGTTTTGAATTTCAACACCCCAAATGGAGCTTACTAAACTTTCACCAATGATACTAGCTTATGCTTATTGGGACATTACCAGGCGGTGCATTAGCAATTATTAAACAGGCTATCTGCTGACAAGGAAATATTTATTATGTCATTTAATTATGCTATTCCCTCCTTGCCAGTGTTGTCATATAAATGCAGTCTCTGGTTCTGAACACTATTGACCTGCTTTGAACCCTGCAACAGTTTTTAGGGTTTCCCTCAAGGCTCAGACCTGCCGGAGAGTAAAAAAATAAATACTTGAGACTGTTAATTGAAATGTGTTCTCTTAGAACATATCTAGCTGAGTCCATTACTCTTTACCTTATTATGTTTTCTGGGAGTGAATCTTCTAGTGGCGGAATTCAAAATTATCTCTGTGAGTTCAGGGTGACTCTAAAGGTTACATGTGGGAAAGCTTGTTGGGTTATATAGTAGGAGCAATACAAAATAACAGTCTTTTGTGTAGTTTAGAAAAAAAATCAGCTTGGTTGAATTCCCTTGATTCCTGCAATGATGAGTGTGGTAGAACATGCATAAGAACAGTCTTGTGCCTTAATACAAGATGTTTGCATTCTAAAAGCATTAAGCAAAACAATAATGTCAGCATGGACCTCAAACTCATGTATTTGTGCAGCGAGACACATTTATAAAAAGCCTTGGCGGTAGGCACTGGCTTCAACATCGATACATCTAATTACAAGAGTTAGTGGGGCATATGTACAAGGAGTTAACGCCAACTTAGCGTAAATTTTTTGTCCGTATTGCAGAATTTTTTTATCCCATATGTACAAGTTGTCGTTAACCTCAGTTAGCAGCAGTTTTCTGGCGAAAACGTCCATAGAAAAGATTGCCGCTTCTGTTAGCAATAATGACATGCAAGGGAGGCGTTCCCATGCAAAAACAGCCACTAACCTCACTTTGCGATATTTACAAGGGAATCCTTAAAGTTTGGAAGACCGAAAAAACTGCCTCTAACCATAGTTAGAGGCAGTTTTTGAAGACCAGAAAATAGCTGGTCTTAGAAATGGAGATAACACTTCGGGCCTCCTTTCAGCAGATTTTCGTGCTGGATAGCGCTGCAAACAATGTTGCTGCTTTGCCGTAGGACAAAACTACAGGGCGGCAATGTGCACCATCAATAAGATTGTGCGCATTCCTGGGCCTCAGTCATGAAAAGTGTTGCAGCGATGCGACAAGACAGCGGTGCAACACATTTCACTACGCCCTTCTTGCGACACTATGGATGCGTTGTATTCACTGGACAGGGCTCCATGTTTCAAGTATTGACAGATACGTCTGGAATCCTGGAGTATCTGTCAGCGCTAAAGTCACGCATTGCTGCAGGTGTGTCACAAGCATTTTGCAACTCCAGCAATGCATGGGGCCAGCCTATCCCTGTGGCACTGCGTCACCCTTATGCCTGCAATCAGGCAGGCATAATGTACTGACGCAGTGCCGTCCTACAATAGTCACAGTGAAATCTGATGGATTTCACTGTGCCACTACTATGAGTCGACACAAAAGGTTAGAGAGGCACAATTATAGAGACAACAGTCATTGGGTTTAATACCAAATAAAGAACCACAATGACAGGAACAACAGTTTTTTTTAAATGTTGTAGTAAATCCTTTTTATTCAAAATGTATACAACGCAGTCTACGTGTTTCACTCTTGTGGGATTCTTCAGGGCTGCAAATAACAATAAAGCACAGTCTCAAACATAATATGAATAACTATTTTAAAAAATACAATATTATACATTAAGGAGTATTTACAAGAATACAAAGTCATACATTCATACATATTTACAACGTATAGACAACATATAAAGAGCACACAACACTTTAAAGGACATAGATCTCAAATCAAAACAAAAACTAAAGAGAACATGTAATCAATGGCTATGTGTAACACCAAAAACTTTCAAATATGGGCACGATAACAATGTTATGCCACCTCAAACTCAAGAAATGGCACGCAAAAAGGACTAGATTGGTAACAACCAATAGTACAAGAGGAAATTACCTAGGAAAAGTAAACAACATTTTTAAAACTAAAGAAAAAATGGAACTAAAAAGGGAACAGGGAAGGGTGAAAATCAAAGATAAAAACCAAGAATAAAGCGGGGGAAAGGAATAGATCACGAAGGTAAAGAGAACATAAAGACAGACAGTTGTCACAAATAACCCTACAGACACTGTGCATGAGCATTGCTATGCTCTAAGGAGAACCCTGTACCCCCTATTACTCAGGAGGTTAGAACAAAACACGTCAAATACAATTGTTGACGTACCACGAGTCAAGAATTCAAGAACCACACAGCAAAAGCACTGGAATGCTTGTTGGTGGGCAAGCCCTGAATGGGTATAAGAAAATCTATACTTGAGTAGATTACATGTAAAGATCACCACATCCAGCCTGCATAATAATTGATCAAAATGGTACCCACCAAAATATGATCCACAAAGCAAAAAGATTCCACAGGGTATTCGCCCAAGTAAGACGTTGGTTATGGAATCCTGATCCAATATCTAAAAAAACACAGAACACAATCCAACTACAGTTATGGCAAGAGAAAATTGAGAGGTACAAGTACACTCGCAGACCCTTGTAGTCGGAAAGACATAAAGAAATAAAACGGTAAGAACAAACACCAAGTAAGTGCACATGACAGCTATCAATATAGGTAAATGAAAAAGCGACTCATGCAGCAAAGAACCGAAATGCTACCATGCCACAGTGAGAGCTGTATTCTTAATGCCACGGCGGACCAAGTACATGATCCCCTCCTTTGTGACCCCCGTAATAGATTAAAAGATAAGTGCTGTAGTGTGTACCTCTTTGAAGGAGTGAAATACTGAGGGAAAAGGCACACAGTGGGTATTCCAAATTGAAATCCATACAAAGACCATACCTGGGTGAGAATGTTCAATGTAATCCACAATTGTGGTAAAAAAAATAGAGAAGTTCACAAAAATGTGTAAGCGGTTCAAGTTAGGTAAAGTCGGGAACCGGAGCGCATTGAGTGTGGCGCTACGCCACAGGGCTCATAAAAAAGCACCTAAACAAAAGAAACGGCATGGCAATAAATAGTTTTACCAAAAAGTAAAATATTGCAGCGGTCAGTATAACCATTAAAACATGATACCACTAAAACGCTATGTAGTTGAAACGTAACCGACACAGACCCGGTATGGAGATTTACCAATAAGCGGCCGATGAAGAAACTCCTTTGTCATCCGTTTTCAGAGTCACCCGCCATACTTGATGGGTCAGTCATTAAATAGCCAAAAGGAAGTGACGTAGGCCAATGTTCGGACACAGCATCACGTGCAATGATTTATACACATTTTCAGAAAAGCTAGAATGCCAACTAGCCCTGATCTCTTGACTGGGTGAGAGTACTCTGCTTAATTCAGAGACTCTGTCCATCACCACCCCTTGTTGTACATAATTTTGTCCACCCTAAGCGTGGAAGGGTATACTCAGATGTGAGTCCCTTGCTCATTGCACCATCAGGATTCAAGCAAGCCGGGCCGAAGACGCCTGAAATGGCAGAAACCGGTCCCCGGAAGCTTGTTTCCTTCCCAGTGTAAGAATTGGCTTTTGTAGTCTGGTCTGCCCTGTTCCCATGATGCACTGGGCCAGGGACAGACTAATTTGCATACAGCCAGGTTCTGAAACTGGGATGGTGCAATGAGCTAAAAAACGGTGTTGGATCTAGCCCTGATCTCTTGACTGGGTGAGAGTACTCTGCTTAATTCAGAGACTCTGTCCATCACCACCCCTTGTTGTACATAATTTTGTCCACCCTAAGCGTGGAAGGGTATACTCAGATGTGAGTCCCTTGCTCATTGCACCATCAGGATTCAAGCAAGCCGGGCCGAAGACGCCTGAAATGGCAGAAACCGGTCCCCGGAAGCTTGTTTCCTTCCCAGTGTAAGAATTGGCTTTTGTAGTCTGGTCTGCCCTGTTCCCATGATGCACTGGGCCAGTGACAGACTAATTTGCATACAGCCAGGTCCTGAAACTGGGATGGTGCAATGAGCTAAAAAACGGTGTTGGATCTAGCCCTGATCTCTTGACTGGGTGAGAGTACTCTGCTTAATTCAGAGACTCTGTCCATCACCACCCCTTGTTGTACATAATTTTGTCCACCCTAAGCGTGGAAGGGTATACTCAGATGTGAGTCCCTTGCTCATTGCACCATCAGGATTCAAGCAAGCCGGGCCGAAGACGCCTGAAATGGCAGAAACCGGTCCCCGGAAGCTTGTTTCCTTCCCAGTGTAAGAATTGGCTTTTGTAGTCTGGTCTGCCCTGTTCCCATGATGCACTGGGCCAGGGACAGACTAATTTGCATACAGCCAGGTTCTGAAACTGGGATGGTGCAATGAGCTAAAAAACGGTGTTGGATCTAGCCCTGATCTCTTGACTGGGTGAGAGTACTCTGCTTAATTCAGAGACTCTGTCCATCACCACCCCTTGTTGTACATAAGAATGCCAACAGAGGCATCCATTATTCAACGCAATCCGTCTCCAACTCGGAACGCATCTCACAGTGCGTTCCAAAAAATGTAAAGAGAAAGAAACAAGAAAAGCCCATTAAAGAACAAGAACAAAAAATTTATTATTCAGCACATACAAATTGTGTAAAAACACGTATTAGAAACCGAAAGTAATAGGAGAGGAAGTCAGGAACTTCATGGATCTGACAGTAGTGCCTAGTAGAGTGAGCTATTCGAATTTGATGTTGCAAAACCAGTTCAAAAGATTCATCAAATCCCAAAGTCAGTTCAAAAAGCACAACATATCAGTCCAACAAGAGCAACGTATCTACGCTTGTTATGTGGCATCATAACCTATTGTGATGTTCCTTAAAATGTTGTTGGTGCAACAGGACTTGCATGAAGTTAAATGTAAAATGAATATTGTGCATTAGCATGAATGAACTAGTTAGATGCTTGTATAGATGCTTAGCAGGTTAACAGCGTAGAATAGATCACTCCACACATTGAAAACGTATGATAAGTTGTAGGTAGTTAAAAATACATCATTCTTGTAAGACCAACAAATCCATGGTCTCCAAGACCAGATAGTCAGAAAAAACCAAACATATGCCATTCTTACTGTTTTATTGAAAAACAGAAAAAGCAGCAGAGAAAGGGGGCAACACCTATTCAACCGTATTCAGCACATAAAGCCTATTGGGAAAACGAAAACTACTAGAAAAAGCGAAGCATGGAATTTCTTATAGTACACTTGATCACAGTAGTGAAATGAAATCTAACAGACTGTTCTTACAAAAGCTAACGTTTGAGACACAAGTGTGTATAGCCTTAACAAGCCAGTAAGAGATAGAGGAAAAGAGAACAGAGAAGGAAAAGACTAGTCCCACCCCAAACAAAGGGGGAACTCAGTGAGAATTAAAGACCACAGGTAAAGAAATGCCTTCTAAATCTCAGCATTTTTTGATGTACAGAGTATAAATACCTGTAGCAAAGACTATATTTATCCAGCTTGTTGTATTGAGGACATAACATAGATTATATGGTGCGGCAAACTATCATCCTCTATTGTTGGTACTAATGAACAAAATATTACTATGTCAAACTGAACTGTATGGGGTAATCAAATGAAATAATGCATTTTCGTATTCAGATTCAGGCCCTCAGTTGTGGATCTTAATCTACAGATCCATTTGGCTTCTAGTTTATATAGGCACAGTTCCCTATCGCCACCCCTCTGCATGTTAAGTAGGTGGTCAATAGCTTGAAACTTAAAATTGGACCTATTGCTAGTTGAGGTACATACATGGGACACCAATGCATACGGTATATCCCCATTCAGACACCCTCTCCTATTTTCTTGAATGCGTGTCTTGAGGGGACGGACCACACTCCCCACTTAGATTTTCCCACAAGTGCATATAATCAGATAGATTACGTATCGTGTTAAACAGTTAATAAAATGTCTGATGGTGTATGTCCTTTTCATGTTATATTCAAACACCTTTGTGATCTGTCCCAAGCGACAGATGTTACACCCGCCACAGGGATAAAAACCAAGGGGAAGAGCGAGCCACGTGTCCTGCACCTTTTTGTTTGGTCGCGTGTAGCTAGGGCACACTGCCTCTCTGATGGTCCTACATCTTCTGTATACAATACATGGGTTATCCTGCAGGAGACAGCCTTCCCCAGGGACCCCCTTTAGCAAATGCCAATGTTTTTTGAAGATTTTAAACACCTCTTGGTTCATAATGGAGTTTGTCATAATGAAAGACAGGCGTTCTTTGTTGGACCTTGCTCTAGGCGCTAGTGTTTCCGGGCGTTTTCAGTTTATTTGCTCTACCCACTGCTTGTGAGACGACAGGATCCATGTACCCACAATGTCTAAATCATTGTAGTAGCTCTTGACTGTGATTCTAGTATACTGTCTTTGCTACAGTTTCTTTTTATGTGTATTAACTCCCCATAGGGAATTGCTTTCTTGGTGCTTGGAAGATGCAAGCTTTGAAAGTGTAGCAGACTATTTACAGCTGTCTCTTTCCTGAATAAGGTACTCTGCAAGATGTTATTCTGCACATATAATGATAGGTCCAGGAATTGTATTCTTGATTGGGACATTGTCATTGTAAATCTCTCATTAAATGAGTTGCTATTCAAGTATGTGAAATATGATATAAAGGCAGCTTCTGTTCCAGACCATATGATGCAACTATCAATACAACGCTCCCAAAAATTGATGAACTTAATCCAAGGTGCAGCTGCTGGGGCCCAAGCGTACACCAATTTTACCCAACCCATGAATAGCTTAGCATACGAAGGGGCAAATTTAGACCCCCATCCCTGTCCCTTGTAACTGTTTGAGCCAGATGTCATCATACAGAAAATAGGTATTGTTCAAAATCAAGGAGATCATGTCAAGTATCATTTTATTGTGATCATGCTGGCTGGCTCTTTGTGATGATAAAAAATGTTCTATTGCTCTACACCCAAAAATCTTCTCTTATGCAAGTATATAAGGACTCTACATCAAGAGTGCTGAGCCACAATGTGTCACCCCATATAAGACTATCTAGTTTATTGAGCAAGTCAATGGTATCTTTGATATAGGATGAGAGATTGTGTACCATTGGTTGAAGGAAAGAGTCAACAAACTTGGCCATTGGTTAAGTAAGGGAACCTTTGCCAGAGATAATTGACCGGCCGGGGGGAAACTTCTTCTTCTTATGTATTTTCAACAAAGGATATAAACAAGGATGCCTAGGATGTTCCCCCAGTAGGAATTTGCATTCAACCTCAGGCAAAAGTCAAATCTCTCTCCAATGATTAAGTTTGTCATTGATCGTAATAGAGGCAAAAGAAAATGGATTGGAGTGCATTCTCTTATAGCAGAGAGTGTTAGATAACTGCCTATAGACCTCTGAATAGTAATCTCTTCTGTTCTTCAGGACAATGTTGCCCCCTTTGTCCTCTTCCTGGATAATGAGATCGTTGTTATTCTTAATCTTAGACAGGGACATTATCTCTACCTTGCAAAGATTGTCTTTGACATAGGAATTACTTGATGACAGTTTTTTTTGTTCTCTAGTTCATATAGGACATACTCTCCTATGAGGCCTTGTCGCCTGGGTACGCACAGCTTGCATACAGGTATGATGTGGAACAGGGCTTCACAAGGTCACGCATATGCCTACAGGCATCACTTTGCAAATACAGCTCAACATGGTGCTAGATTTTGGCTGGTATTTTCTTGAGGGGTGGCAGGGTATCAGCGCATTTGGAAATCCATCTGTGGAGTTTGCGTGCTGCGGTGTCATAGTCTGTAAGCGTTATCGGAGTTGTGGTGCTGAGGGAGTTCATGAGAAGTTCTTTGGTGGCCTTGATCCAGCTGCGAGGGGGGAGATGATGGTGGCGGTGTATGGTGGGCATGGTGAAGACATGATGTATACAATGATGGTTAGTCCAGGAGAGTCCAGTGGTGTGGCTGTAGTTGAAGTTCCCACTGGCGGAGCAGACGTGCATGACCGTGTGTCCTGCTATGTGGCTTGGTGTGGTGACTAGTTGCTTGAGTCTGATGTTGGCGAGCTTCCCCAGGAAAGGGTGGTGTTTTGGTCACTGGGTTTTTCCAGGTGGAACTAGAGTTCATTGAGTCGTCGTCAGTGGACGAGACAGCCTGGGGTGCAATGAGGTCTACAATGGTATCGGAGAATGGGGGTCCATGGCTCGGGGGGCCTGCAGATGAGGGTGCCACAGAGGATTGGCTTGGGGTTGGGCACTCTCTCTCTGCCTTGTAGAACTTCTCCTGGTGCCTCCCCCTCTACTTGCCATTTAACAAGTTCAGGTAGGCTACCAAGGGAGGAAATGTCCTCCTCAGTGGGCTCCAAGTCAACCTCCTCTGGTGCCCCATCCACCTCAAGTGGGAGACATTCAGGGGCTGGTGCTTTCCCATGCCCCTTGTCTTTGCCTCTGTTGGCAGCTGTCTGGGCCATTCTTCCAGGCTCCAGACTTCCTTGACTCTCTTCTCTACAAGCCATGGACCTGGTGGTTGTACAAACCCACTCAGATAACCCCGACATTTCCAATTTGGACCTGTGCTCTACGACCTTCCAGGTATTGTGCTCAAGATTATTCCCTAACAAATAGTTTAACGGGCATGTCAGGGCTCACAACAACATTACCTATACTTTGCAGTATTGAAAGGCATATAGGCTTTAAGCACCAACTCCACATCACCCAGTGCACTTGGGTAACTTCACTGACTCCCCCCCCCCCCCACTGACTGGGACAAACTCCTCCCCAGCACTACACTTGCCAGGCTGTGCATTCTTGGGACATTTGGGATCCCTCTCGTAATGCACGTATTCAGAGCACTTTTAGCACTTGGAAGTTTTGTTCTGATTCTTATCAGGGAAGCAATTTTTCTGGTGGCCGGATTGAGGCCCTTTCCCTTGAGAACTGTATTGGGGGCCTTGTAAAAACATGTTTTTATCTCCACCTTCCTTCTTCTAGTGGGAACCCTGACTACCCTTTTGGAAGTCCCCATCAAATGACGTTTTGGACACCATTGTATTTGCTCAGAGGCCCATCTCCTCAGCAAGCTTCCTGGGTTCAGTCAGCTTGCTATCAACCAGGTGCTGGTGAAGCTATATAAAACAAATATTAAGCATATGCACCCCCAGAATTAGGTTGTACATCCAGGTATAACCTTCTAAATTGCTGAGCCTCACCCAGCCCTTCATTGCCTTGATGGAATAATCTAGGAAGTCGGCCCAAGTATGAGTGGGAAGTTTGTGCCTTCTCCACAACTTCTGCCTATACCTCCCAGGGTTCAATCCAAACGTATTGATACATATGGCCTTCATCTGAGTGTATGGTGTCTGATTATCTACCTCTAGTGTTAGGAGTGTGTCCTTCCCCACTAAGGGCATCTACCTCTATTTGCTACCCCTCCAGTACTCCTCATGAGCCTTGTGCACCCTTATAGCCACTTCATATGCTGAGAACTACTTATTATTGCCACCCCCACCACACATAATTGGGTACCAAATCCTTTGGGAATCAGATCTTTCCTTCTCTAGTGGACACTGCAGGTATGTTGCCACCGTTACTGCTCAAATCCACTTGCATGTATGTGATTTTCATCTTCCTGAGGCATAGCTCATGGGCCATTCACCTTTCCTTCATTGCCAGCACCTTTTCTTCCAAAGCTTGCTCTGCCTCTAACTTTAGTTTCGTAAGCTCTAGCTTAAGCTTTCTCTACTCCCTCCTGTCCTCTAGCTCCTCTAGGGACAAGATTCTTGATGACACACTGCTCCCTGCCTGGGGTGGAATCTCCAGTCTTGGGTGGATGTTGACCCTCTCCTCCACAGGTAGCAATTCAAGGCCCTCCTATGAGTCTTAGTTAAATTCCTCTTCATCATTCAGCTTCTCCTCCTCATTATCTGTGGGGTTCTGATGCATGGGTTCTGGTCCACGAAAACAGGGGTGATGCACTGGTTCTAATCCGTACAGGTGTGAATAAGCATTGGTGCTGACCATGCAATAGGGACCATATGCCTGCTTTGTGTCTAAAGCGGTGATATTTTGAACAATCACCTTAGGCTCACTTTTAAGGGTCCAGGAATTGATGGCACCACTTGGCAGATCAGGCTCAGAGAGTCCAGGTGCAGACGCAGTATAGTTGGCAGTCTTTTATGTCCCTGAGACAAACATGTTTAGTTATGTGGCCGCACAAATTAGTTGCTGCCTCAGCATTTTATTTTCATCTTAGTCAAAAAGAGTAATTGAGTTTTCATTAACAATCATAGACAGTGGACTAACAAAGATGTATATCAATATATCAACTCTTTGCATTTTATGAGGCTAGTCAACCACAAAAACATTTGACAAATCGTATCCAAATCACATATTGTTCACAACCAACAAGTAGCAAAGCATAGCATGCCAACACAATCGACAAGTGTACTGCAGTTTTGAATTTCAACACCCCAAATGGAGCTTACTAAACTTTCACCAATGATACTAGCTTATGCTTATTGGGACATTACCAGGCGGTGCATTAGCAATTATTAAACAGGCTATCTGCTGACAAGGAAATATTTATTATGTCATTTAATTATGCTATTCCCTCCTTGCCAGTGTTGTCATATAAATGCAGTCTCTGGTTCTGAACACTATTGACCTGCTTTGAACCCTGCAACAGTTTTTAGGGTTTCCCTCAAGGCTCAGACCTGTCGGAGAGTAAAAAAAAAAATACTTGAGACTGTTAATTGAAATGTGTTCTCTTAGAACATATCTAGCTGAGTCCATTACTCTTTACCTTATTATGTTTTCTGGGAGTGAATCTTCTAGTGGCGGAATTCAAAATTATCTCTGTGAGTTCAGGGTGACTCTAAAGGTTACATGTGGGAAAGCTTGTTGGGTTATATAGTAGGAGCAATACAAAATAACAGTCTTGTGCCTTAATACAAGATGTTTGCATTCTAAAAGCATTAAGCAAAACAATAATGTCAGCATGGACCTCAAACTCATGTATTTGTGCAGCGAGACACATTTATAAAAAGCCTTGGCGGTAGGCACTGGCTTCAACATCGATACATCTAATTACAAGAGTTAGTGGGGCATATGTACAAGGAGTTAACGCCAACTTAGTGTAAATTTTTTGTCCGTATTGCAGAATTTTTTTATCCCATATGTACAAGTTGTCGTTAACCTCAGTTAGCAGCAGTTTTCTGGCGAAAACGTCCATAGAAAAGATTGCCGCTTCTGTTAGCAATAATGACATGCAAGGGAGGCGTTCCCATGCAAAAACAGCCACTAACCTCACTTTGCGATATTTACAAGGGAATCCTTAAAGTTTGGAAGACCAAAAAAACTGCCTCTAACCATAGTTAGAGGCAGTTTTTGAAGACCAGAAAATAGCTGGTCTTAGAAATGGAGATAACACTTCGGGCCTCCTTTCAGCAGATTTTCGTGCTGGATAGCGCTGCAAACAATGTTGCTGCTTTGCCGTAGGACAAAACTACAGGGCGGCAATGTGCACCATCAATAAGATTGTGCGCATTCCTGGGCCTCAGTCATGAAAAGTGTTGCAGCGATGCGACAAGACAGCGGTGCAACACATTTCACTACGCCCTTCTTGCGACACTATGGATGCGTTGTATTCACTGGACAGGGCTCCATGTTTCAAGTATTGACAGATACGTCTGGAATCCTGGCGTATCTGTCAGCGCTAAAGTCACGCATTGCTGCAGGTGTGTCACAAGCATTTTGCAACTCCAGCAATGCATGGGGCCAGCCTATCCCTGTGGCACTGCGTCACCCTTACGCCTGCAATCAGGCAGGCATAATGTACTGACGCAGTGCCGTCCTACAATAGTCACAGTGAAATCTGATGGATTTCACTGTGCCACTACTATGAGTCGACACAAAAGGTTAGAGAGGCACAATTATAGAGACAACAGTCATTGGGTTTAATACCAAATAAAGAACCACAATGACAGGAACAACAGTTTTTTTTAAATGTTGTAGTAAATCCTTTTTATTCAAAATGTATACAACGCAGTCTACGTGTTTCACTCTTGTGGGCTTCTTCAGGGCTGCAAATAACAATAAAGCACAGTCGCAAACATAATATGAATAACTATTTTAAAAAATACAATATTATACATTAAGGAGTATTTACAAGAATACAAAGTCATACATTCATACATATTTACAACGTATAGACAACATATAAAGAGAACACAACACTTTAAAGGACATAGATCTCAAATCAAAACAAAAACTAAAGAGAACATGTAATCAATGGCTATGTGTAACACCAAAAACTTTCAAATATGGGCACGATAACAATGTTATGCCACCTCAAACTCAAGAAATGGCACGCAAAAAGGACTAGATTGGTAACAACCAATAGTACAAGAGGAAATTACCTAGGAAAAGTAAACAACATTTTTAAAACTAAAGAAAAAATGGAACTAAAAAGGGAACAGGGAAGGGTGAAAATCAAAGATAAAAACCAAGAATAAAGCGGGGGAAAGGAATAGATCACGAAGGTAAAGAGAACATAAAGACAGACAGTTGTCACAAATAACCCTACAGACACTGTGCATGAGCATTGCTATGCTCTAAGGAGAACCCTGTACCCCCTATTACTCAGGAGGTTAGAACAAAACACGTCAAATACAATTGTTGACGTACCACGAGTCAAGAATTCAAGAACCACACAGCAAAAGCACTGGAATGCTTGTTGGTGGGCAAGCCCTGAATGGGTATAAGAAAATCTATACTTGAGTAGATTACATGTAAAGATCACCACATCCAGCCTGCATAATAATTGATCAAAATGGTACCCACCAAAATATGATCCACAAAGCAAAAAGATTCCACAGGGTATTCGCCCAAGTAAGACGTTGGTTATGGAATCCTGATCCAATATCTAAAAAAACACAGAACACAATCCAACTACAGTTATGGCAAGAGAAAATTGAGAGGTAAAAGTACACTCGCAGACCCTTGTAGTCGGAAAGACATAAAGAAATAAAACGGTAAGAACAAACACCAAGTAAGTGCACATGACAGCTATCAATATAGGTAAATGAAAAAGCGACTCATGCAGCAAAGAACCGAAATGCTACCATGCCACAGTGAGAGCTGTATTCTTAATGCCGCGGCGGACCAAGTACATGATCCCCTCCTTTGTGACCCCCGTAATAGATTAAAAGATAAGTGCTGTAGTGTGTACCTCTTTGAAGGAGTGTAATACTGAGGGAAAAGGCACACAGTGGGTATTCCAAATTGAAATCCATACAAAGACCATACCTGGGTGAGAATGTTCAATGTAATCCACAATTGTGGTAAAAAAAATAGAGAAGTTCACAAAAATGTGTAAGCGGTTCAAGTTAGGTAAAGTCGGGAACCGGAGCGCATTGAGAGTGGCGCTACGCCACAGGGCTCATAAAAAAGCACCTAAACAAAAGAAACGGCATGGCAATAAATAGTTTTACCAAAAAGTAAAATATTGCAGCGGTCAGTATAACCATTAAAACATGATACCACTAAAACGCTATGTAGTTGAAACGTAAACGACACAGACCCGGTATGGAGATTTACCAATAAGCGGCCGATGAAGAAACTCCGTTGTCATCCGTTTTCAGAGTCACCCGCCATACTTGATGGGTCAGTCATTAAATAGCCAAAAGGAAGTGACGTAGGCCAATGTTCGGACACAGCATCACGTGCAATGATTTATACACATTTTCAGAAAAGCTAGAATGCCAACTAGCCCTGATCTCTTGACTGGGTGAGAGTACTCTGCTTAATTCAGAGACTCTGTCCATCACCACCCCTTGTTGTACATAATTTTGTCCACCCTAAGCGTGGAAGGGTATACTCAGATGTGAGTCCCTTGCTCATTGCACCATCAGGATTCAAGCAAGCCGGGCCGAAGACGGCTGTAATGCCAGAAACCGGTCCCCGGAAGCTTGTTTCCTTCCCAGTGTAAGAATTGGCTTTTGTAGTCTGGTCTGCCCTGTTCCCATGATGCACTAAGCCAGGGACAGTCTAATTTGCATACAGCCAGGTTCTGAAACTGGGATGGTGCAATGAGCTAAAAAACGGTGTTGGATCTAGCCCTGATCTCTTGACTGGGTGAGAGTACTCTGCTTAATTCAGAGACTCTGTCCATCACCACCCCTTGTTGTACATAATTTTGTCCACCCTAAGCGTGGAAGGGTATACTCCGATGTGAGTCCCTTGCTCATTGCACCATCAGGATTCAAGCAAGCCGGGCCGAAGACGCCTGAAATGGCAGAAACTGGTCCCCGGAAGCTTGTTTCCTTCCCAGTGTAAGAATTGGCTTTTGTAGTCTGGTCTGCCCTGTTCCCATGATGCACTGGGCCAGGGACTGACTAATTTGCATACAGCCAGGTTCTGAAACTGGGATGGTGCAATGAGCTAAAAAACGGTGTTGGATCTAGCCCTGATCTCTTGACTGGGTGAGAGTACTCTGCTTAATTCAGAGACTGTGTCCATCACCACCCCTTGTTGTACATAATTTTGTCCACCCTAAGCGTGGAAGGGTATACTCAGATGTGAGTCCCTTGCTCATTGCACCATCAGGATTCAAGCAAGCCGGGCCGAAGACGCCTGAAATGGCAGAAACCGGTCCCCGGAAGCTTGTTTCCTTCCCAGTGTAAGAATTGGCTTTTGTAGTCTGGTCTGCCCTGCTCCCATGATGCACTGGGCCAGGGACAGACTAATTTGCATACAGCCAGGTTCTGAAACTGGGATGGTGCAATGAGCTAAAAAACGGTGTTTGATCTAGCCCTGATCTCTTGACTGGGTGAGAGTACTCTGCTTAATTCAGAGACTCTGTCCATCACCACCCCTTGTTGTACATAATTTTGTCCACCCTAAGCGTGGAAGGGTATACTCAGATGTGAGTCCCTTGCTCATTGCACCATCAGGATTCAAGCAAGCCGGGCCGAAGACGCCTGAAATGGCAGAAACCGGTCACCGGAAGCTTGTTTCCTTCCCAGTGTAAGAATTGGCTTTTGTAGTCTGGTCTGCCCTGTTCCCATGATGCACTGGGCCAGGGACAGACTAATTTGCATACAGCCAGGTTCTGAAACTGGGATGGTGCAATGAGCTAAAAAACGGTGTTGGATCTAGCCCTGATCTCTTGACTGGGTGAGAGTACTCTGCTTAATTCAGAGACTCTGTCCATCACCACCCCTTGTTGTACATAAGAATGCCAACAGAAGCATCCATTATTCAACGCAATCCGTCTCCAACTCGGAACGCATCTCACAGTGCGTTCCAAAAAATGTAAAGAGAAAGAAACAAGAAAAGCCCATTAAAGAACAAGAACCAAAAATTAATTATTCAGCACATACAAATTGTGTAAAAACACGTATTAGAAACCGAAAGTAATAGGAGAGGAAGTCAGGAACTTCATGGATCTGACAGTAGTGCCTAGTAGAGTGAGCTATTCGAATTTGATGTTGCAAAACCAGTTCAAAAGATTCATCAAATCCCAAAGTCAGTTCAAAAAGCACAACATATCAGTCCAACAAGAGCAACGTATCTACGCTTGTTATGTGGCATCATAACCTATTGTGATGTTCCCTAAAATGTTGTTGGTGCAACAGGACTTGCATGAAGTTAAATGTAAAATGAATATTGTGCATTAGCATGAATGAACTAGTTAGATGCTTGTATAGATGCTTAGCAGGTTAACAGCGTAGAATAGATCACTCCACACATTGAAAACTTATGATAAGTTGTAGGTAGTTAAAAATACATCATTCTTGTAAGACCAACAAATCCATGGTCTCCAAGACCAGATAGTCAGAAAAAACCAAACATATGCCATTCTTACTGTTTTATTGAAAAACAGAAAAAGCAGCAGAGAAAGGGGGCAACACCTATTCAACCGTATTCAGCACATAAAGCCTATTGGGAAAACGAAAACTACTAGAAAAAGCGAAGCATGGAATTTCTTATAGTACAGTTGATCACAGTAGTGAAATGAAATCTAACAGACTGTTCTTACAAAAGCTAAAGTTTGAGACACAAGTGTGTATAGCCTTAACAAGCCAGTAAGAGATAGAGGAAAAGAGAACAGAGAAGGAAAAGACTAGTCCCACCCCAAACAAAGGGGGAACTCAGTGAGAATTAAAGACCACAGGTAAAGAAACGCCTTCTAAATCTCACCATTTTTTGATGTACAGAGTATAAATACCTGTAGCAAAGACTATATTTATCCAGCTTGTTGTATTGAGGACATAACATAGATTATATGGTGCGGCAAACTATCATCCTCTATTGTTGGTACTAATGAACAAAATATTACTATGTCAAACTGAACTGTATGGGGTAATCAAATGAAATAATGCATTTTCGTATTCAGATTCAGGCCCTCAGTTGTGGATCTTAATCTACAGATCCATTTGGCTTCTAGTTTACATAGGCACAGTTCCCTATCGCCACCCCTCTGCATGTTAAGTAGGTGGTCAATAGCTTGAAACTTAAAATTGGACCTATTGCTAGTTGAGGTACATACATGGGACACCAATGCATACGGTATATCCCCATTCAGACACCCTCTCCTATTTTCTTGAATGCGTGTCTTGAGGGGACGGACCACACTCCCCACTTAGATTTTCCCACAAGTGCATATAATCAGATAGATTACGTATCGTGTTAAACAGTTAATAAAATGTCTGATGGTGTATGTCCTTTTCATGTTATATTCAAACACCTTTGTGATCTGTCCCAAGCGACAGATGTTACACCCGCCACAGGGATAAAAACCAAGGGGAAGAGCGAGCCACGTGTCCTGCACCTTTTTGTTTGGTCGCGTGTAGCTAGGGCACACTGCCTCTCTGATGGTCCTACATCTTCTGTATACAATACATGGGTTATCCTGCAGGAGACAGCCTTCCCCAGGGACCCCCTTTAGCAAATGCCAATGTTTTTTGAAGATTTTAAACTTCTCTTGGTTCATAATGGAGTTTGTCATAATGAAAGACAGGCGTTCTTTGTTGGGCCTTGCTCTAGGCGCTAGTGTTTCCGGGCGTTTTCAGGTTATTTGCTCTACCCACTGCTTGTGAGACGACAGGATCCATGTACCCACAATGTCTAAATCATTGTAGTAGCTCTTGACTGTGATTCTAGTATACTGTCTTTGCTACAGTTTCTTTTTATGTGTATTAACTCCCCATAGAGAATTGCTTTCTTGGTGCTTGGAAGATGCAAGCTTTGAAAGTGTAGCAGACTATTTACAGCTGTCTCTTTCCTGAATAAGGTACTCTGCAAGATGTTATTCTGCACATATAATGATAGGTCCAGGAATTGTATTCTTGATTGGGACATTGTCATTGTAAATCTCTCATTAAATGAGTTGCTATTCAAGTATGTGAAATATGATATAAAGGCAGCTTCTGGTCCAGACCATATGATGCAACTATCAATACAACGCTCCCAAAAATTGATGAACTTAATCCAAGGTGCAGCTGCTGGGGCCCAAGCGTACACCAATTTTACCCAACCCATGAATAGCTTAGCATACGAAGGGGCAAATTTAGACCCCCATCCCTGTCCCTTGTAACTGTTTGAGCCAGATGTCATCATACAGAAAATAGGTATTGTTCAAAATCAAGGAGATCATGTCAAGTATCATTTTATTGTGATCATGCTGGCTGGCTCTTTGTGATGATAAAAAATGTTCTATTGCTCTACACCCAAAAATCTTCTCTTATGCAAGTATATAAGGACTCTACATCAAGAGTGCTGAGCCACAATGTGTCACCCCATATAAGACTATCTAGTTTATTGAGCAAGTCAATGGTATCTTTGATATAGGATGAGAGATTGTGTACCATTGGTTGAAGGAAAGAGTCAACAAACTTGGCCATTGGTTAAGTAAGGGAACCTTTGCCAGAGATAATTGACCGGCCGGGGGGAAACTTCTTCTTCTTATGTATTTTCAACAAAGGATATAAACAAGGATGCCTAGGATGTTCCCCCAGTAGGAATTTGCATTCAACCTCAGGCAAAAGTCAAATCTCTCTCCAATGATTAAGTTTGTCATTGATCGTAATAGAGGCAAAAGAAAATGGATTGGAGTGCATTCTCTTATAGCAGAGAGTGTTAGATAACTGTCTATAGACCTCTGAATAGTAATCTCTTCTGTTCTTCAGGACAATGTTGCCCCCTTTGTCCTCTTCCTGGATAATGAGATCGTTGTTATTCTTAATCTTAGACAGGGACATTATCTCTACCTTGCAAAGATTGTCTTTGACATAGGAATTACTTGATGACAGTTTTTTTTGTTCTCTAGTTCATATAGGACATACTCTCCTATGAGGCCTTGTCGCCTGGGTACGCACAGCTTGCATACAGGTATGATGTGGAACAGGGCTTCACAAGGTCACGCATATGCCTACAGGCATCACTTTGCAAATACAGCTCAACATGGTGCTAGATTTTGGCTGGTATTTTCTTGAGGGGTGGCAGGGTATCAGCGCATTTGGAAATCCATCTGTGGAGTTTGCGTGCTGCGGTGTCATAGTCTGTAAGCGTTATCGGAGTTGTGGTGCTGAGGGAGTTCATGAGAAGTTCTTTGGTGGCCTTGATCCAGCTGCGAGGGGGGAGATGATGGTGGCGGTGTATGGTGGGCATGGTGAAGACATGATGTATACAATGATGGTTAGTCCAGGAGAGTCCAGTGGTGTGGCTGTAGTTGAAGTTCCCACTGGCGGAGCAGACGTGCATGACCGTGTGTCCTGCTATGTGGCTTGGTGTGGTGACTAGTTGCTTGAGTCTGATGTTGGCGAGCTTCCCCAGGAAAGGGTGGTGTTTTGGTCACTGGGTTTTTCCAGGTGGAACTAGAGTTCATTGAGTCGTCGTCAGTGGACGAGACAGCCTGGGGTGCAATGAGGTCTACAATGGTATCGGAGAATGGGGGTCCATGGCTCGGGGGGCCTGCAGATGAGGGTGCCACAGAGGATTGGCTTGGGGTTGGGCACTCTCTCTCTGCCTTGTAGAACTTCTCCTGGTGCCTCCCCCTCTACTTGCCATTTAACAAGTTCAGGTAGGCTACCAAGGGAGGAAATGTCCTCCTCAGTGGGCTCCAAGTCAACCTCCTCTGGTGCCCCATCCACCTCAAGTGGGAGACATTCAGGGGCTGGTGCTTTCCCATGCCCCTTGTCTTTGCCTCTGTTGGCAGCTGTCTGGGCCATTCTTCCAGGCTCCAGACTTCCTTGACTCTCTTCTCTACAAGCCATGGACCTGGTGGTTGTACAAACCCACTCAGATAACCCCGACATTTCCAATTTGGACCTGTGCTCTACGACCTTCCAGGTATTGTGCTCAAGATTATTCCCTAACAAATAGTTTAACGGGCATGTCAGGGCTCACAACAACATTACCTATACTTTGCAGTATTGAAAGGCATATAGGCTTTAAGCACCAACTCCACATCACCCAGTGCACTTGGGTAACTTCACTGACTCCCCCCCCCCCCCACTGACTGGGACAAACTCCTCCCCAGCACTACACTTGCCAGGCTGTGCATTCTTGGGACATTTGGGATCCCTCTCGTAATGCACGTATTCAGAGCACTTTTAGCACTTGGAAGTTTTGTTCTGATTCTTATCAGGGAAGCAATTTTTCTGGTGGCCGGATTGAGGCCCTTTCCCTTGAGAACTGTATTGGGGGCCTTGTAAAAACATGTTTTTATCTCCACCTTCCTTCTTCTAGTGGGAACCCTGACTACCCTTTTGGAAGTCCCCATCAAATGACGTTTTGGACACCATTGTATTTGCTCAGAGGCCCATCTCCTCAGCAAGCTTCCTGGGTTCAGTCAGCTTGCTATCAACCAGGTGCTGGTGAAGCTATATAAAACAAATATTAAGCATATGCACCCCCAGAATTAGGTTGTACATCCAGGTATAACCTTCTAAATTGCTGAGCCTCACCCAGCCCTTCATTGCCTTGATGGAATAATCTAGGAAGTCGGCCCAAGTATGAGTGGGAAGTTTGTGCCTTCTCCACAACTTCTGCCTATACCTCCCAGGGTTCAATCCAAACGTATTGATACATATGGCCTTCATCTGAGTGTATGGTGTCTGATTATCTACCTCTAGTGTTAGGAGTGTGTCCTTCCCCACTAAGGGCATCTACCTCTATTTGCTACCCCTCCAGTACTCCTCATGAGCCTTGTGCACCCTTATAGCCACTTCATATGCTGAGAACTACTTATTAATGCCACCCCCACCACACATAATTGGGTACCAAATCCTTTGGGAATCAGATCTTTCCTTCTCTAGTGGACACTGCAGGTATGTTGCCACCATTACTGCTCAAATCCACTTGCATGTATGTGATTTTCATCTTCCTGAGGCATAGCTCATGGGCCATTCACCTTTCCTTCATTGCCAGCACCTTTTCTTCCAAAGCTTGCTCTGCCTCTAACTTTAGTTTCGTAAGCTCTAGCTTAAGCTTTCTCTACTCCCTCCTGTCCTCTAGCTCCTCTAGGGACAAGATTCTTGATGACACACTGCTCCCTGCCTGGGGTGGAATCTCCAGTCTTGGGTGGATGTTGACCCTCTCCTCCACAGGTAGCAATTCAAGGCCCTCCTATGAGTCTTAGTTAAATTCCTCTTCATCATTCAGCTTCTCCTCCTCATTATCTGTGGGGTTCTGATGCATTGGTTCTGGTCCACGAAAACAGGGGTGATGCACTGGTTCTAATCCGTACAGGTGTGAATAAGCATTGGTGCTGACCATGCAATAGGGACCATATGCCTGCTTTGTGTCTAAAGCGGTGATATTTTGAACAATCACCTTAGGCTCACTTTTAAGGGTCCAGGAATTGATGGCACCACTTGGCAGATCAGGCTCAGAGAGTCCAGGTGCAGACGCAGTATAGTTGGCAGTCTTTTATGTCCCTGAGACAAACATGTTTAGTTATGTGGCCGCACAAATTAGTTGCTGCCTCAGCATTTTATTTTCATCTTAGTCAAAAAGAGTAATTGAGTTTTCATTAACAATCATAGACAGTGGACTAACAAAGATGTATATCAATATATCAACTCTTTGCATTTTATGAGGCTAGTCAACCACAAAAACATTTGACAAATCATATCCAAATCACATATTGTTCACAACCAACAAGTAGCAAAGCATAGCATGCCAACACAATCGACAAGTGTACTGCAGTTTTGAATTTCAACACCCCAAATGGAGCTTACTAAACTTTCACCAATGATACTAGCTTATGCTTATTGGGACATTACCAGGCGGTGCATTAGCAATTATTAAACAGGCTATCTGCTGACAAGGAAATATTTATTATGTCATTTAATTATGCTATTCCCTCCTTGCCAGTGTTGTCATATAAATGCAGTCTCTGGTTCTGAACACTATTGACCTGCTTTGAACCCTGCAACAGTTTTTAGGGTTTCCCTCAAGGCTCAGACCTGTCGGAGAGTAAAAAAAAAAATACTTGAGACTGTTAATTGAAATGTGTTCTCTTAGAACATATCTAGCTGAGTCCATTACTCTTTACCTTATTATGTTTTCTGGGAGTGAATCTTCTAGTGGCGGAATTCAAAATGATCTCTGTGAGTTCAGGGTGACTCTAAAGGTTACATGTGGGAAAGCTTGTTGGGTTATATAGTAGGAGCAATACAAAATAACAGTCTTTTGTGTAGTTTAGAAAAAAAATCAGCTTGGTTGAATTCCCTTGATTCCTGCAACGATGAGTGTGGTAGAACATGCATAAGAACAGTCTTGTGCCTTAATACAAGATGTTTGCATTCTAAAAGCATTAAGCAAAACAATAATGTCAGCATGGACCTCAAACTCATGTATTTGTGCAGCGAGACACATTTATAAAAAGCCTTGGCGGTAGGCACTGGCTTCAACATCGATACATCTAATTACAAGAGTTAGTGGGGCATATGTACAAGGAGTTAACGCCAACTTAGCGTAAATTTTTTGTCCGTATTGCAGAATTTTTTTATCCCATATGTACAAGTTGTCGTTAACCTCAGTTAGCAGCAGTTTTCTGGCGAAAACGTCCATAGAAAAGATTGCCGCTTCTGTTAGCAATAATGACATGCAAGGGAGGCGTTCCCATGCAAAAACAGCCACTAACCTCACTTTGCGATATTTACAAGGGAATCCTTAAAGTTTGGAAGACCAAAAAAACTGCCTCTAACCATAGTTAGAGGCAGTTTTTGAAGACCAGAAAATAGCTGGTCTTAGAAATGGAGATAACACTTCGGGCCTCCTTTCAGCAGATTTTCGTGCTGGATAGCGCTGCAAACAATGTTGCTGCTTTGCCGAAGGACAAAACTACAGGGCGGCAATGTGCACCATCAATAAGATTGTGCGCATTCCTGGGCCTCAGTCATGAAAAGTGTTGCAGCGATGCGACAAGACAGCGGTGCAACACATTTCACTACGCCCTTCTTGCGACACTATGGATGCGTTGTATTCACTGGACAGGGCTCCATGTTTCAAGTATTGACAGATACGTCTGGAATCCTGGCGTATCTGTCAGCGCTAAAGTCACGCATTGCTGCAGGTGTGTCACAAGCATTTTGCAACTCCAGCAATGCATGGGGCCAGCCTATCCCTGTGGCACTGCGTCACCCTTACGCCTGCAATCAGGCAGGCATAATGTACTGACGCAGTGCCGTCCTACAATAGTCACAGTGAAATCTGATGGATTTCACTGTGCCACTACTATGAGTCGACACAAAAGGTTAGAGAGGCACAATTATAGAGACAACAGTCATTGGGTTTAATACCAAATAAAGAACCACAATGACAGGAACAACAGTTTTTTTTAAATGTTGTAGTAAATCCTTTTTATTCAAAATGTATACAACGCAGTCTACGTGTTTCACTCTTGTGGGCTTCTTCAGGGCTGCAAATAACAATAAAGCACAGTCGCAAACATAATATGAATAACTATTTTAAAAAATGCAATATTATACATTAAGGAGTATTTACAAGAATACAAAGTCATACATTCATACATATTTACAACGTATAGACAACATATAAAGAGCACACAACACTTTAAAGGACATAGATCTCAAATCAAAACAAAAACTAAAGAGAACATGTAATCAATGGCTATGTGTAACACCAAAAACTTTCAAATATGGGCACGATAACAATGTTATGCCACCTCAAACTCAAGAAATGGCACGCAAAAAGGACTAGATTGGTAACAACCAATAGTACAAGAGGAAATCACCTAGGAAAAGTAAACAACATTTTTTAAACTAAAGAAAAAATGGAACTAAAAAGGGAACAGGGAAGGGTGAAAATCAAAGATAAAAACCAAGAATAAAGCGGGGGAAAGGAATAGATCACGAAGGTAAAGAGAACATAAAGACAGACAGTTGTCACAAATAACCCTACAGACACTGTGCATGAGCATTGCTATGCTCTAAGGAGAACCCTGTACCCCCTATTACTCAGGAGGTTAGAACAAAACACGTCAAATACAATTGTTGACGTACCACGAGTCAAGAATTCAAGAACCACACAGCAAAAGCACTGGAATGCTTGTTGGTGGGCAAGCCCTGAATGGGTATGAGAAAATCTATACTTGAGTAGATTACATGTAAAGATCACCACATCCAGCCTGCATAATAATTGATCAAAATGGTACCCACCAAAATATGATCCACAAAGCAAAAAGATTCCACAGGGTATTCACCCAAGTAAGACGTTGGTTATGGAATCCTGATCCAATATCTAAATAAACACAGAACACAATCCAACTACAGTTATGGCAAGAGAAAATTGAGAGGTACAAGTACACTCGCAGACCCTTGTAGTCGGAAAGACATAAAGAAATAAAATGGTTAGAACAAACACCAAGTAAGTGCACATGACAGCTATCAATATAGGTAAATGAAAAAGCGACTCATGCAGCAAAGAACCGAAATGCTACCATGCCACAGTGAGAGCTGTATTCTTAATGCCGCGGCGGACCAAGTACATGATCCCCTCCTTTGTGACCCCCGTAATAGATTAAAAGATAAGTGCTGTAGTGTGTACCTCTTTGAAGGAGTGAAATACTGAGGGAAAAGGCACACAGTGGGTATTCCAAATTGAAATCCATACAAAGACCATACCTGGGTGAGAATGTTCAATGTAATCCACAATTGTGGTAAAAAAAATAGAGAAGTTCACAAAAATGTGTAAGCGGTTCAAGTTAGGTAAAGTCGGGAACCGGAGCGCATTGAGTGTGGCGCTACGCCACAGGGCTCATAAAAAAGCACCTAAACAAAAGAAACGGCATGGCAATAAATAGTTTTACCAAAAAGTAAAATATTGCAGCGGTCAGTATAACCATTAAAACATGATACCACTAAAACGCTATGTAGTTGAAACGTAACCGACACAGACCCGGTATGGAGATTTACCAATAAGCGGCCGATGAAGAAACTCCTTTGTCATCCGTTTTCAGAGTCACCCGCCATACTTGATGGGTCAGTCATTAAATAGCCAAAAGGAAGTGACGTAGGCCAATGTTCGGACACAGCATCACGTGCAATGATTTATACACATTTTCAGAAAAGCTAGAATGCCAACAGAGGCATCCATTATTCAACGCAATCCGTCTCCAACTCGGAACGCATCTCACAGTGCGTTCCAAAAAATGTAAAGAGAAAGAAACAAGAAAAGCCCATTAAAGAACAAGAACAAAAAATTAATTATTCAGCACATGCAAATTGTGTAAAAACACGTATTAGAAACCGAAAGTAATAGGAGAGGAAGTCAGGAACTTCATGGATCTGACAGTAGTGCCTAGTAGAGTGAGCTATTCGAATTTGATGTTGCAAAACCAGTTCAAAAGATTCATCAAATCCCAAAGTCAGTTCAAAAAGCACAACATATCAGTCCAACAAGAGCAACGTATCTACGCTTGTTATGTGGCATCATAACCTATTGTGATGTTCCTTAAAATGTTGTTGGTGCAAGAGGACTTGCATGAAGTTAAATGTAAAATGAATATTGTGCAATAGCATGAATGAACTAGTTAGATGCTTGTATAGATGCTTAGCAGGTTAACAGCGTAGAATAGATCACTCCACACATTGAAAACTTATGATAAGTTGTAGGTAGTTAAAAATACATCATTCTTGTAAGACCAACAAATCCATGGTCTCCAAGACCAGATAGTCAGAAAAAACCAAACACATGCCATTCTTACTGTTTTATTGAAAAACAGAAAAAGCAGCAGAGAAAGGGGGCAACACCTATTCAACCGTATTCAGCACATAAAGCCTATTGGGAAAACGAAAACTACTAGAAAAAGCGAAGCATGGAATTTCTTATAGTACACTTGATCACAGTAGTGAAATGAAATCTAACAGACTGTTCTTACAAAAGCTAAAGTTTGAGACACAAGTGTGTATAGCCTTAACAAGCCAGTAAGAGATAGAGGAAAAGAGAACAGAGAAGGAAAAGACTAGTCCCACCCCAAACAAAGGGGGAACTCAGTGAGAATTAAAGACCACAGGTAAAGAAACGCCTTCTAAATCTCACCATATTTTGATGTACAGAGTATAAATACCTGTAGCAAAGACTATATTTATCCAGCTTGTTGTATTGAGGACATAACATAGATTATATGGTGCAGCAAACTATCATCCTCTATTGTTGGTACTAATGAACAAAATATTACTATGTCAAACTGAACTGTATGGGGTAATCAAATGAAATAATGCATTTTCGTATTCAGATTCAGGCCCTCAGTTGTGGATCTTAATCTACAGATCCATTTGGCTTCTAGTTTACATAGGCACAGTTCCCTATCGCCACCCCTCTGCATGTTAAGTAGGTGGTCAATAGCTTGAAACTTAAAATTGGACCTATTGCTAGTTGAGGTACATACATGGGACACCAATGCATACGGTATATCCCCATTCAGACACCCTCTCCTATTTTCTTGAATGCGTGTCTTGAGGGGACGGACCACACTCCCCACTTAGATTTTCCCACAAGTGCATATAATCAGATAGATTACGTATCGTGTTAAACAGTTAATAAAATGTCTGATGGTGTATGTCCTTTTCATGTTATATTCAAACACCTTTGTGATCTGTCCCAAGCGACAGATGTTACACCCGCCACAGGGATAAAAACCAAGGGGAAGAGCGAGCCACGTGTCCTGCACCTTTTTGTTTGGTCGCGTGTAGCTAGGGCACACTGCCTCTCTGATGGTCCTACATCTTCTGTATACAATACATGGGTTATCCTGCAGGAGACAGCCTTCCCCAGGGACCCCCTTTAGCAAATGCCAATGTTTTTTGAAGATTTTAAACACCTCTTGGTTCATAATGGAGTTTGTCATAATGAAAGACAGGCGTTCTTTGTTGGGCCTTGCTCTAGGCGCTAGTGTTTCCGGGCGTTTTCAGTTTATTTGCTCTACCCACTGCTTGTGAGACGACAGGATCCATGTACCCACAATGTCTAAATCATTGTAGTAGCTCTTGACTGTGATTCTAGTATACTGTCTTTGCTACAGTTTCTTTTTATGTGTATTAACTCCCCATAGGGAATTGCTTTCTTGGTGCTTGGAAGATGCAAGCTTTGAAAGTGTAGCAGACTATTTACAGCTGTCTCTTTCCTGAATAAGGTACTCTGCAAGATGTTATTCTGCACATATAATGATAGGTCCAGGAATTGTATTCTTGATTGGGACATTGTCATTGTAAATCTCTCATTAAATGAGTTGCTAATCAAGTATGTGAAATATGATATAAAGGCAGCTTCTGTTCCAGACCATATGATGCAACTATCAATACAACGCTCCCAAAAATTGATGAACTTAATCCAAGGTGCAGCTGCTGGGGCCCAAGCGTACACCAATTTTACCCAACCCATGAATAGCTTAGCATACGAAGGGGCAAATTTAGACCCCCATCCCTGTCCCTTGTAACTGTTTGAGCCAGATGTCATCATACAGAAAATAGGTATTGTTCAAAATCAAGGAGATCATGTCAAGTATCATTTTATTGTGATCATGCTGGCTGGCTCTTTGTGATGATAAAAAATGTTCTATTGCTCTACACCCAAAAATCTTCTCTTATGCAAGTATATAAGGACTCTACATCAAGAGTGCTGAGCCACAATGTGTCACCCCATATAAGACTATCTAGTTTATTGAGCAAGTCAATGGTATCTTTGATATAGGATGAGAGATTGTGTACCATTGGTTGAAGGAAAGAGTCAACAAACTTGGCCATTGGTTAAGTAAGGGAACCTTTGCCAGAGATAATTGACCGGCCGGGGGGAAACTTCTTCTTCTTATGTATTTTCAACAAAGGATATAAACAAGGATGCCTAGGATGTTCCCCCAGTAGGAATTTGCATTCAACCTCAGGCAAAAGTCAAATCTCTCTCCAATGATTACGTTTGTCATTGATCGTAATAGAGGCAAAAGAAAATGGATTGGAGTGCATTCTCTTATAGCAGAGAGTGTTAGATAACTGTCTATAGACCTCTGAATAGTAATCTCTTCTGTTCTTCAGGACAATGTTGCCCCCTTTGTCCTCTTCCTGGATAATGAGATCGTTGTTATTCTTAATCTTAGACAGGGACATTATCTCTACCTTGCAAAGATTGTCTTTGACATAGGAATTACTTGATGACAGTTTTTTTTGTTCTCTAGTTCATATAGGACATACTCTTCTATGAGGCCTTGTCGCCTGGGTACGCACAGCTTGCATACAGGTATGATGTGGAACAGGGCTTCACAAGGTCACGCATATGCCTACAGGCATCACTTTGCAAATACAGCTCAACATGGTGCTAGATTTTGGCTGGTATTTTCTTGAGGGGTGGCAGGGTATCAGCGCATTTGGAAATCCATCTGTGGAGTTTGCGTGCTGCGGTGTCATAGTCTGTAAGCGTTATCGGAGTTGTGGTGCTGAGGGAGTTCATGAGAAGTTCTTTGGTGGCCTTGATCCAGCTGCGAGGAGGGAGATGATGGTGGCGGTGTAAGGTGGGCATGGTGAAGACATGATGTATACAATGATGGTTAGTCCAGGAGAGTCCAGTGGTGTGGCTGTAGTTGAAGTTCCCACTGGCGGAGCAGACGTGCATGACCGTGTGTCCTGCTATGTGGCTTGGTGTGGTGACTAGTTGCTTGAGTCTGATGTTGGCGAGCTTCCCCAGGAAAGGGTGGTGTTTTGGTCACTGGGTTTTTCCAGGTGGAACTAGAGTTCATTGAGTCGTCGTCAGTGGACGAGACAGCCTGGGGTGCAATGAGGTCTACAATGGTATCGGAGAATGGGGGTCCATGGCTCTGGGGGCCTGCAGATGAGGGTGCCACAGAGGATTGGCTTGGGGTTGATACAGACCCGGAAGTTGAGGTGTTGCATGGTCACCGTTGGGTCATTAGCGTTCATGGTCAGTCAGAGTGTGCTTCTGTAGGTGATGGCAATGCCTCCTCCTGTACTGTCAGGGTTGTCCTTGCAGGTGAGTTAGTAGCTTACAGTGATGGTGATGGTGATGTCCGGTTCAGAGCAAATGATGGCACCGGCAGGCGATGTGGTGTCCAGGATTGATGGCAAGGAGGGTGCTGGCATTGGTGTGGTGGAGTGTCCGAGAGGAAGGGTCCTTGGTATTGAGCGCAGTCCAGGGGCAGACAATTGCAGACGGGCTTGCCTATGGCTTACCTTTGGCACGGGAGACGTCCATTACAACACAGGCATTACATAGTAATGCCGGTACAACGCAACTTCAAAAATGTAGGTCCCTTTACATCGCATGCCATTCCAACACATTGTGAGGTTATTAATGAAGATTTTTAAGTTAGGGTGGGTATGGGTTTTTGGGGTCAGAGATTACATTTGGGGTGTATTATGGGGTCAAATATGAAATTTGGGGTGTTTTTTGGGCTCAAATATTTATTTTAGGGTGACGTTTGGGGGTCAGAGATGAATTTCATGGTGTGTTTTGGGAGGTCAAAGATTACTTTAAGTTTCAGGTTGTGTTTTAGGGTGCAAGGGTTAGTTTTAGGGTTGCACTCACTTAAGTGGGAATAGTAATTTTTTTATTTGCGCTATCCAGCACTTTCCCTGCTGTTGCAATGTGCATAGTATTAGTATACATTGTAATGTATGCCATGTAATGGTATGCATTTTAACATCATATATACCTTTGGCACACCAGTGGTATGCCCACTGCGCATGGGCACAGCAGCCACCATTGAGTGCTGCGGGGGCACTGGACAGCTGGGAGGTGGGAAACGAAGGAAAGGGTGCTGGATGGGGCGGGATGTGGGGGGATGTGTTTGAGCATGTGTTGTAAATATTTTAATAAATACAATTTTACCTCGAGGCCGTTTCCCGTGTCTTCGTTGCTCCTTCTCTCCAGAGTCTGCTTCAAGGAATAGGAAGTAGGTAGCCAGGCTCCCTCCCCTAAGTCAATCACAATGCTGCAATGTGGTGTTGGGATTGTTCTTGAGCTCCGTGACAAGGCGTTCAGCCAGAGGGTGGAGGGGTGGGCATGTTCTCCATGCAGGCTGTAATGCAGCCTGCATTGCAAACAGGTAAGTGCACATGACAGTCATTGTGCACTTGAATGGGCATATCACTCCGCCCCTGCCCTGCCCTGTGAGTGGAGCAGCCCCTAAAGAAACATAGCATGATTACTCTTGTTGCACTTCTTGAAAGCAGTGGGTTGATGCTCTTCCGTCATTGCGAATGAGCAGCCACTGTGGGTGCATCACACCAGGTGCTGGCCTGGGCAACTCGACCCCCAGGCCTCTTCTGCCATGCGTCCCACCTTCTCCTTACCTTAACATTGACACCGTTGTGCAATCTGCTGCACTCTCTCCAAATCTGTGACTAAGTCAGCTGGAGCCTCAGCCAGGTGGGATTAAACAAGCCTGAGTACACCAGTCGCCGCCAAGTCTGCTATAGACCTCCCAATGCAGGTGATGCAGCAGGGTCCCCTTAGGCGTGAGGTTGATGTGCTCCCACCACATAAGTTCGGCGCAGCTCAGGGGCATCACCCTCCACAGCGTCCGGCCTGCGCAACTTCAACTGGCCTGTGATGCAGAGAGGCGCAGACCCCATTGATAATCCACTCTGTGCACCCCAGTATAGTAGTGGATCATAGTATGCGATGCAGACCTCCCTACTTTGGTGCGCATGAGCGCCTGTACCATTCATAGCTACAAGGGGCTCAAGGCTATCTTCTCACATAGGTCAGCAAAGTGTCTCCATGCTACCTCCCATCTTCACCACCAGGTAAGGGCGATCGCCGCACCTCAATGTCTACCGCCACGGCTAATCGACTCCACAGCACAGCCGCATACAACTCTAGGGTCCAGACGCAGGTCCCGCAAGGCATCGAGGCTCTAGATGCAGGTCCAGCAAGGCATCCAGGCAGAAGATGCCAGACCAATGAAGCATCGAGGCTCCAGATGAAGGTTCAGCAAGGCATCAGGGATCCAGACCCAGAGCCACCGAGGCATCCAGGCTCCAGACACAGGACCAGCGAGGCCTCCAGGCCCCGGGGACTGTCTGAACTTTCAAGGTTTTGGATGCCATCGTGTTGCCAAGAGTGCGCAATGAGAAGTGATGCATCACTGGTGTTGCACCGCGATGCGCCTCTTTTCATGTATGTAGCCCTGCATTTCCTCTTCTCCTGGGACTCTGGCTGGTCATCCTGGATGTTGGGGGCTTGAGGGTGTTGTTGATCTTTGTTGCACTTGGCCCTGGCTGCTCCATTCTTCTTGGCATAGTTATTATTTAAAACTATAGCGGCATTGTTTTTAGTTTTGACCCTAGTACCATACCTAATAAACAGATTTTTGGTTCTTTGAGTCAATTTTATCTTTCACTTTCACTCTTCACGCGCACTGCACTCCATTGGCATCATTAGTGAGTCACTGTGGTCTATAATTATATCTACAAAATCCATCTTTGCATCAATTCCAGGTGCCTTGATTAAGAATTGGATTTATGATACAGTTCCCACGTGACGATACTCCACCAGATGGGTGGGCTGATGGGAATTTTTCTTAGCCCAGTGTTATCACTATAGTGTCATTAATGGATTCATGGTTTCAGACTCAACATGGCATACTTACAGTAACTTTGACCAGGTTTCTTTTGTTTGTTTTGCTATTGTAGGGGCCTAAGTTGCCTTGGTCGTTAAAATTGCCCTTTTGACCCTCTCCCACCCTATTTTTTCAGTATTTAGAGCAACTTTTGTTGCGGGTCTTTCTGTATTAAATAAAAAAAAAATTCTAAGGGTATTCCCCTTCTTTGCTCACCTAGTTGATTGTTTTTGGAGATTCCCTCTTGAACCATGGCTGACTTTGCCGGATTGGCTTTTGATGACGACATGCTTAAAAAGATTTTAGATGAAAACCCTTATCTATTAGACTCACTACCTGAGACCCCTAGTATAGCTAAGGATGACTGGGTAACGTTGCTTAATTTAAAAAAAATCACACACACGCACCTCCATCCATGGAACTATCATGGCACAATATCTTAGAGGAAAATGTGCCCCGACAGGCCTTATTGTTACAAATACACCCAGGCTCTTTCTGACCGACAAAGTTTTTTTACGTGACTGGTCCCTTATAGCATGGCGCTGTACACGAGATTGGCTAATACTGATTATTAGCACGGCCAAGAGGATAGCTGATGCTATCCTTATAGACATCCAGATACTTGAGGGTCAGATTAAGGCCACGTGTAGTCCTTTATTTAAGAAACACCTTGACGAAACGAATAAAGCCAATAAAGACTACAAAGACAACATCATAACTAGTAAAATGGATAAATTCAAGAAAGATCTAGATCGATTCTCCCTAGTCAAGATTTATCCATACACCAGTGATGACTATGTAGCTCCAAGTTTCAACAGTAAGGGAAGACAGTATGGCTCTAATTATTCATCTTCTGGCTCTGATTCAAATTCTAGTGATTCAGGGTCATCTAGCCATACCGGTATCGGTCCCAGGGGTGGTCAACAACAACGACCATTCAAAAGAGGGGGCCGTCAGAGAGGTGGCATGTATAACCAGCATCCAGGCAACTATCAAAATCCAGGTCCTTGGTGGCCACCAGGCCCATGGGGTTTTCAACCGCCACCACCATTTGCACAACAGCTGAATTCATATCAGTATCCCCAGTTTTTCCCGGATCAGTCTTTTTTAGGGCGTGGCCGGGGACAAAACCGAGGCAGAAGAAGAGGACCACAGACTGTACAGTGGGAGGCCGACCAGACATTCCCCAATACCCGGAGCAGGAAAGCAGCTCAACAGAGCACCAGTGCAGAGACGAGCGGAACTTGATAGTCAACTTGAGCTCACGTGCTCTGACAACTGTAGAGCAGACAGTCCTTGGAAAGGGTTTAGGCTTTGTGCCTACCAATCGAGGAGATCCATTTCTCATGAGAACTGAACTTGAGAAGTTCTTCCGCAAAGTACGTCTTTTCTTCTTTTTTAAAGATAGAACTGATAACTCTCAATCGGGTGACGCTATGCCAACTAATACAGGATTGCGTCCAAAATCTACCTTTACTCCCTTGAGTCATCAGGTTCCGTCTCATGTTACCACCTTTGAACAGGCAGTCAGACATGATGTCGCACAACTGCAGGATACTGATCGACGGGTTTTTCACAACTTCTCCAAACTAGAACAACAGGCCCTAAAAAGTCTCTCTCAAGATCCGTCTATTATTATAAAACCTGCGGACAAAGGGGGAGCCACTGTGATCATGGATCTGACCCAATATCGGCATGAATGTCTGAGACAATTAGACAATGACAAATTCTATCAATGCCTTACTGAAGATCCTACTCCACATCTACTTGCTGAAATTAAAACTTTAGTAGATGAAGGGAATACTGAAGGATGGATCACACCACAGGAGGCTAGATTTTTGGTAACAGAGAAACCCATCACTCCGGGTTTTTACTGTCTGCCCAAAATTCACAAAGCCATTAGACCACCACCAGGACGTCCCATAATCTCAGGGATTGGTTCCCTTTTGGAACCTCTCTCCACGTTTGTGGATTTTTTTCTTAGACCGCTAGTCAAGAAAATGCCGACATATCTTGAGGATACAGCGGATGTCCTTAGACTTTTACCAACTGTAGAATACAATGTAGAGACTGATCTGCTAGTTAGTTTTGATGTAGAGTCGCTCTACACCTGTATACCTCAGCAAGACACACTAGATACCATCAGAAGTCTGTTATCGGCAGAAGACCTTGACAGCATCACTCCGGTCAATTTCATTTTATCATGTGCAGAATTGGCTATGATGAAAAAAAAAATCAAATTTGAAGACCAATTGTTTCTTCAAATTTCCGGGACCTCGATGGGGAGTGTTTTCGCCCCGAGCCTTGCCAACCTCTACATGCACCAATTTGAACAAAATCACATCCTCAACCATAGCAACCCATTTTTCGATCATCTGGTGCTATGGAAGAGGTATATAGATGATGTTCTGGTGGTATGGCGGGGCTCTGTCATAGAAATCCAGGCTTTCCATCTATGGCTCAACGAACGCAATGAACATCTCAACTTTACGCTAGAGTACAGTCATGAGAGACTCTCTTTCCTAGATTTATCCATCTTTCCAGAAGCTGGTGGGCTTCATAGTGAGCTCTTCACGAAACCAATGGCGAGGAACTCACTTTTACTCTTTAATAGTCACCATCCACGTTCCTTAATGGACAATCTCCCGGTAGGTCAATTTCTCCGAGTCAGGAGGAATTGTTCATCAAGGGATTTGTTCAACAAACATGCTACTGTATTAGCCACCCAACTACAGGATCGACAATACCCTCAACACCTTGTAAAGAGAGCATGGAAACGTGCATCGAATAACAATCGTGAGGCACTAATTGAAAGACGGCCACCCAAACCACCAATGGAACGACTCACGTTTGTTAGCACATTTAATGCATTGTCTAACACCATCCAACAAACAGTTCGCAAACATTGGGGGATTCTGAATACTACTAATGCTAACATCCCCGCACCTCTCTTTTCATTCAAAAGAGCACCTAGTCTGAGAGACACCCTTGTCCATACCAGGCCTCGGACTTTCAACTTTGACAATTCAGTAAACCTATGGGATCTTCCACCGGTTTCTGGACACTACCCGTGTGGATCATGTAGTGTTTGCCCTCAGACGGCCAAAACCAAGACAGTCGATATAGGAACAGGCAAAACACGTATCCTTAAAAAACACACGAACTGTAATACTGACAATGTCATCTACATGATTACCTGCCCATGCTCCCTGAAATACATTGGTTATACTACTCGCAAAATTAAGTTGAGAATTGGGGAACACAAGAGTACCATCAGATGTCGAAAACAGGCTACCAAACTCACGAATCATTTTCTAGATGCAAGACACTCAGCTGAGGAAATTAAGTGGCTAATCCTAGAACAGCCATATATCCCTCCTGACATCAATGATATATCTAAGTTCCTATTTAGGAAAGAACAAAAATGGATTTTCCTTCTTAGAAGCCATATCCAGGGACTTAATGATGATATACCGTGGACATCACTCTAAACATTCTGGTCCAGTTATCTGTATCTTTGAAACTAGTATATCATCTTTTTTTTGTGTGGTTGAACTACCACTCTCTGTAAGTGCTAACATGTTATCCCCTACCAAATATCATAAGTGCACTATTCTGCATGATAATTTTGTATGCACATCTAATTTGTTTATCTTTTATCATGAAGGTTTAATCAGAGTGTCGATATTCGTAGTGACATTATACAATTCATCAAGAAATACTGTTGCATAATACATATAAAGATCAACATTTTGCCTCTTATTTCTGTAATTTAATTGGCATTTGTGCTTTATCATAGCGCCTTCCTTGTGTGATTGAGCGTGGCATCATGGTATATAAATCGGACCTGAAACAGTATTGTGCACAAAGAGACACTAGTTTAAAAAACTTTTCAATACGGCGCAGACGCACGCAGTGACCACCGTCTTCGTTCTTATTTATTGTGCGCAGTAAGCTTCAGGACTCCTCAAATCTATGGCGCATGCGTATACTATCTTCAACACAGCGCAGACGCACGCCGTGACTACTACCCTCGTTCTGATTTACTTTGCACAGTTAGCTGCAGGATGCCCTGATTCTGTCGAGCATGCGCATACAGCTTCTATTCGATTGCGCATGTGCATACCACATAGCGCCACTGGCGGCGCAAGCTCGCTGCAATAATTGCTGTATCACGCATGCGCTGAGTATATAGTGTTCTCTGATGGCACAAGCGTGTTTCAACTGAACACCGCGATTCCATACGAATCACACCATACCTTCTTACAGCTGAAATTCATTAATCAATTAAGTCGGGCATAAAAAGACAAGCGCGCCTAACCGTCAGTTACCTCCACTCCCTCTCGGATGCTGGTGTAGAGGTATCGACGGACAGGTAGGACGCTTCATTTTGGCCTGAGCCAGCCACTTTGCCCCTGCTTTTTAAGACATCTGTGCTTACTGTCTGGAGTTTTCCTGTGCATTACATTACTAGATTTCTCAAGCCATTATCAATTGTCTTACAATACATTTTTTTACACTTGTTTATCATTGACTACCCTGCATGGTTTGCACCATGTTTTCATTTGAGGTTGAATCTCCTTTTCACAACTAGGTTTTTGTTAGTAGAATATTGAAAATCAGTGACCAATTGTACTAAAGTACGCCTGATATTTTTCTGAGGTCCTTTGATTTTTCCTTTCTGACAGAGCGGGGCCTCCCTATTCCCGAGTGGGTGACCGGGTGAGGTGAGGCACATTCCCACATAACGCTGGGTAAGTTCAGATATTTTGACCATTTGTGATTTATACACATCAATACAGTAGTATTCTACAAACTACTGTGTGACGGCGAGACTTTCTCTACCGTATTGTTTGTATGGATGTTGTTTGTCTGATGCATCCTTGAGACCATTTTTCACGCTATTGAGTTGTACACTTTTTTCATCTTGTTTTAGGACAGACGGTATGATTGGATTATCACCAGTACACATCTGGGCTAACTGGTAGGATTTATCCAGTATTAGTGTACAAATTCACTGTCATTGTAAATTCATTTACTCTAATTCGCAGTCGCAGTATTCACCAGGTCCTGAAGAAAGCTAGGACCAGTTGTCCATCTAGCTGAAACATGTCGACCGAATTACACCATGCCTTGGCATAGTTATTATTTAAAACTATAGAGGCATTGTTTTTAGTTTTGACCCTAGTATCATACCTAATAAACTGATTTTTGGTTCTTTGAGTGAATTTTATCTTTCACTTTCACTCTTCACGCGCACTGCACTCCATTGGCATCACTAGTGAGTCACTGTGGTCTATAATTATATCTACAAAATCCATCTTTGCATCAATTCCAGGTGCCTTGATTAAGAATTGGATTTATGATACAGTTCCCACGTGACGATACTCCACCAGATGGGTGGGCTGATGGGAATTTTTCTTAGCCCAGTGTTATCACTATAGTGTCATTAATGGATTCATGGTTTCAGACTCAACATGGCATACTTACAGTAACTTTGACCAGGTTTCTTTTGTTTGTTTTGCTCCATTCTTCATTCCATTCTTTTTTGCCTATGTTTCATTAGAGGTCTACAGAGGCACAAAAAAACTCACGATGGGCTGACTAATGTGCCTTTTTTTGCCACTAATGTGCCTTTCATTAGTTTTGACCCGCTAATGCCGGAATTCCTCTCACAATCACACTAAAATTACCAGTAGTTTTCACCACTGATCCCCATGCAGCGATGTCTTGTAAATACGACGCTAACAAGGGGATAGTTTTCAGCAGTACACAGCGGTGAGAAAACCGCCACTAACTAGTGTTAGAGGTAGTAAACACCAGTCCTTTTAAATATGGCCCAGTGTGTGTTATAGGTGAACCCTCATCTACTTGTTCACGCATGAGCTTGCGACTCCTGAAACATTATCAACCACAGATATTCAGGAGATTGGCAACATTGTATCACAATAATGTTTAGCAGCAGTGAAATTTTCGAGAGGGAAATAGCATGTGCCCAAATAAATGACTCAGGCAGCATTAGCCAAACATTGTGTGGTGACAGGGTCCATATGCTTTAAAAAAAATAAAACCAGCTTACTCATTTGCCTGGAGTCTTTCTTTCAGACCGTGTCAGTGCCGTCTGATCACATCCCATTCAAATTGGGGTTGTCAGTCGCTTCCAGAGCACCTTTGTTCTATGTTATGTGGCATTAATTGACCGACACAGAGTTCTCTCTACATAGGTCTCAATGGTGTCTTGGAACTTTCCGGAACATGTAGTATTTTTTGCACATCTGTTGCTGTACTGGCACATTGGTGATAAAAAGCTAATTAACTAACAATAAGGTGTTCTTACACACTTGAAATTCTTCTATACATGAAAAAACGGCTGGTTTCAAGTTCTAAATGGTAGTCCAATGTTTTCACGATTGTAGATAGCATGGATGTGAATGACTCCATCTCTACTGTCTATGTGGGGACTGATGGAAGAGAGTTTGTCAGTTACTAAGGTCTAGGAGCTGGCCATTTTGCCAATTGTGTGGCCATACTATCGCCTCTTTTATTGAAGTCAAAGGGTGAATGTTTCCAGATGCTTGGTCTGTGTAGCCTCAAATCTTTTAGCTATGAGGCTCCAGATATAGGGGTATGCCAACATTCACAAATTATGGACTTGGGTCAATACATTGAGGCCATCTTTGACAGCGTTGAATCGTAATATAAGATGCGCTTCTTTTTGCATCCTTCGTCTTTCAGGGTCCCCTCCTCTGGGTTCTGCCATTACAACTGTTAGCACTGTCCACCAAATGCCATTTTCTGAATGGTTATTCTCAGTGTGATGATTGACTAACAGAACAGTAGTGACTTTGCATCTTATTCTAGATTTAGGTTGAGTGAATCTCCATCTGATTTCTTGGTTCCTCTTTCCTGTATATAGCTTAGCACAGGGACAGCTTATCACATACTCCACATTGTTGGTTTTACAATTGGAAAAGTCAGTATGCTTCCATTTAATGTCCTTATGTGCAATCTCAGTCCCTTTGATTGTACATGTACGTGTGCCACATTTATGGTGCCCTTCAACTGGTGTCAAAATCCACAGTTGTTTCAAATTACCTTTGAATGCAGTAGGTGGTGTATATCTTTTTTCAGAGCAAACAGCGGTCTTTCAAATTATGTACCAAATTTGGAAATCAAGTGCCAATTTTGTAAAATGATCTCTTGTAATGGTTAGACTGTGGACAAAAAGTTGATATGCAAACCAAGTGGTATGACAATTTTTTTACTTTTTTGACCAACAATGATTCCCGTAGTGTCCATTGGAACAATTGTGCCTCAACTTTAAAAATTGCCTATAAGGCAAGTTGCCTCAAAGGATGTGTAGGTGGAGGATGGAGTATTGCAGAGCTTTGTTGTGGTCTGCCAATTTGGTGTGTAATGTAGGTTTCAAATGACCATTATTTACGAATACCTCAACATCAAGGAATGTTTTAGTTGTACTGTTATTCAGAAAGAAATGAATGGTCGCTGATCTGTTGTTCATCCAGCTAAAAAACGGGTTTAAAACATCTTCATGGCCCATCCAAATGCAAACAAGTTTAACAATATATCTCACCAATTTGAAATATGGTGAGCAAAGGGATTATTTTGGTAAATTAATAATTCTTCGAATTAAGCAATGTAAAGAACTGCCAATTCTAGAGCAAAGAGACAACCCTTGGCGGTCCCTTTCACTTGCACAAAAAATTCTTCAGCAAATTTGAAGTAGTTCTTCTTCAGAGTCAACCTGGCTAACTCGATAATGAATTTAGTAGGAACTTTATGTGGCCTCGGCCTTGTTTCCCAAAAAGTATCTATCCCTTCTAGCCCATCTTTCTGGGGTGTCTGGGGGTACAGTGATACAACATTGTGACTTCAAGTACAACTTTATCATTATAAAGGATTTTAAATTACAAATAAATTGTGTGTACACAGCATATTTATATCTGCTCCCAATCCAAAGTTATAACTCATTAAATATAATAAGGTAACCCAATGTAAATCAATGGGAGAGATAGGCCTCACAACAGCGAAAAACGACTTTAGGAGGTTTTCACTGTCAAGTTATCTAAACCTTAAGTACACATTTCCTACATTTAAGAACAATGCACCCTGTCCTCTGAGGCTTTAGGGCCTACCTTGGGGGTGACATATGCTCTAAAAGGAAGGTATAGATCTTGCACAGAGTTTATTTTTCCAGGTCAATTTGGTAGTTTAAAACTGCATTTCAGACTGAAATGGCAGCCCTGAGACATGTTAAAAGGCTACTTTAGTGGACGGCACAGTGATTATTGTAGGGCCACTGGTAGCATTTCATTTACATGCCCTGTGTATATATAGTACCATTTTCTAGGGACATACAAGTAAATTAAATGTGCCAATTAGCTGTCTGACAACTGTACCATGTTTTAAGGAGAGAACACAAACCCTTTACTACTGGTTATTAGGGAAAAAGTGCACAGAAGTCTAACACCAACAAAAACGTGTGCAACAGCAGAAGGCAAAAATCTGGGGCAAACCCCGCAAAAAAGGGCAGATCCAAAAGATACCAATCCTAAAATTCCGCATATAAAAACTTGGAAATGGAGAAGTAAAATTGTTCCCAATTATATACCCTGATGTGGAGGAAATGGAAAACAGAAGAGCTGGACTGGATTAAAAAAGAGTCGAAGTATGGAGTTCACATCCATGGATTTAGTATGTAGAGTCAGAGACTGAGATTAGGTAACCTCAACAGGCCGAGTAATGTAAAACATGCCAGACCATATAATTATTTCTCCGCCGTACAGCCATCCTACATAAACATGGATTTTCTTTGTTATTGCAGATCTTACCTGCTTCACTAAAAAGCAGGTGAAGCAGCACAGATTTGTGTACTACAAAAAGGTATTGGGGAAATGAGAGTAACAACTAATGGGGAAAGTTACCAGTAGCAAACATAATTAATTGAGGAGCCAAGGGACAAACGAAAACAAATGCAAGGGAAGCCACAATGAGTGTTAACTTGTATGACAAGCGGAAACCTTACCAAATACACAGAAAAGGTGCTAAACAAGTTGTTCTTCGCTGACTCTGCCTTCATAAACCGTGCTACCTCCTCCCTGATCTATGACTGCTGTACCCCACCCCTAATCTGTGACATAGCATTCACAGGCCCACTATCCACCTCTTCCACAGGACTTATGCTGTTCTAATCTTCCAATCAATCAATCAATCAATCATGTACCCGTTAAGCATGACTACTCACCCGTGACGGTCTTAAGGCGATGGAGAGGAGAGGAGGTGCAGGTTCTAGTCTGGCAAGGAGGAGGTCTATCGAAGAGCCAAGTTTTGAGGTTTCTCGTGAAGATGGCGAGTGAATTTTTCTGTCTGAGGTGAAGCGGTAGGGTGTTCCAGTCTCTGGTTCCAAGGAAGGAGAAGGAGCGGCCTCCTGATCTGGTCTTTCTGGTGTGGGAGACCATGGGCTAGGAGAGCTGGGCTGATCATAGGGTCCTTTGGTGTGCCTGGAATTTAAGTCGGCTGTTAAGGTATGCTGGTCTGGTGTTGTGGAGGGCTTTGTGTGCATGGGTGAGGATCTTGAAGGCGATTCTAGGTTCGATGGGGAGCCAGTGGAGTTTGCGCAGGTGCTGGGACATGTGGCAGTGTCTTGGCAGTTTGAGGACCAGTCTAGTGGCGAAGTTCTGGATGTTTTGTAGTTTGCGATTGAGGTGTTTGTTGATTTCGGCGTAGAGTGCGTTGCCCTAGTCAAGTCTGCTGGTGATGAGGGCATGAGTGATGGTATTTCTGTGCTAGAGGGGGATCCATTTGAATGTCTTATGGAGGAGGCGGAGGGTGTGGAAGAAGGAGGATGCGACAGAGTTGATCTGTCAGGCCATTTTGAGCTCAGAATCCAAGATGATACCGAGGTTGCGTGTGTGGTCCGTGGGGGTGGGTGGGCTAGCGAGGGCAGGGGGGCCACCAGGTGTTGTTCCAGGCATCGGGTGTGGGTTTATGATGACTACTTCTGTTTTGTCAGTGTTGAGTTGTAGGCAGCTGCTTTTCAACCATTTGGCTACAGCTTCCATGCCTTCTTAAAAGATGTATTTGGCTGCGTTTGGTTCGTTGGATAGAGAGAGGATGAGTTGGGTGTCATCAGCATATGAAACAATATTGAGTCAGTGAGTTCTGAAGATGGGGGCGAGTGGAGCCATCTAGACGTTGAAGAGAGCGGGGCTGAGGGAGGATCCCTGGGGGACTCTGCAGGTGGTTGGTGTAGGGTCCGAGAGGAAAGGAGGGAGTATGACCCGCTGCTTTCTACAGGAGAGGAAAGAGTGGATCCAGTCGAGGGCCTTGTCCTGGATCCCTGCATCGTGAAGTCTGCATATTAGGGTGCGGTGAGAGACTGTATCGAAGGCCACTGAAAGGTCGAGGAGGATGAGGACTACTGTTTCTTCCCTGTCCAGGAGGGAGTGGATGTTGTCTGTTGCGGCGAGGAGGGCGGTTTCTGTATTGAGGTTTTTCTGAAGCAATATTGGGAGGGGTTGATGATGTTGTGCTCTACGATGAAGGTGGCGAGTTGGCTGTTGATGGCTTTCTCAATGACTTTCACTGGGAACGGGAGCAGGGAAATGGGTCTGTAGTTTTTGGGTCCGCCGAGGGCTTCTTCAAAAGGGAGTTGATCTCGACGTGTTTCCAGTCATCAGGAAAGGAGGCCTTCGCCAGGGAGTGGTTGATGGTGTGGCGAATCATGGGTGCGATGGTGTCGGCTGCTCTGTTGTGGTGGGGGCAAGGGACCCGTTTGGGCCCTGGAGTAGATTGACTTCATCGTCTTCAGTGTGTCTTCAGTGGTGAGGGCTGTCCAGCTGTCAATAGTTGGCTTCAGGGTGTCGGGCTGGCTGGTGAGGGTTCAGTGTGTTGGCCGTCTTCGTTGAAGTTGTTGTAAATGTTGTCGATTTTGTGGTGGAAGAAGGTGCTGAGTTTGTTCCAGAGGTCTTGAGAGGGAGGGATGTTGGTAGACTCGCTGGTTGGGCAAACCTTTAATGATGCTGAAGAGCTCTTTGCTTTAGTGCGTGTGTGTGTGGAGATTCTGTCTTTGTTCGCTGTTTTTCTCATATTTCTGATGAGTTGGTGTTGGGCATTGATGGGGGCTCTGAAGTTGTCGTGGGCCTCTGTAGATTTGGAGTTCCCCAAGGCCTTTTCTAAGCGGTGGCATGTGAGTCTAGACTCTTGAAGTTCAGTTGTAAACCATCTGGTTTTCTTGGGGGGTGTGTTGTTCTTCTTGAGGGGGGCTATGGTGTTGGCGCTGTTGGAGATCCATCTGTGCAGAGTTCAGGCTGCGGTGTTGGGGTCGTCGTCTTCCATGGTGGTTGGGGTGGAGTTGCTGAGTGAGGAGGTGAGCTGGTCGTCTGTGATTTTTGTCCAGTTTTTTCGTGTGAGCAGGTGCTAGTGTCTGTGGATGGTGAGTGTTCTGAAGGTGAAGTGGATGCATCGATGGTCTGTCCACGGGAGTTCGGTGGTGTGGCTGAAAGTGATGGAGTTTCCTGTTGTGAAAAGGGGGTCGAGGGTGTGTCCTGCTGAGTGCATGGGTTCGGCCATGATTTGTCAGAGTCCAATGTTGTGGAGGTTGTCCAGGAGGGATGTGGTGTTGGGTTACAGTTGGTTGTCATGGTGGAAGTTGAGCTCTCCCAGCACGGTGTAGTTGGTGGACGCGATGGCTTGTAGGGAGATGATGTCCGTGATAGAGTTGGTGAATAGTCTGCGGGGTCCAGGGGGCGGTAGATGAGAGTTCCTCAGAGGGTGGTGGTAGAGCTGGCCTGCATCTTGAAGAGTAGGTGTTCCATCAGGCCTGCGGACTCATCGGGGAGTGTGCTCAGCCGGAGGGTGGATTTGTGGACGATGGCGATTCCCCCTCCAGGGCGGGTGGGGTGGTCTTTCCTGGAGATCTTGTGTCCTTGGGGAATGGCGATGGCGATGTCCGGTCGCGAGGTGATGTTGGTCCAGATTTTGGTGAAGAATTCCACTACCGGGGTGAGCGTTGACTTGAGTGTTTCACTGATAACTTATTCCCTGTGCTTGGGTTTGAATGCATCTGTCTCTGTCGTGACACAGAGGCCGATCTTGTAAAATTGAATACAAGAACTTGGTATATGTGGTAAAAAGACAGTATTATGGCAGTGTTTTTTATTTTATTTTCTATTTTGAAGACTTTACATTGTAGCAGATTTTGGAGGTTATTAAATAACCTCAACCCTGATAAAGAACAGTCACAATATTTAAGCACATCTTTAAGCACAAAATGAATGTAAAATATCCATAGCATCTCACATGACTGCTGACTCATCGCTGGGTGTTTGACGGCTGACTCACCGCTTGGAGCAAGAGGCTGCCGGCTGCCGGTCGGTTTGCTGCTGTTTTGACGTTCGCTGTCCCCCCGCGAGCCTGCTGCGGCAGTGCGTGGTTGTGGGGGTCTTCTATGGCACACAGCGGCACATACCTCCCACGGGCCACATCATGAGAGCCGCTAAAAAGGAGATAGCCCGCCCGCCGGAGGGTGAGGCAGGAGCTGCGAGAGGCACCCGCGAGGTACCTGCGAGAGGCACCCATCGGAGGTATCCCGTGGCAGCCGCAAAAGACATCCAGGTGACGGGGGAGCGGTGTGGGAAAAAAAAGACATCCCTGCTGTGCCCTGTTATGCCTTGTTTTCCAAATCAAGGGTAGGGAGTGAAGAGGTTGTGCTCATGAGAGTACTATGGTGGATGCATCCTCCTCCATGCAAGGTATTAGAAAACAAAAAGATCCACCTCAAAGAGGTTTACTGTATGTCTAGAAGTGTAAGGCATACACAATGTTTGTTAAAATACCCCTCACACAACAAAAGGGCCCTTGGTGTCATGCTTCATCATCGGGGTCTTCCCGACCCGCTGTGGGACGGGGCGTGCTGCGACTGGCGACTACGCTGGAGCACTTTGTTATTGTAAGTTCTATGTGAGGTGTGTCAGTTGTGAGTGAAAAGGGTCAGGGGTGAGTGAAAAGGTGATGTTAAAAAATACCAGGCCTTATGGATTCAAAAAAACTTTATTTGGTCATAGACTGGTACTGTTAAAAGGTGTGGGTCGGAGAGATCATCCTAGTAATGTGCAGATTCTCCTTTGGGTGTCAACATGTTTCGAAGCTGGAAATGCTTCTTCGTCAGGACAGGGTATGATCCCTCGGTCACTCACTATGTTGCTATCAATATGTGAAGAAAATATGTACAAGTGATTTTAAAATACAATACCTATGTGGTACGGGTATAAGTTTTCTAAAGCTCTTTCAGTATTTCTGAGTATAAGCTAGAAACATAAGCAGTCAATGCTCCATGAGCCTACGGGTTGAGAGGTAGGTAGGTAGGTAGGAACTGCGGATTGGCGAGAGAGGAAGCAACGACTACACAACATAATATGAAAGTTTCATCCTACCTCAAGACCCCATCCAGGGCGCCCTGAACACTGGAACCATAATAAACTGGACCATGAAGGGCATTCCAAAACCAACTGGAGCGAAAAGTTTCCCAGAAAATTGGCACAGAACAGCCAGAAACATTGAGGAAATCCCAGGGATACAAAAGGTACCTGAGGTGCCTGGTACACCTGACGCGCTTGATGCTGCCGAAACATCAGCATCAGAACCTAGAGCATCAAGCATTCTGAACACGTGGAATACCGGCCCCGGAACAATGGCAGGGCTGGGCGCCCCCAGACCTGATCAGGATCTTGAGTGTGAGAAAAACATACTCTCATCACAAGATTGCAGGCCGGAGCAACCAGAGCACAACAAAAGAACGGGCAAGACTACTGACCATGAAGACAAAACAAAGCGGCAGCCTCTGGACACTCCTGCTGGAAAGCATACCACAGCACAGGACTCGCACGTACCCCAGGCACACACCCATCAACCAGCACATTCTGAGCAAACCTCAGACCCTCCTTGAAGCCTTCCTCCAGCCCTTGTCAGTTCTGCCTTTTCCCCATCGAAGGCCATGGACCCAGAAGCCTCGAACCTCACGCAAGAAGAGTGGGAAGAATTGGTTGCCTCTTATACAGCACCCTCTCATGAGGTTCCACAGGAGGTGGCAACAGCCCTGAATAGCAATGTCTTACAACCTATCCCCAGTAATCCAACAATGCAAGCTAAGGAAGACATATGGGAATCTGTCCTGCACACAATGCAACTGTCGGTTAACACCATCCAATATCAATCGGATAAGATGGTCCTCCAGATGTCAGTTCTAAATTCACTCTCAATCTTTGTCGCCAACATTGACAACAAGCTAGCCGAACTGAACAGTCTGGTTAAAAGGGCACAAGAAGAGACAACACTTATACAATCGAACTGCTCCGGCATAGCAATTGTGGACTAGTTGGCCACACTCCCAGCAGCAATAGACAATCTTCTCTTAGACATAAGGGAGGAAGTAAAAAGCAGTTCATCAACCGGACAACCTTAGAGGAAAAACAGAGCACGGCAGACAAACAACGAGGGAATTCTGACATCTACTGAGGGGCCCTTAATCCAAGCACAAGAAGAACAGTAGACAAGGGAAAAGGAGCATATAACATTACCAAAATTAAACGGACAGCCTAGGGACGGAGATTCCATATCGCCATCAAACAGTAATGTAGCAGCTACATGGGAACTCCCCCAAAAGGAAGAACTGCGGGAACATGGCCGCTCCTAGAAGCAGGGCAGAAAACAAAGAAGGAAGGGCCGCAAGCAAAAGTTAAAAATCCTCATAGAATGTAAAGACAGGAACAACAAAGCCTGCAATTTGTCACCAGAACCAACACTTGATAAGTCGGCTCAAATGGGCTGTAAAACTGACACAGATCAGGACTCTAGCCCCATCCCGAACCAGGAACAGTGGCACAGGATCCAAAGGAAAAAGAATTGGAAAAGAAAACCCCCCATTAGGGCGACTCCCAAAAAAGAAGACGGCCCCGCCCAGACAAGCAATGCGAAAGTCGCAAAATCCAATGCCAGCGAAAGCTTGAATAAGACTGGGGAAAAAATTATCAATTTGAGCACCATCACAAATAAAAAAAACTCCCACCAAAGCAGATAATGGGATAAAAGCAGGCCACCCCCTTGAGGCCATATCAATAGCAAGGACCGCAAGCCAGGAGTCAATGGGAGTAGATGAACCGAGGGCCCCAGACCAGAGAACGACAGCAGAGGAATCCATTAGGTTCGAGAACACCTCAACAACCTCACAGAGTATTCCAAACTGGAAAAATGAGCATTTAGGTAACCGCATAATTTCTTTAATTCCGGAATACACATCTAGGGGCGCCTTCGACATCCTAAATAGGGGTAATATACTACGCTTGCGGAATTCCATTGACAGCTTAAAAAATATATCCACCAATGATCTGGAGTCAGTGGAATTCATAGTCTCACTGGAACACCCAGGGGTAGAAGCCACTAAACCAGTATGGGGCAAAATGGAATTAGCGGAGAGAGTGCTCAAAGAACAAGCGACGCTTAATAGCTGGGGCATAAATCTTCGCCCATTTGTAAAACCTAGATACCCAGACCCTTTGGCATCTGACTTCCAACAATGGAATGTACAAAACCGGGCCAAACAGGACCCTCAGTCACTTTCCGTACTGCGAGGGGCCCGCAGCAACACCCCAGACAACCTAGAACGAAAATAGCAAGGCATTAGAAGGCAACATGTCATGAAAGAGGCAACCAACTTAGACTGGAGTTGGTTGTCCAGGACCTTAAACAATAAGTCGGAAAAACATTGACAAAATAAGTCAGATACCGGGAAATCCTCTAAAACATTAAAATTCTGCTCCTGGAATATCAATGGTCTTGGGGATAAGCTCACGGACACGGAACTAAACCTTTACATGCAAAGATTCGACCTCATTGCATTGCAAGAAACATGAACAGACTCTCCTCCACCACTCCCAGGCTATACCCTGAATTTTATCTCTCCTACACAGAGCGCAAGATTTGGCCACAAAAAGGGAGGCCTCGCTATATATAGTTCATCAAGAAGCATGTTTACAGTAGTGCCTCTAGCACACAAATTTGACCCTCCGAACGCAATGAAAGCACTACGAATCTCCATTTGGGAACAGATAAAAAACGAGGAGATAATTCTGATAAACCTTTACTTACACCCCCGAGGTAAGAAGCAACGAGCCCAACAACTGAAAGAAGAGCTTATAAAACTATTAATTAACCACAGAGAAAACAAACAGTCTGATCATTAGTGGCATTTTATTCAGAACATGCTCAACAACCCAGCCACAGAAATTACCACAGACGAGAACCCATTTGCATGGGAACAAAGCCCTCAAGATAACTCCTCTGGAGGAAGAAGAACAAAAACAGCGCAGCAACTCTTAGCGACACTAGAAGAACTAGGTCTCCGAGCACTAAATGGAAGATTTCCAGGGGACCACCCCCATGCGGCAACATTCCACAGTACAACGACCAGTTCAACAATTGACTTTACCTCCCTCTCCAGTAACCTGTTTCAATCGGCAAGTGATTTCCATATCGGCTCACTAGACTTTAGTGACCACTTACCCCAAGAAGTGACATTAGAGGCCTTCTCAATTCTAAACCCAGTATGCGCCATGGGACATAATTTACTCTATGCTGCAAATGATAGGTGGATGAAGTGCAGAACAGATGACTCGGCGAAGTGCAAAATGTAAAAATAAACCTAATTGAGAGCTTGGAGAAATTTGCAGAAACACTACGCAATAATATGGGAACAAAACAGGGGAAAAACGGTTTGAAGGGGCGGGGAATTCTGCGAAGAACACGCAGTATTATAACTTTGTAAACAATGCTCATCTAAAAAACCTAAAGACTCTCATCGGCCAAACGCTACGAAGGGTAAGGGCAGATATCGCCGCTAAGGAAGAATTGAGTCTGCCAAAGCGTGACCGCATGAGGCTGATCTAAAGCAAGCAATGGAGTGGTGCACTTCCCAAATTGTATAATGTCCAATAAGGAAGCCAAATCAGTATCTTCTTTAGAGAGAACTTTATTCTGGTGCATTCGACATGATAATGCAAAACATCCGCCAACGCGTTTCGTTTGTATTGCTAACTTCATCAGGGCAAATATGATGTGTCTTGGACAACGTACACTAATCAATGAAGAGGGTCCAAAGTAGATATGACCAAATGTGCAATCAGCGAACCTTTGTAGCCTCCATAGTCAGGGCCCGGGCTTTTCGGCTAATCTGGCGACTTAAGAGAGAAGCAGAAGTGGGCCAAACTCTTTCAAGACGCCAAATCTGACAACAGCGCTCAATTCTCGCTAAAGATCAACAAACTGTCCAAGGAGCACAGTCAAGGCATTAACTCTTATGTTACAGAAGATGACTGGATAATCTTTCTTAGTACGCATTTCAACAGTACTGACACAAATACCCAAAGAATATCTAATCCCACGAAGGACACTGAGAGTCGAATAATGCGGCGCTGTGAATACCACGACCCTCTGCAGCCAGATCAGGCAATTGTAATTAAGTGTGCACTGATCAGTAATAGAATCTCAAAGGGAAGACGTGAGGGGGCGCCGGGACCAAACGGGATTCCCCCTATACTGTTCAAGCAAGATCTGGAATACTGGGCTGTTGCTCTTAAACCAATGTTCGAAAAAATCCTGCAGACATCAATAATTCCATCATCATGGAGGGGAGCCATCATTTCACCTATCCTCAAAACGTGATACCAAAACGATCCAAAAAAAGTATCGGCTAGTGGCCCTACTCGACAACGAGGCAAAATACTTTGTGGGACTCCTTATGGAGGAACTGTCATCATGGGCAGCTGAGGTTTCAGCAATTCCATACAACCAAACAGGCTTTTGCAAAGGTATGGGTACCACTACCAATATTTTAGCTCTTTCTTTATTAATCGTTGCCGCCCTTGAAGTGAAGCAACCATTATATCTGTGCTACATCGACTACAGCTCAGCTTTCGACCATGTCAACAGAAACCTTCTGTGGGAAAAGGTAAATAAGCTGAACAACCCCCGTTGCTCTTAAACCAACTAATCGTTCTGCACAGCGAGACATAGGTGCAAGTTAGGTTCGGCTCTGCCGATTACCTAACAAGGAAGATCCCAACAAGCACAGGGGTAAAACAGGGCTGTGTACTATCCCCAATACTTTTTAATCTTTTCATGGGTGAACTATTAACCCTGCTAAATGAATGCAACTCACATGCACCAAAGCTAGGGGGCTCCCAGCTGTCGAATCTCTTTTATGCAGACGACCTGTTACTTATTAGCCGGACCCCTGTAGGCCTGAAGCAGCTACTGGACATTACTTCAAGATACTCAGCTGCTAACAGGCTTAGCATCAACCGTGAAAAATCTAAAGTTATGTGCATTAACCTCCCCAAAAATAAAGTAACACGGAATTGGCTCTTGGCTTCCAGGAAGCTGGAAATGGTCTGTGAATATCGATACTTAGGGGTCATCATAGACTGCAAGGGCAACTTCAAGCCACAGTGTGAAGCCATAAAAAGGAGAGGGCTAACGGTTGCGGTGGCACTGAGAAACTTAAAAAACGTGGTTTCTGGCCCAAGCTTACTACCTCTCATAATGGTGATTCAGGCAAAATTAATCCCCGCCATCACTTATGGCAGTGATTCTATGAGGGGGAGGGATGCTTCCTTAGTAGATGGAACGTTAGCAAAGGCGCTACGTATGATCTTTGGCCTTCCTAGATATACATCGCCCGCCCAGATGAGACTAGAATTTGAGCTACCTAAAGAAGAGCTGTCACGTAAAGGAACCTATATAAAAAGCTGTCACAAAGTAAGCAGGGGAGATCAGAAAACTCTAAATGGTCTCCTGTGGAAGGAACTTCAAGATAAAGAAACGTGCCCGGCAAGGCTGTACTTGGAGGCCGCTATCGCCGATCTTGGCTTACGGCAATTATGGGAACTTCCAGGCTCCCCAGCAGGCTTCAAAAAGGTGGTCAAAAAGAATCATTACTGAAGGAAAAATCCGACATGTCAAAGTGGGCCCACTGCTGGCTTACAGTTCAATCATACATCAAGCCCTCCCCCCAAGTTAATCTACAGACAGACTTTACCAAAAAAATAAAAGAGAAGTTCCTGAAATTTCGTCTTGGACTATTGCCGTCAGCGGCCCACTTACCCCCATGGTTACGGCCGCAGCTACCAACAACATACCGACTTTGCGGGAACGGCAAAAGAAAACACAGTTCATCTGATCGCCATCAGCAGCAAACTCATTCAAGAATGTCGCTCCTTCTTTAGACCAATTTTCAACACCCATAAGATACAGACCTGCAGGCAAGCGGTGCTCGCTTGTTTCAAAGGCGATGATATCCGACTGAGCTGCCGAATGGTAAAATTCCTTGAAACAGCGGAGGCCCGCTTCAAAATGTTGTAGGAAACCCACAAAACTTAGTAGCACTGCGAAGGATGAGAGGATCATTCCACCGGTCCCCCTGAAGAGCAAGTTCTAGCAGGCCACTTTGACTTATACTGAATAACACTGACCATATAACAGGGATACTCCGAACTGTTATTATAGTTAATCACTTTTGCTTCTTTTTTTTTTTTACGCAAACAGGTTTTTTATTGAAGGGGCACTCTCAAAAATGTTCTTATTGCACCGGCACTTTACTACATTACCCCTAGGCCGGCAACTAGGACAAACTTACTGCACATCTTATCATTATAAACAGGCTGTCCAAACCGCATTTATGCTTATTTTAACTTTGTTGCTGCTATCTCAGTATTTTTTTATGGAAAGAATTATTGTCTTAATACGTATGAATTTGACTCATGTTTTATTAATTGAACTTTTTTCTATACTGTAAAGGTTTTAAATAACCATGTACAATAAAGTATTACCTTACATATAAAAAAAATAAAAAATAAAATGTAAAATGCATGTAGATAATGGAACCAAAATTTCACCGAACATACTGAATCAGGAAAGCACCTGAGTCTTTTTTCAGAAAGCTGTTATGAAGGCATGGGTGGCCAGGATGGCTTGTGCGGAGTGGGCCGGGTGCAGGGTCCTCAGGGTTTACTGAGGGTGTCACGGGGATCACGGGGATGTTGCACGGGTAAGAGCAGGGTTTAGAAATGTTTTTTTTAAACTTACCTCGAGGCCGGTCCCACGTCTTATGTGCTCCTGCTCTTCTGAGTTCCCTTCCAGGAACAGGAAGCGGGCAGCCAAGCACCCTCCCCTAAGCCAATCACAACGCTGCAGTGCAGCATTGTGACTGGTCAGAGCGCTGTGACACGGCGCTCAGCCAGGACCTGTAGGGGTGGGCATGTTCTTCATGCAGGCTGTATGCATGGAGACCAGGGAAGTGCAAATGATTGAATGACCAAACAGTCATTGTGAATTTGAGTGGGCAAACCACTCTGCCCCTGCTCTGCTTTGTTAGCCGAGGATCCCCGCCCACCGACCCAGCCTGCAAAGGAAATGTAACATGGTAATAACTGAAAGTTAATATCATGTTCTACTTCCTCTTCTCGCACTGCTTGAAAGCAGTGGGGCGACGCTACTCCACCATAGAGTAGGAGCCTCCACTGAACAATAACAGGACACAGGATTAACAGCACTCTAGCCCTTCTGCTTTATTCAAGCTGGACTCTGTATGTATCGTGGTCTTGTATCCTGACCCCACTGTGTATTGCATTTCCGTAGACATGCACCTTACTAGACTCATGGGGCCCGAATCAAAAAGGTAAAGTGAGACGAAAGTCTAACTTTACGACTTTTGGTAATTGTAAACCTTTGTGAATCTGGCCCATGGAAAGGATCTATTGTGTGGTTTTTGTATGAAAAAAGAAATCGTTCAAATCAAAGCCATTATGGCAAAAGCCAAAATCTATGCACGTTTGCTTCTAAACGAATTACAGAATCTCAAATCAAATTTAGTATCCACTGCTTTACTTTACCTTACAGCGAAGTAACAATGATGCTTGTCTACAGGCACAATATTGTAAAACCTATGTTCTTACTTGCATGCATTGTGGATTTTAAAGCAGCATTTGATGACGTCTGTAGGAACCACCTTTGGAGAAAGTTACATACATTTTGACAAAAGCCGTCACGCAGCTTTACGAAGACATCTGCATTCAAATCAAATTGGGTCTGGGTAATTCAATCTCTCCAAAGACTTTTTAACTATCCTGCAACAATTACTCAAAAAAAACAATTCTGGAAATTAAGTAAATGGATGATACCATGTATGTTTTTTAACAGACTGCTGCAGGTGCAAAAGTCATCTAAACATCTAATTAACACAATAAATTATAATCGACCCCAGCAAAAAAAGATTATAAATATTGGTAGGAAAACAAAAAAGGCTTCACTTGAAACATGATGCAAATATGAATGATCTTGTAGCCAACTTTAATTTTCTACGAGTTTGGTCAGAGAGTTGGGGAGCATTACATACAATTAGGTAAAGTTAAAACAGAGCTTCTTTTACAGACACTATACTATATTGTACTATAAGCTACTGAGTAAATCAGCACAGATTACCAAATTAATACTCCAAGCCAGATGTCTCCCAGCTCTTGCATACGCAAATAATGTACTTCCTTGCAGGGTGACTCTACACAGTGCTATTCTTCAGAGCAATATTCTTTTTATTTGTTTTCAACACTTTTTATTTGGTTTTCCAAAATCATATACAACAATGTCAGAAACAACATATAAACCAGGATGCATTTACACCAAAAAACCCCTTCCAGCAAGTAGCCCTTGCCCAAAGTCATGAATAGCATATTATCTTTCAAGAGGAAAGCTGCCTGTTTAAGCGATCCATTTACCTCAGATCTTCTCGTGTTTATCTGGGAAGCCATGGGATTTATATATAAGTTATTCCGCCAAGGCGGAGTAGTCTATCCAATGTGTCCATTCATTGATAGACGGAGTCTGTGTGGAGCGCCAGTGTCTTGCTAAATTTCTTTGCTTTTGAGGATCCCATAGCAAGTAATGATCTCACATAATGGCTCCTTTTCTACTCATCGATCAGCCCAGCAAGATCAGCTTCAGTTAGGGTGTTACTGTCCTACCTGTATATTGGGATAGTGTCATGCAAATGTTCCCCTAGACCATTTATATGTTGAGGCACTCCCAGATTGTGTGATAGAAGGTGCCTTGGGTTTGAAGACATCTCAGACACTGTGGATCTGATCTGCCCTTCATCCTATGTAACCATGTGAGTGGATAGAAGACCTGTTGCATATATTTGCTTTGGATTAGCCGCAGTTTAGCTGGTATCACCAAGGAGCCACATTGGCTTCCACTCAGTCCACCTCCAAGGGACCCACATCCCACTCCCATCTACCTGTAGTGCAACCATCGGGTCATGGGTATTATTGACCAAGGTGCGGTATAATGTGGAGATGCCTTTATCAATTTGTGAATTGGATCCACAAATTTACCAATTTGTGAATCCATGACATGTTCCTCAAGGGAAGTATATTGTGGGAGTGTGTGCTAAGAGTCCAGGGAAGCCCTGAGTGGGTGGTGCAGTTGTAAAAATTGATAGATTTGTGGCTTTGGTATTGAGTAGGTTTTGGCTAAGTGCTGGAATGTGCTGATTGAGGTGCCCCCTTCCAGACATTCCCCAGTTTTGAAATACCAATATTATCCCACATACGGAAGCCCAAGGGTGCAATTGTGTGTTTAAAGCACACAGCTGTGCTTCTAATATTGGGACACCATGCAACTTGATCCATTGTACTGCTAACTCCCAACATGTAGGAGATGTTTGAGTTGCAGGTGGAAGGGTTGCGGGTGTATTACAGCTATAGAGGTGGTTGAAGTCACCATGGTGTTCAAGAGCACTGATTTCCGCTGCTATGGAGGGGTCAACTGGCCTCGAAAAAAGCCAATTATTAATGGGAACCATGTGGTATATCTGTATATCCACAATCCCCTTCCCCAATCATATGTGTTCAGAACACATCTGCAGTAAGAGAGGATGGCTGCCCTACCGCCCAGCGGAAGTTCACTGTATCTGCTTGCAGGGTCCGAAAGAAGGCACGTGGGAGTGTGGGTAGCTCTGTAATGTATAAAGAATCCTGGGCAGCGCCATCATCTAAATCATGCTTTCTTGCCAGATATATGCAGCGGGTGCTTCTCCCAGTAATCCATGTCCCTTCATACCCGATTTTTTAAAGATGAGTTCGTAAGGTCCCATGCCTGTTGTAAAGTGAGGCCTATAAGCATTCCTAGGTATTTAAAGTACTGAGTAGCCTATTGTATGGGGTGGCACCTCTAATGTCTATTTGAGGTCAGGAAAATGGAGGTAAGTGGATATTAGTGCTGGAGCTTTTGAACATACTTTTATCAGTATTCAGTCTGTCATGTAACTAAATTTGGTGCAAAACACAGTCGCAGTTCCAAAAAGCCACAATCTCTCGCACATATTTTTGGATGTGTGTCGGGGATAGCTTGAAAGATTAAAAGTTTAACATGGCCTACAGATAGTTTTTCCGCTTGCGTCAATTGGGTCCCTAATCACATGATGGCGGGGACTCTGGGTGTTATGGTTCACTCATAACAGCACTCAGCCGGCAAAGGGCACTACATTACTGCTAACAGAGTTAGAAGGAATGGTCAGAGGGTTTTCATTCATCTGGCATAGGATTTAAGAATGCTACCATGTCGATTGACTAGGGGGAATATTCATTCTACTATGTATATTATCATCTGCATATTTAACAGGAAGTTGACAATCAAAGAATGTAGTCAAAATTATGCTGAAATACACTCACTCGATTTCAAAATCGCTAACAGGATAGGGGTCTACATTTGCCCAAAGCTATAACACTATTTTGAAGCAGGTATGACAAAAACAGAGGTCACATATGGCGGTATTGCACAAAAGAAATTACCAATCTCTGGCAATTCGTTCAAAACATTTTCAGTAGTGCGAAGCTTTAATATCATTTGTGTCTCAAGACGTAAAAGTACAGGGTCTGCATTAGCAATTTTTTCTTGTCTGAGTATTGCCCTATTACTTTCCGGTAATCTTCATTACTGCTGGTACGGTTGCCCTCGTCCTATTCATCAACAAAAAAGATAATCCTATCTCACCAACAGAAAAAAAACAAAGGAATGCTGGCCCTAGCCCATCCTCTCCCACCAGGAGTACATAAGCGTACTACTCAGATACATCTGAACTACCAAGCCACAAATATAGGCCGTCACGTCCATGAGGGAAGGGAGGGTAGTAATGAATGTGATGAGGGTCGGGCCAGGCGTAATGAAGATTAACGGTAAGTAATAGGGCATTACCCCCAAGTCTCTCCTGTCCTTGTCCCATTCATCAACAAGTGAGAATATCCAAGCAACAACCGGCATTCATCAACAACAAACCACCAGGACACAAGGCACCTGCGGGACAAAAGAGGAATCCAACCAGAGGACGACCCCATCCTCGAAAAAAGACAGGAAGGGTTCCCAAGCCATCAGAGGCCCGACTCCCCAAGCCACCTGGCTGAAGTAATGGCCAGATAAAAACCACCTTTAACGTCACAAACTTGATGTCAACCTCAGCGAAAGGTTCAAAGGGAGATGTCACTAGATCTTGCAACAGCAGGGGAAGATTCCATGAAGGAAACAACATCCGTCCCACAGGACGGCAAAAGAAAAACTCCTCAGCAAGCAAGAGACCAAGTCATCCACATCCGACAAATTCACCCAAGGGGAATGAAATGCCTTAATCGTGGCCCACTGAGCCTGCAAAGTGGAAACAGGAACATTCTTTTCACTGCCCTCCAAAAGAAACTTCAGCACCCCCAGCAGGGAACATTATAGGGTGGATAACTTCAGAGCACAACACCACCGCTGGAAATCCACCCAATACATCCCATAGGATCTGAGGGTTGAAGGCTTCCAAGAATGCTGGAGAGCCAAGGCTAAATGCTCAGGGAAACCCAGACGTCGCCACCCCAGCCTCTCAACCTCCACACCTACAGCCATTGCCACAGGGGGGGCAACATTGGAGAGGACTGTAGGGGACACGGAAAGCAGAAGATCAACCAGGGCCCCCGAACTGTCAATAGCCCCAGAGAGTGGAACCAAGAACAATAAGGCAAAAGGCACCTCCACCTCCCAGGACTTCTGCACCAGGTAAGCCAGAAACTGGGGATCAGTCCAAGAGACGGGAAGGCATCCAACAGCTGCAACGGCCAAGGAATGGTCAGAGCATCCACCCACACACTGCCTCCTGAGGGGCACAGGAACAAAACCGAGGCAGCTGGGCATTGTGCCGGGAAGCAAATAGGTTGAGAAAGGGAAGACCAAACCTCCTGCAAACAAACCGAAAGAACTCTGAAGTCAGAGACAACTCCTGGGAGGCAGGGAAATAATGACTGAGGGCATAAGCCACCCGTGTCGAACAGGCAGGTCTCAGGGGCCCTGCTCTGAGCTGGATCCGCTCTTTTATCACGGGCCGTACACAATCGGTCAGATTGGGCTCCTTCTCTGCTCCCACTATATCTACCACCTGCGGGGTACCACAAGGTTCCTCGCTGTCTCCCCTGCTCTTTAATGTATACCTACGCCCTCTTTTGCACTCCCTCCGGAATGCAAATGTAACTATTTTTAACTATGCGGATGATTTGCAGCTCATCTTTCCTCTTAACACCAAGGACTCAGTGGTGGAATTTCAAAGAACTATGTCCCATATACTGAGCTGGATGAGCTGCAATCACCTGAAGCTGAACCCGGGCAAGACCGAGTTGGTCTTGCCCGGAAAGAGCTTACTTAGTTGGAATTCCAGCTTCTGGCCTACTAGTATGGGAGTCCCCCCAACTAAGTCATCTGTGGTCAAGAGCCTAGGTATTTTCATCAGCGAGGATCTCTCGCTAAAAAGACAGGTTGGAGCGGTGGTATCCTCCAGTATCTTCCAACTGAGGAAAATAAAAAAAATTGCTCGCTTCTTTTCCTCAGCAGCCCTCACACAGATTGTCATCTCCTTGGTTCTGTCCAGGCTGGATTTTTCTAACAGTCTCTACCTCGGCCTCCAAGCTGGAGAGCTCAAGCGCCTCCAGCTTGTTCAGAACCAAGCCGCCAGGCTTCTTTTGAATATCCCCAGGAGGCAATCCATCAGATCTGGCCTCAAACAGCTACACTGGTTGCCTGTCGAGCAGCGTGTGGCCTTTAAAGCCGGATGTATTTTGTTCAGGTCCCTGAATGACTCTGGTCCTTTATTCATCAGAGAGTTATTCAAAAAATACTGCCCCACCCGTCACCTCCGATCCACTTATAAATCTCTTTTGACTGTACCTCTATTCAAAAGGAAGCGCCTTGGAGGTAGCTGTTTCGACCACCTTGCTGCTGTTCTTTGGAACTCTTTCCCTCTTCACATAAAGCTGAATGATAACATCCTCAGCTTCAGACAATCTCTGAAAACCTGGCTTTTTTCTCAAGCTCATCACTGACAGTATAGCTCCACTCACTGACTGCCTGCTTGGTTCCTTCCTATAGCGCCATGAAGCCTCCGGGCGTACGAGCGCTCAACAAATCCCAAATAACATTAACATTAACATTAACATTGTCGAGCCCCCAACAAAACTAGGAAATCACCACCACATTCAGAGACTTGGACCTGACACCCCTCCCCCCAATAATTCAGGCAGGCAGCCATCACCATGTTGTCAGAATGCATCACCACATTGCGCCCCAACAACTGACTGCGGAGCCCCATGACAGCCTCGGAGACAGCAGTCAACTCCTGCCAAAGCAAGGAACGCCTCCCTTCCGGAAGAGACCAATGACCCTGAGGCGAGAAGGACTCCAATGTGGCCCCCTAACCGAAAGCACTAGCATCCGTTGTCAGGACCGTTTGAGGAGAGGGCTGCAACAGCAGAACTCTGGAAAGATTGGTCAACACCGTCCACCACTGCAGGCAGGGAAGATGGAAGCAGGCGTGGAACCAGAAAAGCCAGATTCCATGACAAAGGATTCCAACAGGTCAACAGATGAACCCTCAGAGGCCTGAAATTAAAACGAGCCCAAGGCACCATGAACACTGCTGCCGCCATGTGAACCAGAAGCCACCACCAGAGCAGGACCTGGAAGGAGACCCCCTCAAGAACCTTAGATCAAGGGAACTTAAGGTCACCACCCAGGAGGCAGGCAGGAACACCTTGTACAGATCAGTGCGAAAGCGAGCGCCGAGAAAAGTCAAATCCTGAGATGGCTCCAGCTGACATTTGGGAAGGTTCAGCAGAAACCAGTGAGCCCCCAATGCAAAACACACCAACTCCCAACCCATCATCAACCGAGCCCGAGATGGAGCATGAAGCTGCCAATCATTGAGGTATGGATAGATGAGAGCACCCTGAAGATGGAATGAGGCCACCAACTGTGCTACCACCTTGGTGAACACTCTTGGGACAGACTGCAGGCCAAAGGGCAGGAATCAAAACTGAAAATGATGACCCAAAGGCAAAATCTCAGGAACCTGCAAGAGCTGGGGTGAGCTGGGGTAAACCTGGACATGATAATAAGCGTCCTGCAGGTCTAGGGTGCACAAGAATGGCCCGGGAGAACCAACAGAATCACCGTGTGAAGAGTATCCATCTTGAAGGGCATATAAATCACAAACTTGTTCAGTGCCTTTAAGTCCAGCACCAGACAAAACACCCCATCTCCATAGTAGGTACATCGTGAATTGCCCCCATCGCCAGGAGGGATTCGACTCCGAGAGACAACTCTGCCCTTTTGGTCTGACAGGACGGCCAAAGAGTTGGATGCACCCCTGAATCGGGAGTAGTCTCTGAGAACTCGATTTGGTACCCCAGTCACACAATGTCCAGCACCTACACATCTGAACATGACTGCAACCAGGCCAGAAGAAAGAGCTGAAGCCGTTGTTCGACCAACAATCCTGGAACAGCTCCCATATAGTCAGGAATGAGGTTTAGGCGGGGCTGACTTCGGTTTTCTGTCCTGATCCCTGCCAGAACAAAACCTCCCATGACCTCTAGAAAACTGCCTTCGAGAGGGCTTGCGAAAGTGGGACTTAGGTTTAGAAGAACCAGTTGCAGTGAAGGACTGCTTAAAAGAAGAAGAGTGCTTTTTCTTCCTAAAAAGCTGGTGTAACTTGAGCTCCAACGTCTCCACAAACATCATAGTCCCCTGGAAAGGCAAGCAAAGGGCAGAAGCCTTCTGAGTGGAAACAGTCTGCCACTCTTTCAAAACCAGATTGCGGTGAGCTGCCACACCAGCCGCTCCGGAAAGAGCTGAGACCTGCACCACATCAAAGGACGGGGAACATCCTTAACAATGACTCCAAAACAATGAGATCTGGAGTCACACAAGTCGAACATTGACTTGCACGAACAACGACTTAGCCTGAACCACGCATGTGCGTGGTTTAGGCTAAGATGGTCTACTGATCAGGATGGGCAGTCCTGAGGAGCATTGGAGGAAAAGGAGAGGTAAGAGGAGTTTGGGGTGGGGTGGGGGGTTGGGTGTTCATTTTCAGGGGGTGGGAGAGGTTTGGGTAGATTTTAAGGGGTGTGGGGACTCGTGTTAGTTTTTAGGGGGTGGAGGGTTCCTATTAGGAATAGGGTCTGGAAAGTCCTTAGACTTGTCCTAAATAGGATGCAGCTTGACTATAAAACAGGGAAGCACAATCTGATAAGGGTCTTTCCATTTCGGGTTCAACACCTCAAGTATGTAGGGATGGACAGGCATATCCACCACCGCTGAACTCTGAAATTGACGCATCAATGAACCACCGGACGCGCTGGAAACCTCCTCGCCAGTAAAACCCATGTTAGATTTGACATGCTTTGGCAAATCCGGTAACATGTCCTTATCAATTTACTTCCCCTTGTGCTCCTCTCCCCCATCCAATCCTCCTTAGAATCAGAAGAATGAGAGGGCTACACCTGGTAAGAGCTCTTGGCTTGGGCCCCTTTCCATCTCCTGCAGAGTTTCTTAAATCTGCCTTTTAATTCCAGCATCAGCCCCCTCCCTGCAGTGCTTAGGTTGCGCTGGAGATGTTATGTTATGTTATGTTATGTTAATTGAGGCTTATTGAGCGCACTAACACCCGAAGGTTTCTTGGCGCTAACTGGAAAAACATGTGAATGAACGGAAAAGAATTTATTCAGGAAGGGTAAACAGAAGAGTCTTGAGGAGTTTCCTGAACTGAAAAAGGGAGTTGCTAGATTTAATAGTCAGAGGAAGGGAGTTCCAGAGCCTGGGGGCAAGGAAAGCAAAACGACGGCCACCAAATTTATGAAGTTTAAATTTGGGGATGACAACCAAGTGATGGGAAGCTGAACGAAGGAAGCGGGCAGGTTGGTACAAGGTAATCCGGGATTTCAAAAAAGAAGGGCAAGGACAGTGAAGGGATTTGAATGCCAGGCAGCCCATCTTGAAGGCCGCTCTCTCCTTCAGATGGAAAAGAAAAAACCCCGAAGACTCAGAGAAGGGGCACCAACGGAAGCACAGTGCACAAAAAAGAACCCAGAACAAGGGCCCACCAGGAACCAAGCAACTACCGAAAGGAAAAACAGGCTCAGGAATCAAGGTATCTAAAAAACGCTATGTGGTACTCACCCCATGTAGATGCAAATAAAGGATCACCCAAAACTCCTCGGGCAGGCGACTGGCACCATAGCACCTGACTTTTTCGACAGCAAAGACACTGGAAGTCAGGCAACACGACCCGGAAGAGTCCCGCAGTCTGGGACCACAACAGTCAATGTCACCACCCGGGAAACAGCCACCTGAAACAGGAAACACTGCACCTCCCAACGTGCCCAGCAATCGTTGAGGCCTGGCCCATAAAAAAGAAAACTCTGTCAATGAACCACTAACCAAGAGGAACCATGCACATCTCCCTCCAAGCCCGGCAGGGAGGGAGACACGACCGCCAGCAACATCCCCACCAGCCAACAGTGGAGACGTAAGTCCAGCAGAAGCCCACCAGCTCTTAACTCATTCCATTCTATCGAAAGACAGAAAAAAAAGAACATAGGGAATGCTGCGTAAGTACACTAATGTACTCCCGGTGGGAGGAGGTGGGGTAGGGCCAGCATTCCTTTGCTCTTTTTTTCTGCTGGTGAGATAGGATTATCTAGTGTGTTGCTGAATGGGACGAGGATATGAGGGAACTGGGGGTAATGACCATCTCAAGTCAGACAGTGCATGATTTATTTCAACATAATGTCGCACCAAAGATGGATGCATTGTTTTACAGCAAATATGTGATTTATGCTGTACAATGTGCTACCCTATTTCCTGATAAGTCGTGTCTAAATAGGCATTCTCACATGTGAAGAGTAAACCGTACACAACATTTTTGCTAGGTAACTTGGGATATCAACAATTATGGGTTTCAAAAATACATCTACATACTTAACTTTTATCTAAATCAGGTGCCTGGCCAACACATTGGCCAGAATCTTGGTCTCCATGGCAATATTGCATATGGGTCTAAACAAGTCGCACCAGTTTGGGGGGGCTGCTGTGGTTTCAGAATCACCCAGATAGTGGCCCTCGAAAATCATACTGGAGCTACCCTGAACTCAGAGCATTGTTATACATGTCCAACAGTGGTGGGATCAACTGTGATGCCTGTTTTTTGTATGTTGCTGGAAAGAAACCATTAGCACCCAGAATTTTCCAGTCCGAAAATGGCCTCCTGTATTTCTTTAGTGGTCAGTGGTTTAACCAGCTCCCTTCCATTGTTGCCTGAGAGTTCGTTGTCAGAGGACATTGTAAAATGTTGGGTCTAGGATCCACCTGACACTCAGTCTCCACTGTCCCAGTTGTCTCTGCCTTGGTGAGTTAAGAGTGAGGCATACGGGGGCATGGTCATTCAATGCCCATGGCAGAACAAGATTTTGCTAGGGCAGAGGTATCTGCTGAGGGCATGAGAAGATAAGCTATTTGAGAGGAGGAGCCATGTGAGTGTGACTGGGGGACATGGGAACCCAAGGGGGACTGCAGCAGCACCACAGTCTGTGTTTAAAGTGCATTTTCCACCAATGTGATGGAGGCATAGACTGATGCTGTTATTCAGTGCATGCTTTGCAGGTCTCCTCTGATAACCATAAAGCGATCCAGAGCCTCGCATTGAATTGTAGAAACTTGCATCAGGAGACGCTTGTTTATGAGGATGGCTATCCTGCGGGAAATTAAGGTATAACCAGCATGATATACTTCACTGTTTCGCCTTTGTTGTAAGAAGAGGCAATTATTGCCTAGCAGGTTTCTTTCTTGCAGTGGCAGTAGGTGTGGGGAGTGGCACTTTAATGACTGAAAAAGTGCTCCCTTTCAATTTTATAATTAAGTTTGTTTTCATTTCATTTGAGTGCAGTAACCAGCTCAGGGACACCCATCTCTAGGGTTGAGAGCACATCCAGATAAGTTAGGTGTGAGTTCAACATGCAGCATATGAAATATACAAGAACTTATATTAACTAAACAAATTTAACTGTCCCAACAAAACAATGCCCCAACCCCCTTCAATAGAAACAACACCACTCCCCACACTTCCACCCCAGAACCATCTGTCGCCCTTTCCTAACCATAGATTGGATGGGTGTTAAGTAACCTGGTTTCAATCCTGGCCATTCTGGAGCAGTATAATGTAAAGGATATAGTGGTGGTGATGAAACAAAGTTGAGAAAGAGTTGCAGGTCTCTCCATTCGGAGGTGTGAGAGGTCTGCTGTAGCATGGATCTAGGTGAAACAGGGGCAGCCTGCCCATGGTGAGTCCTCGGGATGCTCTGGGGCCAAAGTAGCAGTGGCACTCTTGGAGTCAGATGGTAATCAAGAGCAGGAGCCCCTGAAACTCTTTCTTGTTGAAATCAGGCATCCCCTCAGGTGTTTGATTTTAGCTTCCTTTCCCTGAGGAGCATTCGCCCTCCACAGTGGTTGTGAGTTTCTCGTCAGGGTAAGCAACTTTGTTGCCCATGTCCAGGCTGCCTCAGGGGTCTCAAAAAAGAAGGATCTGAAGTTGTGATTCACTTTAAGTCTTGTTGGGAAAAGAAGCATGTATTGAAGGTTGTGGGCCCCTAGGTGTGCTTGGCCTTTTGTAGGATCTCTGTTACCCCTGGAAAAAGTGGGTGTAGTCTCGGAAGACCATTATTTTGGCTGACTGGTAATGGAGGGCCCCCATCTGGCACGCCTCCCTGACTAAAGCATCCCTGTCTCTGTAGTTCAAGAACTTGGCAATAATCGGGAAATGGGGTGTCCCGGGGGAGTTGTTTTCACCAAAGATCGGTGAGCTCTTTCTACTACAAAGCAGTTCTAAGGTGATGATATGGGCATCCAAGTAGCAATCCCGGTCACCAGAAAGTGCTCATGTGATTGTCTCCCTACATTCTCTGGAAAACCGATAGAGCAAGATTACATCTGCAACTCAGCATCCTCTACTCGGGCTTCTAGGACTTTGGATGTGTGTGAAAATCAAAAGACCATTGTTTGTAGCTCCTTCACTGTGTCCTCCAATTCAGATATGTGACCCTCTGTCAAAGTCATTCTGTCTGCCACTCCTCACAGGTCTTGTTGCAGGAAGGTGACCACAACTCTAACTTCACCAATTTTTTATTCCAGCATAGTACGAGATGCTTGGGTAGTCTGTAAATTTGTGTCTGTGGTGGGTGGGACTTCCTTTAGGAGCCCCTTGGGACCCTGTTGTTGGCACTGTGTATTTGTTTATGTTGGTCTGGGTTTGAGTGAGCTAGTGTCTGTTACAACCCTATTTGATGGCAGACTCACCTTCCCTCCTTGTGGGGCTAAGGTCCAAAGTTATAGTGTGCCCACTTGCAATAACAATGCAGCAATGCTGTCAATACCTGGGGTAGTGCCGGGGAGCACCCACTGCCTGTCCCGCTTGTCCAGGACAGTATGAGCAGCCAGTATCCGGGGGTAGCTGCAGCAGTAGAGAGGCAGGTGTCCATGTGGGGGGGCTCTGCAATCTCTCCCCCCACCACAAGCAATGGGGGTTCATCCATGCAGGAGCTGTATACGGTATTGCCCAGTGAGACCTGCCTGCCCATTCAGCAGCACGAGCAGCCAGTGATCCAGGAGGCAGGGTGGTCTCTGAGCTCCTTCATCAATGCAAAGCTTCTATCTTCGGAGGTCGAGGGGAAAGGGACAGCGAGGGCAAGAGAGGTCCAGGCAAAGCAGTGGAGTTGCGCGATCCCCAGGCAACTTAGCAGGTCACACCCCACCCATACCAACGCATGGCAGACCAATGGCCTAAACAAAAAACAGAAGGGGGGGAAGGTAGACCCCCCTACACTCCAGTGGTCAGGAGGAAAACTGACAATGGCCCTCAGACCCGCACAAGTCCCTGATGTCGGACGCACCGGACCAGGCTCATCCACTCTCTGAGACTCTGCTTACCCATCCAAGGCAGGAGTGCCCACTGAGACCCCACCTCACTTCTGTCCAGTCACAAGGGGGGGAAGGACCTCATCAGGGACCGCCGGCACCTTTGGTTAGCCGTGGCCTGGAATCAACAATGAGGAAGGAGCAGGTTGCATCCCCGCGAGCAAGTGCTGCTGCCCACCTCAGCAGCAAACGTTACTCTGCTGCAGCCCTCAGGCTTAGAGGGCCCCTTGTGTGTGTTGGCTGAGGGAGTGCGGCTAGTCAGCCCCTGATGTATCTTGATCTGGATCAGATGCTGGTGAGCTCAGAAACCCGCATCTTTCATCTTGGTGTGCCGAGCCACGCCCCCCAGGAACAATATTCTTAATCTCATGATCTTTTAAACAGAGTCAGATTGGAATAAAATTGACTCTGAATAATCATTTACTGGCAGCCATGGCAAAGTTTGTCAAATATAGGTTTAGATGTAGAACGGCCCCTCTTTATTCTGTTAAGCTTTTTTATATGGAATGTCATATTAGAACCATGAACTCAGGAGAACACAACTCTGTGGAGTGATTATTTAACCAAGTTCACAGAATTGTTGGAGCTTTTGAAAATGTGTCCTATTTATAATACATTCCTGCCATGTAAACATAGTTAAACATAGTTAATTCATGCACACAATTTCACAGTCCCATGATGTTTCCTGATATGGTTAGTCTTTTTTTGCATCAAGATATCTACTAACCAATTTTACTAAATTTTCCTGACATAAGTTTTTACTCCTAAGATTCATACTTTTTTTTTGTTTTAAACATGTGTTTATCAACATTTTGTCATACGTTGATCCACATACAGCATTATTATTTTCACCATAATACAGCATCTATACCATATATGATACAATCATTCTTAGAGAAGGACTATTACAAAAGGTCAGTACAGTAGCCATGTGCACCAGAATATAATGATGTCAATATTTCACTGAGCCAGCAGTTATGCATACCAACAATTAAAGGTACCCATTCAGGCATTTCAGGATCCCCACTGTATATGCCTGTTCCTCTGCCTCGCTGATCTCATATAGGTTTACGTTCTCGGAGGTGAGCACCGCATTTGTTGTTATGTTATGTTATGACATATTTATAGAGCGCGCAGCTACTCAAAAGAGTGTCCCGGCGCTACCAGACCACGCACAAATAAAGGCAGGCAGGGCAACTCTTAACATACGAGGAGATTATTGCAAGAATAGCCATGTTTTGAGTTGTTTCCTAAAGAGCCAAATGTCAGACAATTGTCTCAAAGTGGTCGGAAGTTTGTTCCATAATTGGGCAACTTGAACTTGAAAGCTCCGACCACCTATGCGAGAGCGCGCAAATTTGGGTACACTCATCAAGTAAAGATTGGATGATCTAAGGACTCTCCCAGGTGTGTAGAAGCTCACTCTTCTCTTGATGTAATGAGCACCCGAGCCATGTAAATCTTTATAGGCCAACGTCAAGGCCTTAAACTGAATTCTGCGGTGAATGGGAAGCCAGTGTAAGTTCCTCAGATGGGAAGAAATGTGGGCCTGGCGACCCAGCCTAAGGATAGCTATGGCTGCCACAATATGCACCACATGGTGTTTATTCAGTAGATATTCCGGGAGGCTTAAATAGAGGACGTTAGCGTAGTCCAGACAAGATGTAATAAGGGCCGGGACTACTGTCCTTCTGTGGTCGAGAGAAAGTAAAGGTAGAAATTTTCGGATGGTCTTTTAGGTCTGATTATGCAGAGTCTCCACCACGTCATGGACCTATGGCCTTGATGAAGAATCCTAAGATTCATTCTAAATAATAACAAACCAGATTAGACATGGCTGGTAATTCTTTATATACCAGCAGGGGCATTTCCGTTTCTGTAGGAACCCTCACATTGTTAATGGATCTACCCTTTTTTGTTAAACGAGCAGTGTCTTTTACTCGAATCACATTTTTGACATTGGGAATTCTCACAGTAAATTAAGCAGTGGATGCTTGCTTAAACATTCTTCACTTAAACTGTTGGCAATAGTAGTGACATTGTTGGCTGCTCAGCCAAAGAGCTCTAGAACATTGAGTTACTGGCTGGTTAGGAATTTTATACATCCTAAATTAAATGTAATATATTCAGTTAGAGCCACTCACATACTACAGGTCCTAATTAAAAATGTATATTTGAATGATGTTTAATTTTTTAATATAGTGACAAATTAACAACTTTCTGTCGCTGAACAGAAAAACGGATCCTGCCTGTATTATAATTACAGTATTTTGGAATGGCTGTGATTAACCTACGGGAAAGATTATTCTAACTATGAGCGAGCAGATTGGCAGAACACACTCTTCTGAAGAATGTGGGACATCATCAGCTAAATGTCATAGCCGACTCTCCCACTTTATGGCTTTATGATCTAAAATATCCTTTGTTTTCCGAAAATCGTAAATGTGTTGTTGTTTTAGTATCAGGGCAATACAATATTTTTAAAAGCCTCAGTATTATTTCTCACATTTATACAATTCAGTGTTTTCCTTTTTACATAGGAAACACCATACAAGATGTACAATAGCACATATAATTTTCGTTCCTTTAAAACCAATTCTGTCTTTTTTTTATTTTAAAAATGAGTGCTAACTATAAGACTTTTTTTTTCAATCTACAATTCCTGTGTTAGAAAACAATAATAATTTGTGGATGATCTTAATTTATTTAACAGCGCTAATATCCACTAATATTTGAATATGCCTCCCAAGGCCCTCCTAAAAGCAAGACATTACTTGCCATCTTCTTCATTGCAAGCACCGATCTACATCTTTTGTGGCGGTACATAGACTGCGTACACAGTGACCAGCCAGATAAAGCTGCGTCCCTGCTGAATGTCCCGGACTGTAAATGAAAACTTCTCTAAAATAAGAGCTGTGGTTAAAGAACAGCAGACCTGAACATGTCTTAATAAAAAGATGTGTTGCATCTACATTAAAGTGAAATATACACATACAGGTGATAAAAAAGTAAAATTTTCCTTCACCACATCATTCTTATCCTAACTCATAACTGTAGCTACAACCTTAATCCTAAACGTATGCACTAGACCCTTTAAACCGTAGCAATTCTTTCCCCTTATTCTCATTCCACCCCAGTAGTAACCCACATGCCATGAATTCTTAAATCGCTAACCCGATCCTGAAACCTAAACTAACCCTAATCCTAATTGATATGGTAAATGTTATGTTAAATTAGCTCTAAATCAAGAAGAAAAACTGAGAAGATGTTAGAATGGGTAAAACCACGTTTTTAGGAGCTTCCTGAACATCAAGAGACTTGATGTAAATTACAAATTCAACGGAAGGCCATTCCAGTGAACTGCTGCAAGATGAATAATGGAGTATCCAGGTAAATCTACAGCATGATGATAATAGCCTTCTTGGCTGATCTCAGGGCCATGGTGGGTCATTGTGGGTCTATAGAATGGTCTAATGGAGATTCTATTCCACGAAAACATGAGGACCAGCTGAATACAGACCTCAGTGTACATGGCAGAGCAACAGAATAATGGCCTGCTTGGAACTGGCAGCCACAGTAGAAATTTAAGAATGGGGACATAACTGATCTGCCCGGTAGTTGCAGATCATGCTTGTTCCCATATTCTGAATAAGATGCAAACGCGAGAACAAATAGTCCGACATGCCAATTTAGACAGAGTTCCTATAATACATGTTACTAATAATAAGGGCCTGGATGATGGGTTTTGCAACACTGGAAAAGTATCCAGTGGAGGAACCTACACAATAGGTGCAGGATGTAATATCAGGATCCACATACAGAGGTGACCTAGTCCATCATACAGAGTGAGCCTTCAACTATGATCTCTAAATGCCATGCTGCTCTTTTTAGGGGTGGGAGCAGAGCAAATAGTATTTGGCTATCATGTGTCACTCCAGATGGAATTTGCCTTCCCAAACAGGATTACTTCTGTTTTTTCCCTGCTCATTTTTCAAACAGTGATGTTCGTCACTCTTACCCTGTGCCTTACCTTAGTCTAAATCCATGATTTTTCTGTAGCCTTACCCTTACTTTAACTAGGAGCCATACCATAACCACATAATACACCCTCAAGAATTAACTTTAAAGCTTACCTTAACTCCATTCCTTGCACAGAACTTGACCATAGCTTTTAAGTATAAACCTTCCTAATTCAGATAAGCTGCAAGTTTCTTTTTAGCAATTAATATGCAAAAGCAAATATTTGCAAGCAACACCCTCTTTAATTTCTTTTATTTCACAGCTTTATTTTAGAGTAAGTAAGTAAGTAATATACCTATTGTACAGATAGTTAAAACCTTTACAAAAACGACCATCTCTTATAAAACCGTAAAACTTCAATTCAAAAGGCTAGTAGCCACAATTAAGAACACAGTAAAAATTTCAAGGAGAGAGAGAGAGTCCCCCAGACTTGGTGGGCCACAGTCCAGATTCTTCATTTTTTTTTGCAAGTGGAGATTTAACAGCAGTTTAGAATGTAAGATGACCTCCCTGGTCAGAGTCTAAGCAGAAAAATGAGGGAGACGATTGAATACAGGTTAAAGTGCGTAGTACAGCAACTACTTTTATGGCCCACTACAAAGTGGCCAAGATTAGCCCGATAATGTTTTTCTTCAAGGCTTGGATGTGTAAGAGTGCTTAGTACTTGGTGTAATAAAGGTGCTGTCAGAGAATTTCGCGTAGTGTGTCAGTGGGCAGGTTCCTACCCAGCTCCAATGCCTCTTCTCAGGTAATTTGGCGCTATCTTTTTCAGTCTGAGATCAGCAGCAGTTAAGAATTTTACCAGACAACAGCTTAGTTGAATCTCTTCACCAGAGAAACTTGCTAGCACTGCTTGCCTACAGGACCGTATTTGTTTCTTGTTGAAGAATGGTCTAAGAAGTGACCACCGCTCCTGCATTAATTCCCTGCATATGGTTATGATGTGCACTATGTCCTCCTCTCCTTCCCCGCAGAGACGACAAATTGCAGGCTTCGGAGGGCATAACCCTGGAGGCAAGTGGTATGCAGATGGTAATATACCTAACCGGAATCCAAGGAACTTCTCTTTTGTGATTTTAGAGAAGTTATTTTGGAGGTATGCTTGGGGGGGGGTCGCTTTGCTGTTGGACTGTACAGTGAGCCAGCCGGGTGCGCATTCTGACAAGAAGGCTTTGTCTTGTATGATAGATTTATTTTTGACAGTGTTGTTTACTATTTTTTTAAGCTTGCCAGAGACCCTGATGATTTCTAAAGTTGCCGTGTCCCTAGCTGGTCCAGTGCAGTGTCCAAGAAATGTCTAGCTGGGCAGGTCTCTGAGGCTTCTAGTTCCTTCCACAAGTAGGAGTTTAGCGTTTCAGGCTTTTGTACCAGGTTTTAACGAAAGCTCCTTTGCGGCCCAGCTCTTGTCTTTGCATCCCAAATTCGAGCCTCATTTGTGCCGGAGATGTATACCCTGGCAACCTGTAGATCATTCTCAAGGCTCTTGCAATGGTGCTGTTCAGTGTTTTAGCATCTCTCCCTCTCATGGCTTTGCTTCCATAGGTGATTGATGGAATAAGTTTAGCCTGTATCACCCTGATCAGGGGGAGAAAGCTTGGTCCAGCGGTCTTGTTTTTCAGATTTCTTAATGCCACTGCCATCATGAATTCCCTCTTTTTTATTGCCCTACATTGCACTTCGTAGTTACCTTTGTTATCGAGGATAACCCCCAGGTATTTATAGTATTGTACGACTTCCAGCTTGAGTTTTGCAAGGAACCAGTTGTGTTTTGTTTTTGTCTTCTGGAAGTTTACACACATGACTTTTGTTTTTTCTTGATTAATGCTTAGTCTATTGGTCTCCGAGTATTGGGATGTGATGTCAAGCAAGTGTTGTAGACCTATAGTTCTCCGGCTGATAAGCACCAGGTCGTCTGCATATAGAAGGTTGGATAACTGACGGCCTCCTAGCTTGGGGGCATGTAAAATACTTTCATTGAGTTGGAATGATAGCTTGGCCATAAAAAGATTGAAGAGTGTTGGAGCAAGCACACAGCCTTGATTAAATCCTGAGGTTGTATTTATCTTTCTCGTTAAATGGTCTCCTGCCCCCAGCTTTACTTGCACCCAGGTGTTACTCCGCAAAATAATTAGTTGTTTAATAGCAGTGATGGAATTCTTGGCCTTTTTAAATTTTGCCACAATATATTTCTGTTTATGTGGCTTTAAATCGATGAAGCACAGGTACAGGGGCTGTTTTATTACAAGTGCAGCATCTATCATTAGAGAAAGGGCTGAAATGTTGGTAGCAGTGCCCATGTTCCTGCAGAAACCTGTTTGGTTGTAAGGTATTGCTGCAATTTCTGTGGCCCATGTCGTTAATTCTTGGAGAAGTACACCTGCATAATATTTGGCTTCATTGTCTAGAAGAGTTACCAGCCGATAGCTCTTCGGATCACTCCTATGGCCTTTTTTCGAAAATATGTGAAATAATAGAGCCACTCCTTGATGATGGTACTGTTGATGTTTGCAAAATTGATTTGAAGATCGGTTTTAAAACTGAAGCCAGAATTCTGGATCTTGTTTAAATGGTATGAAGGGGGATCCTGCTTGGGCCAGTAGCTCACCCATGCCTGCCTTTAAGGATTCTTTTGCAGATTTGTGTATTCGCGATTATAAAATCCTTTCCCAGTATTGCATTGATGTTTACCTGGGGTAATTGAATTTCCAGGGTATGCGAGGGGTCAGTTGAGCAGGTTTGGAGAATCTGTTCTTTATTAAAATGTGATTCAAGGTAAGTTGTCCATGCCTTTTTTGTAACATGTGAGTTGGTGCCCGGGCCCCGCGGGTTAAACACAGCGTTGACCTTCTGCCAGAATTGCGACTATTGTTGTATTTGATGTCTTGCAGGAGTCTGGCCCTAGGAGAATCTTCAGTTTCTTTTTTAATTCGCCAAGCTAGATTTTTGCGGGTGGCTTTTAGCTGCCTCAATTCTTGCAACTCTGCGGGGTCTTTCTTCAGCCTCTGTAGTGTATGATTCTTCAGTGCTTTTAGCTTTTTTAATCTGGCATTATTCCAGGAATTGTAGCATAGGCGTGGATTTTGAGAATGAGCTATTCTCCTGTTTCGAGAGCGTCCTTTTATGTCTCCATAGCTGTTCCGTAGGGTTTTTGTGAACACCTCCCAGCTTCCTATTGTGTTGGGGTCAGCTACTTGTGCTTCTCCGAGAAGTTGTTTTGACAGGGAAAGGAGGCCTTCTGGATTGTTTGTTCTACATTTCACTCTTTTCTCGTTATTGGTAAATTATGGGTAGAATGTATTTTCTGGGAGCACTTTGGGTATTGATGCCGCTTCTACGTTGATTTCCTGGGGCAGGTGATCGCTATATTATTAACTTCCAATGCAATAGTACTTTACTTTTAAGAACATGCAGCGAGAGCAGAAAGTATAGTCAATTGTGGACCTTGCTACTGCATTGTGAAATGTTGCGGTCTGTGGTCCATCACCTGAAAATCTGCAGTTTAATGCACGAAAGCCCAGTTGCTCTAAAAACGCCAGAAGCTTTTGAGAAGTTTTTGTGGATCTTCCCTCTGTGTTGTTGTCTTGAGGTATTGCATCCCATGCAAATGGATCCTCTACTGAATAGTTGTCCTCAGCGCTGTTGTTGAGCATTGTAGTGTAGTTCCTATATTCCCAATAGGCTCTGCACATTGGAATATTATATCCTGTAGTTTAGACGTAGGACGGAGGTTGACTAGGTCTCTACCGAATATATTAAACTTAATTGTGAGTGCCAGCTAGCTCAGAGGTCACTAGAAACTTTCTCAAATTCACAAGAAGGGAATAGTTTCTGACAACCGCATCAACCTGACAACTTTGTTTCCCCAGGATAAGAAATGTATCTCTAGAGTCGCAGAAACAATAGATAACTATTTTACTCAGTCAATCGTGCATGCTTCATTTCACCAGAGGTGCTGAAAAATAGAGAGACAGGTGTTTTCAATAAAAGTATTTATTGAACAGTCTTCTTTCTCAAGCATAAGAAATGTACTGCTACAATCGTAATACGGGTTATAAAGTACAAGGCATATAATACAAAAAGTATTATAAAGTATTACTGTAAAAGCATGGTATATAATACATAAAATACATGCAGTGATAAAAAATGACAAAAAATACTCAACTGGTGCTTCTAAAATACGCCTACCCCGGTGTACCTAACCTAAGTCTAGTAGAAGGGAAGAAGTAAGTGAGGTGTAGCTTAGTTTTAGTATTCTTTGCCAAGAATCTATTCCAAGAATTCTCTGAGGGTCTAATCAGCTCCGTACCTTGGTTTTAGAATGAAGGCGGTCTTGTATCTCTCTCTCAGGACTCGATTTCCCAGCAACCCGCAAGGGTAGCCTGGGAACACTGGAGCTGGAATTCTCGGCAGGAGAAAAGACAGCGTCTCTCAGTGAGTCAGCTGGAGGGTCAGCTTCCTTCGGCACTTGCTGCTGCAGGGCATCGGGCAAGTAGTTAATCGATCTGCTCCAAACCACCGTGTGTTGGTCTGGGCAAATGTAGGCATATTTATAACTTGAAGGTGCAAGTTTCACGTATGATTGGACATAATAATGTCTTCAAAGACTCAGTTCTTTGAAAACTCCATGATTTCCTAGATAAATTATTATTCAGGCAAGGGGAAGTCCCTAGCTGCTGAAGGCGGGTTTTCTAAGAAATCGTTGTTTATTCTCAGAACTTAGTGGAAGTAGCCATGCCGTATTTGGGCTGCATAGGCTCAGTCTAAATATGGTAATGATTTCTATGCCTATATAAGGAACGGGTAATTTATACCTATATTTGGGCATGAATCGGGAAAATTACACTAGGGTCCTAGATTCCTACACAACAGCATGTTTACGTTAAAGTCTCCTGAGAGGATCTAGCGGTTTGCTTTCTCCTCTGTTATTATTTTCACCAGTTCTTCCTTTAATTGTTGACTACCTCTGATTTTGTCACGTGGGTACCGATAGAGATTTCGGAGTGTTATATAGTCTTTTTTTTGTCATCCCCTGTAAAGTTATTCTGAGTGCTTGCATTGCATTGAGTGGAGCTAAATTGTAGGGCATTGGGTCCGCAGCGTAGATGCTCTTAATGGAGCTGTATGTCATAAGGCCTCCCTTATTGTGGCCGAATTTGGCGCTTTTTGTTGCCGGTAAGTAGAGCAAGGTGAAACCATACAGTGCAGTTGGTATTCACACCATATTTCGTGGAGAGAAATGATGTAAAATTTCTGTAGATAAGATTGCAGTTTCGGATCCAAGGTCTTATCTCCCAGACCACTGATATTCCAGGAACAGACTTTCAGGGAGTTTTTAGCTGCGGATTCGTTAAGCTTGGAATGTCACAGACTTTCAGGTTTGATGTTTATTGTCCTGGATAACCAGCTCCACTCTTGTATGGCTGTGCTTCTAGTTGAGTGTGTCCTTTGTTCATTGTGTTCTCTGGTTTCTCTGTGCTCAAGGCTATTGCTGCGTGCCCCTCGCAGTACTGAGAATAATCATGTGCTCGGTTGTGCCACACTAGGATATTCTTCTTGGCTCTTGGGATCAGCCAATAAAGGGTGTGGGTATATTGGCTTTGCAAAAGGCTGTAGTTTGATGCCCCAGGCATTGAGTCTAATTTTTTCTTTTAAGACTCTCAGCTAGGTCTGTTGTGGCCCAGACTGTTTTTATTGCTTCTATTCCAGGTCGGCCTGGTGACTCTACAAACTCAACTGACTCCAGGTCGGTGGTTTTTATGTTCTTTAAACTGTTAGTGAAACTTAGTAGTCGTAGAATGTTACCCCTGTTTAGTATATCAACCCGTCCCTTCCATATATAATCTGGGTGAAACACATTTATGGTTGTCGTGCCTGGAAGCACTTTTTGTTGGTCCGAGATACTCTGTGTCTCCGTTGAGACCTCTATTGACGCTGGTGGCCCGCATGATGATTTTATCGGAACAAGGAGTCGGTTATCGCTTGCTAGGTCTGTCTCTGTACTTGGGCCTGATGTTGTAGTTGTCTCCCCATTTGTACTTACACTGCCCTGTTTGGCTATTTGTTTACCTACTGCTCCATAAAAGTTCTCTTGTTGATGATGTTACTGTGCCTTGTGTGGCCTTGTTGAGTGCCCAGTCAGTCAATGAGCGTGAATTTGTTGTTGTTGTTGATGATTCTGCTATTGAGCGCCCTCTTCTGTTCCCCGGTTTGTGCTCAGGGCCGTCATTTATGGGTTTATTGGGGATGTGCACTCTTTCATTTGTATTACTTGTTCCTGGGTTAGACTTTCTTCTTTCCCCACCTGGGTTGTTGCTTCTTCTTCCCTGCTTGAGGAGTCTTGTCGATCCTCCGTTGGCACTTTCCCGTGGCTATGGGTTGTGTCCCTGCTCTGTAATAAAGCATATGTTGGTTTTTGATTTAGCCCCATCCTCCTTTGTTTTCTCTGCTGTTTGGAGGATAATTGTACACCTTCTGAGAGAGCATATTTTTCAGGGGATTTGCTTGTATGTGAGGTGTTACTCATTGGGGGTACTGTGGCTCTTTGGCTCTGTGAGCTGTCATTTATCCCTGTTGTTGATAGGTCCAAGGCCTCCCAAAGCTGCATTCCATCTGATGTCTGAGCTGCAGTTTGCTGGACCTGTGTCTGGGTTCTTGATTTTTTTCTTGGATTTTTTGTTGATTGCTCACCATTGCTCGTATGAGCCGATTTATTGACTGGTTTGTCTGTCGCTTCCTTTCTTATGTCAGCAAGAAGATTGTCCACAATTGTTATACAGGTGCAGCTAGCCTGAATAAGTTGTGTCTCTGTCTGAGCCCTCTTGATCATGTTGTTGAGGTCTGCCAGCTTATCATCTATGTTAGCGACGAAAATGGTGAGTGAGTTGAGGACTGACAACTGAAGATCCATCTTGTCAGATTGGTATTGCATTGCGTTCACGGACATTTGCATTGTGTGCAGCAATGTGGACCAGATGTTGTCTTTGTCTTGTGGTTTGTCCTTTTTGATGTTGGGTTTTGGAGAGCTGTTATTTCTTCCTTGTGGCTCACCTCCAGGGGTGATGGAACATGGAGCGACCAATTCCTCCCATTCTTCGGGTGTGAGGTATGATGACTCTGGTTCGATGTCTTGAGATGTTGGTGTTCATATTGGTGCCCATTGCGTATTTCTGTTAGTTTGGGCTAGGGCAGTGTCATGACCAAGTTGTGCTTGAAGTTGTCCCAAGGTTGGTTGAACAAACCATTCTTGCACTGATGAATGGAATGTAGATAGTGCTTTACTGGCTTCATTTTTTGTTGCCGCGTTGTGGGAGTCTTTACTGACCATTTAGCCCGCGTTGGCCATGATCGCCTCCTTGGGCTCTGGTAACTCATGGACGAGAGTGCTCAAGGAGATAAAATTCTCTTCGGGTTTGGGTTCCGCTTTGGCCTTAGGCAGAGTTTTGGGTTGGTGAAGGGATCCAGGCAGAGTTATACCTCCGTTTGGGAAGGTGTTGGTCTTGGTATTGGGACGATGCTTGTGTACTTCCAATTCTTCCCCCTCTTCTCCCATTTGATGTGGTGGCGTTTTATCCAAGGATCCTTTCCTAGCACTCCTAAGAGGGATATGGTTGTTGGTGCTTTTCTTTCCTTCTTTTCCTTCCTCTTTGATTGTTACTGCGTTGCTCATGGCCTGTCCAAGAGCATCATGCCTGCTCCCCTTTGCTATGAGGATGTTTTTGGGCAAATCTGACTCTGAGTGGCTCCGGGCATCATGTCTTAGGTGGCTGCTTGCCTCGATTCCTTGAGCCTTTGCCTCTTTGCTTGCATCTGTTACATCTGTTGGACTTGCATCTCGTCTTTTGCCAGTGACTGATGATTCTCCGCAGGTCCCACAGTCTGGCTTCAGCTGCTGCTGCTGCTGCTGCTGCTGATGTACCATCGGGTGTTCCGTCAGGTGTGCCTTGATTGGTTGAAGTGGATCGGGAAGATTGGTTACTTTGTTGTTATTTAGACGCAATATTGGCCTGGTGTCCTTTATAAATGAAAATATTGTGTATATTTTAGGTTGGTGACTTGGTTTGGGCAAAATAGGCTGATTGCTTGCACCACTAGCCATGCTGTTTGGCATGGACTGTGGGCTGGCGATCAGTGGAGAAATCGGATGGAAGTCTTCCTCCTTTATCCTCGCCTGTATTTCGTCACTTCCCTTGTTAAGTGTCTTCTTAGTTGTCCTCCTCGTTCTTTTGATAGGGTTTACTACCGTCTGCTGCCTTGACTTCCCTGATCGTATTGTTGTGTGCTGATTTAGCTGTTGTGCGTTTCCTAAAATTGTAATCTCCTTTTATCTCTTTTTGTCTCCTTTTGTCACTTGTATTCCTTTGCCGGCCCGTTACCAGATTTCGGTGATAGATTTCAGTGACAGTTTCTGTTCCTTGGTTTGGTTATGCCAGGCTGGAATAGGATGGAGTAGGTTGGGGCCTGTTCAGTACTGTTCAGTGCTGATTGGGAGCTACAGAGTCTATTGAGCGTTTTTCCTTCGCAGAGCGCCTCTGCCTCTGCTGGCTTCAGCTGCTGCTGCTGCTGATGTACCATCGGGTGTTCCGTCAGGTGTGCCTTGATTGGTTGAAGTGGATCGGGAAGATTGGTTACTTTGTTGTTATTTAGACGCAATACCGGCCTGGCGTCCTTTATAAATGAAAATATTGTGTATATTTTAGGTTGGTGACTTGGTTTGGGCAAAATAGCCTGATTGCTTGCGCCGCTAGCCATGCTGTTTGGCAAGGACTGTGGGCTGGCGATAAGTGGAGAAATCAGATGGAAGTCTTCCTCCTTTATCCTCGCCCGTATTTCGTCACTTTCTTTGTTGAGTGCCTTCTTAGTTGTCCTCCTCGTTCTTTTGGTAGGGTTTACTACCGTCTGCTGCCTTGACTTCCCTGATTGCATTGTTGTGTGCTGACTTAGCTATTATGGCAGCTGTTGTAAGTTTCCTAAAATTGTTATTTCCTTTTATCTCTTTTTATCTCCTTTTGCCACTTTTATTCCTTGGCCAGCCCTTTGCCAGATTTCGGTGATAGAGTTCGTTGACAGTGTCTGTTCCTTGGTTTGTTTGTGCCAAGCTGGAATAGGATGGAGTAGGTTGGGGCCTGTTCAGTACTGTTCAGCGCTGATTGGGAGCTACAGAGTCTATTGAGAGTTTTTCTTTCGCAGAGCGCCTCTCCCTCTGCGAGCCTCTTCTCAACCTTCCCTTAACGTCCTGCCCTCCATCTGCCCTCCTGCTGCCTTCTATCTGCAGTGCGCCTCGCTCCACGCTTTGCGCTCCGCGGGACAAGCCTTCCACACCCCCCTGCAAACCCCCTGCAACCGAGTGGGGGACCTACCTGGGTTGGTATCACAGGACCTTCCTCATGGCAGCCACTCCTCACGAGTGCACCACCAGCACTCTGATCCTCTGCTGCGAGTGCCACCAGTCAGACTTGCTCAATCCTTTGTTGCAGGAAAACAGCCAGCTTGCAAGGGAGCAACACCTTGCCTTACTTGCAAAGCAAGCTCCGCTCTGCTCCTCTCACGCTCGGCTCCGCTCCCCTCACCTCGACCAAGCAGCCCGGCTCTGTCTCCAGCTCCAGCAAACCTTGCGGCCGTGAGCCGGCTTTGCTCCTCCAGGTTCCCCACCTCAGGAACAGGCACTCAGCTCAGCTCCGCAGTCTCAGATGGCCACAGGCACTCCGCAGCTTGGATTCGCAGCTAACGTCATGGCCGAGTAGGCACCTCCTTCACAGGTGTGTAGCTGCGGTAGTGCTGCCAGGCTCGCAGCAGGCCAGTCACTGCTCTTCTCGCGGCCCATGCAAACATCACAGCCCGCCTCGCAGCCTCTCAGCCTCGTAGCAAAGCCCTTGCACCGCAGATCTGTTCACGTTGCTCTCTGGCTCCCTGACTCCGCGCTTGTGTCCCAGGCACAACGAAAATATGGCGCTGGAATCCACAAGGCACTACCAACAGCTTTATTTAGAGATATATGATAAAACTGTTACTAGTAAATAACTAAAATTAATGATTGGCACGCTATATACATAGTCTCTACAACTCTTTTGAAAGTAATAGTATCTAAATAAAAAGACAATGCGTCAGGCAAAATATATAGATATATAGGGAGGAAAAACTACCAAAAAGAAAAGGCCAGAGTTAGAGCATCGGTGGATCTGGTCCCGCCATCACTTTTCCTTCATTTTATCCATCTGCCTACTAGGTGGTCCACCCTCTCAATTCAGATGGTGGCGGATCACGGATAATAATCTTCCCGAGACCGGCTATCTCCGCCAGAATTTTTCTCTTGCATTGACGACATCTTAGGCAAAAGTGGATGTCGGAGGGAGTTCAGTTAATATTTCTGCTGGCCAATCACGATGTGCCTTCCCGTTGACATAACAGTGGCGGGTAAACCACCACACCTGACTTCCTGGTTTAAAGGTATATTTATTTTTTATTTATTTTATTGTATTTATTGAAGTTTTATATAGCGCTGGCTTCACCCAAGGGAATCAGAACGCTTTACATTATAGGTATGATAGTCAAAAGGACAAATGTATCAAAAAGAAAAAGCAAACAAGTAAAGTACACAAAAATAACATAATGAACGGAATGGGTATTGGAGAGATCAGATAAGGAAAGATCAGCATAAAGATATAACATTAAGAGGATGTCGTAACATTATTATACTTAACGTATTCGGCTAGGTTAATTTAACAAACTCAGGCTGGCAGGTATGTTGCATGAATAAGGTGAGATGAGAGTTGAATTGAGTTGAATTGCGAAGATTAGGGTAAGGGCTATAAGGGGCTGGAATTGGGATGTGTGGAGAAAGGTAGAGATGGGAGGAGATTTTCTTGTAAGTTTTTTTTTTCCGGGCATATATGGTTTAGGAGAGGGATTAGGGTACAGGATAGAAGAGGGAGAAAGTAGGGGTATGAGGTGAGAGGAGGAAAGAGAAAATTGGGGAGGGGGTGGGTGTAGTAAGTGTAGTATGCAAGGGCTTACGAGCCCCAGTATTTGTAGAGCATGTGTGTTTTGAGGTCTTTTTTGAAGTTGAGATAGGAGGAGTTTTCTCGTAGATTTTTAGGCAGGGCATTCCAGATGCTGGGTGCTTTTCCGGAGAAGGAGCGGGATTTTGAGGTTTGTTTTTTCAAAAGAGGGTGGATGAGGAGAAGAGAGTTGGAGCTTCTCAGCTGGCGGGCGCAACCCACTTTGTTGAGTTTACTGGAGAGGTATGGTGGGGTTTTTTGGTAGAGGGCTTTATGCGTAATGCAGGCTATTTTATAGGAGGAACGTCCTTCAATAGGAAGCCATTTAAGTGCCTTGAGGGCAGGTGATATGTGATTGAAGCGTTTGCAGTCCGTTGTGAGCCTAGCCACTAAGTTAAGGACGGATTTGATGGGGGTAAGGTGAATTTTGGGAGTTCCAGCGATTAAAGCATTTCCGTAGTCGATTTTAGAGACCTAAAGATTGGACAATCAATTTGAAATCTTCAGTAGGGATAAACGATTTGATTCTTTTTAGATGCCGGAGTGTGAGAAGTGCTTCCTTAGCTGAGTTTTTTATATGGGAATTGAGTGTTAGCTCTCTGTTGATGGTGATGCCAAGAGATTTAACTGATTCAGCGAGAGATAGAGAGCAGTTGAGGGCATTTAGGTCAGTGATCCAAGACTGAATGGGGAGAGGATTGTTTTTAGGAGTGAAGAGGATGATTTCAGTCTTGCTGAGGTTGAAATTAAGGTGCTTGGAGTAGAACCAAGCTTGAATCTTGATTAGGGCAGAGTTGAGGTGGAGAATATTGGCGTGTGATTTAATTTTATAGTATAGTTGGGTGTCAGCAGCATACAGGTGGTAATTTATTCTGGCTTGTTTGAGTATGAGGGTCAGGGGTTCCATAAAGAGGTTGAAAAGTGCAGGAGAGAGAATTGATCCTTGCGGGACACCAAGGGAGACCGGGGTGGGGCAGGAGAGGTGGTTTTGTATTTTAACTTGTTGGGTTCTGTGTTGGAAGTAGGAGGTAAACAAGTTAAGGACAGCGCCATTTATGCCGAACCGATCTTGGAGCACCTTCAGTAAGGTTGAGTGGTTCACTGTGTCAAATGCAGAAGAATGAGTATGCAGGACTCTCCCTTATCCAGGGCGAGGTGGATATCATCTACTACAGTGTTTCCCAAACTGTGGTCCGCGGACCCCTAGAGGTCCGTGACACATTCCCAGGGGGTCCGGAGGCAGCAGTTTTAAAAGCACTGCAAATGTTGTAAGTATAATTAGAAGTTTTCGAGCGACAATAAAAGTGTCAAGACCAAGATAACACCAGTGATTAATGTTCATGCTGGAGAGAGATGAGTTTTGTGCAGTGGCAGCTTGACTTATTTAATGTAGCACAGAGGGTTAATATGCCTCTTGCAAAGAAAGTGTGCCTGTATTTATATTTTTTAACTGTGTTTGGTCTGCATAGGTCAGTGGGTTACTGCTTTTGTCACAGAGATTCCTTAGTTACTGTGCAGTTTATGAGAGACAATTGTGATCTAGCACAGAGACGTATAAACTGGTATCAAAAAGATGTTTGCAAACTGCATGGTACAAGATAGTAACTTAAGTTTCTTCCCAGTCTTTCATTATCCTGATGCTGCTAAAAAGGTTTATTTGAATGGAAATAAAGTTACATTGTTAAAGCAATGCTAAACAATGTGTTATGCCTACCAGTATGAATGATGTGAATCCTACAACTTGTAGTCACCTTTGCCTTATGTTATTACATGTATGATTCATTGTCTCTATGGGGTAGATTTACAAGGAAAGTGACTCAGTGAGTGCTGAAAGCCATTTGGCTATGCTGCACTTAGTCACTTTCAAAGCACAGGGATGCAACATATTTACCATAGTATGTTGCATCGCAGTGCTCTCCCTGCGCTGGTGCACAAAATGCTGCCATGCTCCGGCACAGGCAACCTTGTACCATGGTGCAAGGATGCCTGCGTTGTGGGGAGATTGTTTATGTGCAGAAAGGGAATCCTACCTGAACATAAACAATCACTAGAGGGGATTTCAGCTTCCTAAACAACAAGGAAAAATGAATACATTTCTTCTTGATGCACCTCCCTGCGCCTCCCTTGTGGAGGTGTAGCATTTGGACGCATTTCCAGATTCATGATTTCTGGTTTCATGGGTGTTGCTTGGGAACACTCACAGCAAAACCCATAAAACGCACCTTTCACGCAAAGCCCTGTGTGCAAAGGGGCCATATTTACAAGAACAGGAAAAGTCACGCAGGGTGGCTTTTCCTGCTCTTATAAATATGGGGCACTAAAATGCGCCGCGGAGCGTCACTTTTTGTGATGCACCGGTTGCGCAAGGGTCTTGTAAATCTACCCTATGTGTGTGTGTGTGTTGTATTGTGCTCTGACATCCTACAATGGTATGAGAGATGCTATAAAACAAATGAAATACATGTGACAGAGGGACTATGGAGAGATGAGAGGCACTGTTGGAGTGTGATAAAAAGGGAATCACTGAAGAACCCGAACAAAGATTATCGTATCCTGGTGCATAGTAAAGTCATCATATACTATTCTTTTAAAGCTAATATTATTCAATATATAATGATAAATGTGTTGTAGAATGCACTATTGTTTCATAAATTGTCTTGGGGGGGAGAGCCTCACAAAGTCCCCTGTGTAGTGGTTCGACTCACTCACTGCACTTGGTGTACACCCTGTGGGGATTGGTCTGAAAACATTTGCCAGGGCTGCTTTGGGTTTCCCGACTGGCCCTGGCAGGAGCAGGAGCCTCGTAGTGTGAAATAAAACCAACCATTTAAAAGTTAGTCATGGAGATGCAGCACCAACCTTCCCAATAAAGTTTTTAGTTTTTTGCAGATTCTTTCAATATAAAATACTAAAATCCTTAGTAATTCGACTATTTGTTTTGTGTTCACACCTGTGTTTATTTTTTTCGGATTACTGTTTAAAATTTAAATTATATAGATTGCTAGGGGGTCCCCGGCTTCCAGTGCCGACTCAATGGGGGTCCTCAGGAGCCAAAACTTTGGGAACCACTGATCTACTATATTAAGCAGTGCTGTTTCTGTGCTGCAGCCTTTGAGGAAACCGGATTGAAGAGTGTCGAGTAGGTTGAAAGAGTCAATATGTTTATCTAATTGGAGAAGGGCACATTTTTCAAGGGCTTTGGAGAGAATGGGGAGGTTAGAGATGGGTCGGATGTTATCACGGTCATTAGGGTCAGCTTTGGAGTTTTTAGGGATGGGTGTGATTTGTCCAAGTTGGAGGGAAACTGGGACGCACCCCGTGTAAAATGATGAATTGATGATATTGGTCCAGCAAGGGGCGATGATATGCTTCAGTTCATGGACGAGGGAAGATGGCAGTGGGTCTTTTGTATGAAGAGGTTTAAGTTTAGATACAATGTTAAAGACTTCAAGTTCTGATACAGGATTGAAATTATGCCAAGAGGCATTGTTTTTTAGCTGAGGTTTAGTGGGGCTAGCTTCAGGTATGGTGGGTGAGGGGAGGAAAAGGGATGGAGTGAAGGGTGGGGGTGGGAGGGAGAGTGGAGTTAGGGTCGCATCAGGAGGACATTGGGAGGTTGGGGGGCTGAGCAATCAGGAAGGATTTATCAATTTTGGCAATTTTTTCAGTAAAAAAGCTTGCAATTTCATCGCATTTGTTGGTGGAATCCAGAAGGTTGAGGGGGCCGTGGATCTTTGGTTTCTAACAATGTTCAATAGTTCTCTGGGTCGATTCTTTGCCCGGGAGAGTTGTGCATGGAAGAAAGAAGCTTTTTCAGAGAAAATTTGTTTTTTGAAGGAAGCTCTAGTGTTTCTAAGGAGGATTAGATGGGCAGGGGAGGGGTGATGTCTCCATGTTCTTCCAGCGAGTCTAAGTGAGCGTTTTTTATTGTTGAGGTCAGAGGTAAACCAGGATTTGGAGGGAATATTTTTCAGTGTTTTTGTTGTGAGTGGGGTGAGTTGCTCTAAGACCTTAGAGGCTGGTATGTTGTAGAGCTCTGTAAGTTCATTTGCATTGAGAGAGGGTGGGGTGAGGCAGAATTGTGCTTGGAGTTTAGACTCAAGTCTACCTGTAGGGATTTGCTTAAGATTTCTAGCCATAATCATGGTTTTGTTGTTTCTAGTCTGGGCGGGTGAGGTTGGTGGGGAGATTTTGAACAATATAATGTTGGATAAGGAGGCTAAGTCCTCATTTGCGATGATGGCGTCGAGGTTAGCCCCTTTGTTGTGTGTCGGGGAGTGACAGAGTTGCTTGAGGTCACTAATCCCCAGAAGATTAGAGAGAAGGTTGATTGTGGGATCATCAGGTTCATTCCAGTGAAGGTTAAAGTCACCAAGAAATAGAGGGGCATATTATCAAGCCAGGTGATAAAATTATCGCTGTTTTAGCGGCAGAACACTGCAGCTAAAATGGCGTTAATGGGCTTGATAATATGTTCTGTGGAATTCCACTTGAAGCCCATGTTAAATGTCCTTCACATTTAACATGGGCTTCAATTGGAATTCCACAGAGCATATTATCAAGCCCATTATCGCTGTTTTAGCAGCACTTTTCTACCACTAAAACTGCGATAATTTTATCACCTGGCTTGATAATATGCCCCAGAGTTTTGGAGTTAGAAAGTAGAGATTGCGTAAGGAGGTCAGATAGTTCTTCATCGAAGGGCAGAAGTTAACCAGGAGGGTGGTAGATATTGTGTAGTCATATTGGGGGGGAGCCATTTAAATTAAGTTCTGCTCCAAGATATTCAAAGGTTGTGTAGTCAGTAATCTTGGATTGGGAGATTTGGAATCCTTTTTTAAAAATAATTGCTAGACCACCTCCTATTCGCTCACATCTGTCTTTCCTTATAATGGAGTAACTGGGGGGCTGAGTAAGTCTAGGATAGGGGTTGAGTGGTTCTTGAGCCACGTTTTTGTGAGGAAGGCGATGTTGATATCTTCACAAAGGATGGTTTCGGATATTTAAGTCGCGTGTCTAACAGCTGAGCGGCAGTTCACGAGCATGCAGGACAGGGGGTTAGAGTTGGGGGAGGGCAAGGAGGGATGGTGGTGGGTTGGGGGGTCTAGGAACTTTGGGTGTTGAGTGAGTTCTGCTGATCCCCCTAACAACTGGGATGTTAGATTGAGGTAAGGTAGGATCCTTGCGAGAGGGTTTATTAGGGTAGGGGACACAGATGTCAGCTAGGTTGGATTCAGGAGAGGACTGGATTCTGCTGATCCCTATATTAACAGGGATGTTTGATTGAGCGAAGGAAGAATCCTTGAGGGTGGGATTATTATGGTATAAGTCACAGCTGTCAGCAAGGTTGGAGGAGGAGTAGTCATTTAAGGTGCAAAGAGGTCTGTGTGAGTGGTTGAGAAGAGGGGTGGATTTCCATTGTTTGGGGTACAGGTATTTGCTAGGATCATAGTATAAATAGGCCCATGAGGGGGTTCTATGTTTATGGGACTTGAAGTTTTTGAACTCTTCCCTAAGTCTGATGAATTCGGTAGTCAAGGTGGAGATATGGTGTTCAATGTTGCAAAGTGTCTGGGTTAAGAAAGAGAGGTGGGATGAGGTAGGGGCCGGGGGAGTGGGGGAAAATGGTCATAATTAGTTGGGGTACAAAACAATCCAGTGCACATGTTATAGTCGGTTAATCATGTAGGTTTTGTTTATATCTTTGAGCAAACGAACAAGCAGCGAGAATCCTGAGTAAGCAGACAAGATGGAAACAAGTAGGTCAAATCATATAAGATGTATTAAGCCCTTCTGTTCTAGAAGGGTGACATCAAGACAAAAAAATGTAGTACATGACCAGCCGACAGTTGTTTCGTCTAGCGAGCTGAGGCGCTTGTGACTCTTCAGGGCTGAAGGCGGTAACGTTAGTGATTTTCGGTTAGCTGGTGATACTTCCAACCCGGCGTGTGTCGGGTGAATGACAAGGATCGTTAAGTAGAATCAAGTAATGAAAAATAGTATCATAAGGCAATGTAGCGGCGGGCGGGTACATCCGTCGTAGTGATGGTACTCTGTAAAGCAGAGTGCCAACACGCCTATCCTCCGACAGCGGCTCTTCCAGTGTAGTGAAGAACTACACTGGAAGAGCCGCTGTCGGAGAAATTTTTTTGTCTTGATGTCACCCTTCTAGAACAGAAGGGCTTAATACATCTTATATGATTTGACCTACTTGTGTCCATCTTGTCTCATTACTCTGGATTCACACTGCTTGTTCGTTTGCTCAAAGATAGAAACAAAACCTATATGATTAACTGACTATAACGTGTGCACTGGAATTGTTTTGTGCTTATTTGGTTGGGCCCTTGCCAACTCTTACAGAGGTTCTTCGGGTCTCCTCTGTCCATGTTGCACCGTTCTACGTACTTTTCATAATTGCATTCACTATTTGTTTACCCACACTAACAGCTACCAGCATAGGCTCCACTTTTTTTTGTATACTACAAAACCCTACACGGATTTTATAATTAGTTGGGGTGATAGGTTTGGGGTCGGGAGAGGGTGAGGGAACAGGGGGGATGGTGTAGGGGCAAGAGAAAGAGGAAAATTCAAATGTCAATCTTTTTTTAGTGTAAGTGTCCATTATTATGATGAATGCTTCTACCAAACTTTTAATGTCCATTACATTTTTTTTCTAATTTTGGGACTTTACAAATATGTCATTTTAAAAAAAATTGTAATTTCAGTTATAAATGTAAGTAAGAATATGCATTTCACATTTAAATCATTAACATCATAATAATCAATTAATTGTAAATGAATAATTGTGTTAGGACAAATTTGTAAAAAAAAAGCAATAATTTATAATTGAGCTAATTATCTAATGTACTTTTTCCAATACAAAATAAGGGAAAAAAGGGTTTTCTACAACACTTTGTTACTTTGTTGCCCATTACATGCCTCACAAACATAGTCTAAAGAATAGCCTCCTTAGGAAGAGCAGGCACCTCAAGGATTTGTTTTGGAAGGGGTGGGTTTAGGTTGGTAGGGGTCAAGGACAGATGAGAGATGAATTCAGAAGGAGGAGTAAGGGTAGGAGGGGTGCTAGAGGATTCAGCTTTTGTAGGTGGAGGGAGATGGAGTGGGTGGTGTGCCTGTCTCTGTATGTTTGGCAGTTGCATGTGAGACTAGTGTTTGTTGTGCTAGTTAGGATGTGTGTTTTTTGGCTGGTGTTTGATATTCTTGTGAGTGCATGCATTGCATTTGGTTGGTGTTGTTTTGGGTGTAGGTGTGCTTTTGAGTGAGTGTGTTAGTTTTGATGAGTGTGCTGTTGTGGTAGTTATGTTATGTTATGTTATTATATTTTATTGAGCGCGAACAGCTGCCCCAGCAACGAGGCGTCCCGGCGCTGAACGATAACAGTAACCTGAGGGGAGGGGGAGGAAGAGGAAGGACTAGTGAAGATTATGATGGGGAGAATAGAAGAGTTTTAATCGCTTTGCGAAAGGCCAGCAGGTTGGTCATGGAGCGAATGTGGGGAGGCAAGGAATTCCAGAGCTTTGCCCCCAAAACTCTGAAAGTTGTTGTGGCTATGGAGTTTGTGGGTATGGTGGTGGGTGCAGGTGTGGTGATAGTTGTGTGTATGGTGGTGGTTGTGGGTGTGGTGGTGATTGTGGTATGTGTGGTGGTGGTTGTGGGGGTTGTGTGTGTTTTGGCAGTTGTAACGGTTGTAAATGTAGTGGTGGGTGTGGCAGTTTGGATGTTGTGTTTGTTGTGCTTGTGGGTGTAGTTTCAATATTATGTGCATGTTGATTGTGTGCTTACTTCTTTTTGTATTTGTGTTTATGTGTGTGTGTGTGTGTGTGTGTGTGTGTGATTATGCTGTCAGTGTCTGCTGGAGTGTGTGCCTGTAAAGAAGTGAGTATGCTTGGCATAGGGGTGCAAGTTTGGATTTGGGTTGAGGAAGGGACCTGAGTTGGGGCAGAAGGTTGGGCAGGTTGGGAGGCTGGGGTGAGTGAGGAGCGTGCTACTTTGGCAAGCAATCTCTGCAAGCCAGACATTGAACTCTGAATGATATCCAGAAATACAACCATTTTCTGTATTTGACAGGTTAGCCCCTGGATGCTATTTACTATCCCAGTCTGGCCTACAGAGAGGCTGAGTAATAGGACAATAGCCTCCTCACTCAGCAGTTAAGGTGCCGGTGGCAAAAGAGACCCCAGATTATTTAGGGGTTCAGGTTTGGCCAACTGGCGGGGAAAAAGAGGGAGGGTGGAGATGTGTCTCTGGGTGGTGGCCAAGTATGTCATTATTACAGTTTCTGTATGGTCATCACCACAAGCGACTGGTCACTTGTGGGGGCCTCCAATAAAGATGGGGAGAGAATATGGCCTAACGGCTAGGGTGGTCAACCTCAAATCTGGGGAACTGGGTTTGAGTCTCTGCAACAACACTCAACATCCTGTAATTCTGGGCAAATCACTTAATCTCCCTGTGCCTAACAAAAAATAAATGTGTCCTTGTGAAACACAACAAGTTTGCGCAATATAAAACTCTGAGAAAAAAAATGACAATGTGGTGACCTCATTTCCAGTGAGTTGTGGGGGTGTGCCACACACTCCTGTTTATGTATATCCTGGTTACTCAGTTGTAATCAATGTGTAGAATTGTAGGGTGCTGGGTGGGAAAGAGGTGGCTAGCCTTGTGTAAAACTATGGGTGTATTGCAAGTGTGAACACGCACTTGCCCCTGCCTGCACAGCTGTGATTGCAATAAACCTTGCTAAATTAAAGCATCTTTCATTGTCAACAATCTACACGTTCAAAATATTATACACACAATCTAATCTCTCCACAATCACGCTATGATTGAACATGCTATACGATGCTAATGTATTGCTTTTTGATACATCGTATACATGTCATCATACATATATATATATAAGTTCACTGAAAAAACCATAGGTTTCAGCCACGTTATAGTTAGGAATTAGCATTTAAAAAATCTTAGAAATTCAGTAAAAAAAACATAGGTTTCAGCCAGGTTATAGTTAGGAATTAGCATTTTAAAAAACCTTAGAAATTCACTGAAAAAAACCATGGGTTTCAAACATGTTATAGTTAGCTGGACATTTCACTCATACAAAACCATTGACATTCCCCCGTTATAGTTAGTTCAGCTAACTATAACTCGCGCGCCCGCAATGCACTGCACGTCATCAGCAGCTAATTTGAAAAAAAAGCAGACCGGATTTTTCTTTTTTTTTCTACGGGGTACGCGTACCTACGCGTATCCCGTGATTTAATAAAAAAAATTCTATTCTGCCTCCTTTGCGTGCTTTTCGCGTTTCTTTTGCTGCTTTCTTGTGCCTCGGTTCTACCGAGGCACAAGATGGCTGCCAACACTTCCTGGTTTGGAGTGTTGACAGCCAATTAGCATAAAGCTCGTGCTCGGGAAGGTACACGTACTGTACGCGTACGGTACTTCGTCTATAGATATATCTATGATTTTCTCAGGAACTACTGAACAGATTTAAACCATTTAACAAAAAGGGTAATCTGCGAATCGAACTCTACCTTTTTGCCAAATTTAGTGTAATTCCGTTCAGCCGTTCGGTGGAAAATTTCATGGGGAAAACACATTTTGGGATCCCCCTTTTTTCTCGACCCCCGTTTGACGAATCACCCCAAACTTTCAGGGACGGAGCAGAGCAGGCCATTTTCCTGGAGAATTTCGCGAAGATTCGATCACCAGCACCAAAGTTAATCCAAATAGAATGTTGCGAATTTCCTATGGAAACTAGGTTCTAACTATAACTAGGTAATAAATATATAAAGGAGCAACGATGAATTTCCATAGTTATTTCCCTTCCCAATGCATTTCGGGATACAATATCACTTCGTCAGGGGAGCTGAAATGAAAACATAAAAATCGTAGTTTAACACACAGGGAGACTCCTAATGATTTGATTATTTGATTATTGAATGTTACTAAACTCCTGCTGTGAGACACTTGTGGCGTGCTAGTGTGAAGTGTATCAGATGATGAGCAAAATAGTATCCAGTGATGCCCTGTATGAATGGCAAACAACCAACCTACACCCTGTGCTGAACCTGCTCTATTCTCCTGGTTCCCAATGAACGAGCGTACTACCTTGTGCTTTAGTAAACACTAATGTGCAATACACAAAAAGAACACCAAACTCTTACTTGTATCTTACCAAGTCAAAAAACAACTAAACGAAACGGTAAAGAAACAATTACCACAGCTGTTAATGATGAAAACCTCACGTGTCACTCCAAATACTGCCCGTCATGATACTTAAAGTACGTGAATTACCTTAATGGCTAAGGCGTACTGCAGGCATTCAAACAGGCTGTGTACAATGAAATCCAAGAAGTGTCCTCGAGGCTAAGAACAATAAGTACCATCTTGAATCACAGGTCCAAACAAAACGCAGTGCACTTATCAGATGCTTTAAATCTTATCTTCCCCTCGATGAACCAACGCGACCACACACTCTGAAGCTGTAATGCTGATTCTGCCGTGACTGGGTTCAACGCCTCTTCCCATAAAGCCCTGTAACCTAGTAAATAGTGGCAAAGGACTACAGAACATTTTGAATCTACGAATGCCACTACCACAGAGGCAATCTTCAAACTGTATTGAACCTTGGCTCTGAACATCCTAGTGCCTCATCTTTTACTGTAGAAGGGGCACCCCATGTCCATAACCCTATTTCTGTTTTGGATTAGCATAATGACCAAAGAAAACTGTAAGGAATTACCAAAAACATGAACCAAGCTATTAAAAACTTGAGAATACCATACCTGATGAGAAAACAGATCATTGAGACCTCAAAACGGAATTAACCACCCGGATGGAACCAAATATGTAAACTCTAGATCTTCTTTACCACTGTTCCATAAAATGAAAATCTCATCAATATACCTGCAGTATAACAATAGATGATCTGTTCATCCTTGATCGCTGTAAATATGGTCAGCCTCAATTTTTGCCTTAAAGGTATTAGCGTACGCGGGCGCCCCGCAAAACCCATAGATGTTCCCATAGATGTTGCATGCGATCCTGTGTGCCTGTTGCACTCCAGTCCACTGGTCCCCGAACCCGTCATGCCCACCCCTGCACACCCAGGCCTCACTGCTCACCTGCCAACACCAAAGAGGACCCACCACATGCCGGTTCAAGCTCCAAGCCCGAGACCCGCGACCTTGGCAGCCCCCTCAGACCATCACGGCCTCCGCGACACAGGCCTGCAGTACTCCTTTCTTGTTGACCTACTCCACTGGCATACACAGTGGACTACTAGGCCACACCTTTGGAACGGAGTCTTGATTACACTATGGCAGAGAACATTATTTATGGCAGATTTTATGTCACTATACTCCCTTCGATGTGGTGCTACCAAGTCTGTGTATAGCATTCTGACCACATGTGTGTTTGGGCCCACGTGGACTACTGCCCTTGGTCCAAACTAAGCACAAGTAGGTCACATATTTGGAACTGTGTCTTGATTTTTCAATGGCAGTGTACATATCATTGCACACAAAGAGAGGTGTAAGAGGATGACGCGTTTCAGTCAGGAGGAAAAAAGGATCATAGTTACGGAGGTGATCGAACACTACTATCAACTGCCCTGGTATCACTAACTCTGTGCATCGCGAGCCAACGACACGTGGCTGTGGGCCACTGCTGACTGCTGCCTCCGGCCTACATTGCGGTCGAGTAGGCTACACATTTGGGACTTAGTCTTGATATAGCAATGGCCAAGTTCATATAATTGTACAGGCATCATCGCAGACTGCATCCCCTCTCAGCCCTGGTGTTCCCTGACATTCATTGACACTCTCCGGTTGAACTTTGTTGGCATCTGAGTCTATGGACTGGGGGTTGTCTTCATCCTCATGTAGCTGATAATGACGTGCTGGTAATGATGAGGCTGTAGCATTCCACTCTTCAATTTGCCACTTTCGGATGGTTCCTGCCCTCTGCATCATGCCATTGAGGACACCTTCCACTGTCCCCCGCAGCCCTCTGCCACATTCCCCAGGGAAATCGACAAGGACCTGCTCAGTCCACATGGCCCGTCAGACTGATTTGCATAAAGCCATGTCTGAACTGGGGTGCAGAGTGGGCTAAAGAACGGTGATGGATCAAACCCAGATCTTTTGACTGGGTGTGAGTGTTTGATTGGTTCAGATGCTCCGTCCATCACCACCCCCTTTTGTATCGCTTTTGGCCACCATAAGTGTGGCAGGGTATGCTCAGACGTGAGTCCCTTGCTCACTTTGCCACTGGATTCAAGCAAGCCGGGCTGAAAACGGCTGTAATGCCAGAAACCGGTCCTCGGAAGCTTGTTTCCGGTGCAGGGAAGGCATGGCTTGGCAGTTCGGGCTGGACTGTTCCCATGAGGCACAGGGTCAGACTGATTTACATATAGCCATGTCTGAACTGGGGTGGCAGAGTGGGCTAAAGAACGGTGATGGATCAAACCCAGATCTTTTGACTGGGTGTGAGTGTTTGATTGGTTCAGATGCTCCGTCCATCACCACCCCCTTTTGTACCGTGATACCCTGCTCAGCACTCCAGGTGCCACTAAATCAGTGCACCTCAACCCATGGACCGTTACTGATTGAGATTTTTACTGTGGAGAGGTTACGCAGCAATGTCACCTGAGGCAGTGTGGGAGACGTGGGACCATGATGCAGGTGTAACACACCACACTGCAGCTGCATCAGGTATATCACAAAGGGACACAATCCTAGACAATTTCTTCACATGAGCGTGCTCCCTGATGACAGGCTGATCCCTTAAGGGACCGGCTATGTTTGTATTGCTAGCTCCCCTCCAATCTTTGTGGCATATTTCCTCAGGGAACAATAAAATAATAGCCTTACTGGGATATTTAACATTTCACTCATCTTCTGAGAAAGGCCAGGCAACTGGGTCGTTTAGTATACAGAGATCAATGAGTAGCCTTCTCTTGGAGTTTCATTCTCTGTGCCACACCTGCCAATAGGTCTTGCCTTAATACAATGTTTTATTGTCTAATGGAAGGAGGTGGCCTTTAGCTGACCAGGGGAAGGACTATTGAACATCCCAGCAACAAAACCAGCTCTTTGTGAGGAAACGTGAAAGGCAAGAGTGGAATGGTTTAAGCAGAAGGACACTTGAGGCAGCTGCTCACGGTAAGGAAACTTTATTCATATCAACAGACAGCGATTTAGGGGAAGCTCCTTACTGTTATAGTAGGTTAGACTGCTTCATCCTTGGCCCCTTTCCCATGCAGTGTGAACCCATTAGGTGCTTTCAGTTACCATCTGTACCTGAAGAAGATTGCCCTGTTAACATAACATATTTGCATGTTCACCCAAGGGAATCTTTGTGCTGAAGAACATATGTTTATAGTTATCCAACTCAATGGTACTCATTTTATTGACCTCGGAAGTATTAAAGGATAAGTGGGCCTGTGACCAGGAGGTCAAACACATACCCCTACAGTTGATGCATTGGTCCACTAATCCTTTTTCTGAACTTACCATTTTAATTCTTGACCCAAGCACTCGAAAATTCTCCAGCTTGCCCTTTTTTGTATTGCACCAGTAATATGCAGCACCATATCTGTGGCTGTCCTGCTATTAGTAACTCTAGACCATGACTAGTGGGCTCAGAGATACATGAGATATATGCCCCCATTAATTTGTGTCATCTCGTGGCACCAGAATGTACTGATGCCATGACCAGCAACTCTCACCAGTGGCTACTGGAAGTGGGACGCCAGTAAGTATCGATACACCAGGAAACACTGACCTGATCCATGACATCACCAGAGCAATAACCTCTCCAAGGTTGTGATGAAACATTTGCCTTCCTGTCAGCTGCTGACGCCAAATTACAATATAAAGTTTTGTACCAATGTTCTTGCTTTGAAAAGTAAACCTGTGCAACATGGTCTGTATATTTCCATGAGAAACAGTTTTTAAAATAGCTATCTCTTAGCACTATAGTATTGTTGGAGATCATAGGACCGGATGCAAATGACTGTAGAGACTTCGGGTTTTAACTGCATTTTAGTTGTGTGTTTGTAGTATATTTTTCTAATATGTACTTTTCTCCTATAGAGTAAAGCACTGACTGGGCATAAATCTTATAAGCGTGTAGAATTGTTTAAACTGTATTCTGAGCGTCTAACAACTGACCTCCTTGAGCAAGTCTTCGACTACTCTGTTTCCCTACCCTGAGAGAGTTAAGAGCTGGAGAGGAGCACTTGGTTATGCAGTGTGGTGTCCAATAGTTCTGTAACTCCAGAACATGTGTGGGGAACTTCTCTAGTTGATGCAATTGGAGTCCAGTAACCTGTGACTGCCCTGGTGCTATAGGAAACCGGTTATCGCCTTGTGTTTTTCTGCTGTTGTTCCTTTATCAAGAATCAAAGCACAAAAATGCTGCACATTTGCAATGTTTTAGAAGGTAGAAGGGTTAATGTTGTGAAGCGCCGTTACTTCCCACATGAGAGACTCAAAGATAACCTACTGGACATGTCTGTCAAATAAAGGGGATGCAATCAGTGAGAAGGGGCGTTAAAAACACTCCGAGGCCAGATTGCACAGTGTTTGCAAATGCTAGCAGCTGCATTGCTGGAGGCACAAGATAATTCCTTTCATCTTCATTTAATGGGATCAAACTACCCTGTTTAAATGAAGGGGCTGACACCTAAAACTCTTGTTCGCTCCTCAGTTGTTACCATGCATATAGCTGTAAATGAAACCATACCTATTGCGTTGCCAATGCTTGTTATACTTATATTTTGCATGAAGCAGCCGTTTCTTTATTTTACCTTGACGGTTGCAGTGCTTTTAAAATTCCCCGACCAGGTGAGTAAAAAGAACCACATTTTGGATATATCCCATTCTGCACCAGATGTATCCGTGTCCTCCTTCCTGTAAGCGGAGACACTAGTATTGAATGTTCCCTCGGGACACTGAATGGCAGACAGCAATCTGTTATAGAAAGGTTAGTTTTGTCATCCAATTAAAGCACTATTGATCAGAGAGTATGTTACCGAACAAATTCGGGTCTTTGTACTGACAGCACATTCTGAATTACGGTAAGAGCATCTTTTATTCATTCAAGAGTAATTATTATCTTTTTTCAAAATAATATTGTTACTTGATCATTAAGACTATTTAAAAAAAAAAACATTTGTACAGCACTTTCGATATTTTTATAAAGGTGAATTACAGTAAATGGAAATACAGAATACAGCTCAACCTAAAGTAAGAATTAGCTTTTAATCTATAATGGGTGCATTACCCTTCATAATTTTCCACATTTGGGGGCCCATTACGATGTCGGGCGGATCGCCACCGCCATGGGGGCGGTGCCGATCCGCCCGCCACCCATTTCCCCGCCATATTACTATGGCGGAGGGGTCCGCGGCAGACGGAAACATCATCCGCCGCTTTTCCGACCCGGTCGCCTTGCGGCCGGGGCGAAAAAGGGTTAATATGGTGGCAGTGTCTATCAGACACCGCCAGCCATATTAGGATAGGCTTCAAACAATGCCTTTCTGTGGCGGCGATGCCGCCACGTAAAGGCATGCGGTCTTCACTTTGGGAGCCCCCTGCGGGCCCCCGGAGTGAAGGACAGGTTGGGGCTGCACACGGGGGGTACCTGAGGTACCCCCCTGCATTTGCATTAACAATGAGGCAGGCACCGCGCGGTGCCTGTCGCTTTTTAATGCAAATGCATTAGTGCATTTTTACCATTGTGGCGGGCGGTGTTGAGTGCACCGCCTGCCACAATGCTAAAAAAGCAGGATGCGCCCGCCAAAGTGGCGGGCGCATCCTAATACCCCCCACGGGACCCCCGCCCTTATGGCAGGCGGTCCGAAAAACACTGACCCCTTAGTATGTTTTTTTACTGGTTTTTAAGTCAGAGCAAAATATTTATAAAGAGATCATCTCAAAACTTGACTTCAATAACGTATTTTAAAGTAATATGATACCATAATGAAACATGTTTTAGGGTTGGAGAAGCACTCCTCTGTTTTCGATTTTGGAAAGCATTAACAATTCAACTCAATTTAACTAATTTTTAAGTTAAGCGTGCTTACGGAGGTAGCACGTTTATCCCAACCGTGCCACTACTCGAACATCCTATCTTAAGTGAACAAAGCACTTCCGTGCACTGTTGCTGGTGTGGTTCTAACTTTAGGACAACACAATAAATGTAAACTGTTTCAAACAATAATACACTAATCACAAAATTACTGCTTATGATTGTCATGTATTTTCCAGTTTTCACAATAACATATGTTTCAAAAACATTCCTATTTGTAAACACAAATACAATGTATATACAAGTTTAAAGAACAAATAATCTTGTTGGCGTCCAAGTTGATCCTTCTTTTTGCCCGATGCATTTCGAGCTCTGAGAGCTCTTCCTCAGGGACCTGAAAGCTGAACATGTGTATAAATTACTATGACTTCTTTGATCAATGTTCAGGACATTCTTAAAATTCACTCTGTGCAGGGCTTTTTTGAAGAAGTTTAGTTGTTAAAAGGAAAGGCAAAAGAAAAAAGAAGAATGTGTACAGAATACCCCTCTCCACACCAATGTGTTTGCTTGCAAAATAAATAAATTTCACTCCTCCTATACTCACTTGCCGTGAATAATGTTCTTCAAAATACCTGAATACAAAAAATGAATTCAGTAAACTATTGCCAAAAACTCTGCTCTAGAATCTCTGTTAAACCAGCCCGCAAGACTGTCTTACCTCCTTATGGGTCCGACTGAGACTCGATGTTTATAGTTTCAAGAAACAACCTCGTGTTTGTTCTGCCACCTAAAGAATAAAAAATAATGTACGCTAAACTCGATGCCGCCAAACGCTAAAAGACACTACTGTGTTTTTTTTCAAAGAGAGCTCACTTCGCTCTAAATTCTCCTCATTAGCCTTATCCGCTTACCTCCACCACAAATAAAGGAACTCCCGCTTTCCGCCTCAATCAGTACTCAGCAAACAACCGCTGCTGTGGCCGCTCTGAAGTTCTCTTTCTCCTCAAGTTGCTTTGAAACAAATGATGGACTTGTCTCTCCACTACTAACGGGAGCCATCTTGGAATGGGGCTCATCGTTATGCTTAGCTACACTAAACCCAGCTAATTAAACTACTGAATCCTGTGTAAAGTAGTGTGTAAAAAACATAAATATAAAAGCAACTAAAAGGAAGAATAAGAGGAAAAATAAAGATGGAAAAGAAGGAATAAGGCATAAATGAAAAATCTGCCCTTGATTAAATGAATTAAATTCACAACTTTTGAATAACAATTGGATCACAATACAACAGTATTAGTACATAAGTCTCTAGAAGTAAGCATCATTCCTGCAGTATCACAGGGTTCCATAAATGACCTTTATAAAAAACAAATCAGATCAACTTTTTCATTGACCCCTTTTGGCTCTTGTGTTTCTAATCTCCTGATCCAGTAGATCTCTCTTTGGAGGAGGGATCTGGTTAGATCAACCCCCTCCTAAGTTCTGACTTTTTCCAGTATTGAAAACCTGATCTGGGATATGTTGTGTTGGTTTTCAGACCAGTGTTTCGCAAAATAACTTTTCATGTTTAAGTTTCTAATGGTGCTTTTATGTTCTGAGATTCTCGTTTTCAATTTCCTTTCTGTTTTCCCTACATATATTTTCCCACATGGGCTTTTTATGTAGTAGATCAGATTGTTGGATTTACAATCTCCATCATAATGTAATGCAATTTCCTTTCCAGTGTGAGGGTGATTTAAAATCCTTCCTTCTGTTACATTAGAACAATGCACACGATTGTAGCATTTTCTCATTCCTTTATGAGTGGTTTCTACTTCTCTTTTGGGTGTCACTAGCAGTTCTTTCAGGTTCTTCGATCTTGTAAATGCAAAAATAGTTTTTTGAGTAAAGATCCCTTTAAAATCTGGTTCGTTCTGCAGTAATTCGCAGTGTCTATTCACAATATTCTTGATTTTTTTGTGATGCTGTGGAGAATTTTGAGACTAAAACATGTCTCTCAATGGTTTTCTTGGGTTTTTGTTTAAGGAGATTTTCTCTACTGCAGGTGTGTATTTTCCCTCTTGCTTTTTCCAAGACATCATCAGGATACCCTCTTTCTTTGTATCTTTGTTGTTGAAATTCTAGATGTTCTTCAAAATCCTCTTGTTCTGATGAGATTCTCCTAATTTTCATGTATTGTGAGACCGGTAGATTATTCTTCAGGTTTTGGGGATGGAAACTTTGAAATAATAGGGAATTATTCACATCAGTTTCTTTTCTGAATACTTTTGTCTTGATCTTGGACTCTTGTATGCTGATCATTACATCCAAAAATGGTAGTTCATTTTCACTGATGGTATGAGTGAACTCAATCTGTTCCATGCACTGGTTCAGTCTTTCAATCTGATTTTCTAAACTCTCCCTTGGTCCGGACCAAAGTACAAAAATATCATCTATAAACCTGCGATATATAATCGCTTGCTTTTGCCAAGTATTATCACTGTAGATGAAATCAGCCTCAAATTTTGCCATGAAGGTATTTGCATAGGCAGGTGCCCCTGCAAATCCCATCAACGTTCCATTCTGTTGAAGGAAAAACTTTGTGTTCCACTGGAAATAACTGTGGTATAAACAAAAGTGTAAAAGTTCCAAAATAAACACTTTATCTGCTTTGACTGATGGTTGTTGCAACAGAGCCCATTCCACAGCTTCAAGACCGGATTTATCAGGAATAGATGTGTACAATGATTTCACATCTATTGTACACAGCAACATCTGGTTAGTAGTTGTGATTTCCTGCAGCTTCATTAAGAAATCATTGGTGTCTTTTATGTAAGAAGGCCATTGTTGTACGAACGGCTGGAGAAATTTGTCAATATACTGACCGAGTGGTTCGAAATTGGTTCCACACACGGTAATTATGAGGCGCATAGGTGGATCTTGCAGGTTCTTGTGAACCTTGGGGAGCATGAAATGTGACTTGATTCGTTTTTTGTATTCAGGTATTTTGAAGAACATTATTCACGGCAAGTGAGTATAAGAGGAGTGAAATTTATTTATTTTGCAAGCAAACACATTGGTGTGGAGAGGGGTATTCTGTACATGTTCTTCTTTTTTCTTTTGCCTTTCCTTTTAATAACTAAACTTCTTCAAAAAAGCCCTGCACAGAGTGAATTTTAAGAATGTCCTGAACATTGATCAAAGAAGTCATAGTAATTTATTCACATGTTCAGCTTTCAGGCCCCTGAGGAAGAGCTCTCAGAGCTCGAAATGAATCGGGCAAAAAGAAAGATCTTCTAGGACGCCAACAAGATTATTTGTTCTTTAAACGTGTATATACATTGTATTTGTGTTTACAAATAGGAATGTTTTTGAAACATATGTTATTGTGAAAACTGGAAAATACATGACAATCATAAGCAGTAATTTTGTGATGAGTGTATTATTGTTTGAAACAGTTTAAATTTTTTGTGTTGTTCTAAAGGTAGAATCACACCAGCAACAGTGCACGGAGGTTAAGTGCTTTGTTCACTTAAGATAGGATGTACCATAATGAAACATGCCAAATAATAAATACAATGCAAAAGGCAACAATCTGACCCAAAATAAACAATTGCCCCAGTGCCCTGAATTACTCAGTCCAGAACATGCAAACAGATTATAACATTCATGCATTCAACACTATACTTACTTGCCTAAACGAAAAGCTAGCCATAAACACACATCCTTGGCCACACATACATTGAGCACTTTCTGGCAGTATCCCAAAACTAGCTTCTTCATCCATGACAAAGAAAATCAAAGTGTAATTCTGACAGAGAATCTTAATTGCAGATTCTTTGCCTTCTAAATTTACTCAGGTATCAAAATAGATCCGGAGATTTTTTCTTTTAATAGCTGTTCTATTTCACATCGATAGGTGGCATTCCCCCGGACGTGACATCGGGCCCATATATCTATCTGCACCACCTCATTATAAATATGTCCTTTCAGTATCTTATGACATGGGGAGCCATTCAATCCTGTCAGGTTGGTAGTTTTCTCTTCCCTCACTCCTTTTCTAATGTGCAAGGGACATGTCGCCTCCAAAAACAACAGGGTTTGAAACTTGCAAAGATCACAACTGACAAATGTCAACAACAGATAATCATGATGTCTGTCTCTGGTTCTTCACCTCCAAGCACGAGTTGGCATTGCGCGAATGCTGCATGAAGATGAACAAGATGCCCATCCGTGACTCTGCGCCAAATTTGCCATTGCATAACTTCAGAGGAAATTGAAGAAGGCCTGGTCCCGGTCATAGGCATGGACAGGCTCTCACTCCTGGTCCTCTCTAATGACCAATCATCTCTGAAGTCCATTATTTATTTTATTGATTTATTTTGAAGGTTTTGTATAGCGAGAACAAGACCCTTGCGGGTATCAGAGCGCTTTACAGGGCAAATATAGGATGGCAAATACATATAAAACACAGAGTTATGAGAGTACAGTACTGATCAAGAATGTAAAAGTAACAGTTCAAGTGAATTTAGACATGAGTATCGATGTCACTTCTTTTTTGAAGGAGGTCGCGGACGGAATTAGTCTTGTTCCCGGCGGTAAAGCGTTCCAGATCCTGGGAGCCATTCCTGAGTAGGTGCGATTATGTTTTCTTCTTGGGAAAAAAATTTGGTTTAAGTAGAAGATTATCCGAGCTCCTGGTAGATCTGTTACCACCCGATAGTACTAGTTTCTCTGCTAGGTACCTCAGGGTTTTGTGATGCAATGCCTTTTGAGTCATACAGGCGATTTTTAGGTGGATTCTGGCCTCAAAAGGTAACCAATTTAGGGCCTGAAGGTTAAGGTGAGATGTGGCAAATTCTTTTTTTGCCAGTGACCAATCTAGCAGCTGTATTGACTGTGGCTCTTAGCGGAGCTGTCGTTGATTTAGGAAGCCCGCAGTGAGCGACACTCCCATAGTCAATTCTGGGAATTACTAGAGTTTGGACTGCCTCTTTAAAGTAATTTGAGGGTATGAAGGGTTTCAGTTTTCTCAGGGAATTTATCTGAAAATTTGCTCCTTTAGTTGCAGCGCTGATATGCTTCTGAATATTTAGTTTATTGTCCAGGGTTATTCCTAGGGATTTGGCGGAATCGATGATGAGAGGTTGACCGTCAAGTGCAGTTAGTGCTTCATCCAATCGCGGATGATGGTTGTTTGGTTGTGGGGAGCGATTAAAAGGAATTCTGTCTTTAGTGTGTTTCGTTTTAAGTGGTTCCTAGCTAGCCAGTTTTGAGTCTTTTGGAGCGTAGAGCTGAGGGACTTGATGTCTTCGAGAGAGTGGACCTTGATGTAGAGCTGTGTGTCATCGGCGTACATGTGGTAGTTGATATTTGCGGAGTTGAGAAGCTCAGTGAGTGGTTTCATGAATAAATTGAAGAGTGTTGGGGAGAGGGAAGATCCCTGAGGTACTCCTAAGTTGACGGGTGGGGTTCGACAGGGATTGGTTAATCTTGAATCTTTGTGTTCTATTTTAGAGGAAGGAGGTGAACCGGTCCAGATAGTGCCATTCTTTGCTTCAAGAGATCCAGTAGGTTATCATGTTTGACTGTTTTGAAGGCGGAGGATAAGTCCAGTAAGATTAGCAAGCAGGCTTTGTTTTGATCAAGTATTTGTAGTGCGTCATCTATTATGTGGGTCATGGCTGATTCGGTACTGTGCCAGCACGAAAGCCTGATTGGAATTGATCAAGAAGGTTGAAATGGTCTATGTGGTTGCTAAGCTGCATGTGCACACATTTCTCGAGGATTTTGGCCAGGGTTGAGATGTTAGCTATTGGGCGATAGTTGTTCAAGTCTGAGGGGTCTGTTGTTACTTTCTGTAGGATGGGGGAAACCTGACGGCTTTGAGGATGTCTGGGATGGTTCCTTGCAGAAGAGAGGTATTTATAATCTTAGCCCATAAGGGCACTAGCAGTGGAATGAAGGTCTTTAAGTGGGATGCTGGGAGAGGGTCAGTGTAATGCTTGGAGGGATTCAAGGTAGTGAGCGTGTTTAGGATAGTTTCTTCTCTATAGTAGTTGAAGGTGGTCCAGGTGGCGTTGTTCTTGAGGTTGAGCTTTGTAGAGTACTTAAGCAGTGTCCCTGGTGTGGACAGCGAGGAGATTGATTGTGGGTCATTCAGGGATAATAGGTCTTAAAGAAGGTCAGTCTTTAAGTTTTCAGTTTTAGTTGTAAAAAAGGAGGCAGGATCTTCGCAGTTGGGGAGTGTATCTGGATTGGTTTGGGGGAGTGTGAGACATCCTTAAATTGAGCTATGATTATTACGAACAGTTTTTTGGAGCGTTTTTTTGCTTGGTCTAATTGTTTGCATATGAAATCGGCCTTCGCGCGTCTGATCCTTCTGTAGTAGGCATTTCGGGTGCTTCTTAGTAATTTGAGGTGGGTAACGGATGGGGTGGCTCTCCATTGCCTTTCAATGGCTCTCAGTGATCTTCTGTCCTCATTTAGTCTCCCATCATACTATGGATTTGAGATGTTGGTAGTGACTCTTTTTAGTTGCATGGTGGCTAAGGTGTCAAGTACCTTGTTCATAGAGTTAAGGTAGTGAGTGGTTATGTCCTTAACATTCTTGGATCCATCAGGTGGGGTTGTGAGGATGTGACTAGCAGATGCGCGATAGGCGGGAGTGATGTTTTCTAGGTTCCTCTTCCAGATTTTTGTCCTCTATGGTTGTACAGAGAGTAGTTTAACTACTTCTCTGATATGGAAAGTGATTATGTAATGATCGGACCAATCGCAAGGAAGGATCGATTCAAGCTGGATAGAGTCTGCTTTAGAAATTACTAGTTCAAGAATTGAGCCTTTTTCGTGTATAGGGCTATTACAGATTTGGGACAGATTAAGGTCGGACAAGAACGTTTTGAGGCTATTGACCTCTGGGTCGTTAGGATCATTCCAATGGAGGTTGATATCCCCCAGGAAGATCTGTGTATTCTGGTGTCCTGCGTTTGTGGATAGGATATCCATCATGTGTGCGATGAAGGTCAGGTTGTTACCGGGAGGATGGTAGAAAGAGTGTAGTGAGCATATAGGATTATTATTGCAGGTGATGTGTAGGCAAAGGTATTCACAGGAGGAGTACGCTGTGGTGTTGGAGCGGTTTACAGAGAGGTTGTTCCTATGGATGCAGGCAATACCACCACCAATCCTATCGGTCTATCCAGTCTGGAGATGTGATCGTTTGGAGGAACTAGTATGTCAAAGATGGGTGTGGATGATTCACTTAGCCAAGTTTCTATTAAGATTATAAGGTCGGGATCATTGGTTATAATGAGGTCCGCTATATCAGCGGCATGACGTGCTGAAGATCTACAGTTTAGAAGGATACATTTTATGTGGGTCTTGGTTGGGGTGGTGTTCTGGTCATGGGAGATGGGAACTCTTTTGAGGTTGTTTTCGACAATACCTCTAGGGGTGTATCTTGTAATTCTAGGTGCAATGGAATGGATGGGTTGGATTGAGGACAGTATCTGCATATTTTCCGTACAAGCAAGTCAGGATGGTGGGGAAGGGGGTTCGTAGGAATGAAGTAGGGAAGTAAGGTCATTCAGTGATAGGGTTTGCTTTTCCCTTACTGGACGTGTTGAAACATTGTGGTAAGGTACTGTATTCCATCTGGGGAGCAATTTAGATGGGGGCTAGTGCATGACCCCTATATGGGTTTTACTTGTGATTTGGGTTGTTGCCAGATCAAGACATGAAGAGCTTGGATGTCCTCTTTAATTTGTTGTAAGGATAGTAGTATCTCATCTAATCTGGGGTCATGTGTAGACGTTATCAAATTAGTAGCCTGGCCTGTGGTTAATTGAGGAGGGGTTGTGACTTGTGTGGTGTCCCAGTGAGTGAGGAGGGCTGTTTTGTGTGGTGGAAAATCAGTGTGCTCTCCTCTGTCCAGCCACTCACACCGTTCAGAGCCATATGATGCTTGCCGTGAGTGCCTCAAGGCCACATAGTCTTTCCCCTCACTCAGAGCTGATGTCCTGATGTGCCACAGCATCCCTAGGCCATCAGCGACAATTCAACAACTCTTCAAGTTCAAAATAGCCCTAGACCACATTTTTGGTACTCCACTGGATACATTTGAAGCTCCATCAGGGCCTAAAGATCCAAAGTAACCTCTATCTCAACTATGCCACTGGACCTCGCTTTGAGGCCGGCCTGTTCTGTGACCCCAGCTATGTTGACTCCAACATTAACAAAAATCTTATGTCTCTTCCCGTGCCACAACTGATGCCCACAGGTCATGCATGGCAGTCCTGTACTCTTTTTTGGATTAAAATTTTCGACCTCCTACAGATTACACAATGATGATGAACCCAATGATGAGAACATTTTTATGGATCTACAAAAATCCAATGGCCTGTACAATGCGCCAGACACTGGACTTTCTAAATCCAACCCATTTATTTCAACATATGAGTCTGCCTCCTTTACCATGGGGACTAGCAGGGTGGCAGATATTTTAGACCTTAGCCTGTCATGATGGAGGTGAAAACAAATGTCCTAATCGAGGTGTTAAAGCCAAGCCAAAAAAGCCAGGAACCTCTGCTTCCATTTCATAAGGCCCTTATGGATGTGCTGGTGAGCAACAGGGCAAAACCAGGATCTTGCCTTCCGGTGAATTGACAAGTTGTAAGGCAGTATAGAGTCAACCCTGGGGATCCAGATTTTAGACTCCAACACTCCACTCAAGAGAGCTTAGTGGTTCAAGCATCTTTTAGTTGCCTTCGGTCCCTAATACGTTCCCCACGACTTCCGTGACAAAGAATCAAAGTGCATTGAGACATTTGCCAAGTGTATGTTCCCTTCTGCGAGCCTTGCCCTCAGCTCCATCAACAATAATTGCTTCCTGGGGAGGTAGTCACATGCGTTGTTGAAAAAAGTAGTAGATATCTTGACAGCTGTACCAAATGAAGTACAGATAACCATTCAATGTCTCATGTTGGATAGCCAAGACTATACAAAGTACTCTATCTGATCAAGTCTGGACACAAACGATAATATATTAACACATCCCCATCTTGCAGTCCCACAAAAGCAACCTGCAGTTTCAGGATGACCAAGTACAATTTGAGTTCGCTGTGCTCTCCATTAGCCTTACCAGTGCACATTGGATATTCAGTTCAAACGTCTTTATTTCGATTTGTTAAAATCATAAAAGACATCATAATCAATACAAACATTACACATAAAACGACATAAAATTACCACAGTGTTCATAGATACATCATCAATACTTTAGACATTAAAAATAGATTAAATATACTTTAAAGACGTACAGAAGTCATACAAATGAAGAATAAAAGAGTAACATCCGGTTATATAACTGATGGGTGCCTAGCTCTAATAGCCCATACCCAACCTAAAAATTTAGCCACTCCTATGGTTAAGCATTCTGCGGTACTGGATCTTAAAATCCAAAGAGCTTCACCGCACCCCCTTGTCTTCAGCCTTTTGCAGATGGGTATAAGCCATTTACGGCGGGGAGCTATGTAAGCAGGGCAGGCAAAAAAAATATGACCTAAAGATTCCTTTTGGTCGTTACACCAAGGGCAGAACTCTGTTAGTTGACCAGGCCATTTATGTGTGTACGACCTAACTGGTAATGAGCCTATTCTAAACTGATGATAGATTTTCCTATCCAAACTTTTAGTGATGTTGTCCCAGTATGGCACTAAGCGGAAATCTATCTTATGGCTCAAGAACACTCCTGTCAGATTGGCAGACTGAGATAACTTAACATGTTGGGCTTTTACAGTCGCCCAGTATAGTGATTTGAATTCTTGTTTTGATGGAAAAGCATTGTTTCCCGGGTCAAACCACCGCAAACTTAAGCCCATATCTACTAAAATGGACTTCACCGCCCGAAACCAAGGGAGGTTACCAGACCCCAAAATTGATCTTAGGTCCAAGATTTCGTTAGCAAATAAGATCAATTCTGGTGTAGACCAAATGCGGCGCCACAGAGCTACCATCCTATAACGTGCAAGATCCTTAAGAGAATGACATCCCATATCAGAGAGAAGGGGTAATATCGGGGTGGATTGTGGGAGACTAACAAGACTCCGCAAAAACTTATTTTGTATTTTATCCAGAGGTGCCAGGTCCGCATAACCCAATAGATCTGCTCCATAAAGGATAGCAGGTCTAATTTTTGCGTTATATATTTTTATTGCTGGTGTTATCCTTTTTGTATGTGAGCAGCGTTGCTCCTTGACCAATCACCCCGTTAGGCGGGCTGATTTAAGGCATAAGGCTTCAATCTGTGGCTTCCACCGCAACCTATAGTCTAAGACTATACCCAAATAAGTCATAACATTCACCTGTTCAAGTTCAATGCCACTCATGCAGACATGGCTAAGGTGTGGTTTATTTTTTGTTAAGACCATGAATTTCGTTTTTGAGACGTTTATCTCTAAATTATTATTTTTACAAAAGTCCATGAACTTGTTAATCGCAGACTGTAACCCCGATTGAGTTTTGGCCAGGATCAACGTATCGTCTGCAAAGATTAGTAGAGGGAATTTTCTGCCTCCTAACACTGGAGCATCTGTGGGGGTGTCTTCGAGGAACTACACTACTTGGTTAATAAATAAAAGAAATAAGGTGGGAGCGAGCACACAGCCCTGCCTTACGCCACGGGTAACCGGGAAGGGCTCTGTCACCTGGCCCTGCCTACCCCATCTTACTCTTGCACAGTTGTTCTCGTGCAATCTTATAGTTAATTCCAGAAGTTCAGGTGGCATTCCCATTTTCCCAAGTGCAACCCACATCTTCTCTCTCGATACGAGATCAAATGCGGATTTGAGGTCCACAAACGCTGCGTAAATAGTCCCCTCTCCTAAAAACACGACTTTCCAATAAATCATAATGAATCGTAGCACTTGATCTATTGTACTGGTGCATGACTTAAAACCCGCTTGCATCGGAGATAAGATGTTGTCTGTACTCATCCAAGTCTGTATTCTTGCCAAAACCATTCTTGCAATAACCTTCTGCATGGCGTCTATAAGGCTGATGGGACGATAGTTCCCTGGAGACGAACGATCACCTTTTTTAAAGACCGGTAAGATCTCCGCACCTCTCCATGAATTTGGGACCCTGGCCCCATTGGCAATGGCATTGGCTAATAACGTGATGTATGGTACCCAATTATGCTGATCGCATTTGAATAGATCTGCCGGGACGCAGTCCATTCCAAGGGCTTTCCCAGCTTGCACTAAACTTAGAGCGTTCTTAGACTCTTTAGGATTGAACGCGACTAATGGACGTTGCACTAAAGGCAATGTCGACCGGGCCGTCTGAGCATCTCTTTATGCCTCATTTGCACCACAAAACTGTGATGCATAGTGGGCAACCCAATCCTCTGCTGGGACATGGTTAGATGGTATTTGTGAGTCCTGTGTCCCTCCCCATTTTACAACCTCCCAAAATTTTAGCTGATTTGATGACAGACAGGCCTCATACAAGTCCTGCCAACGACAGTCGTCCCATGATTGCTTGGCCCTCTTCTGGACCATTTTATAATTTGTCCTTTCCGCTTTGATATCAGATGACACCTTAGATTTTATAGCCTTAATCAGTGAGCGGTGAGCCTGTCGGCAAGATTTATCGTACCATTTCGCTCCTGACCGAACTCCCTCCATTCTCCCAAATGTACCAGTCTTCGTGAAATGGGTTTTTAAATTATCAAACAGTTGCTCATGTAAAAAGCTAATCTGTTCTAATGGGCCTGAATCAGCAATCACTATATTGGCTCTTTTAACCCAGGTTGCGACTTCATGGGAAATTTTATTAAGGGACCTTGGGTCTTCCAAAACCCTTCACCAGCGGACTCTACGGCAGTCATTAGTTAAGATGGCTTCTCTTGTCAAACTATTAGATACTTTTGTTCTACCTATCCCCCACTCAATTTTTAGGCTTAGTGTCAACGGGTTATGGTCGCTCTCCGGTCGTGCTTGAATTACCATGTCATCTAACACAGACCAAAACTCTATTTTGATTAAAAAATAGTCAATCCTACTAGAGTTTATACCATTATCAAACGTTACCTGCCCTATTTTGTCTGAATCTGCTCGACCATTGGCTGCTCTTAGGCCCCAATCCAAGCAAAAGCGTAGCCAATGTAGGGCTGCCTCAGTTACCCTTTTAATAGGATTAAGAGCAAGAACTGGCACATTCCATAATTGGTCTACCTCTCCATAGCTACCTTCACCCTCTCCGGGTAACGGTTAGAAGGTGCTGTTTAGGTCCCCTGCCACTATAATAAATTTGTCCCTCCCAATTGAATCCATCAAGTGATCGAGGTCATCAATTATTACCGGGCTCCGGCCTCCCGGGAAACCCCTTGCATAGATGTTAATAATAAATATGTCACTTTGGTTGTTACTACTAAGCTTTATTCCCAAAATATCCTTATTTTGGGCTATCAGTTCCAAAGGCCTATAGCCAAGGGATTGCCTGATCCAGATAACCAGCCCTCCCGATGGTCTACCTTTTTGCCTCCTATTGGCTGGTTTGTAATAGTTGATGTAACCTAAGCGAAAAAGTGGGTCCTGAGCCCAACTTTCCTGGAAAATAACTATGTCATGCTGGTCTATAAACTTACCCCAGTCAGCCCCGTCTATTTTCCCCTTCAATCCAGCTATGTTTCATGAGACTATTTTGATCATTGCAACTTGTTTGGAAGATACAATGGATTGACTTATTTTGGTGACCTCTTGGTGATCAGTTATCAAGCTCCCTTCCCTGACCAACAACGGACTGTCTATCACGACGTCCACCACAGTGCTATTATCACCCTCTCCCACACTATTGCTCCCGCCCAACGACCTCAATCCCTCCTCATCTTTATTACACTGTATTGGGGAACATATTTGTTTCAACTTACTGTGGGATAGCCGAGAATCCTCTAAACTATTGGCTGTATAACTATTACAGCTTTTATCGGCTATCATACACAAGGGTCAATCAACTCCTTCCAGGCCACTAAGCGGGTCATAGTGATTCTGGAGAGGTGGATAAAACCGGACAAATGGTGCCGAACCCTGACAATACCTTCCTCTGGGTCTACTGTTTTGGTGGGGATGTATTTGGTGAGGTAATCCACTAGGCCTGACTCTTTGGGGATAAAAGTATTGCAGGGATAACGATTGAACATCTCCCACCTTACCAAACCTTGGGTTTCTGCGAACAAAGTCCACCACCCAGGGATCCCTAAAGCTGACTATAATACAGCCCCCCTCTAAATCTTTTGGGCAGTACCCCACCCAATTTACTCTCCTAACATTTAGGATTTCAGTGCAGGACATGGGTGGGAGGGTTCTGTTTTTGTTGAGCCAAAAGTTGACTTTGTTATGGAGATCCCTATATCTTGCAGTTTTCCCCACCTCCAGAGGAACAACCCCAGTTAAAATGATGGTATAAGGTTCTGATTCGAGCGGTGAGTTAACACTAGGAGATCTAGGTTTAACAGACTTCATTTCAGGTTGGCCTTGACCCAAAGGCTTAGTTACATTATTACTCTTACTAGGGGCTGGCTGGGTTTTGGATACTAGACCTACTATAGGTGTTTTCCCCCGGGTTTGTGAATAACTTTATTTTTCCCCTGCTTTGGATGTTCTTGTTGATGGGGTACTGAGTTAACAGTTGGCCCTACCCTTGGCGTGTCATTGATGGGCTGTAGCTGGCCTCCTGTATGAGTAGTCCCATTATTAGCCTGAACTCTGGGGATCATTTCCAACTGAACCGTGTTTTCTCTGACTAATAGCTCCAACTGATCCATTTTATCATTTAGCAAGCTTGTCCTTTCCAACAATGGCAACAATAATGACTTAATCAAGAGTTCTAATTTCCCCAGAAGGATGTCATCATTATTGGACGAGGGTTGATTGATGACTTGATCGCTAGTTGTTATAAGCCCAGAAATTGTGGTAGGGGGATTTATTACATTCAAAGTGAGTTTACTTGTACACTTATTTTTAAATAGCTTCGCAATGCCCCCCTTCTGAACTATCTCTACCCTCTTCCTCTTGTTGTTGTTGGATCTGGGCAGTGATACCATAATTGGACTATTGTTCCCTCCACTAGCTATAGAACTAGAAACTTCAGCAGTATTGTTGGTGTTCAATAAGTCATCGAGAGGGGAACTGCCTGTTGATATCTCCAGGTCATGGGTTACTACATCATGTTCTATATTCCCTGGGGACAAATTTGGGCTTTTATATAGATTCTCGCTTGGATCAAGTTCACATAGTGGAACAGGGGATACAGTCTGCCCTATTTTCCCCAATGAAGACCTTTTCCCAGTTATTAAATCAATAGAAAGCCGTTTTTCAAGAGAGGCTATTTCATTTTCCAGTATACTTGTTGTACGTTTAAAGAAATGATCAATGGTACCAGTAAATACCCCATTTGTAGTCGAGACTTGTACTAACCTTTCTTTACCTGATTCTCAGGGGCATTTTACCGTCACTACTTAACTACCACCCAGCCTTAAAAATTACAACAATAATAGTGGATATAACACCAAATCCTAATTTATATTTACAAACAAATATAAAACAGTTAGGAAAAGATCAACAGTCTGACCAAACAACAGTTACAAATGGGCGAGAGCACACTTAAAAAAGGGATGTCCCAACCTCTGTCGGCCTCGGACGGCCTCAGACGGCCCGCCCTTGTCCCGGGCTTCTCCCGAGACCCTCCCGCACGCTCCCGTGCAGCAGCTGTAGATTCTGCTAATATCGGTTATGGGCCGCCCAGGGGGCGGGGCTAGCAGGGAGAGCGGGCCAGGTGTTACGAGTTGGCCAGGCAGGGACCCCTGGTAAATGGAGTCCCCGCTATCGCTCGCAGCCCTGGTGCAGTGCCCCAAAGTTCCCCAGTTGCCTTGAGCCTCCACTCGGTCCCCTGCAGCCTTCCTTCGCGATGCGGGACCCGCAAAGCGGGTCCGGCGAGTTGTTAGGTGTCTTGGCAAGGAAGAGCAGCCCAGCAGGAGGATCCCAGAAGTAAGTAATCCACACAGGGAAAGTCACGAAGCAAGAGTCCCACCGATGCTGCGGGCAGGAAGGATTTAAGGCTGGTCTGTGCGCAAGGGGCGGGGCTGGCAGGGAGAGCAGGCCAGGTGTTACGAGTTGGCCAGGCAGGGACTCCTGGTAAATGGAGTCCCCGCTATCGCTCGCAGCCCTGATGCAGTGCCCCAAAGTTCCCCAGTTGCCTTGAGCCTCCACTCGGTCCCCTGCAGCCCTACTTCGCGATGCGGGACCCGTGAAGCGGGTCCGGCGAATTGTTAGGTGTCTTGGCAAGGAAGGGCAGCCCAGCAGGAGGATCCCAGAAGTAAGTAATCCACATAGGGAAAGTCACGAAGCAAGAGTCCCACCGATGCTGCGGGCAGGAAAGATTTAAGGCTGGTCTGTGCGCAAGGGGCGGGGCTAGCAGGGAGAGTGGTCCAGGTGTTACGAGTTAGCCAGGCAGGGACTCCTGGTAAATGGAGTCCCCGCTATCGCTCGCAGCCCTGGTGCAGTGCCCCAAAGTTCCCCAGTTGCCTTGAGCCTCCACTCGGTCCCCTGCAGCCCTCCTTCGCGATGCGGGACCCGCGAAGCGGGTCCGGCGAGTTGTTAGGTGTCTTGGCAAGGAAGAGCAGCCCAGCAGGAGGATCCCAGAAGTAAGTAATCCACACAGGGAAAGTCACGAAGCAAGAGTCCCAATTGGATATTCACAAAGGTGATGGTGGTTGTTACAGCCCATCTGTGCGATTTGAGAATACCAGTCTTCACATACCTCAATGACTGATGAGTGTGAGTGGACTCGCCTTAACCTGTCATATGTCACCTCCTGATGAAGGCCCTCCTTTGGGCACCAGTAGGTTTTTTCATCAACATTGTGAAATCACAAGTGACTCCTTCACAATAGCTCCCTGTCATTAGATCCACCCTGGACATTGGCTTTACCTAGCTCTGCCTCTGCCTCAATGAGTAATAACAGCGAAATACGAAGGTAGGCTTCTTGATCTGCGAAACTGCAAATACCAATGTTGCGGCTTCGTATTGCCTAAGGTTACAATTTCCACTCTTCTCTCTTAATTGTAGACAAGAGATACGAAGAGTTTTGTGTAATTCTTTCGTGAAGCTGATCCAGCTGGATTCAGTGGATTTAAACACAGGGACAACAATGATTTGAAAATAACGATATATACTCAGCTAAAAAGGTAGGACTTATAAAACAAACTATAGTAGACATGAAAAAGTCAACATCTATAGTGAATTGGTTAAATTAACATCTGTTATTGCCCTTAGAAAATCTGGAGGCCCACAACCAAGATACATACTATTTATACACGAAAGCTGTATTCTGATAGAGTGACCTCCTATCAATCAGGTACATTGACTTATACAAAAGCATATAAAATTAGAGTAGATGTGGAATGGAACACTTTTTCCAACTTTTAACTCATTGTCATAAACAATTTATTACAGATCAAAATAATAAAGCCCTGAAGAGAGTTCTGACAAGGAAACTTCAGTACTCGAAACGAGTCGGCATATTGGCATAATAAGCTGAGAAATTGATTTTGTTTGTTGATTGTACAATTAAGATACATTAGCAAAATAGGTCGAGGCATAGTGGTTTGATTTATCAAATGTACAATTAAGGACTCCAAAATATTTTTTTTATTCAAACTTTATTGAATATTTCAAGGACATTGTTCAATTGTTCTTTATTGACAACATTCAATCACAATCATTATTTGTATGTATTGGTTTATTGGTGTTATTTAATCACGATTTGTATGTGTGTACATCAATGCTTACAAATTGAATTGAAGAAATAAGCCCAAAAGAAAATAAAGGATATAATTAAATATTTTGGGATAAACAGAAGAAAGGTGTTTGTCTTATGGTTGAAAGAAATCAGTTGTTGAAATCAGATCGAGGTGCAAGCTATTTTTATAAATATAAAGTTCAATGAGTTTAGGGCATTAGGGCCATAATCCTGATGTTTCACCACTTGACTTGGGTCTCAGTTTGAGCAGCTCTGAGACTTCTTGGTTGTAAACCTCCTGCATACTGCATCCCGGCAGATGGCATATGTGGGCTCTGTAGTACAATCTGAAGTCTCAGTAAGGGAACCGATCAGAGTTATTCCAGGTGTCGGAGGAGACAGATAAAGACCTATAGTGGTGGCAGCTCTACTGCAATTAGACCAGCAGCAGAACCCTTATCCTTCCCCACACATAGCTAGCTGTCATGACTAATGTATTGCTGCTGAACCGGGAAGGACACCTGGGAGAGGAGGAGTTTAGAGAACTCAGGTCTCTGGTGGAACCTCACCTCTACATTAACGTGTTGGAGTTTGAAGCAATTCGGCTTGCACTAAAGATGTTCCTCCTGACCATCAAAGGGGACTGAGTACAGTTTCTCAGACAACACAACTGACCAACGTGTGGTACTACAATATACAAGACAGGATGGGTTCATGAGTCTTGTGCCAGAAGCTCTGCATCTCTGAAAGTTGCATTTCCTAGATCACCCAGATCACTTGGCGGGTCCTTTAAAAGCCAGGGCAAACAAACTCAGCTGCCATTTCCTAGCTGATCATGAATGGCAGTTAAACGCCTAGGTGGCAAAGGGCATCTACCGGTAATGAGGAGAACCCTTGCTTGATTTACTGGTGACCTCAGAGAATGCACAGTATTTGGTCTTTTGCATGTCGGAATTCCCAGGCCGTACTTCTGCAGAGACAACTCACATCTCATCTGGGGCTTGGGACCCTTGTATGCCTTTCCGTCCCTACATCTTCTGCCCATAGTACTGAAAAAAATCAACAAAAATCAGATTCAAATCATCCTAGCGGCCCTGGAATGGACGAGAAGAGATAAGTGCCCAGAACTTCTGACTATGAACATATGTCCCCTGATCAGACTGCCCCTTTGAGAGGAGCTCCTGTTGTAGCAGCAAGACTGGGTCCTGCATCCGAACCTGTACATCTAACACCTCCATGCGTTGGCATTGAACAGCAACAGTAGATGGCTTTTGTCTGTTTGTCTTATTAACTGTGCATTAGGATATAATGCACTTGGAATGTTTATGATGAAGTACACATCCTCCAACTCTAAATCAAGCCTTAAGTGTGAAATACCAGCAGAGGTACCTGTATGGCTTCCTTAATTAAAACAGTACCAGTTATAACTATCTGAATTGCCAATTTCACAATGCGTGAGCACATTCCATCTGTTTATTACTTTTGTTAACGCACAGAGAGAACTTCTTCATTTTTACTTGCATCAATTGTTTCATTAATCAAGCATAGCAATGCATACAGCAGGCCATCCACCTTTCTACTCATTGGTCCAAGTAATTTCAATCCGCATCCTTTGCACCTCTGGCCACCAAAAATAAGTTTTACCCTTTTCATTGTGCCCCTCCCAAATTAAGCAAAGTATCCTTGGACTTAGCACATTTCTCAGACACAATGTCTCCATACTAAAAATCTAACCGTTTTTTTTATCGTCAATTCCTTCTGTAGATGCAGAACTATATTCAGTATATGTTTCTTTTGTATTCCAATTGACATAAAATCATTTAGTAGCTCAACTATTTTTTGAGTACATTATCCTGTTTACATCCACCTCTCCTTTACTCTTCCAAAACTGCATATTCACTTGTCCTTCTAACATTCATGCTATGCATTTTGGCTTTCTATTGGAGTTTACAACAAGAAATCCGTATATATCAAATATAAGAATGCAATATGATTACCTTTAAATATAGAAAGCCACATTTAGAATCTGATGGAGAAAAATTGATGTTGTACCCTTCCCAACAACCTCACAGGTGATGCAACCTATTTAGATTTGGGAGAAACACGTTTCTTATGATAGAGCCAATGCTGGCTCCCCTGGTGGAAACCTTTGGCCCATAGCATTTGGACATTGGGTAATAAACATGAGCCCATCCACCCAACTGAAGGTGGGCATTGGGACATAATTTATCCCTGTTTGGAAATACAAGGGAAAGTCTGTCAATCCCAAATAGGAAATAGGTAATTGGATTTATATAGCACTTACTACCCCTGACGAGGAGTCAAAGTGCTTTTCGGCAAGCAGAACCCTACTCTGGAACCCAAAAATGATTATTGGTGAATTGGTATAGGGAGATGTGAATTTAATTTTGAGTGATGTACACATGAGTCTGTTATTTGGATAGAAAAAGGATAGTGGAGGGATGGAAGAGGGAAGGGTTTGCATTTATATAGAACTTTCTAACCCTGATAAGGTGTTGAATCACTTTTCAGCGGGTAGTACGCTACTTCAAAACACAAATAGGATTAGTGGGGAAATTAGTATAGGGAAATATGAAATTGATTTGAGGGGTGGACTTGTGAGTCTGTTACTTGGATTTAAAAGGATAGAGGAGGGTTCATAGCAGTAGGAGGACATTTGGGATGAGTAAAGTGGAGGTGGAAGGGGGAAGAGTCAGAGGGGTTTAGAAAGGCTTGTTTAGAAGATCCAGAAAGTAAAAGAGGTTCAGATGATGCAAAGAGGGGTATGGGAGGGAAGAGTCTAGAAAAGGTTATTTTGGGGATCATAGTAGTAGAATGGGGTTTGTGAGGTTTCAGAGAGTGGAAGTGGAGGATATTTTTAGAGAGGTATAGTGTAAGAAATGGTGTAGTGTATTGGAGATGCTGAATTAGAAGAAAAGTAATAAATATAAAGATACATACGTACTTGAAAGGTATATATGTATAATGAAGGTAATCAGTTGTATTTAATAAACTCAGACTGTTGTACTTTAAGCCAATTTATTTTTATTTATAATTATTATTATTATTTTTATTCAATGGTGAAGCAATTGTAGACAAATAGTTAAGATAAAAATGTATTTATTTATGCAGTGACCGATATACATGTTAAACATACAATAATATTACCATAAGTAATATGTACATTTGTTCAGCAGAACTAACGAATATCTATATATTTATAAGCATAATTATCATACACATTTATACAAAGGAATACATATATCTAGGTACACATATATAGTCCACATACATGCTTATATATACAGGGATATGTAGTATATTTATGTTTGAGTATGGTGGTTATGTGGGGAAGAGCCAACTCTTGAGTTGTCTTCTGAAGATAAGGTGGGTATCTGAGGATATTATGTTCAGGTGTAAAGAGTTCCATAGTTTGTCTGCTTGATGAGAGAAGGATGTGCCATCTATGATTTTTTTACTTGTAGGGAGGGATTTTGAGGTGAGGTGCCAATCTAGAGTGGAGGGTCCTTTGTTGAATGTATTTGGTGATTTTATTCCTGATGAAGAGTGGACCTGTTCCATGTATCGCTTCGTGGGTGATATAAAGAGGCTTGAATGTGGATCTTTTGGCAGCCGGTAATGCATGTAGGGTCTTCAAGGCAGGGGGAGATGTGGGATTGTGGCTTTATATGTAAGAGTAGTGTGGCAACAGATTTCTGAATCAGCTGTAGTCTCTACATAGTTGTTAAAGATAATCCATGGTAGAGGCTGTAGGCGTAATCAAGTTTAGACAGAATAAGAGAGATAGTAGCCTGGACCTTGTGTGGTAATCACATGTGGGGGAAGATGCGTTGCTGTGTTTTTATAGTAATCAAGCTTGATCTTGCTAGATTTTACACTTGAGCATTCATTGATAGTTTGGCGTCCAAGGAAATTCCGAGATTTCTTACTTCCTTAGATACTTTAGGGCGTGTTCCCAGATCGTCAGGTCAGGCGGAAAGTTTGTCATAATTTTTCCCAATGACACATGTGAGTATTTCCTTTTTTGAAAGCAGTAATTATGAGATGGCTCCATGACATCCACTGATCAATGTCTTTGAGGCATCTAACAATTTGTGAGTTTCGAATGTCTTTGAGGCTTCTAGTTTAAGATGTATTTGCATGTCATCTGCGTAGTTATTGCATGTAAGGTAAAATTCATTGCTCAGTGCTGGTAATTACTTCATGTAGATGTTGAAAAGCATGGGTGAGATGATTTAGCCTTGAAGGACCACTGCTTTTGTGAAGTACGGTTTAGAGAGAAAGGGGGAGTATGGATGGCATTAGTTCTGTTTTGAATATAGGATGTAGAGTGTGTGTATTAGAGTGTCATGGTCAACTGTGGCAAAGACAGCTGAAAGGTCCAGGAGAAGTAGTGCAGCAACTCCGTTCTGGTCAACTGTGTGCATAAGGTCAACCCATATGGCAATGAGGGCAAATTCTGTACCTCTTCCTGGACTGAATTCTGTTTGGAAGTCTGAAATGAAGGACTTCTCTCCAATGGATTGTGATACCTGGGCAAATACTGCTCTTTCTACTAGTTTGCCCAGGAAAGGTTCACTTGTAATTGGTCTGCAGTTGTCAGGGTTATGGGTAACCAGATTTGTTTTCTTCAGTAATGGGCGTATGTATGAAATTTTTTAGATCTTCTGGAAATGTTCCTGTAGATAAGGAATTGTTGATAATTCTTTTTCCTGATGTGGCAGCAGAGGTAATTAGAAGAATTTTCTTGAAGGACATGGTCCATAAATGTATTGTGTGATATTTGTTGGAAGAAATCCAGAGACTGGGTAAGCTACATTTGGAGTTTTTTTTGGAAAAGGTTCGGTGCTGGTGGTTTTTCTATGTTTTAAATGGGAGTCCAACGTATCTTCTGTGGTCGTGTAATGGTTTTTCAGTCTGTCAGTAAAATTTTGAATAATGGGATGAGCTCATTCTAGAAATTTTTGGTTTACGAAATTCGGTAAGAATTTTAAAGATTTTTTTCTTTGCACACTTAGAATTTTGAATTCTGTGGGGATAGTATTTTTTCTTAGTTTTTTTTTACTGCTGACTTGTTTAATTTGTTAAGTTTCTGTAGGGGAAGTTTGTCTTGATTCGTGTTTGTATGGAGCCAGGTGCGTTGCAGCTTTATCATTTGCAGCTTTATCTCTTGTAGCTCTGCATTTTTCCATGGTGCCTGTTTTCTTTTTTTCTGTTGTGTTGTTCTTAGTGGTATTAGGATATGTAAAGCCTCCTGTAACAACTCATATAGTTATTGAACTGAATGTATTGTGCCTAGATCTGTACTGGATGATAGTGGTGTTTCTAAGTGTTCAAAATTGAGTTAGTTCCACAGTGTATAGGTGGATGCATGTGCGGTGCTTTTCAGTGTGTTGCTTTGTGTTGTTTTATGTTGGAAAGAAAGCAAACGGTGGTCCGAATATGTGACTCAAGTAATTGTTTAAAAGGTAACAAGTTCTTTCTCACTTTTGACACACCATTTCATATGCTCAAACTGTGCTCACAGCTAAACACTCCTAAAAACGTGCTGACAAAATACACTTTTAACCCATAGGCTGGCATAACTCATTGATTTCTGTTTCCCTGCATGACGTTTCGGTATGTGGTTTTTAGAGATGCATGGCCCCAGGGGATCAGTATGTATGAAGGTGGTCTTATGTTGCCAGCGCTGCACCCAGTTCATTGTGGTGCATTTTCTAGGTCCTCCAAGTGTGCCTCTTCAAAGGATGCCAGGGCTTGGAAATGGCCAGATGTTCTCTGTAGAAGGGAGGGACACTCACAGCACATGATCATCTACTATACAATGAGAAGCCATGACTGAGTGCCCTTCCTTTTCTGGTGCCTTGCAGCAGTTTTAAGATCTTCTTAGAGTTTCCTGTTGCTCACACGATGTAATTTCTGATATTTCTATGTTTCCATCTTCTTCATTGCTTGATTTTGCTTGCGAGAAAGTGTCACTCATAGTTGTTGAAATGTCACTCATAATTACACTGAAAGAATGAAAATGTCACACATGGCAATCTGAAACCTTGGCATCTATGTTCCTGTTAACTGTTTGTTGTAGGCATTACAATAGGAAAATGAAAGAGGTACCCACCTGTAGACTATGCTAGGAAAGAAGATGCAACTTTTAAATCCATCACTAATGCTTGTCGTCAATAATGGGTATTATCGATTCTTAAATAGGTTGAGTTGAGGCCAGGCTAGCTGTCACTCTGAAAGACCCTACTATGCCATTGCCTAAAGCTCAAAAGGAGGTCTCATCCTCCGACCAGAGCACTAGTGGTGAATCTTCTCTGCTGCCTCACCTTTCTACCTCATCCCACGTTGATGTCTGTATCCATATGAAGGGTTCAGTAGTTGCTAACGCATCACATCAGTGTGTCTCTCAATACCGATTGATTTCAACTATTTTAGAAAGTTCTAAATATTATAACTGCCCACCTTTGAAATGGACAAGAAAGTAAATCTCAAGACCCAAGGGGTTAGATTTTCTTTGACCCTGTTGTATGGTGTGGCTGCCATCTCTTACAAGTGCTCGAGGGAAAAGGCCACCATTTCAGTTGGCAGAAAAGCTTCACTGGATCTGACTGACTTTGTAAACAAAATTAAGATTATTTCAGGAACCAACATCGAACATTTTGAAACCCACAGGGAGGCTTTGCAAGTTCAATGTAACTGAATAACTTGTGCAATGTTACATTGCCTTTATCAATTACTAAGCTCACGTGGAAATATTAAAGAACACCCCTTATGCTTCTACTATAGTCCACGTAACAGTTCTACAAGGCTTCTGAGACCCCAGGATTTCAACAGCGAACTCAGTGGCCCCAATGTGAACTTAATATGCTTTAACCCTGATTTCAACATTTTTGAAGCTCTCTCATCCCGGGATCAGATGGATTAAACACTTAGCCCCCTTAATCACTTTTTTCCATTTCAGGAAATTGCTCCTTTCTGGTGGAATATCTTCCTTTCTTGGCTCTTATAATTACAAATGTCCTAAAAACATAAATTGCAGGCCCACTTGTTCCAACATGTCATGAGGCAGTAATCGTCCCCATATTCACAAAGGGGGACAACGCCAGCCCAGTTGTTCCTGTTCCACCTTTCTGTTAGATAGTACTTTCATAATTCTGAGAAGGTACAATATAGTACAGAGGGTGATCTATCACCTAAAATGAAGCCCACTATTGGGATTCACCAGGTCTGTGTAATGTCCCCTTTGGGACAGACACTGTAGATACAGTACCCCCTCCGAGCGGTTGGACAGGCGTTTGATCCAATTGGCTATCTGCCAGGGACAGATGTGGTAATTTACCTATTGCAGGTTTACAGGTGAATTTGGAGAAGTGGGGGATCACTGATTCAAATAATCTACATATACACACAGATTTATTAACACGATTTCAAGTATCTCTCACTTAGGTCGTAGTAGCTTCAATAATAGATCCTGACGAAAGCCACAACACTTGTTTAGGTCAACAGGCTGAAACATGCCGATCACATTCAATCAATCAATCAATCATGCCATTTGTATAGCGCACTACTCACCCGGGAGGGTCTCAAGGCGCTTGGGGGGAGGGGTATGCTACTGCTCGAACAGCCAGGTCTTGAGTTGTTTCCTGAAGGCGAGATGGTCCTGGGTCAGCCGAAGGTGGATGGGGAGGGAGTTCCAAGTCTTGGCAGCCAGGTAAGAGAAGGATCTTCCTCCGGCGGTGGCTCTTCGGATGCGTGGTACGGCTGCGAGGGCGAGGCTGGTGGACCGTAGTTGGCGGGTGGGCGTGTAGAAGGTCAGGCGGTCGTTGAGGTACTTGGGGCCCAGGTCATGGAGAGACTTGTGTGCGTGGGTGAGGAGCCGGAACGTGATCCTCTTGTCGACGGGGAGCCAGTGCAGGTTCCTCAGGTGGCTGGAGATGTGGCTGCGTCGGGGGACATCCAGGATGAGTCGGGCGGAGGCGTTCTGGATGCGCTGGAGTCTTTTCTGTAGCTTGGCTGTGGTTTCGGCGTAGAGGGCGTTTCCGTAGTCCAGTCGGCTGGTGACGAGTGCCTGGGTGACAGTCTTCCTGGTCTCGGTCGGGATCCAGCGGAAGATCTTGCAAAGCATACGCAGGGTGTTGAAGCACGATGAGGAGACGGCGTTGACTTGTCTGGTCATCGAGAGGGAGGGGTCCAGGATGAAGCCCAGGTTGCGTGCGTGGTCGGTTGGCTTGGGTGCGGTGCCCAGGGCTGGGGGCCACCAGGAGTCGTCCCAGGCGGAGGGCGAAGTTCCCAGGATGAGGACTTCCGTCTTGTCCGAGTTCAGTTTCAGGCGGCTGTCCTTCATCCACTCGGCGACGTCTTTCATCCCTTCGTGCAGGCAGGTTCTGGCGGTGTCGGGGTTTCTGGTGAGGGAGAGGATCAGCTGGGTGTCGTCGGCGTAAGAGATGATGTTGAGGTTGTGCTGGCGTGCGATGGCTGCGAGAGGTTTCATGTAGATGTTGAAGAGGGTGGGGCTGAGTGAAGATCCTTGCGGGACGCCGCAGATGACTTCGGTGGCCTCGGAGCGAAACGGGGGGAGGCGGACTCTTTGTGTTCTTCCGGCGAGGAACGAGATGATCCACTCCAGTGCCTTCTCTTGGATACCGATGTTGCTGAGGCACTGGACTAGGGTGCGGTGGCAGACAGTGTCGAACGCAGCGGAGAGGTCCAGGAGGATGAGGGCCACTGTTTCCCCCTTGTCGAGCAGGGTCCGGATGTCGTCGGTGGCTGCGATGAGGGCGGTCTCGGTGCTGTGGTTGGCTCTGAAGCCGGACTGCGAGGGGGTCGAGGGATCCGTTCGTCTCGAGGAAGGCGGTCAGCTGTCTGTTGACGATCTTCTCGATGACTTTAGCAGGAAAAGGGAGGAGCGAGATGGGGCGGAAGTTTTTGAGATCGGTGGGGTCCGCTGTAGGTTTCTTCAGGAGGGCGCTCATCTCGGCGTGCTTCCAGCTCTCTAGGAAGGTGGCGGTGTTGAAGGAGGCGTTGATGATGTTCCGGAGTTGGGGTGCGATGGTGGAGTCGGCCTTGTTGAAGACGTGGTGTGGGCAGGGGTCGGTCGGTGATCCGGAGTGGATGGTGTTCATCGTGCGGGCTGTGTCTTCGGTGGTCACCGTGGTCCAGGTGCGAAGGGTGGCGGTGGGGGGGCGTTGGTTCGACGGTTGGGTGCGTGGGTGGGGCGCCGAAGCTGTTGTGGATGTCGGCGATCTTGCGGTGGAAGAACGAGGTGAGGGAGTCGCAGAGGTCTTGAGACGGAGTGATGTCGTTGGTGCCGGTGCTGGGGTTGGAGAACTCCTTGACGATAGTGAAGAGCTCTTTGCGTTCGTGGGCGTTGTTGTCCAGTCGTTCCTTCAGGGATTTCTTCTTGGTGGTGCGGATGAGCTGGTGGTGCTTGTGGGTAGCGTGTTTGAGGGCGGTCATGTTGTCGGTGGTCCGGTCGAGGAGCCAGGCTTTCTCGAGGGTGCGGCAGGTGTTCTTGGAGTCCTTGAGGTCGTCGGTGAACCAGGATGCCTTCTTGCTTCTGGGTCTGCTGGGAGGGTTCTTTAGTGGCGCGAGGTCGTCGGCACAGGTGGTCAGCCACTGTGTGAAGTTGCGGGCTGCTTCGTTGGGGTCCGTTGTGTTGGCGGGTGGGCTCTGGCTGAGGGAGGTGGTGAGCTGGTCTGCGGTGATCTTGCTCCAATTCCTGTGAGGTACCTGTTGGGGGTGGTGGTGGGTCATGGATCTTTTGAAGCTGAAGTGGACGCAGCTGTGGTCGGTCCAGTGGAGTCCGGTGGCGTGGCTGAAGGTGATGTACTTGCTGGAAGAGAAGACGGGATCAAGCGTGTGGCCGGCGTAGTGGGTGGGGGTGTTGACCAGTTGCTTGAGTCCGAGGTTGGCGAGGTTTTCCAGCAGGGCGGTGGTGTTGCGGTCCTTGTTGTTCTCCAGGTGGAAGTTGAGGTCCCCGAGGAGGATGTAGTCAGTGGAGGGGAGGGCGTGCGGGCTGATGAAGTCTGTGATGTCTTCGCTGAATTGTGTGCGTGGTCCCGGGGGTCTGTAGACGAGGGTGCCTCTGAGGGTCGTCTTAGGGTCGGTGTGAATCTGGAAGTGGAGATGTTCGGCTGCGGCAAAGGAGTCGTTGGCGTCGGTCGTGATGCGGATGGTGTTCCTGTGGACGATGGCGATGCCACCTCCGGTCTGGTTGATGCGGTCCCTCCTGATGATCTTGTACCCGTCCAGGATGGCGATGTCGGGTGCAGAGGAGGCGTTCATCCAGGTTTCCGTGAGGAAGGCGACGTCCGGTGATGTAGCGTCGAGGAGGTTCCAGAGTTCCACGGCGTGTCTGTGGACGGAGCGGGTGTTGATCAGGATGCACTTGACGTGGTTGCTGCTGGTGTTTGTCTTGGCGGGTGCGGGGCAGGTTCGGAGGCAGGGGAACTTGCAGGTGCAGCAGGTGAAGGGTCCGTGGGTGCGTCTCGGGGTGGCTCGGCAGCAGGCTTGGGTCCGGCCGGCATTGAGTGCGTTGAGAGTGACGGCGTCGTAGGTCAGTCGGGTCGTCTTGCCTCGGCGGGGACGTTCTAGTACAACAGCTTCTAATGTCGGCAATTGCACTACCCTCTACTTGTTTTTAATCCTAGCACCAGGGAGCATTGATAAACTGTGTTAGGCTAACATGTTAGCTAGTTTTAACCACTGCCCACCCAGCACTGTGCTCCCTCTACCACTCATGATGCTCACATTGGGTTTTATGACCATCTTGCATACCAAAAAATCATCCCTGAGCTCCTCCCTCACAGTGAGGGAGTTGTAGCCCGCATCATGACTAGGTTAGTGACGTGAGCAAGTATCCCTATGATGAAGCATGACACCTCTGGTGTGTTTGGGAAAGCCGTCCTAAAAGGGATTCACCCTCTTCCTTCTCAGCATAGTTGTCTTCACACACACTCACGCCTTGTGCGACCCCGGACCCTAGGGCATCTTTGTGTGCTTGATAACCCTTTACTTTTTCTACATTATTGGCCTTGAAGAGTATCTGTGCAAAGGGTCAGAGATCTTCCAAATATAGGCACTATTTCTATTGTACATGATGATGTGGTTCTTTTAGCTAGAACTGCCTATGGGTTGCAGACCCTTATGGATGCGCTCAATACTTTTATGAATTATCTTGGGCTGAAGAAAAATCTCTCCAAGGCATTAATACAGACATGGGGACCTGGATTTGTGGAGATGAAAAATATTTAGTAATACAGTTTGTCCATCTCATCTGGTGCCAAACCACTCTGTCCAATGATAGACAAATAACCAGGTAGCCATAGGGAAAGTTGATAGGTTGGTTGATTGATGCTTTATTTCGATATGCACATATCATAAAAGCAGTACAAAGGATAAAAACAGCATGTCGAAAAAAAGTATGACTGTACATTTAGTATAAGAATAAAACACGTTAGGTCAGCATAAATTAATTAAAAAAAGAATTAAATTGATATGGACAGTCTTCTAAGTCTAATCAACCAAGCCCATTTTAAAAACTTAGCAACAGCACAAACGATTGGAGGGGCTGTGTTGGTTAAAAGAATCCGGAGTGCAACGGAGTGCTGACGGGTACCCAATTCTCTGCAGATAGGACCAAGCCAACGTGATCTGGGGCGACCATAGTCCGGGCATTCAAAAAGAAAGTGTGGCACCGTCTCTGGTTTATCACGACAAAGAGCACAGAAGCATGATGTGGGCTGGGATTTATTCCACCTGGAGCAAAAGTCGGCCAAGGGTAAGGTTCCTAACCGAAATTTGATGTACAAGGACCTATCCATGGCAACTGTTATTATGGCCATGTACGGCTCGTAGGTGACAACGTCTTTTAACAGCAGAAAAGCTGCGGTGGTTTTGCAGTGCTGCTGGCTTCTCAAGCGCTTCACACAAACCCACTCCCAAAAAAGTTTTTTTAAGGTCTCCTTCGGAGGAGCGGAGTGGCTATGCCAGCAGGAATCCAGGCCTAAGTCCCCTAGAAGATGTTTAATGTCCTTCAGCCATTTGATGCTATGCCAACCGTCGGAGTGCATCACCTCAGCTAGACCATTGGCATAAGATTTTAGCTCCGGGACCCTCCACAGACGTGCCCAAAGCAAGAGGGGTCGAAGCCGAGCCTGATCCCTTATAGCTTTGCAGCCAGTATCCATGAGCACTGGGATGGTCGGGCTACTCGAAGGAATGGCAAGGAGATCTTTGATGAATTTATTTTCGGCCTTGCTCAGTGAGCCCACTTTGCCCAAGCCCCACAGTTCGGCTCCATAAAGTGACGCAGGGACCGCACGTGCTTTGTATATATCTAGTAGAGGGGCAACACAATGTTTTGATGAGTTGTTGAACTCCTTGAGAAGGGCCCCCCCCACCCTTTTGTGGGCCATTGTCATTTTATTGATGTGGGCGGTCCAGCTCATCGCGTCGTTAAGACGAATTCCCAAGTAGTCGAATTCTGCCACTCTTTCTAGGGGTATGGAGTTCAGAATGGGAGGGCGGCCAAGTTTGCGTGGTGGATGCATAACTAGGTACTTAGTCTTATCCACGTTGATGACAAGTCCCTTAGTGGTACAAAAGTCCTGAAAGCGGTTCAGAAGTGTCTGGAGACCTTGGGGGGTTTTAGAGATGAGGAGGGTGTCGTCGGCGAACAGCAAAGTTGGAATTTTTACTCCTCCCAGAGTGGGAGCGTCTGCTGGTTCGCCGAGTAGATGATCTACCACCCCGTTAATATAGAGGGAGAATAGGGTAGGGGCCAGGACACAACCCTGCCTTACTCCCCTCTCGACCCTGATCTTATCGGTCTTTTCCCCGTTCAGCCCCCATCTAACCTGGGCATAGGTGTTGGTGTGCAGGTTGATAAGGAGGTTTAGTAAATAGGGGGGCATCCCAAGACCGTGAAGCACCCTCCAAAGTTCCTCCCTAGGTACCAGGTCAAAGGCAGTCTTTAGGTCAATGAAGGCCAAGTAAAGACTGCCTTTGCCCAGTACCACCACCTTCCAGTATAGTAACAGGAGCCTAAAGACCTGTTCGATAGTTCCTGTACCTGAACGGAACCCAGCTTGCATATCGGACAGGATGTGGTTATCGTCCACCCATTGGGTGATCCTCCCCAAAATAGCTTTCCCCGCCAGTTTCTGGCTCGAGTCTATTAGGCTTATAGGCCTATAATTCCCGGGTAGATCCCGGCTGCCCTTTTTGTAGATGGGGACCACCTCCGCACCTCTCCAGGAGTCTGGCACGGGGCCTCCCACAATAATTGCGTTGAGGAGTGCGGAGATTAGTACCCCCCATTCTTCCGGATAAGCACGGAGGATATCGCCTGGTAGGCCATCCGGACCAGCTGCTTTCAATGGAACCAAGGTTTTAATCTGCTTTGTAACATCCAAAACAGAAAAGAGTTCCAGGTCTTGAACTAGGGTAAAGGGCGGGAGGCTAAAAGAGTCGTTTAGTGGGCCTTCAGCGGCAGAATAAAGTTTTTGGAAGTGGGAGAACCATGTCTGGGCATTGATGGTACAGGTCCTCAGAGTGTCGTCAGGACGGTTCCTTTTGCCCACCATGTCCCAAAAACCTTTGGCGTCTTTCCCACGGCTGGCAGCCAGGAGGTCCTGCCAGAAATTATCCTCCCACTCCATCCTAGCATTTTTTTGACAGAGTGCATAGTGTCTCCTGGCCTCCCTAGTCCTGGACGGTAATTTGGACTTGACTGCTTCAATGAGAAGTGACTTCGCCTCCCTACACTTCTGATTGTACCAGCCCTGTCCAGATCGTGAGCTTGGTTTCCTTCTGCTCGTATTAGCTGGAACTACAAAGAGGTCACTAATAGCCTGAGTTATGGTACAAAACCTAGGAGCCACCTCCATCAACCCTTCCTCTTGGAGGTCAATATTGACTAGGGCTGAGGCAAAGAGCTGCCTAATGGCAGAAGTTTTCTCCTCTGAAAGTGCCAACTTCGCCCACTTTAGCCGCCGTCCACAGTTTGTAACTACTGACAGGTCCGGGGCGGGGTTACGAGAAGTTCTGCTCGCAGTGCTAGTAAGCCACCTGTAGGACAAGGTGAGGGAGAGGAGATTATGATCACTCTCAACCGATGGTATAATCACCATGTCCTCCACCATGCTCCACAGGTGTATGTCAAGGAGAAAGTAGTCAATCCGTGACGTATGCCCTGGCCTATTGTAGGTATGGGCCCCTACTTTGTCGGACCTAGTCCTGCCATTGGCAGCCCTCAGACCAAACTCCATAGCTAATGAGTTGATCTGGAGGGCCACTTCTGTCCACTTTTTGATAGTAGGTGGGGGATTCCGCCCCTTGATCTTAGTCCTATCATGTTCCTCTTGGTCTGATAGAATTTCAAGGTCCAGGGGCTCAAAGGTACAATTCAAATCGCCCGCCAACAAGGTACAAGACCTATGAGGAGACGAGCGGAGCTGGGCTTCCAGACAGGCTATTACTGGGGATTCTCTACCCCCCTTTGTGCCTCGTGCGTAGATGTTAAAAATGTTTAGGATGACTCGGCCCTGGGAATTTCTCAGCAATATATTAAGGAGATCCGGGCATTTGGTATCCCGCTCCACCACCCTGCAGTTGAGTTCTGAAGCCACCCAGATTAATAGGCCACCCGAAGGGCGGCCCCTACCAGTTGCACTATGTACTGCTGGCAAAAAGTGGGTGGAATATCCTGCCTTATGCAGGGGCACCCCACTCCAGGTTTCCTGGAACAGGCATATGGAGTATTGCTCCACTAGCGCGTTCCAGTCCGGCAGCACTAGCTTCCTCTCGAGGCCCGCCACATTCCAGCTGAAAACCCTAATCGGGGGGTCCGTCACAGCCGTAATGCTACAGTCCTCGACAGGGAGCGGTATGTCCACAACACCCACACCAGGGAGGCTACCCAGAAGGTCAAGAGATGCCCCGGTCTCCCCTTGCTCTTTTGCAAGCTCGGCAGTAGCCTGAATTTGCGATGTAATCGAGGAGCTACAGGTTTTAAGGCGAGGTGTAGGCTCAACAACGGGACGCAAAGCCACAAGGACCTCCCCGGGAACATCACAGAGTCAGCAACCCCAGGAACCCCAGTTCGGTATCACTGGAGCTGGGAATAGCCGCTGTGAGAAAACTCCCGGGGAAGAGTGACCGTGGACGATATTTTCTACAGGAAATTGGCCCCCAGGACTGCTATTGTAGGTGGGTTGTCCAAGGTGGAAGGTGGAAATGGTCGTGATAGACCGTGGGTAAAAGAATGTTAAGTCGACTGCGTCGATACCCGTTCCAGCCATGGAACGCCCTTGGGAGCATATCAGATGGGCGACTCTTGCATCTTGGAAATTTACCACCACGCAATCCCCTTCAAGAGATTTTTTCCCGTTTCCAATCCATCCCACCCTGCGTACGCCAAGAATTATGCCATCCACTCCCGGAGGCAGGGGCCTGTTGGTTTTCAGCCAGTGGATGACCTTATTCTTGAGTGCCTGGTGGTTTTCCTGCTGGGTACTCCTAATAGGGGGGACTTTGGTGAGAACGACAACAAACGGGTGGCACTCAGGGGGGAGGTTAACTGGGGGACACTTTCGTGTGGTTTTCTGAGGAAGAGCTGATGGAGAAGGGTTGATGGGCGGAACAGAGGTGGGTGTAGCCTTAAGGGTTGTCGCTGTGCCGCCAGTATTGGCGTGTGAAGCGGACCCAGGTTGCGAAGTTGAACCCGTCCCTCCCTTCTGGTGTTTCCTTTGGCCTTGATTAGGCACAGGGGTTGTTACTACTGGGGGAGGGATAGCATGCACTTGGGCAGCATGAGTGGCGACATTCGGCCTTGTCTGCCTCGGGCCATCCTGGGAGACAACCGAGGTAGTGTTCCCAGAAACTGGTCGCTTGGGCGGCTGCGTCAACTGTTCTCCTGGAGGGTGTCTCGCTAAAAACTCTTTCCCAGTGTTCCTATCTATCCTGTCTGTCCTATCCTCGCTGAGCTTTGGCAGAAGTTTGAACAGGGTTTTCAGGGAAAAGAAATTGTCCCTGGTGACCTGTTCAAAGCGGTCAAGCCTATCCCCCAACCTCTTGACTTGGTCAGTAAGTGGTACCAAAAGAGACCTGACCAGCTTCTCGATCGACTCCAGAGAGGGACCCTCATTGACTAGGTCAGGTGCTGATGGGACCAGCGGGGGAGGTAGCACTGTGTCAGCTACAATTGGAGAGGTATTAGAGATCCCTGATGATACAGATCCTCCAGCACCTGGGGGTGTGGGGCCCCTCTGGGGCGGATACCTGGCGTGCTTAATAAGCATGGATGGACAGCCCTTTCGAATGTTTGTCGCCCTTTTCCCTTTCCTTTTCGTAAGCCCCTGGGTAGATCGAGTCTTGGGCGGAGGTTGTGGGTCGGGTGTGGGAGCATCAGAGCAGTATTGGGACTGAGTGCCAGGAGAACCGGCTATGGGTGGGTCGGGGCGGGACTCTACAAGCACGGTACAAGGGCTGGCGAAGTGAGGATCAGTCGGCAAGCTTTCTGCCCCATCTGAACCAACCTCTAGTGGTGCAATGTGAGAATCCCCAGGTAGGTCCCCAGGCAAGAGTGCAGTGGAAATGGAGTTTAGTGAGGACATCACTAATGCTGGAGATGGACTTTTGGAAGGGGGGAAGTCAAAAGAAAGGCACCGTTCTGATATGGCGAGCTCGTTGTCAATGACAGCCGCCACCCTGGTGAGGAATTTGTCCATAGAACCGAACATGGTGCCCCCTGGGGCACTTTCACCGCCACCCCTCAAGGCCTTACCGGAACGGGTTGACATGCTGGATTCTGGACCCACAGCGGAGCACCACGAACTAGGGCCTGTTGCAATAAATGTTCGAGGGGTGGCCCAGCCCTGCCTCCTCCTGCCCCGGACGGCCACAGACGGCCCGCCCTTTGCCCGGGCTTCGCTCGGCGTCCCGCTCGCGTCCCGCTGAGCGTCAGACTGTTTGCTAAGTAGTGGGCGTTGCAGGCGAGGGCGTGTCTGAAGGTGGGCGCGTCCGCTCACAGGCCTGGGGAAGCAGGGACTCCTGGTCTTCTGAGTCCCTGCTTAGCGCCGGCGAGTTTGTCCTTCCTGGCGCCTCCCAGACACAGCGCGCAGCCTTCACTACTCCTTTAAGCAAGCCGCGAAGCGGCACCCGCGGAGCGGGTGCGGCGAGGAGCAGCGGCAAGGAGCACAAACCAGCAGCAGGTCGGTAGGGAGAGCGCGGGTCCAGCAACCACCCTCAACAGCTTACAGGTGGGTCCCAACAAGTAGCACACACACACGCCTTTTACTCCTGGTCAGGCGGGGTGTGTCTGAAGGTGGGCGCGTCCGCTCACAGGCCTGGGGAAGCAGGGACTCCTGGTCTTCTGAGTCCCTGCTTAGCGCCGGCGAGTTTGTCCTTCCTGGCGCCTCCCAGACACAGCGCGCAGCCTTCACTACTCCTTTAAGCAAGCCGCGAAGCGGCACCCGCGGAGCGGGTGCAGCGAGGAGCAGCGGCAAGGAGCACAAACCAGCAGCAGGTCGGTAGGGAGAGCGCGGGTCCAGCAACCACCCTCAACAGCTTACAGGTGGTCCATAGGGAAAGTATAACAAGCAATATTTATTATATACCGAGTGGGCACAAGTCCATACAGCCTTCGGGGAAGGTGTACAGGAGTGAGCTGACGTAAGGTATCTAAGGGCTACATTTATAGTCTTGAAGAAACAGGAAGGTGATAACAGAATTGTTAGAACCAGTTTTCTTACAAGAAATATTAAAACATCACTTTCAGTTAGCCAAGAACAGCAACCCAGCAACCCATCAAGCAAACAGTGAAATGCATGAAACAGATGTACACGGAAGACGTGGCGTACAAAATGGAGGAGCAAATGCTCAAACTAAATGTGGCCTATAGCATAAATCTCAGAAATGTACCATTTCAGGCGAAGAGTTGGTTAAATTCAAAATGCTACTTATCTGGGTATCCCACTGGACTCAGCTTTGAATTGGAAACTTTTATTAAAAATGAGTGCCCTTCAATTCCAAATGTCCGTCAATTCTATATTTCATTTTGCTAAAAGGTTTGGACATTAACCCTTTAAGGAGATAATCCATAATTATAAAAGCAAATGCATGTCTATTGGGGCATTTAGTGCGGGAGTGTGGGGTTCATAGACATCATGTCTTTTGCCCCATAAGGATAGTTGGAATTAGACCAGGTTGTGAATTCTGTAGTAATATTGTCTATGATCGGGGTGAGATTGTCCCTGATCATGTTAACAAGACCAGTGTTTAGGTATCTGCCAAGATAATTTTGGCGGCTGAGTTGTCATGTAAATGGTGATGTCTCCAGAGAAGCCTTAGTAGTAGTAGGTGTCAGAGGTAAAGCTTGGGGGCTTCCTCCGGTCACAGGGCATTTTCCCTGTGGTGTATGCAGCGTGTGCCACTTGACCATGAGTACCAGGACTTTAGTCCTAGAACCAGGGAAACAGTGGCAACAACGTAATCATACTAATTGCAATTCATGCAACGTTGTATATCTGATTGTATGCCCCTGTGGATTGAAATATGTGGGGATGACGAAGAGACAAATCAAACTACGCATCTGCGAGCATCGTAGTAATATCCGATGCCAGAGAGATACCACCAAACTGACGACCCACTTTTTAAAAATAAAGCATACCCCAAACGACATCAGATGGACAATTATTGAACAACTCCATCAGGGTACTGAAAGTGTTCTGTTTGAAAAAGAACAAAGGTGGATTTACCGCTTGTCCAGCTACCAGTTAGGACTCAATGACGATATTCCTAGGCGAACAGTGATGAGGCGATGACTGTCTGGTAGAAGGGTAACATAAGGCGCAGGGGTAGCATAGGTCCCCTTTTGTTTGCTATCTAACAGAATGCAGTATCGTATAGTAATTTAACGGTCCTTAACCCCTGAAATTAACATCCCATGGGCCTGATTGTGCTCTGTTTTGAATTTCTCTATTCTTTCTAGTTTTCCACGTGCAAGATTTAATGTGTCTTCAGGAGCCCCTGTTTTCGCTGCTGCTCACAGAGGCTACCTGTTTTTTATATATAATAAATAGCCCTGCGCAGTTGCAATTAATAACGCTTTGTGCATTTGTCCCTGAAACCATTCCCTTTGGACGACTGTAAAATCATACGTCCCTTAGGAGTAATCTATCTTGATACCCTCTGCCTCTGTCCACCGAGGCAGGTTGTTAATAAAGTTTTATACTTAAGAAGTTTTCCCTTTGGTCCGATCTATTCGGTATATGTATTCGCCAATACTATGCCCTTCGTGCTGAGCGAATATAAGCGCTTTGTTAACTTGTAATTGTTAACTTTATAATAAAGACATGACTTTTTTTTCCACTTATAAAAGTCTGCTGATAGTATTTTATCAGTACTCCTGAATTCAGGCCCCTTTTACTTTAAGGCCTATGACGTCATGACGTCGTTCCGATAGCAACCACATGACCGCAGCGAGATTCATTTTACTTCCGCATCGCGCCGGCGTTCCGGGTATTTCGGGCCGCGGATGTGCTATGAAGTATGTAGCCTGTGGGGAGTCGCCGTCTTGAAAGTAAGTGGCAATCTCAAAACCTGCGGGGATCATGGACCCCATAAGCGCGGTGTGTCGGTTGACTAACGCGCTTGCTCTGTTGTTATCCCTAGGATAAGCACAGCGTGAAGATTACCCCTGCCATGTGAGCCATTGTAGCAAACTTTACACCTTTTGATAGTGAGTTGTAATTGTTACCCTTATAAATTTCGAGTCACAATCAGTTCATTATTAGGCAAACTTCTGGCACTACATCCATTCCTTTGATGTTGGAAGCACAGATGGGTGATAAAGGTGCTATAAACGGTGTTATTTACATCTAAGGGACAACAGAGCGTAGCACAATTGGTCAATTACTCTTGTCATGTGATGTAATAATATGTCATTTACATGTTGTTTGTCCTCGTATTAACCTTATGTCTTCCAGATTGCGGGCCCTTGTGAAGTCTGGGTGAGCCCACACGGGTAAAACGTGAGTTTTTTTGTATTTTTAAACACACATATCCCCGCTGATAGGGTGCGCCTTAGCGTGCATACACCACCGGAGGATAATCTTTGGTCCTGAGGAATGTTGAGCTGAATAGGTACATAACAGCAGAAACATGTCGGCCTCCACATTTTAGGACACAAGGTTTTAAGTTTACAAACCTTTAATTGTCCGTCTCACTTGTTTTTATTGATGCCGGCTGGCCCTCTATTAAAGTCAATACGGGGTACAGTTGGTCATCTTTTAATTCACATACACTACACTTTGAGCACTACCTCACCACACTATCATGAAAAAACCCAGCTCCGCTGTAAATCAGGCGTTGAAGCACACTGGGGGGACATTCGGTCTCCCCAGTGGGAACCCAATGATGAAGCATGTCTCCAACCAGGTTGGCGAGTGAGAGTTCTTTTAAGAAAAAAAGTTTTTTTCTTTTCACCTGAATCACACCTTTCTGTGTTTTCTGTTATATTTTGTGTTATTGTATAGATGGTTGCAAAGTTGTAATTTTCATTTGTTTGCACCACTAGTCACTCTTATGTTGTTGTTATTTAATATCTTTGAGGGGTAGAGGAGTGACCGAGCGACCCTAACTCTCTTGTTGTTTACGTATAGTCAGAGGTAAAGCCTCCCATTTGGACCAGTTTATTTTACAGCGTGAGAACACAGAGAAATACTCAAGGACAACCATTACTGTTGGTATATACACCAGGGGATTCGACAATGTAACCAATACATCATGTGCCTAGTAACACAGTTTCAGTTCTCCCACAGCTGTGCGCATCCCTTAAATGGTGTGTGTGGTATGTATCGTGGGGGGATACAAGTTGCAAACCTTGTGGCCAGGATCTTTGCCAAGATCTGATGTCCACTTTAATGAGGGCTACGGGCCAGTAGTTGGCACATAGAAGTGGGTCCCTGCCAGGTTTGTTTATCAAGGAGATCGTAGCTGTGGAATAGTCATCCTTTTTGCCCTGATTATCCCATTTTGTTGATTGGTACTGATGGTAACTGACTCTGACTGTGCCCCGAGCTGCGGTGCTTAACAGACCCAGGACCTGTGTTAAGATTAAAAGTAAATGGTAATCAGGTATAATTACAATTGGGACTGACAATCTACCTGTAAGCCCCTAGTATATGGTAGGGCATGTAGGTCTAGAGGCCCTGTAGATTTGAGGCACTTAAGTGTGCAATACTGGGGTGCCTGCTATCATTCTAAAAGCCTACCCTGCCTTGAATGCTCCTTTTATACTTAATTTATTTGCCAGTTCCAACTTTGGAATTAAAAGTCATTTCAATGTCTCAAATTCCCTTATCTTTACATATAAGCCACCCCTAAGATTTTCCCTCGATGCCCCAAGGGTAGGGTGCCTTGTACGTATAAGCAGGGGCATTATAAAAGATGTTTAATGTGCTCTAGTAAGGGAATAACTGCCAATTTTGTATTTCCCCAGTGTAACTATTGAAAGAAAGGTGCAATAAATATAATTCAAAATATCAAAATGGTAGATAGAAGAAATCCAACAAAGTGCCACTCTTAGATTTATTAAATCTATCAAAGAAAATAAATAATATAACTTTATGTTCCATAAGCTAAAATACAGCCTTCCGGCAGCCCTGCTGTGAATGATCAGCGTCTGCAGGGCTGAGCCAAGCTTTCTTAATTAGATGTGAAGTGGGCTCACTAGAGACAAATGACTGTGGGAGGAGAACTGTAAGTTGCAGAGCAAAAAGCAGGATGGGGGTGGAATGGACAAATTGGTCTTCAAAAAGATAATGACAGTTTAGGGCAGCATCGGCTCACCCCCACAACCTGACCCCTAGTCAGCAGGATCCTCAGTAATTAGATTAGTGAGGGGGCTAGTAGGGGAGTGTCAGTGAATCTTAGCCAGTGTGATGGCTTACCCAGATCTAACGCTCTAGGAGACACTTCGCCCATTTTGTATTTTTGAGTACAGTCCCTTCTGGGAAAGAAAGATTTTGTCACACTTTGGAGGAATTGGTCATAGTTTTAGGAGTCACCCTGTACCCCATTTGTCAATGGTGCCCCCTGCTTGTCCCCCAGGACTGTGAATAAATATGGGAAAGCTGCAAGGCAACTCAGAGCCTTGTCTGGTATAATCAAGAGAAAAGGGGCTGCCCTGGAACCCCTTATCTGCACCCCAAGAGGATTGCACTCATTGCTTTTTATTTATCCACAAGTTTTTATGGAGCACATGGCTACCCAAAAATGGGGCTAACCTCGGTAATAGGAATTGTAAGGGGTGGCATACTGCTCAGGTAAACAACTAAGGTTTTTGTTGCTTTCTAAAACTGAGAAAACTGCTATTGGCTCTCAAACCAATTGGGAGGGAGTTCCAAAGCTTGGATGCCAGGTAAGCAAAGGATTGCCCTCCACTTCTGGCCCTTTTTATCTGGAAATAGCCAAACGAAATGGACTATTTGACCTTAAAATGCATGTTTTATTATGTGGAACAATGAATTGCCTTAGAATATGTGGTGTCTGGGCATGCTTTACTTTGTGTACAATACAACGATTTTTAAATGCAATTCTCTTCCTTAATGCCAACCAATGAAGGCCGACTAGAGTTTGGTGTACCGATTGTGATTGAGGAATTTTCAGCAAACTACTGACTGCGGTGTTTTGTATAACCTGCAGCTTTCTGGTAACAAACGCTGGGCTGCCAAGATGAAGTGAGTTGCCTGAATCTAAATCTAAATGTGACAAGACGAGCCCTTGCATCACAATACTTCGGGTTTCCATAGGAAGCCACTTTATTGTCTTCTTAAGATCTCTTAGAATGGCAAACAAAGCACATTACTTCCATTTTATTGGCATGCTATGCCATGGTAAGGTCCTTATCTAGAAATACTCCCAGGCTCTTAATTTCCTGTTTTTGGAGGGACAATCATCAAGGCGTGGGGGCCAAGAAAGATTATCCCAGAGGGAGGGGTTGTTCCCAACTACCATCACTCAATCGATCAATCAATCAGGGGGTTAATAATACGTGCTACTCACCCATGAGGGTCTCAAGGCACTGGGAGGGTGCAGCTCCGGTTCCGGTTCAGTCAACGAGCCAGGTCTTGAGGCTCTTTCTGAATGTTTGGAGGGTGGTGGAGCGTCTGATGTTCACTGGAAGCTTGTTCCAGGCTCTGTCTGCGACGTAGGAGAAAGCTCTTCCTCCTGCTCTGGTTCTGCGGATGTGGGGGGTCACTGCGAGGGCAAGATCTGCAGCGCGAAGGTCTCTCTTGGGTACGTGGAAGGAGACTCTCTTGTTGAGGTACTGGGTTTGATGTTGTAGAGGGATTTGTAGGTGTGGCTGAGCAGTTTTGAAGGCCACTCTCTTCTTGACAGGGAGCCAGTGGAGGTTGCGTAGATGTTGGGTCATGTGCTCGTGCCGTGGGGTTCTGAGGACATGTCTGGCTGCGGAGTTCTGGAAGATCTGTAGCCTGTGTAGGAGGGTTCTGTTGATTCCGGCGTAGAGGGCATTGGCGTAGTCCAATCTGCTGGTTATGAGTGGGTGGGTGACGGTTTTCCTGCATTCAGGGGGTATCCATTTGAAGGTCTTGTGGATGATCCGCAGGCAGTTGAAGCTGGTGGAGGCGATGGAGTTGATCAGGTGGGTCATGGTGAGGGTTCGTGGTCTGTAGGGGTGAGTGGACTCCTGAGGGTGGAGGACCACCAGGTGTCATCCCAGTTGGAAGTGGAGGGTCCGAGGATGAGGACCTCGGTCTTCTCCGAGTTGAGCACCATAACACCATGACATCTTGTCACCATTTAGTTTGAGGCGACTATTAAACATCCATGTATTTACCTGTTCAATGCAGGCGGCTAAATTGGCCACAGTTTGGCAGATGTTAGATAGAAGAGAGATGACAATCTGAGTGTCATCAGCATATAAGACCATCATAAAACCTGCTGAACAGATAATGTCCGCTAGTGAGGACATGTATGCATTAAAGAATGTGAGGCTCAAGGATAATCCCTTTGGTACTCCTCATTTAAGCTAATAAACGTCAGACAGGCAGGTTCCATCCGGAACTGGAAACTTTTGTTTTCCAGAAAGGAGGTCAGCCAATTTATCACATTACCCATGATTTCTAATGCCTCCATCCTGCTTCGAAGAAGAGGGTGGGAAACAGTGTCAAAAGCTGTGCTCAAATCTTAAAGGATGAGCGATTATGAGCCACCTTCATCCAATGTTCTCCTAAGGTCTTCCGTGGCTAATAGGAGAGCTGTCTTGGTACCATACCCAGGTCAAACATTGGTTTGAGTTGGATGTAAGAGATTATTAGATTTAAAAAAGCTGGTCAAATAACCATTGATCAATTTTTCTAAAATCTGACTTACAACAGAAAGCAGAGATATAGCCTATAATTCTCTGTCTTCTCAGGATCCAAGGAAGGCTTTTAAAGCAATGAACAGACAATCGTACGTTTCCTGTGGTCTGTGAAAGATTATATAGGTTGGTCAGGGCTGATAAAATGCTTTCTTCTTCTTTCAGCAAAATGTCTTTGGGCGGGTCGAGAGGGGATCCAGATTTAACTGTTTTTCTTCTTTCCAAATGATATTGCTGTTTATCTGATGGAATATTGAAAAGGTAGGGGGATCATTACAGCAATTAGCAGTTGGATGCAGATCCCAATCAAAGTCACTTCCCAGGGAGTCATAAATATGATTGACTTTACTAATTAAATAGTTGGCAAGCTCATCACAACATTCTGTGGAAGGGAGGGAGCAAACCCCTGCAACTTTAGGTTTCAGGAACAAATTTACAGTTGTGTATATTTCTTTGGAGTCTTGTGAGGACTGAGTGATTTCATCAGCAATGTCCATTAGCCTGGCTTTCCTGATTACGTACTGATAGTTTTAATTTTTTTTTGTAAATTACCTTCTTTTCTTCATCAAAATGCAGCCTCCATTTCCTTTCCTCCCTGTTATAATTTTTTTTTAACTCTATGCTTTTCGATGTAAACCACGTGACCCTCGTCCTAGCGCGGTGGGACTTCAGCCTTTTTCTTGGGATCTGAGTCTCTAAAATGGACTCAATCCAATCCTCAAATGCCCTATGGACAGCATTGGCATTGCTGTCCTGTGGGCACCCTGCGGACTGTAGTGTTTCTATCTCCTGCAAAACAAGACATTTAGACAATTGACTGGTCAATTTGGGGCAAGGAGTGTATCTGTCCTATTTATGAAATACTCAATCAATAGGTGATCTGATCAGAGCACATATCCTGAGTCAGCGACCAAATGATTGGTCAGATTAGAAAAATGGGGTCCAATACATGTCCCTTACAATGTGTGGGAAGTGTGACTTACTGCAAAAAAGGAACTGCAGATAAATAATTTAGCAGCTTTTGTGACTGAATTCAAGAAGTATCATCTAAATGAATATTCTAGTCCCCCAAGAAAGTAACATTTTCAGAATTAAGACTAAGGAGTGCTATGGTTTCCGAGATGTACTGCCAAATGGGGCAGGAGTTCTGGGCAGATGGGGGCAAACAGGCTTGCCTTAGGGGTGCAGTCATATGTCCCATGTAGACCCATTGTCATTTTCCCTATGTTAGCATGAGCACGTTGCAGACTGCTCTCTGCTTTGCGCACATTACTATACAAACGTCTTTTGCTGTGTGCCACACTGTACTTTCACACAGAACCTGCCATTGTTTTCACGTTCTGTTATTTCTTGGGATTTAGTCCGCGCACGGTAGACAAGGTCAAACAATAATGCACCTGTAATTTTGTTCTGGTTAGGCACCAGCACCTAGCCAAAACACAAACATGCAGCTGTTGTTTGGGAACACGTACTTTATCATATAGCTATGTACAGAATAGGTAACAACACACTTGGAGAGGGATCTTTCCAGGGAAGCGATTGTGACAGCACCAGAGATGTAGAACATTCATCTGTGCATGCTAAGGTAAGGGGTCTGCTGTAAACACCAAGAGATCTTCCAATATATAATCACTCTGCTTCTGTAGAATGGGAGGGGATTAGAATACTGTGTCTTGTATAATGACAGCTCCTTTTATGATTTATGGGCTATGAGCTGATCGTATTTGTGTTAGGCATCTTCTTACTTATTGTGACACGTATACTGCATACTAGAGCAAGATAGCTATAATAAACATTTGAAACTTTTCTTGTCTCCGTCAGGTCTTACTGTGGACTAGTACAAGTGTGGGAGAGAAAGGGTGTGCCCTGCAACTGTGATTCCTGGAAGGGTCAGGAGTGTTGTGTTATGGTGTCTAATCACTTTCTCCTCTGTGAATGAGTAGGAGGGCAAGTGAGACACTATAGCTAGTTGGTCCCAGACTCATGGGTACTCAGATGGTAGGATAAATCAGTCCCTGCCTAATAAGGTTCCTTGAACCCAAGCATAGTTTTGTGACTCTGCAGAAAATCTGCAAAAGTGCCTTCAGCACGCCCACTGCACACCTCCGCATCGCATTCACGCACCTAGTTGCATTAAATATACTACCAGCCTTGTATCAGGGAAGCTAAAACATCGACCATGATGGCGCCTGCTTCCATGCTAAAGGGCTGGCTCTGAATGCTATCACACAATGCCCAAAGTGTCGCTATAAAGTGCGAATCGTGCAATAGAAAGAATGTACAATTAAAAAACTCTAAACAAAGCAATGTGCTGAGATGCTAGGGGGCGTGCGACAAGATGGCCGCACTGTAGTGAGACTCTGTCAGCCCTGAATTAACTATCCTTTATTTATCCTGTAATCTGGTGGTGAATCCAGCCATCTGTGCTAATTCCTACGTAGCAAGACACATCCGTAGTTGACAGAGCCCTTTGCGGACCAGCACAGGCAGCGATTCCTCACCAACAAACGCTAAGACGGCACGGCCAACTGAGCGGCCCATGGAGACCAGCGGGGCCGCACTCTGTGTCGCTGCCTCGTGGCGGCCGGTACTGAGGAACAGAGATTCAGCGGACCGCTGACCGAGGGGGAGCGAGCACAAGTCGGCGAGCGGGCGGCTGCGGGTGCGGGCCAGGCCCGGTGCATGAGATACGGTGAGAGCGCCCGGGGACACATCCAGCTGGGCGGCAGCCATCCCGGGCCGGGGATTAAGGCCCGTGCCGGGGAGGCCTACTGAGCGCTGTGAATCCTGCTGCACGGCGGGGGAGTACGGCCTCACATTGTTACTGAGGGACCCCTGGGGGCGGTGCTGCCCTGTAAAGCCTGCTACACTTTGCGCTTCGCCTGGTCTGCGAGCTGTCTCGCAGCTGTGGCTGTTATGGCCCACATGTGCATACACACCAGTGACTAGCTCTGGAGAAGCCACCACTACAACAATATCACCGTGGGGTGCCCAGCGGGATGGTCCCACGCGCTGCTGCTGGGCCCTCGGAAGATCTGCCTACTAAGATTCGGCGCTACTGCAATCCGCCTCGATCCTAGGCCGGCCGAACCGGGGACCAGCTGTGATTCGTGGGGGCTGGTGCTCTGTATACTGGACCTGTTCGCTTGCTGTCTTTTCCATGTAACCAATTTTGAACTGTCGACCCTCCTAACATCATTGCTGCTGCTAGGAACCCAACAGTGCAGTTAACTCCAGAAATCCTCCGATGTATAATTCATCAGCAAAATCGCAACGCTGCATGATCAATGTTATGGTGATGTATGTGACTCGAATGTTTATAGGGGATCTGGGAGGGATTCACAGGGGGATGCCGATGTGGGAGGTCTGTTGGGGTAAACAAAGTAGACACCACTCAAGTGATGCTCTTTGGTTCAGACTCAGGCACTCAACTCAGGAAGGTACCATACAACCACGGATGACGGGTAACGCTAGCTGCACCACACATATACGAGTCAGGGGGTGGATACTAGCCGTGCAACTGATATACTACCGTGACTTAACCTCCTCACCTGGAACGTCAGAGGGCAGGGAAATCCCAGGAAGGCACGCCATACTCTAGCCTATCTAGACCGGCACCACACTAGCATAGCTATGCTTCAGGAAACGCATATCTCCCAACAGGCGCGGTTCACCACGCGGTGGGCATTGCATAGATATTTCTCTTCATACTCTACCTACACTAGGGGGACGGCCATTTTAATCAAAAAGACGGTACCATATATAGAAGAGGGATCGGAGGTTGACCCGCAAGGGAGGTACTGCATCGCATTGGGACATCTGGCTCCGGCTTCCGACACTCTGGTGAGCAGTTCCGGACCAAACGTTGATGACAAAGACTACTTTATCACACTTTGGGCGCGCATAGTAAACATAGGATCGACATACCTCATATTTGGGGGAGATTTCAATCTAACACTACACCCACCCAAATACCGCTCGCACCCGTCGCCACACCACTATTCGAAAGCGCAGCGCCAACTCCACCAAATAGTCACTGACAATCTCCTTGTGGATATATAGCACTACCAGCATCCAGCACACTATGAAGGCAAGTTCCATTCAGCTGTGCACAACACGTGGTCTATGTTGGACATGTGGTTAGTGCCACAAGACATTGCATTGCGCGCCCTATCTTCCAGCCTGCTAGTGCGAACTTACTCGGATCACTCCCCGGTGATGCTCTCAATTTCCCCTGCGGGGATGAATTCTACGGCTGGGCAATGGCGCCTATAGCCCACAGCTTTATTAGATACGGTGTTTGTGTCTGAATTGAGAGAGGCACTAGAAGAATACTTGCGATTCAATGTCGACTCTGCCCCGTCCCTAGCCACGGTGTGGGAAGCACTAAAAGTCACAGTGCGGGGACATTGCACAGCAAAGGTGGGGGGTATCCTTAAAGACATACGTAGGACGCTAGCGTGCCTGGAACAATGGATAAAACAAATAGAATCAGACATGCACGAAACAAATGACGGCCCCACGATGGCCAAGATAAGGGAAACTATAACTGAATACCGAGCGGAAGCAGAAAGGGAGTGTCTGTTCCGTGGCAAATACCACTGAGCACGGCAATACGGCGAGGGGGAACGCCCAGGCAAAGCACATGCTGAGACTGTCCGGCCGCCCAGGACAGCTAATTACGTTCTGGCCATCCGAGACGCAACGGTGTGGTACAGCGAGACAAGGGCACCATAGGCCAAGTATTTCTCGCACATTATCAAACGCTATACACCTCGAGCATGGCCCGCAAGGAGGGGACCCCACAATACTTACAGCAAATAGAACTAGCTTGGCTTAGCAATGGGCACAGGGAGTTCTTGGCTGCTGAATTGGGATTAGTTGTGAAAAGAGAGGCCATCATGCAGATTAACAGTGGAAAAGCACCGGGCCGGATGGTTTGTGTATTGAATTTTATAAAACATATATAGACATACTCGCCCCCTTCCTGAAAGCAGTTTACGAGGAGGCCTTCGAAACAGGCTCACTCCCGCCTACTATGCAAGAGGCGATGCTGGTCACGCTGTTGAAACTGAGGGGCCTCCAGACTCCCCAGACTCATATAGACCGATATTACTGATAAACTGTGATGTCAAAACATTTGCCAAAGTTCTCGCTAATTGGCTAACCCTGCTGATTGACAAACGTATCCGCCCTGACCAGGCAGGTTTCATACCAGGCCTCTCAACCTCGCACAATTTACGCACACTCTTCTCCATACTACATGAAATCGACCAGGATGAACAAGTGGTGGCAGTCTTCTTGGGCGCCACCAAAGCGTTCGACTTCCTGGAGTGGGGATACCTCCTGGTGGTGCTGACACACATAGGATTCCCACCGGGGATTCTCATGTGGATCAAGTTGTTGTATAACAAGCCCTATGCCTCAATCCTCCAAAATGGGGAGTGCTTCCCAGCCTTTGATATCACCAGGGGAACACGACAGGGTTTCCCCCTGTCGCCATTATTATTTGCGGTTGCCATGGAACTGCTTGCATCCATGCTACTCCAACAGCAAAAACTATGTGCACTGGATTCTCCCACACAACCTATTTTAAAATCATTATACACGGATGATATTACATTCAGATGATATTACATTGTATGTATGTAACCCTGCCGACAGGCTTAATGCTATGATAAGAGAAATATTAAAATTTGGGGGCTTTTCGGGAATAGCCATCAACTGGGGCAAATCCCAAGTCATGCCACTAACGTACGCTACCGCCTCCTTCCAACTGGACTACTGTGGAGTATTGATGAAGTCCGGTACCTAGGGATTAACGTCACGAGAAATAAAGAGGAATTGATGGGCGCTAACTATGGGGTGGCTCTCACTAAGGTGGAAGACCTGATCAGCAGATGGATCGCCTTTTCCTTTCTATGGTGGGAAGGATAGCCCTAATGAAAATGGTCATAATGCCCAAATTTTTATATTTATTCATGAACATCCCCTTCCCTCCTGGCCGCCCATTCTTTACTATACTAAATATTCAACTCATACATCTTGCATGAGTGTAAAGGCATTAACAAATGGGGTGACATGTACCTCCAGGGACAATTCAAAGATGTTAGTACATTTCTAGGTGACACACCTCACACAACAATGGATAGATTCTATATATTCGCTTGCAACAAGCTGTTAAGGCTCTCACTCCCGCGTTCCCTGAGGAACCTTCCATACTGCTCCCACTGCATAAACTCATACGGGAATGGGTGCACATGCCTTTTCCTGCATTTACAAAACATCCATAGGGGCAGGGATGCATAACACCATGAAGGCTAAACAAGGATGGGACATGGAACTAGGACACCCTATCACAGAGGAAGCTTGGGAGTACAGTTGCCAACAAACTGAACGTATAACCGCTAGCAGCAGGTTTAGATTATTCATCATATATTCCTCCACAGAATGTATTATATACCGGTACAGTTATACAAGCTCAGGCTGCTTGACAGTGATAGATGTGACTGATTGGGGTGTAAAGGGGCAGGCTTTCTACATTTAGCAAGGGAGTGCCAGACTGTAGCGAATTACTGGGTGGAGGTTGGCCAAGCATTGGGCGATATGCTGGAGGCACCATTGGATTTGACACCCGAAATGTGTCTCCTAATCTATCTTCCAGGGCACAAGGGTCAGGCTAAAAGATTCCTGGTGATAGGCTTACTCATTGCTAAACGCGAATTGCCTGCAGATGGGGGCGGGGCAGGGCGCCTAAGTTTAAGGAGTGGTTTACAGATATTACTTATTGCCAGGAGAAAAATAATATTTACGCAGAACTACTACCTACTCACTCGAAACCACAAGATATCTTGGAACCACTCACTAAATATATGCTCAACCAACAATGATCGTACACCACAGCAGCCTGCCACTTATGCCAAGCCTCACGTGACGGATGGGCGGGCGGGGGCACCTGAGGGATTCAACATAACACAACAGTTAATACATACAATCCTATGACTAGAAGAGAGATGCGTCAGAGAGACGTGAGATACAGACACACCTCAGGGGGCTATCCGTATACTGGGGGAGGTGGGGTGTGCCGCACAGAGGGATGGGTTAGTGCTTGAATTATATCTTATGAGTCATCATTACTAATAAATGGCCTTAACTGGAAACACTGGGACTTCTCCCCCACCGCTCACACTCCTGATGATTGCTAGGCCATAGCCATAGCCATGAGCCGAATTGCTGCAAACAAGAGCTGCCATAGATACGAACACTCCCCTGTCAAGCATTAGGATGTGGCTATTTTGTAAAATGGCTGGATTGCATGGGAAAATGATCGCTTAACCAAGAGACTGTTGAATCACTCAATTTTCTCATTATGTTGTTGATGTTATGACTATGCCGAGCCTGATATATATTAGCACTGGGTATACTCTGTAATGCTTCACTCATGCAAGTAGAATGTGGAGTCTGCTAAAACTTATAACTATTCTAACATTGTATTGAAAAAACTGTTAATAAACAAAGTTTTTAAAAAAACAAAAAAATAAAGCAATGTGCTGAACGAGAGAACTAAGATAATGAAGTATTTTAAGCGCATGACATTCCTCTTATCCTCCTGCTTTCTCCTGTAACTAAAATATCCCCAAACAATCAATGCAAGCCCCACAAAGCAGTTAAAATAACAATAACACAGATTTTTGGGAGTAGTTAAATTCCCCACTCATGATACTACTCATGCGGCACACTTTGGAACTACAGCTCTAAGGACTTTGCCTTGCATAAAAAAGATTAGGGAGAGACAGCCTGAAAGCAGCAAGCAGAAAATAGCTACAAGAAATCCCCACCTATCACTGCAGAAGAAGGACTGTCCTGCTGGTACCCTAGCCTGCACACAAAGGATTGCACACTAGATGACTGCACCTGCTGCACACTTGGAACTACAGCCCTAAATATTTTGCCTTGCTTCAAAAGTGGTGGATGGAGTGGACTCCCTGACAGCAACAAGTTAACAGAGCTGCTTCTGCATCCTCTCCTCCAAGAAGTACCCATCTGGAGTGGACTTTTAAGGATTTGGCCAGGTGCATTGTGGGAAACATATTCCCAAGTTCTCAAGGACCATCTCAGGGCTTCTAGACCCTTGGATAGGTGTTTTGGACACTTTGAACCCACATGGAACTTCAGCAACAAGTTCCAGAAGTTTGGAGCAACGCTTCTTAAAAACTCCATAAGTTGACCAGGTGCATTGTGGGAGTTCTAGTTCCAGACCCCAAGAGGCAAACCAGAGCATCTGAAACCTTGGCTGGTGCTGTGGACCTCTTTCCAGCATCAAGAAACCCTTCTCCAAGTAAGTGTGAAAAAGTTTCAAGTTTAGTTTATTTGTGTAATTTAAACCATTGTAATACAAATAATAGTGCTCATTATTAAGTTATAAAACAAGCATAAAAACAGTGGGTGATTTTGCATTTAAAAAGTAAATTTTTATATTACAAAATTCAGATTGCTTAGCCTACCCATATACATGGTGTGAACACCAAATAGAACAATCAATTTATAACATAGCTTCCTGACCATTCACTAAGGCCTAAATGCTGAAATATAATGGAGTGGGTTAGAAGTGGCTACATAGACTGTGTGAGTTAGTTCTTGTAGTGATGGAGAATGTTCCTAACAATCTCCGCCTTTGGGGGAGCAGTGCTATGATGGAAGAATTAACTAAAGTGCATTAGTGACTCTGTCCATCTCTTTAGTCCATCACTTTAGTTATGCTAGTCGGCCCCAATGGCTACTCCGCATCCTACTTGTTAGGCCTCCTTACTTCATCACAATTCTACCACCACAGTGTAATAGTGCAAGATATGCCAGAGCTCTATGCTGACCATGCATGTCTCTTTTGATGGTATGCGAGTAAGGCCCCATTACCTATGCCACACCTTGCTAGCTAGACCTCGTCTGCTCCTTTGCGTTCATCAGCCATTACCCTTTTCTTCACAATCCTGGGAAATTTTACCAATGCACAGTTCAGTCTGAGGTCTGTAGGATTGAAACACACCACAACAGCCTCTCTACATGATCTTACATGTCTCTTGATGAACTATTTGTGTAAGATTGTTTGGCGATCATCTACAGTGGCTTTGCAGAGACACAGAATGTAAATGATGTCCTCAAGCACTTCATCACTGAGTATTTATTGTTTCCCACATATTTCTTTCATCACCAAGGAGGGTAATGTACCGATACTGGCAGTATCCCAAGTCTGTATTTTATAAACCTTTGTGTAGATGCTGTAGGTGTAGCTACATACCCTTGAGGGGATAGCTTCATGTAATTACAGAGAGTTATCCACCCCTGGGTCCATCTAGCCAGTGACTGCTCGTCCTCCAACAGTGACAATACTTTGGTTTCTGATTGTAGTCTTCTTTTAATCTCACTGAGGCTCAGGTTTAGAACCCAAGGGGATGAGAGGTCCAGGGTGGTAATTGACCTTTGTAGGAAAGCTCTCATGTGTGATCCGTCCCTCCCCAGTACTTCTAGCCAGAGACAGTGGCAAGTTTAAAGCTTTATCAGCAACTCAAAAAAGGCGCCTATCATCCCAAGGTTTGTTTTAACAGGTCAAACCCAACCTGATTTGTGCAGGGGATGTGTATGCCGGCAGATTGAAAACAGCCAGAAGATTTTTGAAACTGTGGATTCCAACACAGTGCTGTCTTGGCCACTCAGGGCCTCACTCCCGTAGGCTAATCTGGCTTGTGCCACCAGCAGGATTGGACAGAGCGAAGAGCCCTTCAACTTCCTATTCAGCAGGCCCAAGCCAGAAGCAAGGGCTTTGTCTTTGCTTTTGATTTCCTCTGTTTAGGCTGCAAACCTCCCAATTGGACTAAAGAGAAGTCTGAGATATTTGCACAGATTTGTTGATTCCACTTTTTCCCTGCCCAGACACCACTTTTGATTTTTACATTCTTTGCTTTGTAATGTAATTGTCTGTCTCTTTTTCATATTAATTGACCACCCCATCTTGTATTCCAAAGTTGTGTACAGGAGACATTACACTCCCACTTTTGTCCTGCTGGCCAGAACCAGGTAGTCTTGTGTAAAGTCATCTGTGTACAGCAGATTTTATATCACTAGTACTCACAATTTTGGTGAGTTGCGGTTAACTTTGTTTACTAAGGGGCGGAGATCAGAGAGGAACAAATTAAAAAGTGTCCGGGCCAACAAATAGCCCTGTTTTAATTCTTCAGTTCTTAGTATACGCCTGGACAAATGGGAGCCATCCACAGTTTGATCATAATCCATGTGTCTGTATGCAGCAATTGTAGGTTACCGGGCAGGAAAAACCTGTGGCATTATTTTACGCAAGTTTTTTTACCACAATTTACTATGGCTTACCCTGTCAAATGCGGATTATGACCCAGATGCATCAAAGGAAAATCTGGTCGCAAAGGGGCAGATTCCCAGAATCTGCCCCTTTGCGACCAGTATTTTTGCATTTGGGATGCATCATCCTAAATGCAAAAATCGCAAATTGAGAATTCGCTAAATTGCGATTACTTGCATTTAAGGAATCTCAAATTGAGATTCCTTAAATGCAATGCATTAAAGTTTAAAAAATAGTGATTTCGCTAATAGGGCACGCAAATTACCATGAAGTACAACTTCATGGTAATTTGCAAAAACTTTGAAAAATGCACTAAAGTCCATTTTTCAAAGTTTCATGTTGCGCGCACACATGCCCTAAGGGCATGTGTGTGAGCAACATATGTGCACAGATCAATTTCAGGGGTGCAACAGGGTGTCCTTTGGACACCCCTGCACCCTTGAAATCGCATTCTCATTTTGCGAATCGCTAATTGCAATTCGCAAATTGAAAATTCTCCCCATTCATTCCTATGGGCCTCTTGGCCCATAGGAATGAATGGGGAGGTATTCCTTACTTGCGACTCGCAATTTGCGAATCGCAATTAAGGAATTTTAAGAAATCGCTATTTTTAAAGTGATTTCTTCTTGCATACCATTTTGCTATTCCTTATTAGCGATTCCTTATTTTTCGCTAATAAGGAATCGCAAAATGGATGCTTGATGCATCTGGGGGTTAGAGTCTAGAAAACACAGATGGGCAGGCTGTTTATAAGACATTGTGAAGTCACTTACCAATGAAAGGGCCAAAATGTTGTTTACAGACCCTGTTTGTTTAGTAAAACCAGTCTGGTTCAGTGGGATTATGCAATGGTCCTCGGCCCACTTCTGCAGTTCCTCCAAAATGGCTCCTGCAAAGTATTTTGCTTTAATGTCAATTAATGCCACTAGACACTTGGTTTTGTCTGCCCCCTTGAATATTTGCGAGATTACTGAGACATTCCATGAGGAGGGGACTCTACCACTGGCTAAGACAAAATTGAATGCTGGCTCTAACTACTTTACCCAGTAAGATGGTACTTTCTTAAAGATTGCTGAGGCGATCCCATTTGGGCCCGGGCCCCTTCTCTCTCTCCTTTAGAAATTTGTTTCTGTGTTACATCGTGGGTGGTGCAACCTTTTTTTAACCCTTTGAGTGCAATTAGCTTCTTAGCGCTAGATTTAGTCTTTAAAGATTCATATCTCAGGTTCCCTACATTGGGATTTTGGCATTTTGTTGGCATTTTAATAACACAAATATAATCTATTTTTATAAATTGGTGTAGTATTTTTATTGTGTACTGTGTCTTACTTTTTTACTGTATTGGTATTTTTAAATGCTTTATACACCTATCTCCTAGTTTAAGACTGCCTGCTCATTCTCAGCTACCCAGGGTTAAGCAAGGGAATACTTTTCTAAGACCTTCTATTGTGTTTGTGGCCTTATTACTAGTGGTAAGTCCCTACTTATCACTACTAATAAACAACTTTCCAAAACTTTTACTATTGAGTTCAGTTAAAGGGACGTGTTAGAAATTGGGTTGCTGATTGACTAGGGTACAAGTCCTGATCAAGCAGAAACTACAATCCTAGTCAGGGTAAGCAGAAGCACATCCTAAATTGAACTGTGCTCACCCTCTGGCAGCTTAGCACACATCAGTCAGGCTTAATTTTAGCAGCAATGTGTAAAGTATTAATTTAAAAATTAAAACAGTAACACACTGACAACACTACACACAAAGATTCCACAGCAGGTTTTAAGAGTAACATAAATAAAACAAGACCAAAACAATGAAAATACAATTATTAGAACCAGAGTTATGAATTTGTAATTAATAAACTGTAAAATAGAGCTTAGAAACATAAAGCAACAACCAGGGATATCTGGTTGCACTGGACCATGTCAAATCCAAAAGTTCAGCCTGACTGGGATAGACCACATGTTGAATACAGTCCCAGGTTAGTCCGTCTGAAGTTTTACCTTCTCAAGTTTCTGTCAGGCACTAACCTTGCTAATCTTACAGGGACATGATGGAGCTTTAAGTCTCTGGTTCCCAGCCCCCTCTGACACCAAAAGCTCTTCCCCCAAAATCTACATGGTCAGTGGTATGATGCCCAGGGGGACTGGAACTCTTTTGTGGTGCACTAGTCAGTGCAGCTGTAGTTGTTGTTTGTCACACCAAGAACTATACGTTTCACTAACCTGCTTTTAGATACCCATGGGAGGGGGGCGTGGCTTGTGCGCCGCTTTGACATGGCGTGCCGCGCTTGAGCTCCAGGGACACGGAGACGGCTGCCATGTGATGTCGGAAGGTGCCGTGGACGCTTTCCTGTTTATTGCCACAGTGTCCGACGCCTGGAACTGCCTTCTTTCTTCATTTGCAGCCTTCCTTATCAGCACTTCAGTGAGCGGCCGCCATTTTGTTTTGGCGGTGGCGTCACTCGTTTTCTGTGAGACAAGACCCTTGCCTTCCAGCGCAACATGCTCAGACAGATATATTGAGGTGACATTTATTAATTTTTTATTTTGATGGGCCTCTGCAGGTCGCTTTATGCCTACCTGACGCTATTTCTGCTTGCTACTTTTTATGGATTACTGACTCCCTTTCTCACCTCATTCGACCTTTTTATGATGGCTCCCTGCCTTCCCTGAGGGGCTCGTGCTTTGTGACCTGATTGCTAGGTTGCTTGCAATGTAGCAAACTTTGTTTTTGGCGCTCTAGGGCCTTTTTCGCATCTTTTTCTACTCCAGCTGCTTTGCTCCGCCTTTTTGTGCGCTGGTGTTCCGGTCATAGTCTACACTTCTGGTGTTTTTTATCAGTGGCAGTTGGTGAATTATTGTTTGTGTGATTCCTGGCCCTTGCTCATTTACTTTGCGTCAAGTGCCTTTAGTGGTGGTGTTTTTGAACTGTCTACTGTGGCCGTTTCCTATGGCGGACATCATGGGGCCTTCCCCTATGGCGAAAGACTCTAAAGGGGCTCTGAAATGTTCTAAGCAGCAGTCCCCCTCTCCTGAGTCCTCTCAGAAGGATACTAACTCCACTTTGGATGCTATTCTGACACGTCTCAATGCCGTCCATGATATTGCGCAGTCTACTAAAACTAATACCGACTTATTGCAAGTCGAGGTGGCTGCTATCAGGACTGACTTAAAAGCCTTATCTGTCAGAGTTACGAATGCTGAATCTTGTATCAGTGTGGTGGACGACTCTTCTCACCAGCATTCGAGATCTCTTCTCCAGCTAGAACGTTCAATGGTGGCCTTACGCAGAGACCTTACAGAGCAGGAGGAGCAACCTGCGTATTTTTGGCCTTCCTGAAGATGCAGAGCGGTCCGCTTCCTCAATGATTGACTTCCTCTCCAAATGGATTCCTTCTACCTTACAAATCTCCTTTCAAAAAGACTTTGAAATTGAGAGAGCTCATCGGGTGCCTGCGTTCAAGCCTAAAAACTCCACTTCTCCCCGAGCAGTAATCCTTAAACCACTGCGCCATCAGCATTCAGAACAGATTTTGGCCCATATGAGGAAAGTCAAGTCGGTGTCTTGGGAGGGCCATCGGATTACTATCTCCCAGAATTTTGCCAGAGACACTGTAATTCGAAGGAAGGGATTTCTCAATCTGCGGAAACGTCCGTTGGACATGCATATTCCCTTTTCCTTTGCTGGTCCATCCAAGTTTCGTATCACTTTCAAAGGCCGCTATCGGATTTTTGATGAACCTGCTGATCTTTCTTCTTTTTTGGATAACCAACTTGAAACTCAGATGGATTCTTCTTCAGCTCCTGGCTCTTCTGGGACTTGAATTTTTGTCTCTGTTGTTTCATGTGGTTTAGTGAGTCTTGCCGTTTCGCATATGCCTTTGTTTTTCCGGTCCATATGTTGATTGCTGGTTGCTACTCGTTTTTCAAATGAGTTGTTTGTCGCTTGTCTGTTCTATTTTAACTTGTTATTGGTATTTATCCACTTTTCCCGATATTTGTCTGTGACCATTTTGACTTTCTTGATTATCCTCCTTGTTGTGGGCGTTTTTTGGTTCCCCACTCATGCGTCTCACATCTTCCGATACCTGTTTCGTATTGTATTTTTTCCGCCTTTGGTATTTTCCTGGTTCTTCTGAGTTTTGATTTTTTTTGTCTTTATTGGTCCTCGTGGTCTAGTGCGTCTTGCTGTTTGACATATGTCATTGTCTTTTGGCTCCACATGTTGTTCACTGGTTGCTATTCGGTTTCCACTTGATTTGTCTGTCACTCGTCAGCATTAGCTTGTCTTGTTATTGGTATTTATTCACTTTTTCCCGGTATTTGTCTGTGGCCATTTTGTCTTTCTTGATTATTCTTTTTGTGGTGGGCGATTTTTGGCTCCTTGTTCATGTATCTCATATCTGCCGATCTTTGTTTCAGGTTGTACTTTTCTTTTTCCTTACTTTTGTTATCTTTTGATTTTGTATTTTGCCGTGCGGTGATCTTCCCTTTTTCTTGGCGTAGGTTACTATGTTTGTTTTTTTTCAAGCCGTTCGGTCTGTTGTGTCAGTTTTCCTCTTTATGTTCATTCATATGGTTTCTTTTTCTATATTTGCCTTTATTGTACCTATTTTATGGCTCCCTGGCTAGTATTTCTTTTTGTCACTTGTTGGTATTTTGTCTATATTTTCGCTCTGTGTTTTTCACCCTGCAAATTTTATTCCTGTTGATATCTAATATTGCTTGTCATTTTAGCTGCTTAATTTTACAATTTACATATTTCTTGTTTTTCCTATCTACATACCATGTACTACTGCCTTTTTATTATATTTTGAAAGTTTCTTGTTTTGCACCATCTCTTGCTTTTTATATTTACTTTTCTGGCTCTTTGTATTGCATTCATGGTTTTTTGCCATTTAATTGTTGCCATATAGCTAAGATCCTGTTATCTCATTTTAGCTTTTATTCAAGAGCTTGTTATTTGCTATGCCTCATATCATATTGTATTTTTATGTCTTTTGTTTTCGATCATTGCTCGGATTTGGTTATTCTGGGCCTCTTTTGTGTAGCTTTCATTTCCCGATTTCAAATATGTTATTGGGTTCACTTATATTGTTCTACGCTCATTGCTTGCTGTTTCCTTTTCTCCAGTTTGGGATCTATTGCTTTCTTTACTGTTCTTTTTCCTGACGGTCTTTTGTTTCCCTCTCCATGTTCCCCCTGGTATGAGTTGGGTCTCCCTTAGACCTACCCTGGCGGGTCTCTTTTTCTGTCTTTTTCCATTCTTTTTTCTTCTTTTCTTTCCTTCTCTTTCCCTCTCTCCTCCTGTTTTTTTTTCTCTCTTTTCTTGGATCTCCTGGTGGCGTTTCTCTGCTTTGTGTCAGATGGTGGTGTTCTGCTTTTCCGTCCATCTGTCTTCCTTATGTGGTGTCTTTTTTCTGTGGGTCTATGCCTGGCTTAAATGTAGTTTCCCTTAATGTTAAGGGTTTGAATCATCCGGTTAAGAGGGCTAAAATTTTAGATTATTGCAAATCTTTGTCTTCGGATCTGGTCTTTTTGCAAGAGACGAAATTATCCCATAAAGAGGCTCTGTGGTTGCGGAATGGCTGGGTTATGGATGTGGTATGCTCTGATGCTCTTGGTAAACGTAATGGTGTGATCACCCTTATTTCTAAAAATTCTGGCTTATCGATCCTTTTTTCTGACCATGACTCTGAGGGTCGTTGGATTTTATCCAGATTGTCTGATGGTATTCATGATCTTTATGCTTTGAATATTTATGCTCCAAATAATAATGATCCTCTTTTCTGGCAGAATATCACTAAATTACTTTCCCGAATGCCTCATAATGGTAATCTAACAGTGGGTGGTGACTTTAATTTGCCATTGGATCCTCTGTTGGATAGAAACTCTGCTTTTTCTTTTCGCCCTCCTAGAGCTCACAAACACTTATTACACATGTGCTCTTCCGCTAATCTTCATGATGTCTAGCGTCTTCATAACCCTACTGGTAGTGATTTTTCTTTCTTTTCCTCTCCTCATTCTAGTTTCTCTCGTATTGATTACCTCTTGGTTCATTCGTCTTTGCTACAATCTTCATCTTCACCGTACATTCATCCTATTTTTGTCTCAGACCATGCGGCGGTTTCCTTCTCCCTCTCGAGGCTCGCCCCTAAGAAATCCTCCCCTTCGTGGGAGCTAAATACGGAAATTCTTTATGATGACGCTGCGGTCAGTCTTTGCAAAGAGTTGTCGTGCTGTTCCTAACAAAAGGACGGATTGGTACAGTCAGTGATGTGGATGGATTATGGGAGGGTGGTTAGAAGTTCACTCTGGGAATCCATTTTGTAGGATTTAATGCCCTCACACACCCTTTCAGGTGTCATGCTTCATCATTTGGGCTTGCTCCTCGTTGGGTCGGCGGTGCAATACCCAACGGGCGACACCTCAAGGAGGGGCTCTTTGGCGGAGATCTTTTTCCAACTGCCGTATAGATGAAGTGTGGGGATGGGGCCAGATACAGGTGGTAGACGTGGGTATTGTGGGTTAAAATAAAGCTAGTGGTACCAAGAGTACTTTATTCAGAGGGCCACTGCTTTGGTTAAAAACGATTACCCTGGAGGAGAGTAATGGAAAATAATGTTTCCAACTCTGATCCAGAGGTTGTTGTAGTCAGGTGAACATGTTTCACGCTATAGAGAGAATATCAAGCGATTCTTCAGGACCACGTTTGACTATGTTAGCAGGTATCTAAGTGTGAGGGAAACTGTCTACATTAATTTATATATGGTGTGGTGTATGTATGCTCCTATGGCTACCACAATATATGTATTTAGGGAGGATAACACTATTACATTACCCTTCTTGCGTTGCGATTGTAAATACCTGTTGAGAGAAAGGCACAAGCATATCACAACGAGCTGTTGATAGAGAAGTACATCAATGACTGTCATATTTGTGCATTTTACATGCCAGTGATGGTCGGTGCGTGTAACAACACCATCGCACAAGTGTAGCAGGCACTCTCAAAAGTGGTAGTTCTGTGAGAGTGACTTGTGAAAATAAAACCATACTAAAAGGTTAAAGAATACCGATATGGTATCCTACAACTATTCAAAACTCACCTAGCATTAAAAACAATCGAGCAACGACAGTGTCCAGCGGGTAAAGAAGCTTCAGGGAGATCTTCCACCATGAGGCTGTATGTATAGGGGGAAGAATCTTACAGGCTGCTGGTTTCATACAGAATCATTGGTGAGAGTCAACATTTTGTAAACACACATTCATCAGTCAAATGGCAAGGTTAAATATCAAGGATTTCTAGTTGAACTTCACTGGAACTATGAGGGGATTGCTGATAAAGGAAAAAAGGTTGCTGTGTTTGATTTGCCCTTGATTTTAATTATCTGTGTTCGTTACAACAAAATTATTAGTGGCATAGTGTCAGAGACATATAATTGGTATTTTAATGTAGAGGGAGGCCTAATCAGCTGTGTAGCCCATCTCTCTGTTAGTCTCATAGGTAAATGTGTGAGGAGGAATTCATTGGTATTGGTGTGTATTCCCCGTCTATCAAAGGAGATTGTGTGCAAAGTGGGAGTTAGGGTCTTATCACTTCTATTTCGATATGTCTTTGTAGGGTCCTCTATGCAGGACGTCTCCTAGGTGCCCGTTAGGATGGTAGAGCTATCGCTGGTCTATGCTGAACAAGGGCTCTTTGTAATAGCGCGATAGCGGAATACCGGAGCGGTTTGCCGTGCGTGCATGTAACAGCCAAAACCGTTCACGTTCCGAGTCTGTACAGAGCCCCTTATTCGAGCGGAATATCGGAGTAGTTTGTCATGCGTGCATGTATTGGCCTCGGCCGATTGAGCCCAGTGTCTCTAGAGCGCCCGTGGTTTAAATGTAATCTGGAAGAAGGCGGAATATCGGAGTAGTTTGCCATGCGTGCATGTATTAGCCGCGGCCGATTAAGCCCAGTGTAGCTAGAGTGCCCGTGGTTTAAAAGTGAACTGGTAGAAGGCACTGTCCTATTACTGCAACGTTCTACTAAATGTTAGGCAATGGTGGCGGAATTCTCGTGTCTGAGTCACTTACTTGGTAGTATCCTGAGCTGCACGTCTAGCACCTACCCATCGCCGCTGGAACCGGGTGGATGGGTGGTGTGTTCGGACTTCCTTTTTATATGTTAATGTCAGGATGCCACTCATTGGGTCTCTATAATGGCGGCCATCTTTACATATGTAAAACGGCATAGAGTACGAAGATAATATATTTAAGAGGCTATCTGAATGTTTTTTTCACCGAATACTTGGTAGTTCAGACACATAAAAGAAGAGCAAAAAACCTTTAGTTAGCCCTTTTATACCTTCATCGTAATTGCGAGAAAAAATGTTTTTTATATATATATATATATAACCACGGAATAGTGATTTAAAAAAAAAAAAAAAACAAGTATGTGTGTTTGTTCGGGACTAATGAGTGATATAAAGACTTGGAGTACATTATTGTCGTTATTCCCATATCAGTATGGTAGTGTTTAGCCAGCATAATCCTTGATAATGCTATAGCATTGGAATAGTCTAGTGTAACTAATATCAACGTGTCGGCCATATTGGAATGGTGAAATTAGTGTAAGGAAGATTCTCCAACTGCAGAGTATAGATGGAGGTGGCTGTCAACAGTTGTTGAAATCAATAAACTTCAGTATATCTTTGTGTTTTTCTCGTTTACAGTTTTTCGTCTCTTGTTGTGTTGAAAACCTGGAGTTGGGTTACATCCAGACAAAACAATTAGAGGGTGGTCCAAGGTATGTCTTCATTCAGACCATTACTGTCACTAGATAACCTATGGATCCATCACTGTTCCTTATGGAATAGCCCTTCTTTGGAGGTATATGGGCATGCTTCCAGAACAAGCCATTGAATTGAGTCTGGGGTGTGATTCCTTTCTAGGAAGTGCTTGCACATTTTTGTGTTGTCCTTTTTACATCTAAAGTTGCTGCGGTGTTCAGAAATTCTGGTTTTAACATTGCGTGTCGTCATGCCGATATAGTACAAATTGCATGGGCATATGATCAAATAAATGCAGTTAGTACTATTGCAATTTGTGTGGTTTCTCATTTCCCATTTGAATGATTCGGATAAGGTGATGCACTTGTACTTTTTGGTAAATGGGCATGCTGCGTAATTACCGCAAGGATAATGGCCAGTTAAAGGTGGTAGATTCCATAGGGTATTTTGTCTGTTTGGTTCATTTCTGGTCTTGGGTCTAGTGTGGATCAAGATGTCCTTTATATTTTTGGACCTTTTGAAGGCAAACCTTGGTTGGTCAATGTTAAAGGTGCCAGTATTAAGTATGGGCCAATGGCGTTTCACTATTTTTCTTATTTGATTGGATTTTGGAGTGTATGTGGTCACACATGTCATTGGTTGGGAAGCTGTGGGATTTCTTTCTCTTAGTTCTATTAAACTCTCCCTATTGTTGTTTTGTGCCCTCTTCATACTTCTTTTTATGTCTCTGGTTGGGTACCCTCTTTCTCTCAAATTTCTGGATAGTATAGCAGACTCCGTTTTGTAATTAGCCATAGTGCTACAACTGCGTCGTATTCTTAGAAATTGACCAAATGGAAGGTTGGATCGCAGGGCCTTTGGGTGATGGCTAGTATAGTGCAGGAGGCTGTTGCGGTCTGTGCTTTTCTTGAATAGAGTGGTGCTAAGGGATCCCCCTTCAATACTTATTTTCAGGTCAAGAAATGCTATCTGGTTATCAGAAGCTGTGATGGTGAAGGCTAGATAGGGGTTCAGATTGTTGATCCACCTAAAGAACTCGTTATATGAGTCTTTGTTTCCTGACCAAAAAATCAGGATGCCGTCTATGTAACGTCTCCATAGTTTGATATTTTCATGGTAAGGGTTTGTTAATGAGGATATGTGGATTTCCTCGAAGTTGGCCATATACAAGCATGCTATGCTGGGGGCTACTGTGCTCCCCATGCAAGTGCCCTGTATCTGATGGTAGTAGGTACCCTTGAATTCGAAAAAGTTCTCAGTGAGAACTTTCTCAGCACATGCCATGATAAAAGGAATTGGTGTTGTGGACGTCCATTCGGTTTTCTCAAGTGCCGCCTCCATAACATCTAGGGAGGCCCTCTGTGGGATGTTGGTATAGAGGGCCTCAACATCTAGAGTTATGAGAAAGTCAATGTTCTCTGTCTCACTATAATTTTGTAACAGGCGCAGTAGGTCTGTTGTGTCTTGGATATAAGATGGTATTTGTTTTACCAGGGGTTGTAGGAAATGATTGCAAAATTTAGACAGGGGTTCTAGCACTGAGTCTATACCGGAGACAATAGGTCGACCCGGGACTGGATTTAACCCTTTGTGTATTTTGGGCAGCGTATAAAAATACGGTACCCTAGGGTTTTTGTTTACTAGAAAATCTGCCTCCTTTTTACTTAGCCAGCCTTGACATTCTGCTGACTCTACCATACTCCTGATGGATAGTGTGAGGCGTTCTGTTGGATTCTGTGTGACAGCCTTGTAGTATCTTGTGTTATCCAATTGTCTAAGGCACTCTGTCTCGTAATCCACTGTATTCATTATTACAGTGGCCCCCCCTTTGTCAGCTTGTTTGATGGGTAAGGAGGGGTTGTTGGCAAGAGTGTCAAGGATGTTTTTCTCTTCCTTAGACATATTGTTAAATGTCGGATGGTTGGGTAAATTGTTGGTATCTCTTAGCACAGCTTGTTCAAAGGCAAGTACTTCACTTGGTGTCACACCGCTATGGGGGGTGAAGGAGGAGGCATTATGTAGGCCAGAGTCATCATGGGTTTCATGTGGTTTACCAACAAAGAAGGCATGCAGTCTGACCTTCCTGAAGAATTTCTGCAATTCGACAGTTTGAAGGAAACTGTCGGTTCTAGGGGTAGGGACAAAGCCAAGGCCTCTTTGTAAGACCCTCTCTTCTTCATTGGTTGGTTGATGGGAAGAGAGGTTGACCACCAGACTTATTTCTTGTTCGTTTTGCTCCGGGTGTCCATCCCTTGGGGTGTCGTGTCCTCCCATTGTACCCGTTTGTCTGTTGCGTTCCCTCTCTTTCGCCCTCGCCCTCTGCCCCAACCTCTGTCTAAAAAAGGCCGGTTACCTTGGGGGGCAAATTGAGGTGGGTACTGTGGTCCAAATTGTGGTAAGGGTATGGTGGGTATTGCCACATTGGGTGCCCCGAGAAAGGTACCTGTGGTGCGGGGTATTGATATTGTCCCCGTCTTCCCCCTCTTCCGCCACGTCGTTGGCCGGGTTGCCATTCTTCCCCACTAGAATTGCTTTCACTTGCAGACCCTCTTCTCGACGAGTTGTTACTAGAGTCGGAGAGGTACCCTGTATTTGACGGGGTGTAGTCCTTTTTGAGGTAAGGATACACTTTCTCCTTGTCAAAGCGATCAATGTCTTTTTGTAGTTTATTGACTTTCTGTTTCATCAGATAGTCTTTATGTTCACTGATCTCTTTGTTAATCTCTGCCAATTTTGTTTTAAAACCTGGGTTGGTGACCGTGTTCTTGAGTGTCGCCTCTAGTGCCTGTATCTTTTCCAACAAGGCATCAGCCAGGCGTTTGGATGTGTTGACAATCAGTATCAATAAATCGTGTGTACACTTCCAAGATATCTGGGACCACTCAACCTTGAATTGACCGTCTTCCCAGAATATTCTTGGGAAGTTCTTCACGATCAATCCGTTCGGAGCAATTTTGGCCTTAAAATATTCTGCCATCAAGGCGCCATGCAAGCTGATTCTAATCCACTCTCTTTTGAGATCAGAAAGCGTTTTCCAGTCAGCTGTGCTACTGCCCATTGCGGTGTCGTTGTCAATGTTTAAAATCGAGGGAGTTCTGAGTATAGCTGCAGCATCGTCCTCACCAAAGCTCAATCCTTGCCCTTCCATTTTTGAGCAGGAGAGTATGGTGTGGCGATGTAGTTTTGAGAACCGGACCTGGCCACTATTGGGCTAGGTGGTGGTGTTCGAGGTGGGGGACAGAACAGATCTTACCCGCCAATGTATAGACTCCTACGGGTGTTAGCCGTGCAGAGAATTAGGTATCAAAATAAGGAGTAGAGGGCAATTACTGTTCTATGGGGAACAGAAGGTCTAGTCACGACGTGCCCTAAAAGTACGTCTATGCAAAGAGTTGTCGTGCTGTTCCTAACAAAAGGACGGATTGGTACAGTCAGTGATATGGATGGATTATGGGAGGGTGGTTAGAAGTTCACCCTGGGAATCCATTTTGTTGGATTTAATGCCCTCACACACCCTTTCAGGTGTCATGCTTCATCATTTGGGCTTGCTCCTCGTTGGGTCGGCGGTGCAATACCCAACGGGCGACCCCTCAAGGAGGGGCTCTTTGGCGGAGATCTTTTTCCAACTGCCGTATAGATGAAGTGTGGGGATGGGGCCAGATACAGGTGGTAGACGTGGGTATTGTGGGTTAAAATAAAGCTAGTGGTACCAAGAGTACTTTATTCAGAGGGCCACTGCTTTGGTTAAAAACGATTACCCTGGAGGAGAGTAATGGAAAATAATGTTTCCAACTCTGATCCAGAGGTTGTTGTAGTCAGGTCAACATGTTTCACGCTATAGAGAGAATATCAAGCGATTCTTCAGGACCACGTTTGACTATGTTAGCAGGTATCTAAGTGTGAGGGAAACTGTCTACATTAATTTATATATGGTGTGGTGTATGTATGCTCCTATGGCTACCACAATGTATGTATTTAGGGAGGATAACACTATTATATTACCCTTCTTGCGTTGCGATTGTAAATACCTGTTGAGAGAAAGGCACAAGCATATCACAACGAGCTGTTGATAGAGAAGTACATCAATGACTGTCATATTTGTGCATTTTACATGCCAGTGATGGTCGGTGCGTGTAACAACACCATCGCACAAGTGTAGCAGGCACTCTCAAAGTGGTAGTTCTGTGAGAGTGACTTGTGAAAATAAAACCATACTAAAAGTTTAAAGAATACCGATATGGTATCCTACAACTATTCAAAACTCACCTAGCATTAAAAACAATCGAGCAACGACAGTGTCCAGCGGGTAAAGCTTCAGGGAGATCTTCCACCATGAGGCTGTATGTATAGGGGGAAGAATCTTACAGGCTGCTGGTTTTATACAGAATCATTGGTGAGGGTCACAATTTTGTAAACACACATTCATCAGTCAAATGGCAAGGTTAAATATCAAGGATTTCTAGTTGAACTTCACTGGAACTATGAGGGGATTGCTGATAAAGGAAAAAGGTTGCTGTGTTTGATTTGCCCTTGATTTTAATTTTCTGTGTTCGTTACAACAAAATTATTAGTGGCATAGTGTCAGAGACATATAACTGGTATTTTAATGTAGGGGGAGGCCTAATCAGCTGTGTAGCCCATCTCTCTGTTAGTCTCATAGGTAAATGTGTGAGGAGGAATTCATTGGTATTGGTGTGTATTCCCCGTCTATCAAAGGAGATTGTGTGCAAAGTGGGAGTTAGGGTCTTATCACTTCTATTTCGATATGTCTTTGTAGGGTCCTCTATGCAGGACGTCTCCTAGGTGCCCGTTAGGATGGTAGAGCTATCGCTGGTCTATGCTGAACAAGGGCTCTTTGGTATAGCGCGATAGCGGAATACCGGAGCGGTTTGCCGTGCGTGCATGTAACAGCCAAAACCGTTCACGTTCCGAGTCTGTACAGAGCCCCTTATTCGAGCGGAATATCGGAGTAGTTTGTCATGCGTGCATGTATTGGCCTCGGCCGATTGAGCCCAGTGTCTCTAGAGCGCCCGTGGTTTAAATGTAAACTGGAAGAAGGCGGAATATCGGAGTAGTTTGCCATGCGTGCATGTATTAGCCGCGACCGATTAAGCCCAGTGTAGCTAGAGTGCCCGTGGTTTAAAAGTGAACTGGTAGAAGGCACTGTCCTATTACTGCAACGTTCTACTAAATGTTAGGCAATGGTGCCTTGCAAACAGAAATTGAACAGTTTTTTTCTGTTAATGAAGGGTCCGTTGATTCTCCTATGGTTTTGTGGGACGCCTTTAAATGTACTCTTCGCGGTTACATCATTAAAGTTATGGCACAAAGGAATGCTGCCATTAAGAAGGAACTTTCTGCTTTAGCGGACAGTATTAAACGTAATGAACTCCTTTTTCGTCAAACGAAAGATTCACAAATTTTACAATCTATTATAAATCTAAAATATTCGTATAATGCTCTTGTCACTAAGCGGGCTCTTATTGGTGTTCAAGCACAAAAGTCTAAACGGTTATTGTTAAAAAATCGTGCTGGTAAGGTTTTAGCAGCCACGTTGAAGTTCCAGGACTCTGGTTCCAAATCGTCTCAAATTTCCTCTATCTCTGATAGATCCGGCGTTAAAAAGTGTCAGACCAAGGAGATCCTTGCGGTCTTTCGTGATTTTTAGGATAATTTATATACTCCTACTAATCCATCATCCTTGGAGGCTTGTCAGGAGTTCTTAAGCACTATTCCTATTCACTCTGTTTCTGAGGAAGTTGGGGAGAAGCTAGGTACCTCAATTACAACTGAGGAAATTACTCTTGCTATCAAGGCTACTCGTTCTGGCAAAGCTCCGGGACCTGATGGCTTTCCCATTCTGTTTTATTAAACTTTTCTCCCTTTCATGGTCCCTCGCCTAAATACCCTTTTTGATACATTCATTCAACGTGGTGCGGTTTCCGGTACAGCGGCGGATGCTACTATTGTGGTTATCCCTAAGGAGGGGAAGGATATCACGGACCCTAAAAACTTTCGTCCTATTTCCCTCCTTAATATGGAGGCAAACATTTATGCCAAAATTCTGGCTAAACGTTTGGAGTCCTATATCCCTTCTCTGGTTCATCCATCACAGACTGGGTTTGTCAAAGGTCGGCTTGCTAGGGACAGCATTCGTACCTTTTGCCATATTTTGGGGGCAGCTAAACGATCCACGCTTCCTGCTGCAGTTTTAACCCTTGACGCCGAGAAGGCTTTTGACAAGGCCTCTTGGCCATTTTTGCAAGCCGTTCTTCGTGCTCACAATCTTGGGGACTCATTTGTTAATATGGTGATGTCTCTTTATGCCCACCCTCGTGCGAATATTAGAGTAAATGGGGCTACCTCTGAGTTTTTTAGTCTTCGTCAAGGTACTCGTCAGGGTTGCCCCCTGTCCCCGCTTTTGTTTTTACTTGCAATCGATCTGCTTTCTGAGACTAATTGATCTTCATCCAGACATTAAGGGATTTACGTTTGGTTCACAGTGCCTAAAATCAGCGGCGTACGCAGATGATGTCCTTATTTTTTCTGACGACATTGTTTCAGCTATTCCTGCGATCACAGATATGATTGCCCTTTTTTCTAAGGTCTCTGGTTATACTCTAAACAGAGACAAGACGGAGATGTTTCCCCTTAATGCTTATTGTTTTCCGGCACATATGGGTTCTGCGGGTTTCAAATGGCAATCTAAACAGCTCAAATACTTAGGGGTCTGGTTTTGTAGTACTTTATCGGATACCGTGGCTTATAATGAGACACAGACCTTAATTAAAGTCCGTCATCTTTTAGAGACTTGGGTACAGATGTAGGTCGATCGGTATTTTCGGCCGTTACCGACCGGTATTGAAGAATTGGTATGTAGGGGCTTATTTTTACAGAATCGGTAAATTTACCGATTCGGTTAATTTACCGATTCTGTAAAATACCGAATCGGTATTTTTACCGATTCGGTAAATCTGAGATGTAGGTGGGACTCTTCTGAGTCCCAAAAGCCTTACCGAATCGGTATTTTACCATCAAATCCAATTTGATGGTAAAACACCGATTCCGGTGTGCATGCACATGTGTGCATGCACACCTATGCCATATGACAGGCAGACCTGCCCTTAGGGCATGCATGCCTGCCACATGGCACAGAGCCTGTTTTGGGGGGGCCAGAGGGTGTCAAAGTGACACCCCCTGCACCCTTGTGAAAATCGGTATTTACCAATTCGGTAAATACCGAATCGGTAATGCCCATTCATTCCTATGGGCTTCAAAGCCCATAGGAATGAATGGGCATTACCGATTCGGTATTTACCGATTCGGTAAATACCGATTTTCACAAGGGTGCAGGGGGTGTCACTTTGACACCCTCTGGCCCCCCCAAAACAGGCTCTGTGCCATGTGGCAGGCATGCATGCCCTAAGGGCAGGTCTGCCTGTCATATGGCATAGGTGTGCATGCACACATGTGCATGCACACCGGAATCGGTGTTTTACCATCAAATTGGATTTGATGGTAAATACCGAATTGTTCCGATTCGGTATTCAAGCACATCTGGAATACCTACATATCCACCCCTCAGATCTATCGATTCTTAATTAATTAAGAATCGGTAAATCTATTCTACCTACATCTGGCCCTTGGTCTCCTAAACACATTTCTTGGTGGGGTTGGGTCCAAACTTTAAAAATGATGGTAACTCCTATCGTTAACTTTATTTCGTCTATGCTCCCGTTGAATCTCTCTTCTTCCTTTTTTCGTGAGATTGATTCCATCACTTCCTCATTTCTTTGGAATGACAAGAGAGCTCGAATTGCATATAAATCCTTGAGGAAACCCTATGATATGGGTGGGTGTAATTTCCCAGATTGGGGGAAGTCAGGTGGTTTTTTTCGCCTCTCAAGGAGCGTTGTGGTTTTCCTCGTTTCCTGGTCATACCCCTTCTTGGATGTGCATCGAGCAGGCCCTCTCTTCTCCTCTTCAGGTCTCCTCATTTTTAACCACGTCTTCATTAGTTATTCTTTTCTCCCGTGCTATTATATTGGATACCATTGCAGCTGTTAAATTGGTCGATCGGAGATTGGCAACTCCGATTCATAAATCTAGGTGGTCGTCTTTGTGGCATAATCCCAGCATAAAGGTTCTTATTGATCCCCCACTCATTCATTACTGGTCTGCCAAAGGTTTCACGTTGGTACGGCATCTTTATAATTCCAATGACGACCCGTTACCCTTTTCATCTTTAGCTCGGCAATTTTCACTCTCTAATCTAGATTTTTACACTTTCTTGAAAATTAAAGTCGCTCTTGCCAAAGTACTTCTTGTTCCTAACTCCCCTTTGGTTTCTTTACTTTCTTTGTGGCTCAAGTCTGGTCACATTGCTTCACGCATCTATACATTTTTGTCCTCAACATCTACAGATTCATGCACTATTGCGCAGCAAAAATGGTCCCGTCACTTTGGTACGGAGAAAACGGAACACGTGTCGTCGGACACTTGGCAATTGATAGGTATGTTCTCTCTGCGCAATAAAATTGCTCCTTCTTTATTTCAATCCAAATTTTTCTCCATCAACCTTCTTTATTGGACTCCTAAACGGCTTTGTTCTCTTCATTTAAAGGATAATGCTTTATGTTGGAGCTGCGGATTGGAGGTTGGTGACTATCCACATATGTTCTTTCATTGTTCACTTCTCCAACCCTTTTGGGATCTTGTTCATAAACATCTCATGTTAATTTTTCAAATTAAATTTCCTCTTTCTTTTCCTATGATCTTATTGGGACCCTGGGCTTCCCAGGCACCTCTGCCGTTAGATACCTTAGATATGCAATTGTTACATCTTTTATTGACTGTGGCTGTTAAGGTGATTCTTATGGAGTGGAAGTCTTTTGCTTCCGTTTCATACCACACATGGTGGGCATGGGTATCCTTCTTGAGAAGTGCACACACTTCTGTGGATAGGGCCCATCTCACTCCCACATTTCTTTTAATGTTTGGAGAACTTTAGATACCTATATGGATTTGGCCTCAAGGGGGTTGGTCGATCAATATCCTTTTGTGTCGTCTGACTGACTGGTGTCTGTAGTGTTTTGCTTTGCTGCCCCATCCAGTGAGATCCCTCCTTTTCGTTTTTTCTTCTTTCTTCTTTCTTCTTTCTTTTTCCTTCCTTTTTGTCTTCTGTCTTCTTTCCTTTTCTATTTCTTTTTTATCTTTCTGTTTTCTAAATAATGATGCCACTCATGGGTTCCTATGATTCACTAATGCCACTCTGTTTCTTGATTTTTATTCTTGTTCTACGAGATATGAGTTGTGGCAATTTATTGGCTACTATTGTCATATTCTGATGAACTTGTGGATCTTTCCTTATCTTTCATATTGGTATCATTATGAACTGTACCTAACTGTTTTTATCTTTTTAAAATCTTAATAAAAAACTATTGAACACAAAAAAAAGATACCCATGGAACGCAGATGTTCCTCCTACCACCTTAGAAACACAACCAGTCCACACTACAATAAGTTATGTTCCTCGGAAGGCAGATGGAGGTATAACGACGGAACCAAGTCTTGTGATTCCAAAGGTATGAGGTAATCATATTCAGGAATATCTTAACTGTCAATGAAGCTTGCCAGGAATCTCTAAAATGCAGAGGGAAACAAATAACATACAAAAAAGGAATCTAGAAGTAGACTACTCTCAATTGTAAGTCCCCTTCACCCCTGCTTCTAATACAGTTTGTGTTAAATAGCCAAGAGAGTAGTCACCAAAAGAACAGAATTTCACTCCCCTAGAGTTAACATCACTCTAGTATCGGAATAAAGTAATTATTGAGTAGGAAGTTCCTCAGTAGTTCATATGTCCTCTCTTTTCCCAGCAAACACAACAAAAATATCCAAAGCAACACCTTCATCAGTGCACTGACATTTAACAACTCAAACAGTCTTGGGAGGGGACCATGCATTTCCACAATGGTGTTGTACCGTAAGATTAATTTAAAAAACAAATCCTCAAGAGAGTATAAATGCGGGACAGAGCGTGTAGCGCTTTCTCCCACCCTGACACCAAATACCAGCCGTGAGACGGGGGAAAAGTGGGACAGAGGTGAGGTGTAGCAGCTTTCACCCCGCTGACACCAAACGCCAGAGGCGAGATGGGAGAAAAGAGGTACTGAGGGTATAGTGGCTTTTTCCTACTCTGACACCAAACGCCAGCAGAGACGGGAGAAAAGTGGGACAGAGCGTGTAGCGGCTTTCTCCCCCACTGACAACAAACGCCAGAAGTGAGACGGTAAAAAAGCAGAAGTACTTGCGAAAGCAGCAGAAACCAGACTGCACGGGGAATAGCCTCAGTGTCCAAGTGCGGAAGCTGTCAAGGATTGGAGGAAGAAGGATCTGGGGCGTGGTCCAGACGTCTTCAGGAAAAAATTACGCCGAGCACTGGGTCCTGGTTGCATGGAGTTTATATACCACCTCACACGTGGTAAAAGAATTGCCGTTTGTCTGCAGCTATGTTAGGGGCGAAACCGGTGAGTACGGTTGGCTGTATACACACAAGCTGTCTATTTGTAAAAAGGAAGAATAAGATTCCTGCTGTGGGGCAGGTGCTTATTCTGACGTATCATAACCCGTAATACGCAAACCTTATGGCTGAGCTGTGACAATGTTCGTCAGTAAGCGCGCTTAAATTTAGGACTCAAAATTCACAACAACGTAACATATGACAGTATAGGTTACATCTCACTATTCACCTTATTAGTTACAATGTCAAACCAAAAGGTTAATGATCTCAGGCTATGGTTCATTGACCTGGGTTGATCTCTCAGAGTGCAATAGATAGAACACTTCTGCCACAGTGCTCAATTGCCAAGTGTAATACATCACCAGTGTACTACTTTGGAGATATGCATAGTTGCCAAGATAGTGCCCCTGATAACTAATAGTTCAATGCAATAGTGATTTAGCCACAATATTGAATAACAATATGCATCACAATTAAATGCACGCTAGCAAGAATAACAATGCAATCATACAATGTTTAGAAGATCATACCTTTAATAACGATTGCTTATCCTCTTTTCTTTTCTTTCAAAGGTAACAGAGAAATGTCTGAAATACCAAGTAAGTCGTCACTAAACAATGCAATCAGTGTGGCGCGCTACAGCCACAGTAAGTTGTGTCTAGTGTGGCTATGATTCAGGGCTGTTTTGATCTTTGTTCCTCAGATCAGCGGAGGAATTTGGCCATTGAAGACCACCAGGGCCGGGGGGTGTGGGGGTGCGACTGAGCTCTTTGCCAGGGCCGCTTTTCAGCCGATTTTGTTACAGGGACGATTTCACAGCTATGCTGCAAAAACGGCCCTGTAACAAAAACTGCCCCAGGGGCCCAAAACCGGCCCTCACCCTTGCGGTGCACCGGGGGATTGCCCGGTGCCCGTAATGGCCAGTCCGGACATGAAGACCACCAGTTCAGGGAGATGCAGGAGCGTGATGCTGATGCAGTGAGTTTCCTGTACAGCAAGCAGCTTCCAGAAGAGGGGCGTGCCCTTAAATAGAAGACATGCCCTACATGGCGCAGGTTAGGCTCATCATTGTTTTGTGTGCTTTTCTCATTGTTTTTTAGTGCAATGACACTCTCTATAATTATCACACTGTGCGGAGGCACTAGGGGTCATCAAGTGCATCTGATTGTGAGGCAATCACCCATACTCAGACATTTTCTTTTACTGTTTGGCAATTACACAATTTGTTTGTGCAACTTTTTGATCACCAGTAATCTGCTCAACAAAACATTGTGCTGCTGGTCTTGATGATTTTGGTAACATGTCAAAATTAGCATACAATGGTGAAATTCCCTTGATTACAGTTAAATGAGGAAAAACCTGTGGAATTATTACATGCAAATTCAGTGGTCCATAAGTCCAGGTCAGATTGTAACAGATAACAATGTAGGTACTATTCCATGCTTTGATGCACCTTTTTGATGTGACCATAGGGTGCCGGTGATGGCTAGAGGAAAGATGGATGTATATTTCCTATAAGCTGGAAAGAGATATTCAGAATGTAGGAACAAATTGTGTCCCTCTATCTGAAACTAAATCCAAAGGAAAACCATGCAGCCTGACAATACTGTGTAAAAAGCTCTTGGCTAAATGCAAAGAGGACGGCAGCTGTTTGAGTGGGATAAAGTGTGCCATTTCAGTAAAATAATAGACCGCTACTGGAATAGTAGCAAATCTAACCTAAGACTTGGTAGTTCAACCACAAAATCAAGGGATACCATATGCCAAGTCCCTAGAAGACAAAACGGTAGGGACACTGGTTACAGATTTCTTCCCTCCAGGCCAGGCCGAACCTAAACCTGGCCGCCCAACCCAGGGACTAAACCCTGTGGCTGAGCACCCGCCTGGCACACCAGGACTTCATGGGGAGCACACATGCCTCATGTGTTGTGTGACAGTATGCCTGGCGCTGATCTCAGGTCCCCTATTCATCTGAGAGTGCATGAAGACCCCCCAGAACAGAAGTGGTGTCACCATGGTCACTCCTAGGATGCTCAACCCTTATGGATGGTCCCTGACCCACTGGTTCTTCCACTGGGGACTCTCTCCCCCTCTCACCCCTCCATTTAGACTTCTGCAACCTCCACTTAGGAGTGGCACCGCCAGACACCAGAACTGATGAAGCTCTGCTTACAGACACTCCAAGTTCTCCTGACACTAGGAGATCCCCCTCAATGGATGGCCTACCAGTACAGCCTTGGCTCCCCACCTAGTGTTCCCTTAGGGAACCCTCCAGTCCCTGAGACTGGGTTTCGGGCACATCCCATCCTCACTCCTTCTCCGCAGAGACAGGACGTGAGCCCCTACACCCCTCTTACTACACCGGGACCTGTCTGGACTACTAAGAACCTTTCCCACCTCCCTGGGCTGGTAAATACCTGAGCCACTCCTCTTAGGTTCACTCCTCAATGCCTCCTCAGACCCACTGGCACTCACCCAGAGGTCTGCCTTCTGTGCAAGCTCCCTGGGATCAGAGAACCCACACTCCAACAGGTGTTGGCATAAAACGGGAAAACAACAACAGAATGTGTGCTCTCTGACAATCAGATTGAACAGCCCTTCACAATTGTTTGCCATGCTACGCATCACCCAACCTTCCAGTGCATCACAACATTCATCCACAAACTCCCCCTAAGACTGGTGAGGCATTTTGCTACTGCCCCTGAACCTCGACCTATACCCTTCAGGTGTGACACCCTTTTTCTGGGGACTAGGTACTGCGCTCTGGGATCTGGCAGTGGAACTTCCTACACTGGACTCACTTTTGCTGCCACCACTGGACTCCACTCTTACTGGTGAATCCAGACCACTAAAACTACACTCAGGGAACATATCCTCAAGAGCTAGCTTTTCCCTGGTGAATGCCCTCTCTGCCTCCTCCATCCTCTCCTGCACTAAGACCCTTTCAGTCTCTAGCTTTTTCTCTTCAAGGAACAGCTCCCTGAGACTCAACTCCTGAAACAACACTGCCTTTTTCTCCTTTAAGGCTCTCTGGGCCTCCCTGTGTCCCGCATCCAGCTGTGCTAACCCCATGGCATGGTACAAATTGGAGCCTCTCTAACTCCAGCTGGTGCTCTCTTTTCTTCTGCCTGTCCATCAACTCCTCTGGGGACCACGAAAGCGATGGAAGACAACCCCTGGCACTAGACCCAATAAAGGGACTCCCTCTCTATGGGGTCCTCACTACCTACTGGCATCTCTTCAGACTTCTCAGGCACTACAACAAAACTACCACTTAGGTATGCAGAGGGATAATCAGACAAGTCCCCCCAGCGCTCTAAGGGTTCTCCCCTAAGGAGTGCGTCATAAAGGAATAGTTTTCTGAGGATGTTACCTAATATTGGTATCCCCCTTTTTCTACAGAATTGCTCTAACTCTTCCCAGGTGTACTCCAATAGGTCATCCTCATTATAGATTAACCCCATCTTGGCAAGATACCCAACCCACAGTGCAAAACAAGAGACCTAGGCGTCTGAGCTAAAGCAGGAGTACACAATTAAAAAAATTACACTTTTTCGAAAAACAAAATCAGGAGAAATCCCCAAACATGTTATTAGTCTAAAATTGTAGAGTTTTTAGTGCAACCAGGTGTCACTGTGGTACTGCGCAAAAGCAAATCCTATCCTCACTGCCAACAATCAATGTTAGAAATTGGATTTCTGGTTGGCTAGGGCAAGCGCCTAAGCCAGGCAGAAACCACCACTCTAGTCAGGGTAAGGGGCTTACACACCGAACATAACCCCTGTTCACCCCCTTGGTTGCTTGGCAGAGCAGTCAGGCTTATCCCAGAGGCAATGTGTAAAGCATTTGCGCAACACACACACACACATCAGTGACACATAGGCACACCACAAAAAAAACAGCACACAAGGTTATGTAAAAATAGCCTTTATATTACTCACAAGAACCATTAGATCATAACCACAAACGGACACTGTGCCTCCTGGCACTAAGCTATACTTTACAGGAGACTATATACAGGATAGCGCCAATCGGGCCGCTGTCAGAACCATCAGAACCGGTAAGTAATAAAACAACCAGTAACTACTTAGCACAAACACATTATGCATCAGTCATATTGGGCATCACCCACATTATGCAGTAATTACATTAGGTCAACAGTGCACCATAGTAACACTCACAAGGTGCATACATAACCTTAGGGCCTTGCACCCTGCCAGAACACAAGATGCTCTCAGGCCCACTGGCCTCCCCGGGGGCCCGTCTTGGGCTTCCTTGCAATGCCCTAGGTCCATAAACGTCAGGGCTTTAGGCGTCTGTGGCTTCCAACTGCCACAAGGCTGCCGCTGCAGCCGGCAACAAGCCCAACAGGTCGGTACCAGAAATGGGGGGTGAAGGTGCAACTCACCGCTATCTCTCCTGAAACGCATAACACCCCCAATGCTGCAGCTGCCGCATACTGGCGGTACAGCTGAGTGCAAAACACTAGGCACCAACAGTGCCTTGGGAGCCCCTCCTTCCTGGGGCTCCTCTCTCAAGGAAATTGCGCTAGTGGTCCCCTGCAGGCCCCACTCATCAAGGGGGAGGGAAACCAGCACCTGGCTCCCCTTCCTCTCTCCTGGCCCATTGTGGAATAACGCTCTCACCCTCACGGTGACCGGAGCTAATTAATGGGAAGCTCAGCCCCCCTCACCGTTCCTTGGGGGCTGAGCAGTTCTGCTTGCAGCTGTCGGCTGGAACACACGGGAGCTGGGAGGGCTCCTATCTCTCACTGGCTCCGCTCTCAGTGGACTGCCTCTCCGTCAAGGTTTTCACTTGGGAAAAAGCAGGGACTGGCAGAAAGGAGCACGCAAGGCTCCGGGCCTTAACTGTGACTGCTGGTTGAACCCACGAGGCTCCGTCTCTTTCCAAACACCGGTCTCGCTCTCCTGCTGCAACACACAAGGCTCCTTGCTTCCTGGATAGAGCCCCGCCCCGATCAGGCCTCCCACTGCCTGTGTTCTGCTTGGTTTCTCATCGGATAAGCCTCATCTCTGGCCAGGCATCAGAAGCCTGACTTCCGGTTTTGCTCGGTATGAGCAGAGCTGGTGCCCGTCTTCTTGGGGTTTTCGGCAAGGAAAAGGCAATCAAGGAGTGCCCGTCATGCACTCGTCAGGACAAAGGTGGAGCACCCTTCTCGGGCTCATAGAAGCACACAGGCCTCTCCTCACCATCATGGGAACACCACCCACAACCAGACACCAGCAGCCTGGCTTGCCGGTCAGTGGTTCTTCTGTCACAACACAACAGCGCCTTCCCAGCTTACAAGTTGGAGCTCCCTCCTCGGGCTCCCAGGGATAATAAAAGAACGCAGCACTCATGAGGCGCTAGGACCCAAGTTTAAACAGGGGTTCCTCCTTGTCAAGCAGTCATGCAGCAACACAGCTCCAAGAAGGTACACACCTTACATGGGGTCACAGCCCCAATATTTATACTAGCCAGGTCTTTGTTCTGCCTTTCTTGGGGCTCCAGTCCAAACCAGTTCTAAGGGGCACTCAATATTGTATTTACAGAGCACAACATTCTCCTTTGACATTGCAGGTCCTGGCCCCAGACAAACCACAGGGGGCGGAGCCAGCATCGTATAAGGCAGGCACAGACCTATTCAGGTTAAGGGACTACTCCTCCCACTACTCCCAATGCAGATCTGCCTATTCAGCCTAGCACAGTCTCACTAGCCGCTGTCACTCCTGAGCCAGACATGCAATACACATCAGGCAGGCATAAAGACACATAGCACACAGAAATGCCAACTTCTAAAAGTGGCATTTCTAAAATAGTGCTCATAAATATGCGAACACCATTACACAGCATTTATTATTACCGTTCCAAACATACCAAATGTAACCATGTGGCTCCTCTCATAACAGTCAGTCAGTCAGTCAATTAGCTTTATTTCAATAAAAAGAGATATCTTAAAAGCATTACAAAACAGTAAACAAAAAACAAATACATTAATAACCATTGGCTAAACAGTTGAGATAAAATATTTTTCCAATAAATAGGATAAAAAAGATCCTAATACAAGACCACAGTTAAACAATAATTTTTAGCCGTTTAAGTCTAATTGACCACGCCCAGCCTAGATATTTAGCCATACCACATACAATCAATGGACAGGTATCTGACATTAAAATTCGCAGAGCGACTATATGGTGTCTTGTCGCCAGCCCCCTACATAGTGGTTTTAGCTACCTAGATCTTGGGGGTTTGTAGGCCGGGCATTCAAATAAAAAGTGGGCAACAGTCTCCACTCTAGATGTGCAAAATATACAAAAAGGGACAGTCTGCCCCGGGATTTTCCAACGGGCCGTCAATTACCTCAGGGGGAGCAGGCCCACCCTAAATCTAAAATACAGGGCTCTATCGAGGGGCTTTGAGATCAAATCCAGGTAAGGATCGTATTGGGGCAAATCCTTGATCTTAAGGAACTCCATAGTTGTTCTACATTCCTTAGGGTTGGAATTTAGATTGTTGTCTCTCCACTGCCAATAAATGGTCTTAAGGGCAGCTTTCGGAGGGGCACTTCTGGAAGACCATGAGTCTCCTAAGCCCATGTCTTCAAGCAGGAATTTGACATTACTAAGCCACCCAATTTTAGACCATCCCGGCATCGACAGCACCTCTGAGAGCCCCTCTGCCTAACTAGCGAGTTCGGGAACCCTCCAAAGACGTGGCCATAAAAGTAACGGATGAAGGCGGGCCTGGTCTCCAATTGGGCAGCAACCCATGTCCAACTGCAGAAGTAACCTTGCAGTACTCTGAGGGAGAGACATCAAATCCTTCCGGAATTTGTTCTCTGATCTGGAAAGGAGATCGATCTTATTTGCACCCCAGAGTTCTGCCCCATATAGTGCTGCACTTACTCCTCTCGCTTTGTAAATGTCCAGGACAGGGGCAATAGGTTTGAATGAAGAAGAGCGCTGCTCCTTAAGAAGTGCCCCAGCGACCCTTTTGTGGCCCAACAACAGTTTTTGTAGATGAGAGCTCCACTGATAGAGTCAGACAGGCGGATTCCCAAATAGTTGAATTCCTTGACTCTTTCCAGGGGCACGCAATTCAATACTGGGGGACAGCCAAGCTTCCTCGGCGGATTCAATACCAAGTACTTAGTTTTTTCGGTATTGATTTTTAGCCCCCTGCTGGAACAAATGGTCTGGAAGTTATTGAGGAGGATTTGTAGGCCCATAGGTGACTATGAGATGAGGAGGGTATCGTCGGCGAATAGGAGGGTTGGTATTTTCTTGGCCGCCAGGGACGGAGCGTCAGATGGTTTGCTCAAAAGATGCTCCACCACTCCGTTCACATACAAGGAGAACAGAGTGGGGGCAAGAACACATCCCTGGCGGACCCCCCTGTTCACAGTAATTTGGGTGATCTTTTGGCCCTGAGTGCCCCACCTCACCTGGGCAAAGTTCCCCATATGCAACTTCATCAATAGGGACAAGATGTAATCCGGAATCCCTAGGTCAGCGAGAAACCCCCATAAGCGGTCTCGCGGCACCAGGTCAAAGGCAGTCTTTAAATCGATGAAAGCGAGATAAAGACTGCCCTTGCCTAAAAGTACCACCTTCCAATAAATAAGCATTAGTCTGAAGACCTGCTCAATGGTGCCTGTACCAGACCTAAAGCCTGCCTCTCATAACAGGAATTACTACTGAAACGCTCATCAGGGAATCCCCAATGCATTCCTCTGCGAGGGCAGCCCCACAGTAGTGAGAAACCAAAATGGCTGTTCGTCACTACCACGACATGCCACACAGTTAAGGCACATGTCCTACCTTCTACCTTCACCGCACCCTGTCCATAGGGCTAGCTAGGGCCTACCTTAGGGGTGAATAATATGTAGTAAAAGGGGAGTCACAGACATGGCAACCACTTTATGTGACACGTCACAATGGGAGTAAACTACGTGTGCAGGCCCTGCAATGGCAGAGGCCTGAGACAGGTTTGAAAGGCTACTTTGGTGGGCGGCGCAAGCAGCGCTGCATACCCACCAGTAGCATTTGATTTACTGGCCCCGGGTATATGAGAGACCACTTTACTGGGGACTGATAGGTAAATTAAATACGGCAAACAGGTGTAGACCAATCTTACCATGTTTACCACAGAGAGCATACACACTTTACACTAGAGGCAGTGATAAAGTGCCCAGAGTCCTAAAACCACCAACACCAAGTCAGAAAAAAGACTAGGAGGAAGGCAAAAAGTTCCGGGTTGATCCTGCAAAAAGGGCAAAGTCCAACACCAATGTACTGGGGGTATAGGCAGAGGCAATAACTGACCTAAAGGCATCTTATGTGAACTTATACCTCGAGTGCAGTTAGCTACAAATCGCTATGCATCCTTGGAAACATACGGTCACCAAAAGTGGCTTTGTAGTAAATATATGGTTTTCTTGTCACCAGGATGCCCTGCAAGTAAACTTGTATGACACCACTCTAAAGTCTTCTGGTGTAGAGCTGGTATTGGTAAATAAAGCCCCTGTTTGACATGTGTAAGACAATCCTTAACTTCTGTGGGATAGAGTTGTAAGGGATACTGTGCTTCTTCCATTGTTGCTGGTTCCTGTAGCACTAATTATAGGAATTCAGTACTGGGTGTAAGGGCCCATTGTACCTTTTTGGGGGGAATGATTAACAGAGACTTCTGTCACTCTTCAGTGACTGTATGTCCGAACCCCAACCATTTCCCTTTTAGCTATGCTTTAATTACCAATGAACAAGGGGGTACCTACATTGAACTTCTAACCCGTGTAAAACAACAAGCAATTATTACCCCAAAAAATAATTACAGACTTTGAAGAAGCTATGATCCATTCTATGCTAAAAGCATAATCCCACACAGCCATACAAGGCTGTTACCACTTCAACCAAAGCATATGGTGTCACCTACAAAAATTGGCACCTAGGGCCTTATTGAGAGTTTAGCAGTGCCTGTGGCCCGACCGCTTCGATCTCGGCGGTCTGAATGCTGTATTATGAGTTGTGAGGATTGCTGTTAAATAGAGCTATGGCTGAAACACCGACGCCGCTAGACATCTGACCACTGCCGGGAATGAGGTCAGGGAAAAGCAGCTGCCATGACCAGTACAGAGAAGTTTTCACTGCCGTCCATATTACGAGTTGGCTTTTTGACGAGCTGACGGTGGAACTGCCAGCTTCAAGTCAGGGGAACTGAAAGATTTTAGGTGCATACTCACCCCTTTCTTGTTTTTTCGGTCAGAGTTCAACATGGATTCCTTTCTTCAGGACACCTCTTCACAGCAGAATCTTCCCCTGAGGATTACGACCCTGTTCTTGGTGATGTACAAGTGAATCCTTAATATACCAAATATCTATTGCCTGGATTGCCAACATATAGACCTGACTCAGGCAATGGGTAGGTGGCATTTTTCCACATGTATCATGCATATCCAACAAATATGCAGTAGAAATGCTCACACAGGCATCGATATATATATGGAAAATTGATACTGTATCCTGCAAATGGTAATAGCTAGAAAAATAATTAAACACATTTTTTAAATAGTTATTACATTTCCTATTTAATGGTGAAATCAGAATTTTTCTAGCTATTATGAAAAAGTAGCTTTTGAAAATGTACAATTGCCCTGGCCGAAGTCCCTATAATCTAAATCTGCATTTGCTACCTGTTAGACATGGGTTTTAAAGCCAGTTTATCCCCAGATTTTTTGCTTTGTAGCACTTATGTTTCTGACTTGTTTAAGTTGGTTTTATGACTCTGGGCACTTTACCACTGCTGATCTGTGCTAAAGTGCATATACTCTTCATGTACATTTTATGTATTCATTGGTGTTTCCATAATTGGGTGATCTGATTTACTAGTCAATCCCTAGTACAGTGCTCTGTGTGTGCCCAGGGCCTGTAAATAAAATGCTGCTAGTGGGCCTGCTGCACTGATTGTGCAACCCACATAAACAGCCTATAAATGTACCTCAGGCCAGCCATCGCAGAGCCTATGTGCAGTCTAGTACAGCTATGTCGACTTGAAAAGTGCACCCATTTACCAGGCCTTAACCTTCCCTTTCCTTACATGTTAGGACCCCCTAATGTAGACTGAAGGTACCCCTGTGGACAAGATGCAGTGTATGTGACAGGTAGGACATGCCCTGGTGTGTGTGGCATGTTAGTGAAATACTGGCAATTTAGTTTTTCACTATTGTAAGGCTATCTGTTCCCATAGGATATAATGGTGAGGTTGCTTATAACATCTTATAAGCATAACTTCCCTTGGGATCCAGATAGGAAAATAAAGTTCAGTGTGCCCGAACTCAGAATGTTAAAACACATCTTTTATTGGGGTGATTTTCACATTCTGTGTTTAAAAATACCACTTTTAGGTATTTTCTTGCTTAACCATCCAGTGTGCCTCTCCTAGGATGTGTATTGGCTGCCTGGCTTTGGAGTGACAGGGGCTGGGGATATTCAGTGGCTCCAGAGAGTCTGGATGAGTCAGCGCTAGGCTGAATAGGCCTGGTCTGCATTTAGAGTGGTGGGAGGAGTAGCACCTGCATCTGAATCGGGCTTTGCCTGCCTTCCACAATACTGGCTCCACCTTCTATGGTGTGTCTGCCAGGGTTCACACTGACAATGGAGGTTGTTGTGCACTTGCAAAGTGCTCCCCAGAACTGGTATGGACTGGGCTCAGAGCCCTGGGCCAGGAGAGAACAAAGAGATTTACTGTATAAAAAGAGGGGCCCAGACCCCAGACTTTTAGATCACTGCTGAACGAAGGAACCTGCCAGGAAGAAGAACCAGAAAAGCTGGAGGAGGCGTACTACCCCCGTGCTGTGTGCAGCTGTGGTTGGCCTGCAGTGGTTGCTCCTGTCTTGGGTGGGACAGGACTGCTGTGCTTTCATCACCCTGCTGTTAGAGTTGTCTCCAAGGGCTTAAAGTAGAGCTTGCCTCCTGTTGGAAGTCTCAGAGATAGAAAAGACTTCAGAGATCACTTCTGGGAAATCAAGTGGAACCTTTGCCAAGGAGAAGAGCTGGAGAAACTTAGGAGGAATACTGCCCCAGTGCATTTTGCTGTCGGGGTTGGCCTGCAGTGGCTACTTTCTGGCAAGGAAAGGGAAAAAGGACTTTGATGTTTGCTGTGTCCCCTGCTTGAGGAAGATCTCCAAGGGCTTAAAGAAGAGCTTGCCTCCTGTTCTGAAGTCCCATGGACACAAAGACCTCACCCCCAGCTCCTCTGCATTTCCTTGCTGGGAGTTCTGACCTGCCTGGAAGTGCCTGTAGCTGTTCTGGGCCTCTGGAGGTTATTTTGACTGTTGGGAGCTGAACAACCAATGCCACAACAAGAAGCATGATGCATTTGCACCTGTTTCCAATGCATCACCCAAGAAATCACTGCAGCGCCTGCCCGCAGCTCGAGAAATGGCTGCACGCCTCATCGAGTGCACCAATCTCCGAAGTACGAGATCATTGCACTGATTCTTATGCAAGCCCTGCTGTGCAGCTGCAAGAACCCATGCATCGTCCCGGATCGTCGCATCGAAGCGCCAGGTCTGTTGCATCGTTGGGGGATGCAATAAGAAACCAGTAGCTTGGTTTTAATATGTAAGGTCAGACAGCATGGGCTCAGCACTGTATCCTACACTGACGACACCCAGCTCATCCTCTCACTCACGAAGAACCCCAAAGACACCATGACAAATGGATCCCCCCGACTGCCAGAAAACCATCACCCATGCACTCAGAACCAGCAGACTTGACTACGGCAGCGCCCTATACGGCGGTATCAACAGGACCCTTCTACACAAACTCCAAACTATCCAGAACGCTGCAGTCAGACTCATCTTTGGGACACCACGTCACGAACACATGACCTAACACCTACAAGACCTCCACTGGCTTCCTGTCGAGAAGAGTCACCTTCAAACTCCTCACCCATGCCTACAGATCACTCAACAACATCGGACCCAAATACCTCAACAAGAGATTATCCTTCCACGTACCCAAGAGAAACCTCCACCCCCCCAACCTCGCCTTGGCAAAAGTCCTCCGCATGTGCAGAAACAGAACAGGAGGTAGAGCCTTCTCCCATATCACAGCTAAGACCTGGAAAGAGCTCCCTGTGAACATCAGGCGCTCCCCAAACCTGCACATGTTCAGGAAGGACCTCAAGACCTGGCTCTTTGACTGAACCGAAGCTGCCCCCCAGCACCTTGAGACCCTCACGGGTGAGTAGTGCGCTCTACAAACCCCTGAATGATTGATTGATTGGTTTTCTGATGGGTTTTAAGTGGACTCAATGTATTGTTTTTTATTTAGAAAGTTAGCAACTCCATATATTTTTTATGAAATCTCCTTTTAATAATTTACTTATGAAATCTTTTGTAAAAAACCTTTTTAAGATGGGGTGGTATAGGTATTTTGGATATTGTATGGTTTTGATTAAATGAAACAATAAAAACTTTCACAGTAAGAAACCAATGCATCACCTCCCCACACAGTAAGAAACCAACGCCTTTACTCCTCCCCAGTAAGGAACCGACGCATCACCTCCCCTGCTCAGCAGTAAGAAACTGATGCATCACCTCCCCGGGAGCAAGGAGCTGACTCATCACCTTCCCTGCGGCCCTTTTTGTTTGTGTGTGCGACGCATCCAAGGTACTTTGTATGAAAAGCTTTGCAACTGCAATTTGCCTAGAACTGAACTATTGCTACCATTTGAAATTCATATTTTTATTACTGTGTTGTGGATTTTTGTTGTTTGGTCTTGTTTGGTTTAGGTAAAGATTACTTATTTTTCTAAACTGATGTGGTGTCCATATGTAGTGTTTTCACTGTATTACTGTATGTGTTCACAGATGCTTTACACACTGCCTCTGAGGTAAGCCTGTCGTGCCAAGCGACCAAGGGGGTGAGCAGGGGTTATTTTAGAAGTGTATTCCCCTTACCCTGACTATGAAAAAGGGTCCCTACTTGGACAGAAATACCTACCTCTGCCAACTAGACACCCCCATTTCTAACACTATCCAACATCTGTCAGCCAGCAATAAGCATTTAAAAGGGCATGAATGAGGTGTGAATTTGCTCGTATGAGCAAACAATACTCTGACCTAAATGGGAAAAGATGACTCTTCTGAATCTGACAGAATATGTAAGGCAATATGGGGGGGATACATTTTTACATTAAAGTGTCAAATGGTGTTTGAATGTCACATCCTGCTTGACAGGTTGCCTGTGGCTTTTCATATGACTCTTGGGGCACTCTTCAAAGAGGCTTCCCTTGGCACTGGCAAATGTTATCTGACATTTTGGCAGGTCCCTTCTTTTGTCCCCTACTACCCAGTAAAGTTCCAATCACAATGGGGTTTCTTTTGACATTACAGTGCCACAGCCTGTTTAACAGGTCTGCTGGGTTTACATATATGTCTGGTTGCTTTGAGATCCTCTTTGTTCTATCATACTTCTGTCTCCAAAGTTGTTGTTGTAACATGGACTTCCTAACACTGACTTTTAGTGTTAGATGTGGAAGACACCATGATTGCCTGTGCTCCCCATCCACACCCCAGTACTCAGAGCCGAAATTTAGTGTGGCCAAAGTCTGCCATCTTGAAATTACCCAAAGTGGGTAGAGTTCGCCCAGGGAATCTTTACAACAATGGTTAGTGCCTCCCCAGGGGTCATTCTCACCCGCTATCTCGTGGCAGGCATAAATGCGGCATCTCCACTTGCCCACTTTGGAACAATCCTGGACTGGTGGAACATAAGAAGCAGACTGAACTTGCTGTCTGATACCTGAGAAGAGCATTGAAGAAAACTGAAGTTCTCTTTCTGGGAACCACCCCCGCTGCGTAGGACAACTCCCGGTGGCCCGCAACACTTGGACCCCCCCCACACCCACTGGAAATGCACATAACCTCTGCATCATCCTTTACTCTTCACTCTCAATCAACGCTGTCTCATCCTCCTGCTACCACACGCTCAACCTGCTTTGAAAAATCTTTAAGTGGTTCCTCACGCGTCCAGTAGAACTGTCTCTCAGGAGCTTGTCAGCATTAAACTCAACTAGGGTAACACACTCTATGCCAGAACTACCCAGAAGCTCCAAATGAAATTGCATAGAACCCAGAACGCCACTGCAAGACTTATCCTGGACATTCCCTGCTGCAGCTTCATCGCCGGTCACGTGAGAGACCTCCACTGGCTCCTGATCAACAAAAGAATCACCTTCAAGCTCCTTACACTCACCTACAAGGCCCTCTACAACATTTGACCTGCATACCACAACCACCGCCTCTCCTTCTACACTCCCACCAGAGACCTCCTCTCCGCCAACCGGGCCCTGGCCACTATTCCATGGACCTACAGGACCACGTCCGGAGAAAGATCCCTCTCCTACCCAGCTGCAAAGACCTGGAACTCTCTTCCTCCTTAATCACAGGCAATCACTCTCACTGCCTCAATTCAGGAAGGACCTCAAAACCTGGCTCTTCGACTGAACTGGTTCCTCGACTGAACTGCAGAACTCCCCCCCACCACCTTGAGACCTTCATGGGTAATTAGCCGTGCTCTATATGAATCCTGATTGATTGATTTGAGAAGACTCCCCCTCTTGTACCCAGGACAAAGAAGTGGACTCTAGGTATCATAAGGGTGACCTTCAGATAATGCTACAAGGACAGAACAAGCTACAAATGCCCAGCTGACCAGTGGCTGTTGGATCTGGACTGGGCCCTACTCTTGGCCTCTGCTTGCCACCATGTGAGTCTTTAAGTGCCTCCCTTGGGAGGCTGTAGAAGTGTACTTCTGTGGTGGATTGGGACCGAGAGGACTAATGCCAGAAGGTAACATCTGTGTCCTGGATGAACCTGCTTACTGTATCTGACCCATCCCCCATCGCACTCAGCATCAAATTGTGCCAAGGTCCTATTCTACCACAACTATTGAGCATCATTCATACTTTGTTCTGCTTGGAACTATTTCTACTTAAAATTTTAAAATGTCACATCTCTGGCTTCTCTTATTGTTTTTTTGGTCATTTCAGCATCATCTTGTTTATTCACTTTTGCTCTAGCTTTCTAAGTTGTCTTGGGATGTGTATTATTTTGCATTTCAATTATATTACTATTTTAGTACTTTATTATTACTTCACATGTTGCCTTTAAGTTAAGCCTATGTGCTCTGTGCCATCGCTAACAAAGGGTTGATTGAGCTTGGGTTTATTTAGTGACTTCTGTGGTTCACCTTGGCATGGATTGTGTTATTTGAAGGGAGTACTTGACCCCTCAACTAATAAACCAATTTCTTACAGTATAGCACTGACATTGTTGGGTCACACTTTAATTTGGTGCTTAACACTCAAATTTGTGTACAGCAACCCCTAGCATATTTTTGCTTACATTTTTATGAATTTACTTTATGAATCAGGCACTTAGTGCACATTTACAATTTTTTCACATAACATGACCCCATATTGTGTGAAAGAGTGAGATTAGAAATGCTCCATAAGGAGCCTTTCTGCTCTTTTCATGCGCTGGTACACTGTGTTTTGCCTAGCACCAACACAGACACCACTGCGAAATAGTGCAAGGGTGCCTGCATTACAGGCAGAATTGTTCTTGTGCAGGAAGGGACATATTCTTCCACAAAACCAATCTTTGAGGCGTATCCCTCTTTCTATGTGTGCTGCAGAAGGCAGTAAACATGAAAAAAGGACGTACACGGAGAAGATATTTGTCCTCGTTCTGCCTCTGTTGGGCAGGCACACAATTTGTCTCCAAACCCAGGCTTATGAGTCTTCATAAATCTAGGTTTCTGTCAAATACATCAGTGGGGCATGTTGGGCAGGCACACCATTTTGGTGCAAACCCAGGCTTATGAGTCTTCATAAATCTATATTTCTGTCAAAATACATCCGTGCATGTGAACACCAATTCTTCACCCATAGAATGTCTACACGATGCCGTGTTACATTACTTTGTATTTACTAAGCCTTGCTAAGCCACACAAAGTGAGTTTGCATGTGGCGCAATCTCAAAGCAAACTCACAGTAAATCTGGGCCTATGTGTTTGAGTATCATGAGAGATCAAGAGAGATGCCCAGACATGATATATTTTGCCTGCTTCTTTTCTTAATTTTTTGTTTGACTCTGAACATAAAAACGGTCACCATGCTTATGCCTCATAACAAAGTATCTTGATGTACACGTTTAGGAGGCATAATTGTAACAAACATATTTCATATTAGGATCTCTCGCGGCTGTTCTCAAATACCAGATATTTCTCACAGCATCATTGCCAGAAATTACTGGGCGAGTGATGATGAATGCATGCATTTGCCAATCATTTCTGGCTACGTGTCTGACAGCTAAACCAGAGAAGAAATGACAAAATGACCAGTTTTAAAAATCTCACTGCATCATCTTTAAGGGCTGTCCACAGAAGAATTGCTTCCACTGCCATTTATTTGTATTTTGCCGGAATGTTATCGATCGGCGTCTTTGTCTGCTGTGTGTTTCATACGTGTGGAGAGATTTAATTTTGATCTTTCTTTCAAGAATTTTGCCTGGTGGTTCCAATACATCATGAATACAGATAGATTGCATTGTGACCCGTTTCTTAGTGGAGATGGCAAGAATTTCATTTCTGCACTGTTTTGAATTCAGAATACCCATAATTAGTTACTACTGTGCAAAATTAAACTTTGTAAAATTGTTCCATCAACAACCGCCTAATGATTTCACAGCTTCTCTATCAATATGTCAATTGAACATTGTTTCCATTCAGCATATGTTTAGATTTACTTCAATGCGGCATGCACTATTTGTGTAGTCGTTGTCACTAAAATTGTCATTATTATTTTTTACCTTGCGCAGGTTTTGTTGTTATTTCTATATTTAACCTTTTTAGCTACAGTTGAAAATAAGTATGCTTCTCCGTAGAAGGGGTCACAATACCAGGGTTGTTGCAGCGGGAAAAATTGTATGGTTTGTTTATTAAAGCAAAATGTGATATTATTGCAGGTGCTAATCAATGTACAAATCCTGCACCGGGTATCACGGCTGCGCTGATTTTTCGATTACGTTGACTGTAAAAGTCATATGTTAAAGTGGTGGAGTTGGTCAGGCTGTATGACGCTATGTCCAAGTCTAACATATTGATTATATCGACCTACATCAGTATTGCATTCGGTATCGCCTGCCTCTGCGTCGTGGTAACTATCTTAATCTGTTTTACTTCATGTTGGGCAGCTCATCCTATTTACCATGGGGTTCATGTTTTCCTATACTTAGTTGGCAAAGTTGTGGTATCGATCTGTAGCGGATGTGATACGGTTGTCAGTGGTAACATGTATGTTATACTGGAGAGAGTTGTGCATGTGAGACAGTTGTCAGTGGTAACATGTATGTGATACAGTAAAAAGTAGTGCATGAGAGACAGTAGTCAGTGGTAACATGTTTGTGATGCAGTAGAGAGTAGTGCATGTGAGACAGTTGTCAGTGGTAACATGTATGTGATACAGTAAAAAGTAGTGCATGAGAGACAGTAGTCAGTGGTAAAATGTATGTGATACACTATAGAGTAGTGCATGTGAGACAGTTGTCAGTGGTAACATGTATGTGATACAGTAGAGAGTAGCTCATGGGAGACAGTTGTCAGTGGTAACATGTATGTGATACAGTAAAAAGTAGTGCATGAGAGACAGTAGTCAGTGGTAAAATTCCTGTGATAGAGTAGGGGTATACAATCGAGCATCCCCTGTGTTTGGGCCATTTCACAGCTAATGATATGAGAGAGCATTGCACACACTTAGGTGGCCTGTCTTGCTTGGATAGAGCACAAACTAGCAATGTGGCCTCTACGTCTACGATTTTAAAGGATTGAATATTCACGTGCATTACATTCTTACCTGATTCCTGTATTCCCTTCCTTTCACTCACACATTGGCAATGTTTCAAAGCAAAACATGATCGACGATGACACAGGGAAAGTGGAGGTTCAGCAGAGTGAAGGTTTAAGAAATGTTTTTTATTTCATTTCACAGGGAAAAGGAAATGAGCTACAAGAGAATGATGTCTCGTCTTAGGGGTGTGGCTACCATTTATTTATTTATTTATTCCATTTGTATGGCGCAACAGCTACCCTGAGGGTTTCCCGGCGCCTTGGATCAAAACATAAACCAGGTGGAGTGGACTATGAATCTTAATTTTGGTCGAAGAGCCATGCCTTGATACCTTTTCGAAATGTAATATAATTAGGTTCCAGTCGTAGTTTTAGTGGAATTGAGTTCCATAAAGCTGGTGCAGATATCGGAAGGAGCGTCCGCCCATTCGTGCTCATTTAAATCTCAGAACAACAAACTTCGCCAAATGTGTTGATCTAAGATTACGGGCTGGGATGTATTTCTGAACCAGCTTACATAGGTACGCTGGGGCTTCTCCGGTGTTTATCTTGAACATATAACATAACGCTTTAAACTTGGTTCTGTTGGCCATTTTGAGCCAATGTAAATTGCGTAGATGTTCAGAGATATGCGCCCTCCTTGGTAGTTTTAGAAGCATCCTCACTGCTGAATTTTGGACGATCTATAGCCGTCGTATGGTTTCTTTATTGGCACCAAGGAGAAGAATGTTCCCATAATCCAGCCTTGAGCCAATCAAGGTCTGTACTACAGTTCTTTGTGCGCCTACCATTGGTGCACCAGATAGTGGCATGGGTCCCACCCCCCTGAGAGGCCCATTGAATCCTGGTATTTGTTGTGTTTTACCACTCCAACAGCAGTCAAAGGGGCCATTTTACTTGTTTGTTGCTAGTGGCGGTTGCTACAGAATAATACGGGTAGGGTGGGGGTGCCCTCCTTTTGTCCACGATGCATGGAAGCAGGAAGCACACAGACTCCCAGACTCCCCTAGCCAATCACGACACTGCTTTCACCAGAATGTAAATGCAACACTAGTACCCCTTCTACCATAGATTTCTTTGTTATTTGATTAGATGTATAAACCATATATGTCCAGATGAGCAATTTATGCCCTTATTATTTTGATTCTGTGTGTTACCTAACCTTGCTTCCTACTCTTTTACTAGGTTTTCTTACATATGTACGTGTCACTTGGTTTGTGTATCCCAAATCTGTAAACAACATATGTGTAGGCTACACAATATAACATAAACATACATATAACACTAGTAGATTTCGTTATCGTTTCTTTTATGCTTTTTTCGATCATACTTATTGTTTAAAGAAATGTTGACATTGTGTGTACAATTAACTCATCATGCAAATTAATTAATTAATTAATACTAGACACTCTACTACATATATAGATTCAACATACATAATCATTACACTTACAAGTGTCCAACTGATTGCATTCATGCAGAGACTAATAAGGGACTAACGATTATTTAAAAATAAATTATTTTATGGTCCCCTCAACTTTATAATTCTCTGGCACTTATGTGGTTAAGGAAATGATTCAGGATGTCTTTGCACGATCGTCGTGGAGTGTAACTCAAGTCATTCCTGCCCCAATCCTAAATCAACTTCTGAAGGGTATGCGTTCTCTGGCCAATATGACAGTACACCCATGTGTTTCCACCTACTCACCGGGTCTGTTTTATATTTGTGAAGATCTTCCTCCGGGTAAGATGTATGCTTTTTTTGGACACTACATATAAAATAAAGTGAAAACGTGTATGGATGTAAATTCGTTGTCTTTGTTGTCTCTGTGTTTTACTTAAAATCACATACCAATCTTGTTAGAGGAGGAAACTTGAATGAGGTCTAAAAATCCTTTTTCAGAGGTGTTTTGGTTGTCTCTGCAAAACAGAGGGAGCTCAAATCATTCTGCATTGAGGAAAAGGAAGGAAGGGGGGAGTTATTTTCTGCTTGGATAGATGTAAAAATAGGGCCGGGGAAGAGGGGGGAAATGGGGAAAGAAAGGGAAGGGGACGAGAGGAGAGTAGGGGAGGAAAGAAGGGGGAAGGGGAAAGTGACAGCAGGGTTGTGATTGGTCTGAGAGGCCTGGTTTACCCCTCAGACAGAGAATGGGAGCCTGGGACAGTTCTACACCCAGCTGTACAACACAACTGAGTGGAGAAATGCTTTAGTGCACATGATGGTTTGACCAGCCCGAAGACAGCCGGCCAAACTGTTATGCGCACATATGGTGCATCAGCCACGCCTCCCAGGGACACAGCCCAGCCCCACCCCACCCAGTACTAAAAGCCAAACTGACGCAGTAGGGAAAAAAACAAATATAATACTATTGCATTAATATCATTTTATTTTTCCTTTTTGCAAACGGTGCAATGCTCTTACACCTTAGCGGAGAAGCCTGCACTGTTTGCACCAAGATCCATGTCCTGCTGCTCAAGGTACAGTGCAGCTGAGTCCCCCAAATGCAAGTCTCATACAATTCCCTTCATACAGTCGCATTCTATCCACTTTTCAGCACGCTCCACATGCCACCCATTTTAAACTGAGGAGACATTTCACAAACTCACTCCCACAGAAGCCAACAGCAGAGATGCATCAAATTTTGCATTTACTGACTAAACTGACTGGAAGTTGATCTGATTTGTAGATAGTTGGCAATTTGTTTTAAGAGCTGCACTTCCAATCTTAAGAAATGTGTGGCCATCTTACTTCAAGTTTTATTTGATTACAGAACTCCGAAGAGGTCCACATAAAACCACAACATTACATACATGTAAACAAGATAAGAATCGAATTTACAATTGATTACACACAATAAAATATTCCACTCCATTATGAGATCAGACAATCATAAACAATATCCAAGGTTCAAAAAACATTTACTTGACAGGATTCCAACAGACAAACAACAGCAGCATGTTGTACAGAGCAAAATATAAAGTTACTTTCATGCCATCTATGCAGGGGTTTAGGAAATATATACAGAGAAGAAGAATTTATATATCTTGAGGACCATTTTTGCTCAGGCTATAGATTGCTGATGAACCGTATCATTTAGCCAGGAGGGGATTTAAAGGAAGCATGCCCGGACTCTACAGTAACAAAAAACGGCACACTCCATGCAGCAGATTCCATGAAATATAAACCTGTGCTTTGTTAATCAAACAGGAATCAATATCCGGATGGTAACCCTTCTTTAAATTACAGGCCTCCCTGCCCATATGAAAACTTAAGGACCAGGTGGCTTGTTTCAAAGTAGCTTTTAATTGGTGCGGCGTCAAAGTAAAAATTGAGGACTGGTCTAATTGCAACAAATCTACCACACTCATAAAATTGCTGTAGATGAAATAATTGTCTTTTAGACCATCTAACATTTCTTTTGCAACCAGAACTTGAGTGTACCATGGTCACTCTCTGCTAGACCCATGGCCCAATTCACTACCTCTGAGTGGTCTTTTGCCCAGGTACTTCTCAATCCAAATTCTAGGTAGGCCTGGTTGATAAATTCTGCACCATGTGTGGATTTGTCAGAGTTTTCTGCACTCTACTCTCTGTGGAGCTCGCAAAATGCAGAAAACTCTGCTCCATGGAGCAGAGTTTTTTCCCCGCTTGCGCTCGCCAATGGTAAGTTGCAGAACATGAGCTGCTACTCGGGTAGAATTTCTACCCGAGCAGCAGGAAGATCCGTGCAAACCGCTGTTCAAGCCGCAGCCCACTGCTTGCGGAACTCTGCTGAATTGTTTTGTCACTTGGCGGAGTTCCGCATTGTGAAACTCCTAGAACTCCACCAAGGCCGGATTCTAGCCTGGGGGCGGCCACAGAAAATGCCAGATTAACTGAGGCTAAGCTTCTAAGAATCTGACCTTCCTTAAACCGATGGGTATGGTGTGGTATGAAGGACTTAAGGTTCTACTTGTGCAAGGAGTGCTGTGAGCAAAACATAGTTGCTACAGTTCTTGAACTGCAGGTCCAAAGTATGATACTCTCTTTGGCATTCCAAATCCACTACAGTAGGAATCAGATTACTGGCCAATCGCATACTCATGGCCTGCATACTGAATTTCAGTTGCTAAGTTACATGCACAGTGAAATAGCATCCCATGGGTCCATGTCTGCGCGTATCCTCACCCATACCATATTATATGTGTAGGTTCCTTGCTATACAAAATACTTTTAAAGGGAGTGGTCTTGAAGTTAATATATTCACATCGGTCATCATGAGCCCCTTTCAGTCAGTAAAAAATTGAATTTTGGGTGCTCGAAGCGGTGAGGCAGGGAGACCCAATCAAGCAGTCATCATCGTGGACTCCAAGTCAAGACTTCCTTTCAGATTTTTTTTTCGGCTACAGGCAATCTGCTGTGAATAATGCGTAATTGTGTCTGAGATACTTTGTACCTTCTAGGTTTCAGAAGTTTTACTTCTGTTACCGCATTATAATATCCACTGCAGGCACAGATTTCGAAATGAGTTAAGAAAAAAGCGATAGCTGCATTACTGAGGAGACGAAAATAGAGAACACACATTTTGAGACCCACGACTTAGTGTTTCAGGAAGGTCATTTGTCCCGCAGACAAAAAAGGGATATTCTTTAAAACGTGCCCTTTTCCTTTGCACAGCATTATATTATTCAGGGAATCTAATTAACCTCTTTCCTGCACGTTGTTATGAAGCAGCAGGCGCTCTGTCCTTCACGATGTCCAAGGACACATGTAGAAAATCCTATTTCTCGTCTCATTCCACTTAACAATAGGCTTACAAGAGACTTCGACGTACTAACCAATGATCCCTGTCTTTCAAGAAGGATGCATCACTGCTTAAAATGTTTAGTAAAACTCAAATAATTACATATTTCAAATATGTGTGCGCCCACACCTCTCGCTGATTTGAATGGTATTGTTTTACTACTTTTATCAGGTGTTCCTTGTCTGAAAAGGCTTCAGAATATTAATTTCCGCAAACTATACATACCTTTCCTGTGAACCTTTTTTAATGAATGCTGCTTATTTTCTGGTGTGTGTGTGCGTGTTCCTGTGTGATCACCATCCACACTCTGACCCATCAGATTAGCAAGAACATTTAATTATGCATGGTTATTGCATAGATAGAAACACATTCATCCAAATATAAAAACATATATGTTCACCAAATACGTTTTCATGTAGTTGGGAAGGTACCTGTTTACAGGAGCTTTTAAGAATGCCAAAGTGCTGAGATTTTAAAAAAAAGAAACTGTCCAATAAAGAAACCCACATCAAACAAATCCAGGGGAAACCGGTGTGCGTTGGGGGACTCAGCAATTTTTACACCCAAAACATTACATCAACCGAACGGCCATATCTGATGAATCGGAGATAGATTTAAAGCTCAATTTCATGAACAAATGTATCGAGTTAATGCACCTCCCAACAAATAAGAATATCATTAAAACCGTCAATTTACTATAAGGGCCCAATTAATAGCTAAGTTCAAGAAATGCATACTCAACAATATTCTAAGTCCCAAATGGGCAGCAAAATCAAGAGAGAAACGAACAGCATCCATAAAAGCATCTATGGGCCATATGTAACGTGCATTTTATCAGGCGCAAATGGCCCAATTCCCAGAATCGAGTCGTTTGCCACCGGTAAAATGCATTTTGGTATGTATGAATTACAATATGTGATTCAGTTACCGATTGACAATTTGGAATTGTGAATACATACCGATTCGATATTAGGAAGGGGCATATTTAGGGAGTCCCTTCCTAAATGCCGAATCACAGCTGTATGTGACAATGTTTTGCAACTGAAATGCAGTCGCAAAACATTCACATTTTATGATCTACTACAAGTAGGTAAAAAAAATGTAATGTAACACATACTTATAGAGCGCGGCTGTCACCCAAACGGTATCCTGCCGCTTTGACCAAAACACTACCTACATGTGACATGCTTTACACAGCCCTTGGGAAAAGATGACTTTTAAGATCCTTCTTGAAAGACAGCAAGTCCTGCCTGCTCCTCAAAGACAGCGGTAAGGAATTCCAAAGTAGGTGGTAACCCATTCGCAAACGGCAAGGGGTCCCTAGAGGACCCCTTCCCATTTCGCAATCGTAGCAAAAACCTTTTTTAGAGCAGACAGTGGTCCAATGGACCACTGACTGCTCTTATAAAATGAAAAGTAAACTTTTCCTTTTTTAAATGCAACCCTTTTTCCTTTAAAAATGGGCTGCATTTAAAAAAAACAGATGATTCCTTTATTTAAAAGCAATCACAGATATGGTCGTCTGATGACCCCACCAGGCCACCATCCCCGTAATTTTAACGATTCCTAATGGGATGCAAAATGCAACTTGCCACATTATTATTCATGAGGCAGGTCGATTTGCGACCCACTAGGAAGCACTAAATGAAACCTAAGCACTTTAATTTATTAAGAATAGGGATTACCTAATTGTCATTCGCTGAGAATCGCGATTACATATTGCGATTCGCAGAGAATCGTAATTAGGTAATCGATATTTCCAGTAATGATACATATGACTCTAAGTCTTTATGCTCACCTCCACAATCAAGGATTTTTATAGATAATTTTTCCACGTGAAATTACTAAAGCTTTAGATTCATCATAGTATGGTCAAAGGTTTTATATTCTCAGCAAATAAGAATACAGTTTTATTAAGTGTCATATTGTCTTAACACCTAAGCGGTATCCTACTACATGAATATTGATTCTGCCTACTCTATGCCAGTGTCATCCAGTGATTTTTGAATAAAGAAAATACTTGAAGAATAGCAAGCTTTTATGGATAATTAGGGTACAGTGAACGGAAGGACCTTGAAGTAAAGTTACAGTTCTATTACTGTTTGGGGACGATTTATCAAGAATAGCAAGGACAATGCAATGGAAATAAATAAACATGATCCTGTGTACTGTAGAAATAACAAACAGTTAAATGTGCAGGGGGAAGGCAGGAGAGACATCCATTTTAAAAACATGGCTGCGAGGCCCAAATTGAGTCCTAGTGTGAGAAATTGGGTATTGGTTGAGGGGGTGGTAGCCCCACTCAGGCAAGAGCTATAATCACTGTCGGGATGAACAACAAAAGTCACTAAATGAAACTATGCTTAACCCTCATGTAGCTTGGCACAAAAGCAGCTGGGCTTAGCTTGGAGGCAATCTGCAAGGTATTTACTCAGCCCGCAAACAGTAAGAAAGTAAAACACAAGACAACCCCAAAATAATTAGGAAACAAAGTAAATGTGTAAATAAAATAATTCCAGAACAACAAAAATCCAATCAGTAATATTGAAGCTATTCAATTTTAAAGTTTCTAGTGAACAATAGCCCCTATAACCACAAAGCGTCGCTTGCTGTCATCTGGTCATGCTAGATAGAGGGAATGTCACAAGTTCAGGCTGACTGCAATAGAGCACAGACTGGATAATGGGAGCAGATTAGTCCTGTTGAAAAGCTACCTTCTAAGTTGTTACCTAGAGAGATGCTATTAAACACCCTAATCAACTTTCCTTGTCCTACATCTGACAATGTAGAGGACTATACTGCTTTTTTCCACAAATGGCTCTTAGAGTGTCTTGAGAGTTCGATCCCGACCAAGACACAGAACTCTGCCAATAAAAGGACCTCTGCCCCATGGTTTACTCCGCAGCTAAAAAAAGCTAGACAAGATCTTAAAAAAGCTGAAAGAGCTTGGAGACGATCTTACGATCATTCTGAAATGCAGCATTTTAAGACACTGACTAGAGCCTACCATAAATCAATCTGGGCTGGGAAAAAAGCTTACCTGGAATCTAGAATAAATGAGGCGGAGCATTCCAGTAAAGAACTTTTTAGGGTGGTTAAAGATTTTACTTCTTCCTCTGCTTACACCCCTATTCATATGCACTCTGAATCCTGGTTGAGGGATCTGGCTGTATACTTTGTACAGAAAATTACTACTATTCAAGATTCCCTCTCTTCCACTTTCCAGCAGCAACCTGTGAGCCTGGGGTGTCCTCTGTTGTGTGATTTTCCCCCACTGGATCATGCAAGCTCTTTTGACATCCTGTCCAACCTTAAATCTGGATCTCCACAGGATCCGTGCCCGGCCAAGTGTTTAGCGAACTTGGCACCTGTGCTAAATGACTTGGTCAACCCCATTTTAAATATGTCACTCTCAGCTGGGGTAGTTCCAAAGGCCTGGAAGAGCGCCATGATCCTGCCACTCCTGAAAAAACCAGCACTCGACCCTCTAGTCCATGCCAACTACAGACCTATTTCCTTACTCCCGGCTCTAGCGAAAGTGACTGAGAGGTTTGTTCACAGATCAATATCTAATTTCATCGAGGAAAATGATCTGTTGCATAACACCCAATCCGGTTTCCGTGCGAATTTCAGCACGGAAACTGCGCTCCTCGAAGTCACAGACGCCATCCGGGAGGAGTTGGATGCTGGAAGAAAGGCGGTATTGGTCATGCTTGACCTGTCGGCGGCATTCGACACCGTTCCCCATGCGCTTCTCCTCGCTAGACTCTGGGACTTTGGCCTGCAGGGAACGGTGTGGAGGTGGCTTAAATCCTTCTTAGCCGACCGCCGGCAGACAATCTGGGCTCCTCCTTACTCCGCCGAGATGCCGCTGCTAGAAGTGGGGGTTCCCCAAGGATCCATCTTGAGCCCCCTCCTGTTTAACATCTTTATGGCTCCTCTGGCAGCGGTCGCGGAGTCTTTCGGCGCCCGGATTGTCACCTATGCCGACGACACCCAGCTCCTGTTTGTGAGCAACAGGAATGGTCTGTTTAACGACGATCAGGTCAGAGGTTGTCTGAGTGTGGTTTTCGAGTGGTTTGGACACCATGGACTGAAATGCAACTCAGACAAGTCGGAGCTGCTCTTTTTTGGGTGCACCTCTGAGCCGGACTGGAAACCCTGGTGGCCGCAGGATATGTTTCCCCCCGTTAGTTCATCCCGGAAGGCCAAAAATTTGGGAGTGATCATTGACAGCGACCTATCTTTTGGACCGCATATTTCCTCTCTCACTGGGAAATGTTTTGGCATCCTTCGGATGCTACGTAAATTTTTACCTTTAGTATCCATCGAGCACAGGAAAATTATCGTCCAGGCACTGGTTGGCTCCAGACTGGATTACGCCAATGTTTTATTTTTGGGGCTTCCCAAATACCTGGTCAGGCGTCTTCAAGTTGCTCAGAACTCTGCAGCCCGAGCGGTCTTCGGCCTCCCAAGAAGAGCCAGAGCCACTGCTCTTCTCTCTACCTTACATTGGCTCCCGATTGATAAAAGGATTCTTTTTAAAACTCTGACTACGACCTTCAAGGCCTTACATGGTATTGGTCCTAAATATATCTCCAAACGTCTGTCTTGGTATCAGCCCTCTAGATCTCTTAGATCTGCTGCGCTATCCAAAGTGAAGGTTCCCATTATCAAGCGCGCCAGAGCAGGAGGTCGGTGCTTCCGTTATATAGCTCCTCGTGCTTGGAATGACCTCCCGATTTCTCTAAGACAGGCTTCTAGCCTGCTGTCCTTCCGAAAGGCCCTTAAAACATGGCTTTTCCCTTAGACCGCTGCTGTTTTTTATGTGTGTGTTGCATGTCCCTTCAGTGTTATGTTTCTCCCTCATCTGGTGGGTACCTTCGAAAAAGCGCCGGGATGCTCCAAATGGAGTGGCCGTGCGCTATAGAAGCATAAATATAACATAACATAACATAACATAAGTTCGACCAAAGAGTTCCATTCTCATTGGAGGAGGCCACAACGCTGGGTATCATAGATGGTCATCGCATAAGCGCTAAGAGTAGGCCAGACATCATGGATGGCCGTCAATATAGTACGAAGGGCTGGTCGCGTAGGGTTGTTACTGTTCCTTCGCTTCGGTAGTCTGTAAATTACACAAATTACACAGGTACAATTAGAATTTTGCCAAGGCCTAAAAAGGAGGTATACTTACATGCTGGTGACACTCCCTGTACTTTGAACAATGGAAAAAGTAAAATATGGTGACACGTTTGTGTATTTATATGGTTTTAGTTATCTAGTGGTCAGAGGACATCATGATTTTCAGTAACAGGAAGTATTATGTTATTCTATGTGTTTTACAAATGCAAGATGCAGGCTCATTCCCAGAGGTCTCATCACTAGTTTCCTATAGAAGAAAACAAAGTCTGATCCTTCTTGCATCTCTTTGTTTGAAAGATCCATATTTGGTGTGTTCTACGCCCACTGCATCTCCATTCCCTTTTGTTTGCTATCCATGTTCTAGTTAGCATTCTGATGTTAGGATTATAGTTTTAAGTCTATTTTTGATTTAGTAATTTTAGATAGATTTTTGTTGCAGCTTGTTTGCTTTTTCCTCCCTTAGGGACATCTACATTGTTTTTTTTTCATTGAGTCACCCTAACCTCACCGCACCCGTTTACAAGCTGAGAGCATGTGGAGTTAAAGTTAGAGAGAAGGGAGACAGAGCTTCCCATGTACTGCAGAGTGGATGAGCTGGTCTTCGAGAATGCAGTTAAATTCAGCTTTCAACTAATAAGAGGCACAATTCAGACTGGAGCAGACTGTAGTATTTGGAAAGGGAGGCTATAAAAATGGAGCATGATACATAGTGAACACATTCATTCTAGTTGTAGATTATACTGAAAGGCCTCAAAATGAGCACACCAGAAAAATGTTATATACTTAGCAAAATTACTTTATTCTGAGCTTTAAATTATACTTTCTGACAGCAATATTGGTAACTAATGAGACCATCTCATTCTGATACTGAGAGACAAAGTAATGCCATGTTTTCTTTACTCAAAACAAGGCTTCTGTTGCTTCTTGTGTGTCTCACTGTGAGAAAATAGATTATTGGTTGAGAAGGCAGGGAGTCCTTCACAAGTAAAACGTCTACAACCTTCCATTTATGGGGAACCAAGTACCCCATTATAGCACTTAGCTCTCTCAGAGTAGCGAAAAAGAGCAATCCAAGTCCTCCTCAAGGGAGGTGTTGTAGATTGGTACCCACATTGCTGGGCATGCAACACTCGAAAATCAGACTGAATCACTACTTTTAATCATAACACTTATAGCACTGACAAACACACACACACTACCGCATACTATGCATTCATTTACAAATATCTAGAAATAGGCAGATGGAAATACCGATGGTAACACCCTTCTGATAATTTAAACCCTCAGCGAGCCCTGAACCCTATGACCACAGAACCCCTCTGTTAGACCTGTCGGCCCTTTGGGTGGTCCCCCCTATTAATTATTTTTTTTTCCCCTTTTTGCCCTCAATTCCCTTTATTTTTATGTCCACTGGAGTTTTTAAGGTGTTGACCAGGGGGGTTAGGTGCTTTTTGACCCAGTAGTTCCTCAAAAGGCCTAGAAATTCTTTCTTTTCCCAGGGCAAGTTTGGCTACACAAAATGGTGGCCAGCAACTGCCATAACTGTTTTACCTCAGAGAAGGGGCTCCTAGAACAATATAGGGAGACTCTAGAACCTTCCAGCTGGTTCTGGCAGCCTGAGGTCAGACTATAAAAAGGACAGGACAAGGGCGGCCATTTTGTAGTGACCAGAGAAGTTGGTCGGGTCCTGGTGAGGAGTGAGGCAACTTCGAGGGGAGGAAGGCGCACTGTGAGGAGCTAGATTGACTTACGGGCCGGCGGCTCTACTGTGACGACGCAACCCCCCCTTCTGTTGACCAAGCCCTACCAGAGTGAAGTTATCAATCGCTCCATAATTCTTTTTGGACCATAAAAGGCATGGCAAACTGACGTCGGAATAGCGGAAGGAAACTGGTCCGCGATTAGTGATGTAGTGACGGCTGATTTGGAGGAGTCATCACAGCCTGTGGTATTACTGGACTCGGCTCGTATATGGTGAACAGAGCGCTATCTAGCCGGGCTGTGAGCCTTCCTCTCACTAGCACGGAACTTCGAATGCTGAGGTCGCGCTGTGAGAGACAAGCATGGGTCCGTCACTGAAAGCGGAAAGCGCACTCACCGTGCGGAAGCCCTGAGGTCAGCTGTTAGCTCTCTCAGCGTGGAATCCCCCTGCGGTGGAGGCAAAGCGAAGATCAGCCGGCGCCTTGCGAGGACGACGGAAGCCGAGGCAAACCCCAGGAGCCAGACTGCAGCGACGTAGGAAGAGGTGGAGTGACGCCAGAGGAGGCCGGACGGAGGCGGAGACCTGCATGTGTGTGGAGCCAGAAGGAGGAGGAACGCGGAAGCTTCCGTTAACGCTCCCAAGGGCCCACAGAGAGAAGAACGGTGAGCCAAGCCAGCGGGAAGTGGAGCATTCGTCTGACAGGAACACGGAGCCGGCGCTGAGGGGAACCTGAGGGACAGAGCCACAACACAGAAGTAAGCTGGGGAACCGGAATAGCGGGGGCGGTGGAGGAGATTGCAACCAGGCCCACTTTGTGACAGAACAGAAGGACTTTCTTCACCAAGAACAGTGTCCTTCAAGCACCGGGCTGGTTCCTCCTAAGACTGCTTGTTATTAGGGTGATGTAGAAGGGAGAGTTTTTGAGCACAAGTAATCTTTATGAGAGGTTAGGGCATAAAACCGATTCAGGAGTGAGCAGGATTAGTCACTAGGGAATAACATAGTGCAGATAATTGGGGTCTGAGAGGTGTAACCAGAATATCCAGACCATCCCGGAGTAAAGGGTATGCTATGTGGGTTATGTAATGTGATGAAATGACCTTCTTGTTCCATCTTCTTTTAGATAAACCGCTACGAAATACAATTTTACAAGTGTACCATTGAGGGAACCATTAACTGAACAACTGTAATTCCCAGCTACTGTTGCCTATGAGTACCCCTCTGGTAACGTACAATCCGGCTTCTTCACTGGAGCGTGTTATTCTGACTAATTATCTCAATCAAACTGTTATAACTCTGCTGATAAGTTAATGTGACAGGGTATGTGTGGAAACATTTCCAATGTGGGGAAAAGGAAATCAATTGAAGTAATGTACAGATTTATGAATGTCTCAAATTATCAAATATAGAAACATTTCCTGTGTTAAGGTTTTATACTGCTGACAGTCTGAGAGAATCTAAAGAGCTACTTTTATAAAACCATTCGTATTTTCCTAAACTGGTGTAGTGTCTCATTTTATGGATGGGCGCTGGATTACTGAAGGGTGTGATGCAAACTTAACGCATGTGCCTTTGGGATAGGCCTTCCTACTCTGTGCCAAGCTACCCTTTGTAGACTGGTAATCCCAGTTCTAACATATTGGTGTCCAGCGGTGGGATGAGAACTGTGCTTGCGTCCACTCTATAGTAACCTAATGTACTCCATAGACCTACAACTGGAGTTTTCTCCTGGCGGACTCCTTAATTATAATTTTGTTTTTCCAAATTTACTCCTGGTGGTGGGTGGAGGTAGCTTTTAAATACCCTCTAAATTAATTCCTTCCAGGTGGCTGTCCTTGACTCTCTTTGGCAAAAATTGAATTTGTTCTGGAGGAGTTAGAAACCTACACTGTGGCTCAACTCCGAGAGTTTTGTCAAAATATGGGAGTGTTCTTTAAGCGTGGTGCTAAGAAGGGGGAACTTCAGACCAGCTTGAGGGTGTGGGTGGCAGCGCACCCAGAGGGGAAGGAGGAGGAAGAGCAGACAGACCGGGACACTGTCATCGGGGTAGATGGATTGTTCCAACCTGAAGTGGGGAACCTATTACCGGGTCCTAGGACACTTTCAAGGGAGGGCAGCAGTGTCTCTGGAAGAAGCTTAACCGAAGCTGAATTAGCTGACCGGAGGGAGAAAAGACAGCTGAAGTGAGAGTTAGCCCGGTTAGAAAAGGAGAGGGAGGAGCAGAGGATGGCTCATGAGTTGAAACTCAGAGAGTTAGATCTCAAGGCCCTGCAAGTAGGGACTTCCAATTCTCCAAATGGTGGCAGCGAATCCAAGGATTTGATCAGGGAACCCAGACCTTATCTACCTAAGGACGTAGTCGCCAGCTACAGTACAGGGGATGACTTCGCCAAGTGGTTGGCCGCCTATGAGGTCTCCTTAAGAGCCCATGGGATATTGGAGAAACACTGGGGGGTGGCTTGTACAAATACATGCCTCCTGCAGGAAGGGATACACTTTTGGCCCTAGAGCAGGAAGAGCAGACCCACTACCCCACCATGAAAGTGGCGCTGATCAAGAAGTTTGGACTGACCCCAGAGAAGTATCTGCAGAAGTTCAGGGGTAGTCACAAATTAGGCATACAGAATTGGGTGGATCACCTACTCGAGAAATGCTTTCCCGAGCTGCGTCAACACCTGGTGGACAGCAAGCTGACCAACCCCCGGAAGCTTGCAGAGGAGGCGGACATCTGGGCAAGTACCCGGGTGTCCTCAAAGGGGACTGGAGGGGATTCCCAAAGGGCCGGACAGGGCGCCCCCCAGAAGAAAGAGGGGGGAGATAAAAAAAGTGAGTTCTCAAAAGGCCCCCAAAACAGTTTCCAGGGAAAGGGAACAGGATTCACCCCTAAGGCTAACCCGCCCAGAAACCCTCATCCTGGCCAAAGTCAGCAGCCAAGGGTTGTCCACTGCTTTGAGTGTGGTGGTGTTGGACATTATAAGGGAGATGTCAAGTGCCCAAAGAGACCACCCCCTCCCACCGGAGGAAAAGCCCCGGGAGTAGCTAGTTATGTTATGTTATGTTATTTTTGATTTCTATAGCGCTCAGCTACTCCATTGGAGTGTCCCGGCGCTTTTTATTGGCAGCTTGTAAGCATAAAAACATAACACAGTGGGATAAAAGAAGAACAACAAAACAAAGGAGGGAACATGCTAAGGGGCAAAGAGCCAAGTTTTGAGGCTCTTCCTAAAGGTCAGCAAATTAGAAATGCTACGTAGAGCCAATGGCAAAGCATTCCAAAGCTGCGATGCCTTCAGCTTGAAGGAGCGACCCCGTACGCGGGCCCTTTTTACTCGAGGGACCACCGCAAGGAAGAGAGATTCGGATCGCAGAGATCGGGCCAGGCGATAAAAGGTAAGCCTCCGTTGCAGATATTTCGCGCCCGAGGCATAAAGAGCCTTATGAGCCAGTGTCAACGCCTTGAAAACTGTCCGCTTCCGGATAGGCAGCCAGTGAAGCGACTGCAAGAGGCCGGACACTCTGGCTCGCCTGTGAAGGCCGAAAATGGCCCGAGCAGCCGAATTCTGCACCACCTGAAGGCGCTGTAGTAGATACTCCGGTAGGCCCAGATATAGGACGTTGGAATAGTCCAATCTGGAGCCAATTAAGGCCTGCACAGTGATCCTCCTGTGCTCTTCTGAAAGCAAAGGAAGAAACTTCCGGAGCATCTTCAGGAGGCCAAAACATGTTCCCGTAAGACCGAGGATCTGAGATCTCAACGTCGGACCATTGTCGATCTTAATTCCCAGATTTTTTGCCTGCTGGGAGGAATGTGCTGGAGGGAACATATTAATCGGCCACCATTCCTGCCAATCAGGATCAGAAGTACAACCAAAAAAGAGTACCTCAGACTTGTCTGAGTTGCATTTGAGGCGGTTCAGCTGGAACCAATTGAAAACAGCCCCAAGGCACTCACGAATACTCTCTCCGTCAAACTCCTCTCCTTTCCCACACGTAAAGAGGAGCTGGGTATCATCGGCATAGGATACGATCTGGGCCCCCAAGGACTCCGCCAGTGCCGCCAATGGAGTCATAAAGATGTTAAAAAGAGTCGGACTCAGCACAGAGCCCTGCGGGACTCCGACTCCCAAAGGCGGCATCACGGCAGAGCATGAGGAGGCCCAGACCGTTTGTCGACGGCCCGCTAAGAATGTTCTAAACCAGCTGAACACCGTCCCCCTCAGACCGATCTCATGAAGTCTGACGAGGAGACCCTCGTGGGGGACGGTGTCAAAGGCCGTCGACAAATCAAGCATGACAAGCATAGCTTTACCTCCTGAATCCAGTACCTCCCTAATGGCTTCAGACACCTCCAAAAGCGCCGTCTCGGTGCTTAATTGGGGCGGAAGCCAGATTGAGTGGGATGAAGCAAATCGTTGGTTTCCAGAAAGCCAGAGAGCACGGTATGCACGTGCTTCTCCACAATTTTAGCCAATGCAGGAAGGAGAGAGATTGGCCTGTAATTGGTCAACGCCTCAGGGTCTAGGCCAGGCTTCTTGAGGAGGGGGGATCACCATCGCCTGCTTCCAAGCCTGCGGGACCACCCCCTCACACAGAGAGAGATTCAAGAGTGGATTTGCCAAAGGATTTACCACCGCCGCCATTTTCGCCAAAAATTTGGCAGGGCATGGGTCAAGAGGCGACCCAGATTTAAGATTGGCCATAAGTGCCAATGACGACGCAGCTGAAATAGGCGGAAAATCGGCCAAGATGGACTCAAGGGGGGGCCGATGGAACTGGCCCATCCATGAAGCTGGGGCACGCTTCAACCTTCCTTGAGGGAAAGGAGTCCTGAATCAACATTATCTTAGCCGTGAAGAAATTGGCAAGAGCAGAAACCCATGACTTGGTGGGCGCGGCCTGGGTTAAATTAGACCGTGGAGTCGTAAACTCCCTCACAATGGTGAAAATCTCCTTGCAAGAATTTGAGGCAGCCTCTATCCTCCTGGCAAAATAACCCTTTTTCTCAAGGAGGATATCGCGATGGTATGTTTTAATCGCGGTCCTATAAACCAGCCTGGCCGCTGGGTCATAATGTGAGCGCCATGCCCTCTCAGCCACCTTGCACTGCCGGCGAGAAGCTGACAGTGCTTCCGTAAACCAAGGGGCGGAAACCCGCTTCGATGTTACTCGGGGTGTCCTCACAGGGGCTAGATCATTTAGCCTGTCCGTCAGCCACGCCTGCAGAGACTCTAGGTCCTGATCCAAGTCGCCCGAAAGGGGGCAGGGATGATCAAGAGAAGCCTGAGCTAGCATCTCTGGGGTCACCCGATGGAATGCCCTCGATCCTAGTCCCTGCTGTCTGAAGATAGTACTAGAGGGTTTCTCAGAGCCTGGCACATAAAATGTGGCCAATCTGTGATCAGACCAGTGCACCGGTAGGAGTTCTAACCCCTCTAAGGGGAGCGTTGAAAAGACCTGATCCAGGGTGTGGCCCCTATCGTGTGTTGGACCGGAGAGGTAAGGGACAAGGCAGAGGGGGGCCGTAATATCGATCAATTTCATTGCCTCAGGGTCCTCTCCCTCATCCATATGAAAGTTGAAATCTCCAGCCAACACACAATGCTCCGCTCTTAAGGCCAGCATCGAGATAGCTGACTGCAGCTCCTCGAAAAAGGATCCAGCCGGTCCAGGGGGTCTATAGACCAACAGCCCTTTAAGAGCTTGATGGGAGGCCAGTGCGATAGAGAAGGCGAGGGATTCCGAACCTGTAATAGCGTCCATAGGGATAATGGAACAGGCGGCAAGTTTATTCACTACAAGTGCCACACCTCCACCCCTCCCCTCCAACCTATATTGCCTGAAAATATTATAATCAGGAGGAATTGCTGTGGCGATATCAGGATTGGACAAATCCCCTAGCCATGTCTCTGTCAACATCAGAAAAATAGGTTTTTCCGTAACAATGAGATCAAAGATCTCCTGAGCATGTCTGCGCACAGATCTGGTATTTAAAAGCAGGCAGAGATGCTTCACATTGCCCACTCCCCTATTCAGTTGGATAATCTGGACATTCCCTGGTGTCCAACCACAACCCGGGCAATGCCTCTTACCCCTAAAACGGCCTGGAAAAACTGTATGGCAAGCACCAGATACCTTTTGCAAGGAGCGCAGCTCCCGTGACGAATAATATACCTTCCTAATGGCACCACTCATAATCCTACAAAGCCGACCCCACCCGCCGCTCCAACGCCTCCAAGACGCTGACGGATGCAGACGGGCAGGACTCTGGCACAGCGAGGGCGCACCCGCTGCGCGATCCCGCTGCGCGCTGAGGACTGGTTTAAGTAGGGCCGCCAGGTGAGGTGAGAACCGCCCCACTAGGACGCTCAACATGGCGCTGGGAAAGCGTCACTACCCCTCCCAAAATGGCGCCCAAACAATGATCGAGGCTGAGCTCCCCAAACCCCCAGAACCGGGCCCGCTAAGCAGCGGTGAGCAAAGCAATTATGTGCAAGTGAGGGGACAGCTACCCCACTAAAAACAGGGGCAAATAGAAACAAAAATAAAATAAATGGAAAAACGGGTAATTAAAAACAAGCGCGTTTCGCACACAGCGCTAAATGCAGTGCCAAGCTGCCAAGCAGGACGAATGAAACCTGGTAGGGCAGAACAACAAAACAGACTGCCTTAAGTAGGGCCGCCAGGTGAGGTGAGAACCGCCCCACTAGGACGCTCAATATGGCGCTGGGAAAGCGTCACTACCCCTCCCAAGATGGCGCCCAAACAATGATCGAGGCTGAGCTCCCAAAACCCCCAGAACCGGGCCCGCTAAGCAGCGGTGAGCAAAGCAATTATGTGCAAGTGAGGGGACAGCTACCCCACTAAAAACAGGGGCAAATAGAAACAAAAATAAAGTAAATGGAAAAACGGGTAATTAAAAACAAGCGCGTTTCGCACACAGCGCTAAATGCAGTGCCAAGCTGCCAAGCAGGACGAATGAAACCTGGTAGGGCTAGTGTAGTGCTCGGGGAGGCGTTGCCCTTAGATAAGGGGGGTGAGTGGGCGGGTGTCACCTTAGTGTCCCTGGGAGATGGTTCCTAAGATCCAGGTGCCCTCAAATACTGTAAAGTATGGGCAGTGGGTCACCATCAATGGCCAAAGAGGGGAGGCTCTGAGAGACACAGGAGCCAGTATGACTATGGTAAGAAGTCAACTGGTGTCTCCAGAGCAGGGGATTCCACATGTACTCCACCCCGCCGCGATGGCTGACGGCAGATTGGGCCACTACCCTGTGGCCGAGGTTCCCTTTGAGTGGGAAGGGGTTGCAGGTTCACTTCGAGTTGCCGTAAGCCCTGCCGTGCCAGTCGATTGTCTGTTGGGTAATGACATGGAGCACAATCGGTGGAAGGAGGTGGAATACCTGACTCATTCGGAGATGCTGGGTACACCTGACTGGGCTTGTGCTAGCACAAGGTCCGCGACTACCCGGAGGGGAAGTTCGCCTGGGCTGGAGCCTGGAACAATGGCCCAGCCCGCTGCCAAAAAGGGAAAGAACCGAGGACAGGAGAAGCCTGCTTCGGCTTCCACGCCCCATGAGACAGATCGGCCACCTGCGGTGGTGGACCAGGAGTCCGTGGAGGGGGAAGTTGTCTCCCTGGAGATCCTACCTATCCCTGCTGAGTGGCATGTGGAAGGAGGGCCCACCAGGGAGGAGTTTTGTAAGGGCCAGAAGGAGTGCCCTACCCTTGAGGGACTGAGACGACAGGCCGAAGCCCAGGCAGCAGGGAACTTTTCTGGGAACTACCATATTTACTGGGAGTACGGACTCCTCTACAGTGAACCTAAGGCACCTCTGCCCGGTTCATCACGGGCCTTGGTAGTCCCTCAACGTCACCGAGCCTTTCTTTTGGAACTGGCTCATGAAATTCCCTTGGCAGGACACTTAGGACAGGACAAGACCTTTGCCCGGCTTGTCCCCCACTTTTACTGGCCTCAGATGAAAGTGGCATCCGACACATACTGCCGGACATGTGTATACTGCCAAGCCAGTGGGAAAACAGGGTGAAGCTGAAAGCTCCCCTGGAACCACTTCCTGTCATTAGCACCCCCTTTGAAAGGGTGGGCACGGACATTGTGGGGCCATTCGATCCACCAACTACAGCTGGTCACAGGTTTATCCTGGTTCTGGTGGATCACGCCACGCGGTACCCAGAGGCAATTCCTCTGAGGACTGTCACTGCACCTGTAGTGGCTAGGGCCCTGATGGGGATCTTTACCCGAGTGGGTTTCCCCAAGGAGGTTGTGTCCGACAGGGGGACCAAATTCATGTCAGCATATATGCGGGCTATGTGGATGGAGTGTGGATTTACCTACCGGTTTACCACTCCATATCACCCACATTCCAATGGACTGGTGGAAAGGTTCAACAAGACCTTGAAAGGCATGATAAGAAGTCTGCCTGAGAGCCTGCGGAGGAAATGGGACGTCCTCCTACCCTGTTTGCTGTTTTCGTACAGGGAAGTGCCGCAGAAGGGAGTGGGCTTCAGCCCCTTCGAGCTACTGTATGGGCACCTTGTGCGTGGACCTCTCAGCCTGGTGAAGGACGGATGGGAAAAGTCTCCCAGGAAGCCTCCCCAGGATGTGGTGAGCTACATGCTGGCTTTCCGGAGCCAAATGGCTAAGTTGTGGAAGCAAGCTTTAGACAACTTGGAAGCCAGCCAAGCAGTGATGAAGGAGTGGTATGACCACAACGCTCACCCTGTGGAGTTCGAGCCTGGCCAGAAAGTGTGGGTGATGGAACCTGGAGAGCTAAGTGCCCTCCAGGATCGCTGGACAGGCCCATTTGAGGTGGTGGAGAAGAAGGGTAAGGCCACCTACCTGGTGGATCTTAAGACCCCTCGACAGCTCCTACGGGTACTACATGCCAATCGCCTCAAACCCCACCATGAGAGGCCTTGATGATGGTGACTGATGGAGCAGAGGAAGCGGAAAGCGAGCTGCTCCCTGATCTTTTTTCGTCTCAGAAAAAGGATGGGTCGGTGGAGGGAGTGATTCTCTCCCCATCCCTAACTCCTGAACAGCGAGAGGACTGCCGCCAGGTCTTGGAGCAGTACTCCTCATTGTTCTCCCTTGTCCCGGGAAGGACCCACCTGTGTACCCATGATGTGGACACAGGAGACAGCCCACCAGTGAAGTCTAAGACCTACCGGCTGTCAGACAAGGTGAAGGCCAGCATCCACAGTGAAGTTACAAAGATGCTGGAGCTAGGAGTCATCGAACCTTCTAGTAGTCCCTGGTCCAGTCCGGTGGTTCTGGTACCAAAAGCTGCCCCACCGGGCACCACTCCAGAACTAAGGTTCTGTGTGGATTACCGAGGATTTAACTCAGTGACCAAGACTGATGCACAATTGCACATCCGATCCCTAGGGCGGATGAACTTATTGACCGGCTGGGAGCTGCCTAATACCTAAGTACCTTTGACCTTACTTCAGGGTACTGGCAGATCTCTCTTACAGATGGAGCAAAGGAAAGGTCAGCCTTCTCCACGCCTGAGGGCCACTACCAGTTCTGTGTGATGCCCTTTGGGCTCAAGAATGCCCCTGCCACTTTTCAGCGGCTGGTGAACCAGGTCCTCTCTGGAATGGAGGCTTTCTTCGCTGCTTATCTGGATGACATTGCCGTCTTCAGCAGCAGTTGGGAGGACCATTTGTGTCACGTGCAAGCTGTTCCCCAGGCCCTGAAACAGGCTGGCTTGACAATCAAGGCCAGTAAATGTCAGATCGGGCAGGGGTCGGTTGTGTACCTGGGCCACTTGGTGGGCAGGGGAGCGGTGCGGCCCCTCCAGGCAAAGATTGAGGCAATCATGGCCTGGGAGCCCCCCAAGACCCAAACTGAGGTCCGAGCTTTCCTGGGCCTCACAGGTTACTACCGTCGCTTTGTGAAGGGGTATGGTACTATTGTAGCCCCCCTCACTGAGCTCACATCCAAGAAACAACCTCGACGGGTAGTCTGGACGGAGGCTTGTCAGCAAGCCTTTGAGAAGCTGAAACAAGCAATGTGTGCAGCACCGGTCCTGAGGGCCCCGGATTTCTCCAAGGAGTTCATTGTCCAGACAGACGCATCAGAGCATGGCATTGGGGCAGTGTTATCGCAACTCAACGAAGAGGGTCTGGATCAGCCTGTAGTCTTCCTGTCGAGGAGACTGCTTCCCCGGGAACAAAAGTGGAGTGCAATTGAGCGGGAAGCCTTTGCAGTGGTATGGACTCTGAAGAAGTTGCGGCCATACCTGTTTGGTTCGCACTTCCTGGTTCAGACTGACCACCGACCCCTTTGTTGGCTGATGCAAATGAAGGGGGAGAGTCCCAAGCTGTTGAGATGGTCTATCTCCCTACAGGGAATGGACTTCCGGGTGGAACATCGGCCTGGAGTGGACCACGCCAATGCAGACGGTCTCTCTAGGTATTTCCGCCTTAGTGCTGAGGACTCCCAAGGGGTTGGGTAGCTCTCCCCACTTTCAGCTGGGGGGGACGCGTGTTAGACCTGTCGGCCCTTTGGGTGGTCCCTCCTAATAATTATTTATATTTTTGTCCCCTTTTTGCCCTCAATTCCCTTTATTTTTATGTCCACTGGAGTTTTAAAGGTGTTGACCAGGGGGGTTAGGTGCTTTTTGACCCGGTAGTTCCTCAAAGCGCCTAGAAATCCTTCCTTTTCCCAGGGCAAGTTTGGCTACACAAAATGGTGGCCAGCAACTGCCATAACTGTTTTACCTCAGGGAAGGGGCTCATAGAACAATATAGGGAGACTCTAGAACCTTCCAGCTGGTTCTGGCAGCCTGAGGTCAGACTATAAAAAGGACAGGACAAGGGTGGCCATTTTGTAGTGACCAGAGAACTTGGTCGGGTCCTGGTGAGGAGTGAGGCAACTGCGAGGGGAGGAAGGCGCACTGTGAGGAGCTAGATTGACTTACGGGCCAGCGGCTCTACTGTGACGACGCAACCCCCCATTCTGTTGACCAAGCCCTACCAGAGTGAAGTTATCAATCCCTCCATAATTCTTTTTGGACCATAAAAGGCATGGCAAACTGACGTCGGAATAGCGGAAGGAAACTGGTCCGTGATTCCAGATGTAGTGACGGCTGATTTGGAGGAGTCATCACAGCCTGTGGTATTACTGGACTCCGCTCGTATATGGGGAACAGAGCGCTATCTGGCCGGGCTGTGAGCCTTCCTCTCACTAGCACGGAACTTCTAATGCTGAGGTTGCGCCGTGAGAGACAAGCGTGGGTCCGTCACTGAAAGCGGAAAGTGCACTCACCGTGCGGAAGCCCTGAGGTCAGCTGTTAGCTCTCTCAGCGTGGAATCCCCTTGCGGTGGAGACGAAGCGAAGATCAGCCGGCGCCTTGCGAGGACGACGGAAGCCGAGGCAAACCCCAGGAGCCAGACTGCAGCGACGTAGGAAGAGGCGGGGTGATGCCAGAGTAGGCCGGACGGAGGCGGAGACCTGCGTGTGTGTGGAGCCAGAAGGAGGAGGAACGCGGAAGCTTCCGTTAACGCTCCCAAGGGCCCACAGAGAGAAGAACGGCGAGCCAAGCCAGCGGGAAGTGGAGCATTCGTCTGACAGGAACACGGAGCCGGCGCTGAGGGGAACCTGAGGGGCAGAGCCACAACACAGAAGTAAGCTGGGGAACCGGATTAACGGGGGCGGTGGAGGAGATTGCAAGTAATTGTTATGAGAGGTTAGGGCATAAAGCCGATTCAGGAGTGAGCAGGATTAGTCACTAGGGAATAACATAGTGCAGATAATTGAGGTCTGAGAGGTGTAACTAGAATATCCAGACCATCCCGGAGTAAAGGGTATGCTATGTGGGTTATGTAATGTGATCTTTTAGATAAACCGCTACGAAATACAATTTAATAAGTGTACCATTGAGGGAACCATTAACTGAACAACTGTAATTCCCAGCTACTGTTGCCTATGAGTACCCCAGGGTAACGTACAATCCGGCTTCTTCACTGGAGCGTGTTATTCTGACTAATTATCTCAATCAAACTGTTATAACTCTGCTGATAAGTTAAGGTGACAGGGTATGTGTGGAAATATTTCCAATGTGGGGAAAAGGAAATCAATTGAAGTAATGTACAGATTTATGAATGTCTCAAATTATCAAATATAGAAACATTTCCAGTGTTAAGGGTTTATACTGCTGACAGTCTGAGAGAATCTAAAGAGCTACTTTTATAAAACCATTCGTATTTTCCTAAACTGGTGTAGTGTCTCATTTTATGGATGGGCGCTGGATTACTGAAGGTGCCTTTGGGATAGGCCTTCCTACTCTGTGCCAAGCTACCCTTTGTAGACTGGTAATCCCAGTTCCAACACCCTCACATATATTCAACTCATTGTGAAGGGGCATTGCTATCAAAGGCAGAGCTACTTGCTTGGTCAGGGCTTAGCCACATAAATAAAAAGCTGTAATAAATCAAACAAAACGAATGCTATGCAATTAAAATGATTTTGGATGCTGCCTACCTTCATAACCCATATAAAATGTTAATGTCCATTTTTATCATTGCCAATAAAGCACCATACCTTTAATATTATGTGTGCAGGTATATGGCCGCATGGACCGTTTTAAACAGTTTCCTTGACACCCTCTCCACGCTCACCAGTCCTAACTGTGCATAGAGCACGTTCCATTGTTCATTGCGATTCCGATTCTGACAATAATTGCTAAATGTGTATACGCTGATGTCTCTAAAAAACCTTCTCCTTAAAAACTCCATTGTCTTTCTTTCTCCCCTGTTCCTTCCTTAAACAGGCGTACTATTGTTTTACCCAGGCATAATAACCTTGTTTAGTCCTGATGATGATCCCATTGTAATTGGAGCACGGGATCGAAACGTCGACTCTCCTAAAGTAGACATACAGTTAACCAATGTGTATTATTTTTTGTATGTACTACACTGGCAAACACTTCTAACACTGATTTAAAAAGTTTCCAGATTGCTCACTTCCTTTTGCCTGAAAAATCCCCTTTTTCCTCACCACACTATTCCTTCTCTCCACTGTGTTTCCTTCCCGAGAATGGTACAGGACTGTGCCCTACTTTATGAATTGTTGTTCATGTATTGGGACTTTATAATTCTGTGATTCTCTTTAAAATAAACTCCTTGTCCGGCTGGACATGGATAAATATATAGCAGCCTATTATGGTCTATATATCATTGCCTTATATATTTGAAACTACTTAGGACCTTTGTTTTCTTTAATTGACTTATACCCTTGGTCCATAGCTACCTTTAGGGTCCCCCTTGCTTCCCTTAAAAACTTGAGTGCAATCGCTGGATTGCAGGGGTTCGTTATAAAAACCTTTAAAACCTCGTTATATGAGGAGGGCCTTCCTAGTGCCCCAGTATACTCACCACTTTCTCATTCACTATTCCACTCACTGAGAGATGTCAGCACATGCCCCCCTGTACACAGATGATTACATAAAGCACCTATGCTCAGGCCCTTCCCTCCTCTCTGACACTGCAGATGCACCAACATTGACTAACACTTCTCTGCCTGACCAGCTAGAGAAATTGAAGAAGAAACAGGTCCGCCTTCAATTAATGTTAACAGACTACTTGAAGGCCGAGATTATACCAGTTGGTCTCCAAGTGCGCCACATACCGGGTATCTTCACGGATAATCCGAAGTACATTGCCAATTTCAGCTATATTGGAACTACATGCTCCAGGCACTGGCTAGTGCTTGGCATAGACATAGCCACCGAAACACTTAAATCCCTAGAAATAGAAATCAGTGACATACTCAAACAGATTAACGAGTCAGACCCAACCACTGAATGCAAAAAACTGCTTGACCAGGTTGACAAAACTGTAGCAGAGTTTCATCGAATTGAGCAAAATAAAAAAGCAAACAAGATCAAGAAAGACATTAGGACATATAATATTGAAAACACCTACCCCTATTTACAAAAGGATTTTTACAGCAATAGGTCATACGCCAATCCCCAAAACAGTAGACCCTGGGGTCGCTATAATAAACATCAGAACCCAGTAGGGTTTTCTGACACATCAGCTGAGTCTTCAGATAGCTCAGATCCAGGTGAAGACACCAGTACTTCAAGACGTGGAGGAGGAGTATAGCCCAATTTTTTAGGCAGGGGCCAACCAAACACGCCGCAAAGAGGACGGGTAAAGAGACCACAACGTTGGTTCAACCCCCCAGGGGAACGCAGAACGAGGAACAATTTCTATCAGTGGTAAACAACAACACAACACTAGACTCTAATATGGATTTCCTCACAGAATCACCACGAGAAATAATCCCCATTTTCAACCTCTCAAATCATAACCTGCTGGCCTCTGAATTGGAACTCCTCAAAAAAGGCTTATCATTTGTTCCTACAATCCGCCCCAACTTTATGGAACTGCAGACGGAATTGTTGAGATTCTTTGGGCTCATCCGTCTGAAAGCATTTTTTCAAGTACATCCCTCGCCCTCCATTAATTCAAATACACCTTTTCGCCCACCTTCCACATTCCTGCCATCCGCAGGGATGATCCCCTCTGAAATTATAACATTCGAAAAATGAGTACAAAAAGATCTGTGTGACCTAGAAAAAAAAAACTCTTTATCCCCTATAATATTACACCGCAAGAAAAAGATGCAATAAGCACACTTAAGAGCAATTCGTCGCTGATAATAAAAAGCGCGGATAAGGGAGGAGGCATTGTACTTCAGGACATTGACTCCTATAAAGGTGAAGTCCTGCAACAACTTAGAAACGCAGATCATTATCAAAGGTTACCAGGGAACCCCACTAGGGACATTCAGGAAACCATACTTAAACTCAATTCGGAGGCATGCGCTGAGGGGTATCTGAGTAAAAAAGAATTTAACTTTCTAAATGTAAAAACGCCCCGCTTACCTGTCATATACACTCTCCCCAAAGTTTGTAAAAACCCTGCCAATCCCCCTGGCAGACCAATTGTTTCAGCCTGCGGGTTAATCCTTGAGCCTTTGGGAGACTATGTCGATTTTCTTTACTAAAGAATTTGTGCCCAACACTGCCTGCTATGTAAGGGATAGCATGGCGATGATTAACCTGGTGGAACACTATCCCTTTGACCCCACAAACAATACACTGTGCACTATGGATGTAGAGTCGCTGTACACGAACATCCCCCAGACAGCGGCTCTACTAATCATCCAGAAAACCCTTGACTCTCGCCCACGCCCACATAAAGTACCAACACTGTTCATTCTCCAGCTCCTTGAGCTATGCCTTTCAAGAATTTTTTTTATTTTTGATAATGTATATTATCAGCAGATCAAGGGCACGTCCATGGGGGCTATTTTTTGCCCCCAACCTGGCAATCCTCTTTATGGACGCTTTGGAGACTGGCTCAATTCTGACAGATGGGAACCCTTTCCTCTCAGGGATTGGCTTATGGCGTCGTTACATTGACGATATTTTCATTATTTGGAATCTTGACGTCAACACGCTACACCAGTTCCTCCACTGGCTTAATAATAACTGCTGATCTGAAATTCACACTGGCACACGACAAAGCACAAATTGCCTTTTTGAATCTTACAATTTACCACATTGAAGGGGAATTACTAACAGGGCTCTACAGAAAGCCCACGGAACGTAATACGCTCCTTAGTTATTAGAGCAACCACCCTAGGGCTCTTAAAGACTCACTTCCATACTCCCAGTTTTTAAGGATAAGGCGGAATTGCTCTTCTAAAATAGACTACTTCAAAGAGGCCACCATCCTTGCCAACAAATTAAAAAAACGTGGCTACCCACGAAGGCTTGTCAAGACTGCATCCAAAAGGGCATGCTACTGCCCATGAGATGTCTTACTAACACCTAGAACTCGCGATAAAGCAGAAAGGATAGCCTGTGTCACTACTTTCTCCCCTGTGTCAAACAAGATCAGAAATTCCATCCTGAAGCAATGGCCCACAATTAATGCAGGTACCATCAATCTAGAAAGACCGCTTTTTGCCTTCCGAAAAAGTAGGAACCTAAAAGACCACCTGGTCAGAGCTGCCCTCCCTGTCCCCACACCCAAATCAACCATTGAATCAAACTGGGGTCTTCCACCTTTGCTTGGACATGTAAAATGTGGTGGATGTAATGTTTGCGAATACACAATTGAGGCACGGGATTTTAGTCACAATGGTGTCACTGTTTCAATGAAATCCTTCACCAACTGTAACACTAACAATGTTATTTACGCAATACTTTGCCCATGTCCTAAAATGTATGTGGGACAGACTACCCAAAAGGCCAAGACCTACATCTGCCAACAGAGGAGCCGCATCAGGTGCAGGACCTCTAATGCACCGCTGGTCGAGCATTTTTCTGCAGGAAACCACACCGAGGATGACGTGAGATGGACAATTCTAAAGGTGGCCAAACTGCCACAAAGGGGTGGCAACCTAGCCCCACTCCTGAATCGAGAGGAACTAAAAAGCATAATTCAATTTGATACCATACGGACTGGGCTTAACAAAAGTGAGGACTGGACAACCCTACTATAGCCCTTTGATTAATGAACTCAACCGTACACCCCTAAGTGTATTCCTTACAACTGACTCTGGTCAATATTGGACTAGAGAATGGCCCTGAACTCTGAACTATTGAAACGTAACTCTCACCATTAACTCTGGTCGGATCTTGGCTTCCAAACCCAGACCTAATGCGAAGCCGGAATGTGAATATGTACTCTTACAAATGCCTAAAGGGCGTATTGTAATATATCCTAAATGCGCCTGAATCTATAAATGTATGTATTTTTATGTCACCATCTCACTCGCGTCGGGTTTTAATTTACCTTATTCGCACACACCCTATTGCACCATGGCCACATCACTACTTCTCCAGCCACCCTCACCACTTTAAGATGGCCGCCACGTCGGGACACTTTATCAGAGGCATCCTACATATCACACCCCTGTCATGTGATTCGTGCCCGTGGTCACATGACGAGGGAGAATTGATATTTAACCATCATGGCCCCCGCCCGGCTTTAGGCTTCCATCACAGCAACTGACCAGAAGCGGTTCCACCCTCCGGCTCGCCTGCCGTATACTGACATCGTTCTAACGCTTTGGTAAGTCCCCTGCCACAGCGCCGCTCTTGGCCCTTCCTCCATTATCAAATCCTTTGACTAATCGTTCCCGTTGCCCCCGTTTCCATAGCGGATCTAAGTATCTACACAGACCGCATGCAACGCTGGGGACTACCAAATCCTGCCTTCAATCCTCACTTCACCTAGAAAAGCTGCTAACTAATTCTTGGTATGTACCGTTTGACGGTTTTAGCACCCTTGTCACGCTCACTCCAAACTGCCCTTTCAGGCTTACCATCTCCTGATCTTTCCACAGCGGCTCCACCCTTAACGTATGGTGGCTGCTCCAAAGTTCACACTTACCCCTTCTGTACCCTGAACAACAGAGCCCACATAGTCGAGGTAAGCGCGACATCCCACATGCCAGCATGTCAACATGCCCTGACCACCGCATTGCCTTACCCGTTAATGCATGTACTTACTTAAGCTCACAGCGTGATGTATGCACCACAACTGAATCGCCGGTTTTGTATTGCACTAATCACACAGGACCAATGGTGCAAAACCACAAATATTGCCGCATAGACCGTTTTAAACAGTTTCCTTGACACCCTCTCCACGCTCACCAGTCCTAACTGTGCATAGAGCACGTTCCATTGTTCACTGCGATTCCGATTCTGACAATAATTGCTAAATGTGTATACGCTGATGTCTCTAAAAAACCTTCTCCTAAAAAACTCCATTATCTTTCTTTCTCCCCTGTTCCTTCTTTAAACAGGCGTACTATTGTTTTACCCAGGCATAATAACCTTGTTTAGTCCTGATGATGATCCCTTTGTAATTAGAGCACAGGATCGAAACGTCGACTCTCCTAAAGTAGACATACAGTTAACTAATGTGTATTATTTTTTGTATGTACTACACTGGCAAACACTTCTAACACTGATTTAAAAAGTGTCCAGATTGCTCACTTCCTTTTGCCTGAAAAATCCCCTTTTCCTCACCACACTATTCCTTCTCTCCACTGTGTTTCCCTCCCGAGTATGGTACAGGACTGTGCCCTACTTTATGAATTGTTGTTCATGTATTGAGACTTTATAATTCTGTGATTCTCTTTAAAATAAACTCCTTGTCCGGCTGGACATGGACAAATATATAGCAGCCTATTATGGTCTATATATCATTGCCTTATATCTTTAAAACTGCTTCGGACCTTTGTTTTCTTTAACAAACCTACTACACAGCATTCAGGGACATTCCAACATAGTGCCTTGAAGTGGTCTACTTAAAGACCTTCTCTGAGAGCGTAAGCCCCAGCTCTCACTGCTGTAATTGCCTGGTTGTCTCTTCCAACCAAAAATTTAAAAGGGAACACCTCCTGTGTTTGGCTCCAGAGGGCTGGCCCTTCCCCATTGTTTCTGTGAGCTTGAGCCTCCACAGGTAAGGTGCAGTGTGAAAAATTATCACATGCAGATTTTAATCCAACCTTTCCTTACCCAGAAACAGGTTCAAGCAGTCAGTCAATCCTCTTTCCAGCCGGCCCGCAGAGTAATTAACGTGGCCCTCTAGGGGGAACAAGACCCAGGACTCCAAATTTGAGCTTAGTCAGGAGTATTATGACAAATCCTCAAGTGCCACATGAAGTACAGACTTGTATCTGCACGTGGTTTTCATTCTTTCCCAGTGATTGGTACCTGACCTATATCTTTAGGTCTAATAAGACCCTGATTACAAGTATGCCGCTCCCAAGACCGCTGTACCCACTTTAGCGGTCAGACCACTGCCTCCTTGATGCTCCAACCACCCGATTATGACAATAGTGGTCAGACCGACAGAAGACCACCATCCCTGCCAGAATCCTGGAGCCCTCAGCTGCGGTGTAAGGGAAAGCTGCGAAGAATGGAGGCGGTGCCGATGCCAGCATCACTGTGCCTATTCTGATTTGCCGCTCTGCCGACCTTTTGATGGCAGGGACCCTGCCATTAAAGGTCAGCGGAAAGGCAGAGAAGGGGCCCCAAACTGGGCACCTACGATTTTTAGCACATTGAGCATTTAGGCTCCCTTTGCCTGCACTTTCATGCGCACACTGTGTGTCATGCACAACATGTTGCATGGAAACTGTACGTGGATGACAGTGCAGGTGCTGCAATGTGGTGGCATTACTTTCAGGCTCACTCTGTGTGCCAAAGCATGCCTTAACAAAAAGATCACCACTGGCCCACTCAAAACTCAAAATGCGGTGGGTAGGTTGCCACCGGCTTGCCCTATAAGTCAAAATCAGGGACTAAGTATGGGGAAACTATTCTTTGGTGCATATTTCATTGAAGCACCCCAACACTCAGATAATCACTACAGATGTAATACTATGAATGATCACTCACAAAATAAGATCACTAGGTCAACGTCAATCTCTGAAAGGTTCCTTCTGTGAAAGCCTTCCTGTGTGCAGATACCAAACTGAGCTAAACAGTAGCTGCACACTCTCTGCCGGCACATGATTGCATTGGTGTGTGTTCACGTGTTCCTGTGCAACCAGCCCAGAGCCTCTCACTGCAGGAGTGCAGCTGTAGAATCTTAAAAGGCACACAAACCATTTTCACAGAATATATAGTTAGTGAGACTCACTCAAAGTATCAGTTCAAAGCAGAGTAGTCCAAAAATCAAAATTCCATGGCCTTAAAATGGGCAGAAGACATTTGCTTTGGCCACTTACTAGGTTTTTCTTTTATACATGTACATATCAGACACACACTGCTGCTAAAGGTGGGGGTTTTTATTTGGTTGCACTATGAATTTTCCTTTACATATTTTCTTAGTCTCACATGCAGAATCAGATGATTTTGAGTCAGATTCTGAGCACTTGAAAACACACATAATTAATAATTGTAATTCTGAATCTTATAAAGCGCATGGTTACACTTACCAGTGTGTCCCCGCGCTGAATAAACCGCTGAGGAACCCGTCCTGGCCTGTTCCTGTGAGGCGCCCAACTCCTGGGCACCCCCCTGGTGAAGCCAGGCATCCTTAGCGATTAGGGCAGGTGTGGAGACTAAGCAAGCTATTGCCCAGAGTTGCAGCGTGAGACCCCATGATTAGAGTAGGCACTGTGCCGAGAATTATCGGGTCCGCGGACATTTGAGCTCAAGACCCTACCGCGATGGGAATTGAACCCTGGTCCCGGGCCAGACCTCTGCATCAGGGTCTGCCGCTTTAATCAGTGAGCCACACTCCTCCACTCATCTGGTTTAGAGAAGAAAAGAAAATAAGGCACAAAATGCAAAGCAAAAACTTGGACTGCATTATGAAAATATCTCTCCAAGTCACATGTTTCCCAAAGATGCTTCAATCACAGACTTCAACAACAACAATTGCATAATAATTGGCTTTTCCGAAGTTTGGATGAAGATGCTGCTTTCATATGATTCATTATGTGCAGGCAGTGCCTTGAGTGGCTCACTGGTGCTGTCAGGCTGAGGAGGGATGGCATACTCTTACTGCACACTGAAGGAAGTGATCTGATTAGGGACACCTGGGTCGCTTGCGACCTCCTCTAGCCTTCCAACAATGAAGAGTTGAGGATGCAGTAGAGAATACAAACAAACTAGTTTATTCCCAGAATACACTGCAGTGGAGTCCAATCAGATCAGCCTCCTATGATGGCTGACGAGGGACTGATCTTTACAAGCATAAAGTTACATTATGTACATTGCAAAGTCCACAAAAACCCGCCCATCATGGAAAAGCACTGGCGGATGTTGTAAAACAATGGGAGTAGAGAACATAAGTTTTGATTGTGCAGCCTGGTACAAACTATCCACATTTCAAGTTTGTCTGGCCTATCCTCCCTTCTAGATAGGTGGGAGAAAGCCTTGATTTCAGGGGAAAGACATGCGCTAATGAGCTAACATGAACATCAAAGAAACAAAACTTACCACAGGTCATTTCTCGTAAATGAACAAAATACAGTTTCCAGTAGGCCAGCAACAGTTTTAATTGCGTCAGAACATGGCGCCCTTCTAACTAAAATGGCAGCACAGATGTCAATCTAAGTAATGTAAATTTCATGTCAAATGAGTAAGTTTTATACTTCTTACACAACTATAATGCATTAGTCATATAAATGCTAACATATCAAAGAGCAAAGCGCACGTATAAAACACAAATTACGTCTCTATTCTATCAATACCTAGGCTCAAATTTGAAAAAAAGGCTTACATAACATCTTGTCCACTGGAAGGATTAGAAAAAAGACTGGTTTGTGTAATTAATATGCTTTCTATAAAATCATATCAAAAGCATTTGCGCATGTATATGATTTCCCCTAAAGAGATACCTGACCTCTGGTTAGTTTTAATCATGCTGTACTCCAGGAGTTTCACAATTCTTTTGAATCTGTTCTTATTTTTACCACAGCCTAAATCAGTAATAATAAGTGGAAGGCTCTTCTTCAGACAGAAACAAGTGTACGGTATATTGGAGTTCCTATTTCCTGGAGTAGGTTTACTTGGTCAATGCTTTCAATGATCTTGTGGCAAATTTGTTTTATTTTTTAGGCATCTTTCTTGTGCTCCTAGCAGCAGAGGTGGCCGGCACTGATTGGGGTGGCGGTGACAGGGGCGGGGATGTATACAAAAAAATAATAATAACAACTTATCACCTTGGCGTTAGGACTCTGCTGGCACTGAACCCCGCCCGCCCGCAAAGCAGCTCAGAAACATAACATGATTATAACTTTGTTATGATCATTTTATGTTTTCTTTATTTGCACTGCTGAAAAAGCAGTAGGGCAACACTCCTCTGCTTTAGTGGACGAGCCGCCACTGCCTAGCAGACCAAAGAATTCAGAGTGCGTTACAGGATAAAACACGAATTATGGCAATAAAAACATATGGTATCAAAACCAACACATCAGAATTTTGAAAGAAAGAAAAGACAACAGCAACATTAATTCAAAACAATTGGACAATTGGAAAGGAAAACTTTTCAATGTTTACTAAAGTGAAAGAACATTAAAGTCCTTCAAAAGGCTGGTGTCAGGGACATTAAGAAAGCAGTCGCTTCTGGACCAGAAAATGACTTAAGGTCTCCTGTGAATAGATTTAGGGTATTTTATGTCTTAATATCAATACTGGAAAAATGGACCTACAGCCTATTTCACCCACTTCCTCGTGACAAGATTTGCAGTTGCGAGCTTGAATATAGAGGACACTTTACATCAATAGCTTTATATTCTGAATAGCTGACCTCGAATCACCCTATAGTCCAATGCGTACAATATGAAATTGCATTAAATATTCTCATGTTGAACAGAGGAATGATGCAACTGTTTTTGGTAGTATTTATAGCACAGAATAAAACTTGTGCACTATCTGCTAGTGGAGCAGGTGGCACTGTGAAGGAGAGCTCAGTGGTTCAAGAACCAATATTGTCTTGTTACGTCATATTTTATAGGCGAGATGCGCCAATTTTGTACTCACTATTGAAATTTCTCCTTGTGATATTCACCATGGTGTCACACTGTGGAATAAAATAGCATCCACTGATTTAACCCGTCTCTAAAAAGCTTTTTGTTTTAGATACTAACAGCCATGTCTTCCCAAACATAGGCATCAGATTGTGGTAAATAAATAATTAATTACCGGTTCTATTTTTCGGGATACTCATACAAACAGATAGCTCAATAAATAAGAGTCAAGATTCGAGGTAGCTAGAGTGTACAGGCTTTAATCAGGCATAAAAGGACAGGAACAGGACAGCCTGCATGGGAATAGGATGGCAGCTGCCGGGGGCAGGATCTGGGAATTGGCTAGCTTTTAATAACAGTGCATTAATATATATACTAAAAACAATTACATTGCATTCAATACAGTAGGCGTAGCAGTAGGCGGAGTTTGTAGCAGTCGCGAAAGATAAGGCATAAAGTGGGTGTAACAAGAGGTGTGTACAGGGCGTATACATGGACATGTGATGCAAACGTAACAGAATATGTCATAAACGGGGCGGAAACATGGAGGGGGCTACCTGAGCAGCTGGGACCTCTAACCTAGTGGTGCGCGCAAATGGGCAATGACGTGTTACCAGGGAGAACTGGGGGCTATGACTTCTGCGCTAGAAGAGGAGACGAAAGTCTGGAGGGTCAGAGCGACATGTACCTAGGCATATCTAGTATCTGGTGTTTATAGTACATGTTGATAGAATCCAAAAGTTATCAGGGTAAAGGCTAACAGACACTAAGACTGGTGCATGCATTATTCTACATGTAGTACGTGTGCTAGGAATATTCTATGAATATCAATACAGTATTTCTCTTACATGGAGACATAAAGGCTAGACCATGCCGGAGACTATTGATGCGATTCAGTAGCTTAGGAATGCAGAGAAGGAGGGCTGAACTGATAACTAGAAACATAACATACTCTTGACAGACTGGGAGGCAGAGCCAGGCCGAGCCGGGCACTGCGTGGCAAGAAGTAAGCTAAGGGTCAGGGATATAGGTGGGGGCTGTATCGCTCCTCGGAGAGTGTTCAGGAGACAGGAGCTGAATCTGAGTCCGGGCCCTTTTGAGGCCTAGAAACGGGGACAATTCAATGAATTAACGTGCACACTGTAAAATGTGGCAACGTAGGTTTACATAGGCCTAATATTCGTTGCTTTCACGAAGACTGGAAACTGGCATACTAGAGATGGACACAACTGCAATTGCGTCTTTAATCGATCAGAAGGGAATACATGCATATCGATCATGCACATATGACATAAGATGGGGAACACGTAGGCACATATGACATGGCAAAATGTACTTTTCCACATTCCCTCCTTGTGTCCTACGTTTCCATCAGGAAACATCTATATTCATGATACCATATATCATTTCATATAGCATCATTTGCTCGTCTCGAATTGTCTTGGAACGGAACTTAGGACTAGGAATACAAGAGGTAGCGCACATGCCGCAAATCGCAGGGCCACATTGTATACAGAGGCAGCAACTGAATATGATCATTACTGCAATACCTAGAAATGACAATACTTTCCATCCCCAAGCAGATATGATACTCCAGAGCCAACCGGACCATGTCCAGGTGCCTGGATTCTGGTGTAACTGATGGGCAATTTTATGAAGTCTAGTTATAGCTGAATAAACAGACGGCGCGTTATTAGGAATGAAAATGCAGCAACTAGATCCGATGACTCTACATGCTCCTCCTCTATCGGCCAATATGACGTCAAGAACGAGACGATTTTGGAGCACGACAAATCTCATAGCAGATTGCTCTTCGGTTAAGTTACCTAGAGCAGAAGTAGTCTCATTCACTACTGCTTCGAGGGTTCTGGTTAACCTACGTATTAACTTACTATTCTGGACAGGTCCTATAAAGAAGAAGAAACCTTTATTAAAGTCTTGATACTGTTCTAGAGTAGTTTCAGTTTGATCGACAATTGGGGACTCAATCTCCCGTCTATGTCTGACGTGTACTAGATGTGTGTTTCTGTGATAATCAGATGGGGCTAGAAAAACTGGTGGCAGTAGGAAGGCAACGTAACATGTTCCATCCCAATCGAGGGGCAGACGAACATATGCGGTCTGACCACAAACAAAATAAGAATGACGTGAAGCTTTGAAAATAGATTTCCCACTGTCACTATACTCGATAGTAGTAGTACAATCACTATGTCCTACATGTGCGGAACCATTCTTTCTGACACATAATTCGCCTTTGACTGGTAGTACTGAAATAGCAGGTAAGTCTGGAGTAGTATCAGACTGAACATTCAGGATCATAAAATTCGAAGAATAATTACCTAAATCATATACTTCATTTTCTAGATCTAACCCTGTTCTATGGGAGAGACCTTGCTTGTCTGGAAAACATGTTCTATTCAGAAGGGACATATCATTTGAAGATGACGTTAACATGGACCATGCTCCACACGAACCATTATGTGAAAACGGATAAGGAAAGAGTGGCAGAACTCCCTTCGGTGTCTGGAAAGGGGGGAGTCGACCACACACCCAACAATTAGTAGCATTGCTGGTCTGGTGTGAATAGTGTAACATTCTTATAAATGTATTATTACGCATAGCAAGACGATAGGATAGCTCGTGAGGAGGCAGATCACTAAATGTGTGCTCTACTGTAGCATTAGAAAACTTATTTACATGAGGAATTGGGAAACATAAATGCAATGCATAACTTGTGCAGGTAACCATCAAACTTAGAAACAATAAGAAACTTAGAAAAACGATACATCTTATAGAGTTTTGACTAACTCTCTCACTATGGGGGTCTATCTCATACATGTCAGAAACCTGTCTAACCGTTTCACCCGAGAGGGACTTAGACAATTAAACTGGCTGACTTATTTTAGTAGACCGGAGCTTTAATTTATACTCCTGTTGCGGAGTTTTCTCTAACAGAGGAACTTTTAGTTCAGGATTTAGATCAATGTCTGGTTTCAGGCAGTCTTTAGAAATGGAACAGTCTTTAGAAGTGTCCTTTAAAAATGTCTTTTTCCGGACTCCATGGAATTTCTTTACATGGGACAGATGGACCCAACCCTTGCGGCCTTCCAACTTCACGGCCGTACGGGTGGTCAGGAGGACAAGTCGCGGCTCCTTCCAACGAGGCTACAGCGGACTTGAACGATCAAAGTTCCTTACAAAAACGAGGTCCCCTGGAATGACCTCATGCGGTTTCACTTCAGTATTGTCTGGAAATGCGGCGGCAACCTGTGAACGACAAGAGTGTAGGGCAGACATCAAGGAAGCTAGGTAATCTGTCAACATATTACTGGAAACATCTGTAATACTGCGGGGTCTAGGTGTACCCCACATGTTTGGGGGGCGGCCGAATACGACCTCATAAGGGGACAGACCTGATCTGGAATGTGCGACCATTCTCATGTAGAATAAAGCAACTGGCAGGGCAACTAGCCAGTCTACACCTTTCTCTTTACATGTCTTAGCAATACGGATTTTCAGGGTTTGATTATGTCTCTCTACGAGACCGGCTGCTTCAGGATGGCGCACACAATGGAACTTCCACTGGTACCCTAACAGAAGGGAAACATGTTTCATTAACTCGGATGAGAAAGGCTGGCCGTTATCAGAATACACGACCCTAGGGAGTCCATAACGGGGAAAAAATTCACGAACCAACTGCTTGGCAGTGGTCGCGGCTGTGTAATCTGGAACTGGATATGCTTCTGTCCACCTGGACAAAGCGCATACAACTACGAGGACATACTTGAAACCTCGACATCGCTCCATCTGAATATAATCCATCTGGAGGACTTCAAAAGGGTGGTCAGGGGGTTGGAATCCACCTTGTTCCACCGGGACACTTTTACCTGGATTGAATTGACAACATATCATACAGGTACGGACTTTCTGCTTGGCTGCAGCTCGTAAATGCTTGTTGAACCAAAGGTTCTGAATACTGTCTAACATGGCTTTTTCTCCTATGTGTGCTGCACTATGTGCGGTATTGATAATGACTTGAACCATAGAGTCGGGGAGAAACCATGTGGCTTTTCCCTTCGTCACCCATCCTTGATCTGTCTGGACCCCTCCTTGTTCGGACCATTTCTTGATTTCTTCGGGAGTAGCATGTAACTGTATGTCTATGACATCTTGTGTTGGGTCCTTGACTGTCATACAGGTAGTCTGTTCTGGAGTGGATGTCTGTGTCGTGTTAACTGGAATGTCTGGAGTCTGAGCTGTAAGCTTGGCTGTTCGATCTGCTAGATCGTTACCTTGGGAAATGATATCAGTAACTTTCGTATGTGCCTTGCACTTCATGATAGCGATAGCTGTCGGTAAATGTATTGCATCTAACAGAGCTTGAATGAGGAGACCATGCTGAATCTTGGTTCCATGAGAAGTCATGAAACCTCTCTCCTGCCAGAGTACTCCGAAGTCGTGTACAACTCCGAATGCGTAACGTGAATCTGTATATATGTTTACTTTCAAGTTCTTGGCACGTATGCAGGCTTGGGTCAGAGCGACTAGCTCTGCTGCTTGAGCAGACAGGGTGTCAATACGGTGTGTTTCAATAACTTCAGTTTCAGTAGTCACTGCATACGCGGCTACTAGTTCTCCTGTACTAGTTCTCATACATGAACCATCCACATAAAGTGTCAGGTCGGGATTAGGTAATGCAATGTCTGTCAGGTCTTGTCTTGGCTTGGTCATAGTGTTAATGACTTCCACACAGTCATGTGTGGCAGGATTTGGAGTAACTGACGGTAACAGTGTAGCAGGATTTAGAACGTTGCAGCGTCTGATTTCTATGTGTGGCTGGAACAGTGTCAGTTCATAACCTGTTAAACGTGCAATGGTCAAATGCTGAGTCTGTGTTCGGTTTAAAAGAACTTCCACGGAGTGTGGAACTTGTACTGTCAGGGAGTGCCCTAATACTATGGAATCACTTTGTCTGATAGCTAGAGCTGTGGCTGCAACTGACTTGAGGCACGCAGGCAGAGCCTGGGCTACTGGATCTAATGTGCTCGAAAAATAAGCACAAGGCTTGTACTGTCCTGCTTGATCTTGTGTGAGAACAGATAATGCAGTACCATAACGTTCTGTGACAAAAAGTGTAAAAGGCTTACTGTAGTTCGGTGTAGCTAGAACAGGTGCTTGGCATAAGGCTTTCTTTAATTCATTAAAACTAAGCGTATGTTCAGATGTCCAAGGGAGGACCGTCGATACGGCTGCCTCCTGTGTCGTTAACTGTATCAGTGGCTTGGCTAGAAATGCATACTGAGGAATCCATTGTCTGCAGTAAGAAGTGAGGCCAATAAAAGCACGTACCTCCTTCTGTGTCTTGGGCTGTGGAAGACTCGCTATTAACTGGATACGATCTGGTGTCAACTGCCTACCCCACTTGGACAGCAAGTGGCCTAAGTAGATCACTTGCTGGACACAGAACTGAAGCTTCGAAGGGGACACCTTGTGCCCCATCTCGGCTAGGAAATACAGAACTGTAAGTGACGCACGCTCGCAGTCACGTTCAGAACGGGCTGTGATCAGTAGATCATCTACATACTGGAGCAGGGCAGTGTCAGTTGGCATGTGGATATTGTCTAGTTGTCTTTTAAGTGCTTGACTGTAAATACTAGGACTTTCTGTGAAACCTTGAGGAGCTCGTGTGAATTTATAGCTCCTTCCATTTAAACAAAAACCGAAAAGGTACTGGCTGTCTGGATGAATCGGGACACTGAAAAATGCATTCTTGAGGTCTATGACAGTGAAAAATGTAGCTTCAGAATCAATGGCTGTCAATAGGGACGAAATATCTGGGACTACTGGATACTGAGGTATGATACATTTGTTAAGTTCTCGAAGGTCAATCACTAATCGATATACTGGAGGTGCATTTGGATCAGTACGTTTCATGACTGGAATGATAGGAGAATTACATACATTGGAGTCAGTTTCTACGACCACTCCTTGAGCAATAAGCTCATCAATAATTTTGGATAAGGCTGCTACAGCCTCAGGTGGCAATCTGTACTGTCTGATTCGTGGCAAGACTATACCTTGTTTGAGAGTCACACGATGGGGTGTGATTTGCATACATCCTACATCAGTTGGACCTTGCGCCCATAAATGCTGCGGGACATTTAGTAACCTTGGATCAAAATCACGTAATACATAGTGACCTTTAAAGTCTCTCAAAAACAATCGGACTCCTTCTGGGGAACAGCAAATTACTGCACCTAATTCTTTCAATGTTTTAATGCCTAACAGATTTTCTGGACATGACTTCGTAAGTAACAAATCAGTAGTTCGGGACAATGGACCAACTTCTAGAGTAACTGGCTTTGAAATCTCGTTAACAATTGGCTTTCCTGAAAATCCAAGGGAAACATTTTTAGAGCCTGAGAGCGGAGCCCCTGGAACCTCGTCATGACTGATAGTAGTCCTACTTGCCCCTGTATCAATCAGAAACTTTCTGTCTTTCCCTAATACTTGACTGTGTACATAGGGACCCTCTTGATCTACAGGTATCTCGATGAGAGGCAAGCCTACCTCCCTCTCTAGGCTGTTTCATGAATACTGTTGATAATCTGGATACTCTGTCTGAGCATACTGGTACATTTGCTGTGTAACATGCTGTGTTGCAGCTATAGGCTGCGGTGCTGGAACTGTCTGTTGTGCATTCTGTGATGACGGTGAAGTCTGTGAAACTTGTTCTTGTCTAGGCGGACGTGGTCTTTCTTTAGTCTTACCAGTAGCTATGTTGTGTTTCAGAACTGCACACTCGTTTATAAAATGACCTGGCTGTTTACAGTAATTGCATGTCCCTTTAACGGGAGCTGCTGGATGACTGGCTTGATTCGGACCCCTCTTCTGACTGTCTTGTGGAACAGATTGTGCAACTAGTACTTTCATTTTCGTGTCTTTCATACGTCTCTTTTCGTATTCTTGCTCTTCCCTGATTCTATTCTGGTGATACTGGAGCATTTGAAGCATTTGTGACGGGGTATTAGCTTGCCAGGTACTTTCGACTTTTAAAACTCGATTTTTAACTTGTGGGCTTGAATTCTCGACTAGTTTAGTAACAAAAAGATGAGGGTACGACTCACTACCTGTCTTCAAACCACTGTTAATTATAAAACATTTTTCAAATCTAGAATAAAAATCACTAGTGTCTTCATCCTGTTTCTGTTTACATGCTGAGATTGCATCCCAATCTTCCTTTTTCGTGGCTAGTAACCTTGGCAAGACCTGAATCAATAACTCGGGCAATTCTTTAACTTTAGCCCCTAGACCGGTACCTGGTACTCGGGAATTATCTTCAGCTTCTAGAGCTGTCCTATCTATCTTTTTCTCTCCCACCTCCCATTCTTTTTCCTTGAGTTTTTCATATACCCCTGCGGGCAACAGGACCTTTAGCATTTTAATGATATCTGGATACGTGTATTCTCCCATACGGAGCATGTCTTTTAATTCGCGATGGAACCCTGCTGGATCTTTATCGTGACAGGGAATTAATTTCTTCATCTCTAAGAGTTCCATCTTGGTGATAGGGGTGTAAACAAATACTCGTTGCATTTCACCACCCGCTGTCCTAACTGGGTGTACTTCTCGTAACGGATGCTGTCTATCTATGTAAAATGGTTTACTTTCTGGAGGTGAGACGTGAACAAAATGCGGATTCAGAAATGTTCGATATTTGTGGCGCTGTTCTAGAATGACACTAATTAAATCGGTACCTAAACCTTTCCATCTATACTGGAGCAACTCGTTCAGAACATCATGTAACGGACCTGGATCAGAATGTTGTCCCTCATACAGTGTAATGAGGTGCTGGATCATATACATACCCACCAGTCGCTGCTCGGCTGGGGGCAGTTTCAGAAACATTTGTGCCACTATTTCATCTGGAAAAGTGGTAGAATCAGTAGTCCATCGGACTGCTGATCGGGCTAGTTCTAGTTCATGCATGGTACTAAGTTCACTATAACCGATTCGTGATTTCAGAATGTGATCGGTAGCTTGAAATACTTGCTCGAGAGAACCTTGTTCTGGTGCTGGAGGAGGAAAAACTTTCTTGTGTTCTAGGCGTGAATGTCGGTCGGGAAGTCTAATTCTACCTACATACGCTATTCTGGTGGGATTCTCGTCGTCTACCTCTTCAGTAGAAGAGTTGTCTTCTTTCTCGCTTACTTGTGCTGCTTTTCGTTTCTCGTGTAACTTTATTATTTCCCTACGGATCTTCTTGTACATACTGTCTATACAGTTCTGTGTCTTGTGTCTTCCCTCGGCTATATGGTCACTCCACCTGGTCAGGACTTTCATTTCTTCCGGATCTTTATCTGGATAATCTTGTTCCCTTATTAAACAATTAATTAGAAACTTTAAAAGCATGAGCTGAATCTCGACTTTTCTTTGAGACATGGCCTCGCCAATACTTTCTGGATCTACTCCTGTACGGATGAAACGATATATTCTGTCTAGATATTCTTTCATATTCGGTAGGGTGTCCAAATACTCGGTCACCCGTCTTACACGCAATGAATACTGGACCATACCATCATCGCCTGGGACTGGATCATAACGGCATTCTGTAAGAGCTCGTTTGATATCTGCAACTGACTGATTTTTGGGCGACCGCTGTAACGCTCGGGCATGTAGCTCGAGTAATGTCACACGTCTGTGTTGCGGCGGGGTACAAGGAGGACTTCCCCCCCCCGCGGCTCCTAAACTGGAATCATCGACGGGTACCGTACGGGCTGGCAGAGTGACTGATGTAGCGGGTACTTGTACTGTGGGCTGGACCGGGGGTACCGTAACAGGTGCTGTAACGGGTGCCCCGGTGGCTGGAGGAACAGGAATTACATTATTTACGGGAGCTGGTGAAACAGGATTTGCATATTCTGGGACTGTATCGTCCAAATAGGACGAGAGAAAAATATCAGCTGCGGTCGGTTTGTGACGTAGCTTAATCGGAACTAATGGCGGCGGAAAATTACATGGTACTTCCGGGGTTGCTTTTAGCAAGCCCTCAGCAAGAAGAGGATACATACCCTTAATAAGGGCATTTCTCTGTCTGTCTGACTGTTCGGCTTTAACTCGTTCACCTACTTCGATTAATTCCCTTTCTTGGGCTCTTTCTGAGGATTCTCTACTTAATTCTGACTTTCTGATTTCTTTTTCGGTTCTTTTATGAGATTCTTTGCGCCATAACTCGATGGCATCTTTCTGGGACTGTCTGGATTTCTTTTTCCATAATGCTTCTTCTACTCGCATGATGCACTCGGCATCCCATGTACTTGATACAGGCCATCTATATTTCTCTTCTAGATCTTTAGTATACTCGACCCATAAGTCTAGATATAATATGGCACTTATGCCATGCTTATGATACATAAAATGACCTGGACTGTCCCTAGGCGGGACAGGAACTGCTTCTTCTAGCAGACCTTTTCTGGTTCTTAACTGACGTAATTTCGAGAACAAAGGCATAATTTAGGCTGGAGTCTGGACACAATACAATACACAATAAACACAATAATAACTGAAAAACGAATCACTCATACCACGACATTGAAAACACATGGAATAACATTTAGAATAACAGTTCGGACAGAATATTACCTGGAATACTGAGAACAGAAGCACATGAATTTCTCGAGAACAGAACTTACTAGAATTTACTAGATGCACTGCTAAAACAGTACGAAACTTACCGGTCCCATAAAGAGACACGTCAGGACCCGCATCCACCTAGGTGGACACTTCGTGTTGGATCTGTGTACCCAAACCCACGGACCAGAGACAAATTACTTTTGACCCTGTCTAGATACTACCCCAGCAACGGTACTCACCGGGCAGCAAGAACGGAAGGCCTCGGACTGGACTGGACTGCTACGACGACGGACTACGAACTTCGGACTTCAGTTACAGGTGGGCCTCCGGATACCTCGGACCTTGGACTCTCAGCTTGGGCTCTGGTCGGGACTCGCCGCGTTCCTCCACCGCCTCGTCTGGATGCTGGACCGCAACCTCCGTCTCCTCCGTGGGCCTGAGGGATACTTGAAGCAGAAATATCTGCACGTGCACGGTATGGTTCCGTCACGGCTGCAGAGGATCAGGGGGCCTGCGTGGCTTCTCCGGCGCGTGGGGAAAGGGCAAGTCCCTGTTCGGGCGCCATTATGTGGTAAATAAATAATTAATTACCGGTTCTATTTTTCGGGATACTCATACAAACAGATAGCTCAATAAATAAGAGTCAAGATTCGAGGTAGCTAGAGTGTACAGGCTTTAATCAGGCGTAAAAGGACAGGAACAGGACAGCCTGCATGGGAATAGGATGGCAGCTGCCGGGGGCAGGATCTGGGAATTGGCTAGCTTTTAATAACAGTGCATTAATATATATACTAAAAACAATTACATTGCATTCAATACAGTAGGCGTAGCAGTAGGCGGAGTTTGTAGCAGTCGCGAAAGATAAGGCATAAAGTGGGTGTAACAAGAGGTGTGTACAGGGCGTATACATGGACATGTGATGCAAACGTAACAGAATATGTCATAAACGGGGCGGAAACATGGAGGGGGCTACCTGAGCAGCTGGGACCTCTAACCTAGTGGTGCGCGCAAATGGGCAATGACGTGTTACCAGGGAGAACTGGGGGCTATGACTTCTGCGCTAGAAGAGGAGACAAAAGTCTGGAGGGTCAGAGCGACATGTACCTAGGCATATCTAGTATCTGGTGTTTATAGTACATGTTGATAGAATCCAAAAGTTATCAGGGTAAAGGCTAACAGACACTAAGACTGGTGCATGCATTATTCTACATGTAGTACGTGTGCTAGGAATATTCTATGAATATCAATACAGTATTTCTCTTACATGGAGACATAAAGGCTAGACCATGCCGGAGACTATTGATGCGATTCAGTAGCTTAGGAATGCAGAGAAGGAGGGCTGAACTGATAACTAGAAACATAACATACTCTTGACAGACTGGGAGGCAGAGCCAGGCCGAGCCGGGCACTGCGTGGCAAGAAGTAAGCTAAGGGTCAGGGATATAGGTGGGGGCTGTATCGCTCCTCGGAGAGTGTTCAGGAGACAGGAGCTGAATCTGAGTCCGGGCCCTTTTGAGGCCTAGAAACGGGGACAATTCAATGAATTAACGTGCACACTGTAAAATGTGGCAACGTAGGTTTACATAGGCCTAATATTCGTTGCTTTCACGAAGACTGGAAACTGGCATACTAGAGATGGACACAACTGCAATTGCGTCTTTAATCGATCAGAAGAGAATACATGCATATCGATCATGCACATATGACATAAGATGGGGAACACGTAGGCACATATGACATGGCAAAATTTACTTTTCCACAAGATCATGCCACATGCACTGCAATCTTAATATCAATGCAAACATATCATAGATATTCTATATCATAGATGAAATATGTCAAGTCATGAATATTGTGGGACCTCCTATTGCAGGTAAAATCTAAATTTGTATGTTATTTTAATAATGTTGTTAATAATATCAATTGTTAAAACATAACTGAATAATAAACACATGTATAATATGTATTGTGTTATATGTGTTGGGTTCATTTTTTCATTTTTACAACATTTTTAGTTTATTTCATTTAGTTAATTTTTTATGATCATATTTTAAGAGCAGTTAGAAAGTTTTGTAGCGTTTAAAAAATATTAGATTTTTTTATTAAAATGGTATATATATATATCATGTGATCAAGGCTATCTCTAGCCGAAACGCGTCATGGCGGACTGGTGCTGGGCTTAAAAACCTAATAAAATAATATTGCACCACTTTGGGTCTTGCTGGTTCCTGTCTGTTCGTGTGGATGTACTGCTGTGCCTACGGACCCTTTTAGAACTTGACATACCTCATATATATATATATATATATATATACACTCCCTATGTTTGTATTTTATTAAAAATTTAAATATTTATTTTTTCTTTGCATTTTATGGGATAAAGATGGCTTGGTTCTATTTTATAAATATTTAGATTATAGATTAACTGTTTAGTTTGAACATCTTTTAATTTTATTTATCAATACATAATTTCATATTTTTTATTATTTAACATTTTTAATTTTGATTTTGTACTTATTCCTATATAAAACATAATCACTCATCTGCAGACTAGTCCACAGAAGTTCGATGGGGACCATCCAGGGTCCCACCCCTCTCAAGTAGATCCTTTCTTTTATTGTCCCTCAGAAAATGTAAGTAGAAACCCTCAAAGTCTCTGAGTAATGCTAGAGTCCAAAAATCCTTAAGTCCTTCCTCACTGTGGAGTTAGATAGCTTCTCTTTCCTGCTGGGCAGTTCTCAACAGTCTTTCCCTTATGTAAAGGATTTTAAGTTGGATAAATAAATAATTTCAGATTTTTTATTATTTAAAATTTGTCATTTTGATTCTTTAGTTATTAATATATAAAAATGTAGAGTTTTTAATATATAAAACTTAATCACGGTTATACTAGGGGTGTAATGTGTTTTTTTATATTTTATTTGAAGTTTGATTCAAATATGTTAAAGATTATTTCTTAATTGTGCTTTAAGTTAATTGATATTAATTGCACATTTTTAGATTTGTTCGTTATGATTTGTTTTATATAAAGTGTGTATGCACTTTGTTTTATTTAGGTTTCTTTTATTTTTGAGGTGCATGGTTTTATAGTTTGATTATTCTAATTATTTTTACTTTGTAATTTGAGAAATTAAGTTTAGTAGTTTGTGCTATTGTATTAAAAAATGATAGCATTTTCGTATTCGTTTTAAGTATATATGTTTTAGAACGTTTTATAATTTGGGATCCTTTTCATTTTTCTTGTGCAAAGTGGATTATTGTTCTTATTATTACTTTTATTGTCCACTGAACAATTTAGTTTAATGTTTTGTGGTTTCTTAAACTGTTCTTGTCACATTTCAAATGCAAGTTGTTTTTTAATTTACGTTTATTTCAATCAGCTTTTAATGAGGTTTATTAAATTAATGTCCCCCAAAATATAATATTTTAAAAAATTTGATTAATTTTGGAGTGGAACAATATGGGTATGATTGAAGGGGGGAAATTAAATGTAGCCCTTCACATTCTGACACTTTCATGAATGTGGCAATGTTTCCACCAAGAGTCTAACACCTACCATACTGAGACTAGATTTGGAATTGTTATATAAAAGTAACTACTCACCATCCTCGAGGAAGTCTAACACTTCCCACAGTGTGGCTAAGTTACGACAAGTTCATACTAAATATACCCCCCTCCAAATAAAGTTCCTAAAATGATACGCCTGGAGTAGGAAAAGTAACTCTGACACCTTAGAGTCAAACGGTTTCCAAAATGTGACTAAGTTTAGAGTGGTAATTTATAAATATAGCCTGCCAAAGTTAAACACTTTCCCCAATTTGGTTAAGGTTGGAGCAGGAATAATAAATCTTACTCACCCAGTCTAACACTTTACCCAGTGTGGCTAAGTATAGAGTAGGAATATTAAAAGTGGCAGTCATTGTCTAACTCTTTTCTCAATGTGACTAAGGCCCTCATTATGACAGTTGGATGAGCATCGAACCGCCAGCGCAGCGGGATTTGGACTGGCCAACAAGTAGGCCACCATCCCACCCACCATATTATGATATAACCACTGTGTAGGCGATCAAAATCACCCCTTTTTCTAATACAGCTTGTGCTGTGGCCCAGAAAAGGCCTGGCACATGGTGCATGGATGTTTGGGGTGCCAGCACATGTGCTCCCGTGGCCAGCCATAAAAAGGCTGTGGGAACTGGACATCATAATCCCTATGCCGGTGCCTGCACAGGCACCGCCTTCAATGTAGGGATTACATTCCGACCTCCACCCCAACAGGCACCTTGAAACGGTCGGAGGCTGAGGCCTTGCCCCGCCCTCTGCATTCCAACCACTGCCCTAGATGTCACCTATGGCCTGTCGGTGTTGGTATGCCCAACATTGTAATGAGGGCTTAAGTTTGGAGAGGGAGTGGTAAATATGACGCCCACAGAGTTCAAACGTTTCTCAAATGTGGTTAAATTTTGAGTGGGAAGAGAAAATGTGATACCCCAGAGTCCCACACTTTCGTAAAGGTGGCTTCAGTTAGAGTCAGAATAATAAATATGACACACCCAAAGTCCAACACTTTCCACAATGTTGAGCATGTTGGAGTGGGAATAATACATTTAATCCCTTCAAAATCCAATTTTTTTCCAATGTGGCTATGTTTGGAGGAGGAACAGTAAATCTGACAACCTCAGGGACATATTTACAAGGAAATGTCAGAGTGCTGAGCTGCTCCGAATTTGGCAGCGCCTAGCTCTGACATTTCTAAAATGCAGGGATGCGCCATATTTACAAGAATACAGTGCACCTCTGTTGTTTCCCTTGGACTGGCAATATAATTAGTTTCTTCGTGCTAATGCATGCACCCTTGCACCATAGTGCAAGGGTGCCTGTGTTGCAGGGGGTGATGTTTATGTGCAGGAAGGTGTCCCTGCACATAAAAAATCAATAATTGTGATTTGTTACTTCTTTGGGGGAGATTTACTATGATTCTGCGCAGTGTTTGCATCACAAAAGCAAATTGGCGCAAAATCTTTTTTTCCCAATTTACTTCCCAGCGCTAAACTCTGGAAATAACAGAAAAGTAAAGTGAAGAAGCACATAGCACTGCTTTGCATTACTTTGCACCATGGGGGCGTACCACAGGTGGTGAATGGGCTTTCCAATGTAGCCACCCAAGTTCACTCATGCTAAACCCAATTTACTAAATAAAGTAGATTGGGTTTAGCATGAGAAAACTGAGCCCTTTGCAAGTAGGTGAAAGGAAGAAGAAATGCTTTAATTTCTCCTTCCTTTTCTGACTTTGCATGTGTGCTGCAATTTACAGCACACATACAAAAGTGGGAAAATGGTTAAAGCGAGTCTGTGCATAGTATTTGGTAATGGAAGGGTTCCTTCCAGTACAAAACCTGTGGTAGACTCACGGAAACACCATTGCACCATGGTGCCAAGGTATCTTCTTGGCACACGCCAGTTGATTTCAGCACCGGCGCTAGTGAGAGGTGAGGAGAGTGTCTTATTTTATTTTTCCATCTTTCCTTTTCATGTAGCGCAGTGCAGCATTTGTGGCTGCTGCAGTTTGCTACGTGAAGAAATAGTAAATCTACCCCTATGTATGCTACAAAATAGAAGTAGCAAAATCGTCATTATTTAATGATTGTTTATGTGCAGGAAGGAAACCCTTCCTGCACATAAGCAGTCATTAATGGCATTTTGCTCTTTCTTTGTGTGCTGCAGCACACATAGAAAAAACAAAAACAAGGAGAAATAATACTATTCTAATGGATGCTATCACATTAGTTAGTTTTTGGTGCTGCCTCAGATGTACATACCCTTGTAAATCTGGAGCAGTGTCAAAAAGCAGTGGGTGTTGCGGTAGAACACTCTCAGCAACACCCATTGTATGCCCCTTTCACACAAAGTGATGCATTTAAAGGTGCCGTTTTTACAAGGCAGCATTAAGCCACAAAAACTAGCTTAATGCCTCATTGGAAATATGAAGTAGGGAATAGCGCCACCAGAACGTTGCTAAAAATGGCGTTCAGATAGCACTTTGACAGTGTTCAAAGTTTTCTCTAATGTGGCAAAAGTTGGAGTGTAAAGAGTAAACATAACATTTTTAAATCTGTTTATGAAAAAGCTGATATAATACACAGTGTGTCCCCTATAAGGGATCATAGCGGACATCAAGGATTACCAACAGCACAAGTCTTTTTTTTCATAGTGCAAAAGAACAACCCTCAGAACATCCCACCACCCTCAACCCCAGTCCCCACGGAACTAAAAGAAAGATACAGTGACCCCCATACAACCATCTCAGCACAGTCGGCAGTAACAAAACATTTAGCTGTCTCATGAGAAACAAATTCAGAGCCTCGGAAGACATCAACTAAAATAAATCAGGGTTATCCAGAAGGTACACAGAGAGCGATGCCCAAAAGTCTTTAGGGCGTGAAGTTTCCGGCAGTTTCTCAGCGGAGATCTTCAGTTGCTCCTTGCAGTAAAGCAAATCTGAGACCCACTACTTCAGGGTTGGGGTGAGTTCAGAGCCCCAGCATTGTGCCACCACTCTCCCAGCCAATAAGGTCAAAACAGCCACCAGTCTACGGTTACAGGGTTTAAGAGACTTTACCCAGCAGAATAGGCAAACCTCAGGTGTGCATAGCACCGGTTCTGACACCACCTCTGTGAGCAGTTTCGTTATCTTATCCCAAAAGCTGTATAAACCTTTACAATTCCATGCAAGATGCAAGAAACCAGTGTCCCCCTGCGCACAACGAACACAACAGGTGCTCTCCCGCAGACCATAGTGCATGAGTTATAATGGGGTATAGTATAACTGGTGCAGGTATTTAAAATGGATAATGCAGAGGTTACAGTTTGTAGTTAGTCGGCCAATCGGGGCGGAGCAGAACTTCCACACGTCCGGTGACAGAGAAGTACCACTTGGAGCCACCCAGAGAGTGATCTGAACCGGCCTTGTTTATAAAGGTCTCCTAAGTGTGGTATTCCCAGAGCTTTAAGAGCAGCCGGCTCTTGTGCAGCAGAGATATCTGGGTGCGCGGCGAGCGGTAGTGTCGGGGTGTAGAGACTGCATTCGTGCGCGTGCCGCAAGCATCTTCCATGTCCATGCGGTGCAAAGTGCCGGATTCATTTCAGTCTTGGGTCCACACCCACCACCGGACAGGGTAGTCACGGCAAGGGCCAATGGAAGCACCATGTCGGCCTCAATAGCCATGTGCGGTTGGAATCGCTGTGGGAAGTACCAACAATGAGCAAACTGGGCCTTTGCGCAGAGATCCGGGGCCTCAAAACCTCCCCACTCAAATGGCAACACCAGCACCTCCCAGCTACATTGAGGCTTCTTGCCACCCCACACAATGGACAGCGGCACTGACTGAAGTGATTGGAACACTGCAAGATTGAGGCAGATGGGAAATATTAATGAACAAATAGAGTAGTTTGGGCAAGAATGTCATTTTGACCACTGCGATGTGGTCTGCTAATGAAAGCGGGAGTTTGGCCCATCGACCTGCTCGATCCATGATGTGGGTCAAGGCGCAGCCATAATTCTCAGAGATAACGACCTCAGGGTCCCTGTGCAGCCATACCCCTAAATATTTGACAGGGTCAGTTGACCATGCTAATGGGATGTCTAGCTCCATGCGCTGCGTACCCGCGGTGAGCGGGAATACTGTTGATTTTGCCCACTTTATGCCAAGCCCTGAACGCTGAAAAACACTTTAATTTGATATACTCACAGAGCAAGACTGGAAGAAACGTTTCAGGATCTTGGACATAAAGAAGCATATCATCGGCGTACTTTGAGACCACCAATGCACGCTGTCCAAACTGTAACACTGCCTGAAATTGGCATTGACAAAGCTTACAAGTCAGTGGCTCAAACGCCAGTGCGAAAAGCATCTGCAACAGGGGGTTGCCCTGCCGCGTGCCCCGCCGAATAGGAAACTCAGCAGGGGCCCAACCATTGACCAGAACATGCGCCGCAGGCGCTTCATATAGCAGGTGTATCCACTTTAGAAAGAAGGGAGGTAGTCCCATTCGGAGTAGGACTGTGAACATAAACTCCCAATGCAAGGAATCAAAAGCTTTTGCTGCGTCAAGCAGCACACCAACCACTTGAAGATCAGCCTAGAAGTAATGCACGGTGGAGAATACCGTATGTAAATTGTGCGCCGTCGACCGGGCGGGAACAAACCCCGATTGATCCGGAAGGACCAGATTGGGGATAAGGGGTTGAAGCCTACTGGCGATCATTTTTGCCAATATTTTGGCATCTATATTTATGATGGAAAGGGGACATCGCACAGATTAGCAGGATTATCTGGCTTAAGAAGCATAACCAGGAGAGCCTCAGGGGAAGAGTACCGCTATCATATGCCTCCGCAAAGACGTTCAAAAGTCTGGGCGCAAGATCTTCCACATAGGCCTTGTAGAACCCACTAGGGAGTCCATCCAGGCCCACAGCCTTAAATGTGGGCAGAGACATAATGTCCAATTTTACATCTTCCACGTCAAAGGGCTGTGTGAGGTATTCACGTTGGTTAAGTGACAGCTACCTCAATGCGATATCATCTAAATGAGTATTTATATCGTCTGCTGGCACATGAGCCTCATAAAGATTGGAGTAGAAGTCTAGCACCACCTCGCTGATTTCAGGGGATGTGTAGTACACCAGCCCCTCTGGGTCCAGCATTTCTGTGATTCTGTCTTGGCTATGAGGGGCAGCCAGTTTCTGAGCAAACGAGCAACTAGGGTGACCCCCCTCCCCATAGTACGGAGCAGTGTAGCGTTGCAGCCTGTGTGCCAGTTCCTGGTCCACTGTATCCATGACCAGCTCCAGGATAGTAGCCAGAATGTTTGAAGCTGGGCTTCGGGCATACTAGTGTTCCAGCACAGAGATTTCATCCCCCAGTTTATTTATACTACGACGCAGGTCCTTCAAGACCCCAGCCTGCGCCCCCATGCAGATGTCTCTGATGGTTACTTTAAATGCCTCCCACAAGACCCTAGCACAGTCTACTGAGCCAGCGTTTTCTTTAAAAAAGTTACTAATAGCCATGCCTACTGTGCACCTGAACACCTGGTCTGTAAGGGAGGAGGGCTACAATCGCCTTTGAAAATGGTGGGTGCTTGCATGCAGGGACATGTATCTCTATCAGCACAGGAGAGTGGTCTGACAATGTTTTGGCAAGGTGGCATACATCAATAACGCAAGTGTATGAAAGCTCCGAAAGAAGCCAATAGTCCAAGCGGGACCATGTGCCATGTACCGTGGAAATCAATGTACTTTCCCGAGTATCTGGCTGTCGCATGCGCCAAATATCCCGTGCAGCTCCTGCATCCAGAAAACCCAATAACGCCTCAGAGGCCTGACTGCGTCACGCCACCCACTTCCCTGACGGTCTAACTGCCCATCTAGGAAGGCATTGAAGTCACCACTCCAGATCAACTCAGCCCAAGGGAATTTGAGATACAGCACCAAACAGCACCAAACATCTGCGAAGAAGGAAGGGTCATCGACATTTGGGCCGTAGACATTCACCAGAAGGACCCCTACGCTACCAAGGTGACAAAGAACCAGCGCTACCCAGCCCTGAGTATATGCCTCTAGGTGAAGCACAGTGAATGGGACCCCTTTCTTCACCATTATCATCACTCCTGAGCATAAGAGGAATATGAGGAACTACTCTCAGCCCCGCCCAGCGGGCACCAACATTCTTCTCTGAGTGCTTCGCAAGATGCGTTTCCAGTAAGAACGCCAGTTGGACGTCTGTTCTGTCTAAGTGTCGCAGTACAGATCATATCTTCTTGGGACTATTTGAGGCACGCACTTTCCATGTAAGGAACTTTATGTTTCTGCCCATGGAAGCGCAAACTCAGATCTAATCAGTAGCGCGAGATAGAGCAATGAGACCAAACCGCAGAGGTACAATGAAGTTACAAGAGGAGAGTACCAACTTTCCCTCCCTGCCCACCCCTCCAATCCCCCCATCCACTTCAGCAACCCAAACTTGCCAAAGCCATCCCGTCCCGGCATAAAAATTTTTGTGTAACACCCATGGGGGAACACAAGATTGCTACTAACCTCCCACAGAGTAGGAGGTGGCTGATCAGAGCGAATACATGTGCGAGGATATACTAACAGTTACGATAGACAATGCATCAAATACATTCAGTTCAAAAGAGGCGGCTGTCCCTACCGGGCGGCAAGCTAGAGGAAAAGGAACACAGTGAGCGCCTGCAACAGAAATCACCCCAAAGGGAGAGTGAGCAAGAAGAAAATCCCCGTATAAGGAGCCAGCACTTGAGCGCCGGTATTAGGAGAGACTCCAGAAGACAGCAGCGGCCATCCAACCATCCTACCGTGCTCTGCACCAGCGTAGAAAGGGGAAAGACACATCCCAGTATGTTAAGGTGGGACCAGCCCCACTGAGAGGGCTAAAGTCAGGAGCGGGTTCCGCCACCCCCAGCTCAATCAGATCCTCCAATAAAGCAGGGTAAGCATGCAAGCATGTACAGTGTAGCAAAAATCAACAGGTAATAGTCACTTTAAATACAACCAGTCAACATCATGAGCATCAGGGCACTACATGACAGTCAGAGCTTGGCACAGCTACCCAGCGGTGCCCACAGTATAGAACAGGCTCATATACACCATCACAGCTCCCCGTCGCCCTGGTCCACGGGCGTCTCAGATCTTCTCCACTTCAACTTCTTGACATGATCCATTGCCGCCTTTGGGGACGTGAAGATTTTACAATCCCCATCTGGGCTCACCCGTAAACGGGCGGGGTACAGCATGGCATATGGAATGCCTTCTGTCTACAAGAATTTTTTAACTGCACTAAACTCTTGTCTTGCTGACTGGACGGCCACCGTAAAGTCAGGGAAGAAAGACAGAGCATTCCCTTGGTGATTAATTGTGCCCTTTTCTCTCACAAGCCTCAAGATGACATCCTGGCGAGGTGGGGCGCCAGGATCAGGTCATACAGCCTGCGAACAATGGGCACGCTCCACTATAAACATAGTAGAGAGATATTCAGGGCCAAATATGTCCTTGACCAGAGACTCAATAAAGGTCTCTATCCTGCCAGTGTTGGTGGACTCATGAAGGCCTGTGTCGCGGATGATGGTGCGGCGCGACCTGGCCTCCAAATCTCAATTTTTCGCTTGGACAAGCACTAAGACCTTTTCCATGTGGAGCGCCTTGTCCATCACCTCACCGAGGCCATCTTTGTTGGAGGAGATGCGCTGCTCTAGTTCCCCCATCCTCGCATTCTGCTTCTCCACCTGGGATGACATGTGGTCCAGTCTTTGGTGCACCGCCACCGTAGTTCCTTCAGTGGATTGGAGACTCTTCCGCCTGGCAAGCAGAGTTCGTTCCAATGTGGAGGGGCTTTCTCCCTGGACATCCGCCTCAGAATCCGAGGCCGCCCGTTGCTGCGACTTGGTGGACTTTTATGCCTCAAACGTGAGGCGAGGCTGTGTCTTGTCAGATATGCCCATGTCTCCTGATAACAAGATGAAGGTGGGTCCCACTCCTCCGCAACCGGGTCCCACGCACACCACAGCCAGCGGGCGCAGATGTATCGCGCAGCAGAACTCAACGCCACACGGAACTCTCTGGGGCACGACCACCTTCTGGACAATGCGGATATAGCAGGGCACAACAGCAGGCCAGTCCCAGGTGATATCCAACAGACTACAGGTTCATAAGTGACCACGCAATATGGGCAAATGCCCAAAACAGATCTGCCCTGTCCCCACAATGCCGCTGACAGGGTGCAGCTGCTTTGTGATACAGAACCGATGTACTTCCAACCGGTCCAATGAAGCATACAACACACCGTCAGTGACACAGAGGGCCCGGGGGCACATGGTTTAGAGGATAGGGGGGAGCCAAAGAGATATCAGCCAATGCACACCATGAAGAGGTGGCCTCCCAGGCCAAGTCTAAATGTAGAAGCTGTGCCGGGCTGCGTAAGGAAACACATGAGCCGATCTCCTCTGGCCTTACTCAAAGGCAGCAGCTCACAGAGTGCGGCCGTACGTTCCAGCCCCCACCCACCACTGCAGCTGAAGCCTAGGAGCCTGGCCGCACCCCACACACCACTGCCCGCAGTCGGCAACATCAACCTCCCGATCCTCTGACGCGAACACAGCAGGGGTCCATAACACTTCCAGCAAAGCGCCTGGCTGTGTCTGCACCGATGTATGCTGTGAGGGAGGCCACAGCGTTCCAGCCCCCCAGAGCTCAGCAGCTACCTGTAGGGACTCCCTCGCACAACACGGGAGGTAAGTGCAGGGTTAGTCACACCTGCTCAGGCTCCATTAACATCCACCGCAGCAGTGGCAGCAGCACCTGTGTGGGGCAGGGCTCAGCCGGCTGCTGTGCGGCAGGCCCCTGGCCAGGTATAGATGGCGCGATAGTGAGCCACCTCCACCTCTGCTCTCAGGGTGACACAAGTGGCCGTTTCCAGCACCCTCCGTCCGTCAGGATTTTCACTGGCGGATCATCTACTCGCTGGCATGCCACCACACACAAAGCAGCTGCAGTAGGATGAATCCCCGTCAGGTTGCGGTGGTCGCCATCTTGTCGCTTGCCAGACAATACATGGACAGCAATTTACAGCCACCACGCTGCCAGCAGGTAGCAGCAGTTTATCCACCGGTGCCAGGGTGCAAGCGCGATGCAGGGCAGCCATTTGCAGGCATGGATGCTGCGATATTGGGTGGATTATAGGCGGATGAGGGATCAGCCGGGCCGAGCTGCACTAAAGTGCGGCCATCTTGCCTGGCGCCCTCTAGCGCCCCCCCTCTCCAAAAATACTAACCCCAATGTGGCGAAATTTGGATTCATAAAAGTTAGCATTTATTTTCTCAAACTCAAAAATTATTCTGTACATTTCTACCTTTTTGCCAAATTTGATGTAACTCCATTCAGCAGTTCGGGCTGTAGCCATGTCCTATGGAAATTAACTCGGAGAAAACACGTTTTGGGACCCCTCCCTTTTTCTTGGCCCAGTTTGACGAATCACCCCAAAACATTCAACACAACAGCTGAAGTGAGTGGGCCATAGGTTTGAAAATGTGTTGAAGATTCATCAAACGGCGCTAAAGATATTTGCAAAAGAACAAATGCTTTTTGAATAAAAACAAGGTCCTAACTATAACTATCTACTAGCGACCGCCAGTAGACAAAAACCTATATGTATTTCCCGAAAACTGCCACAGTGATTTTTGTTGTCCATGGGAAGGTTTGGGGCGATCTGTCAAGAATGAGCTGAGAAAAAGAGGGGGTCAAAAAAGGGTTTTGCTCGTGTTAGTTCCCATAAGCATTTTGAACATGAATACTGCCCGAACCACTAGATGGAATGACGCCAAATTTTGCAGAAATGTAGCTCTTGGTCCAAAAAGAGTGTTTTTTGTTATTTGGTGTGAATCGTTGTAGTAGTAGTGGAGTTAATAAAGATCAGGGGATCCTGCGAGGATCGGACAGTCCTGTGCTAAAGTCTGACTGGATGCCAACAGTTCAACAAGGAAGTGTTGGTAGCCATCTTCGGGCTCAGCGTCAGCTGAGTCCCACCCCCATAGAAAGGGGATGGGGTAGGAATTCCCTGACCCCTTGGCTCCGGTCATGAGGTCATGGCCAAAAAGCACTTCTTAAAGAACATTTTGCAGTTAAAACACGACTGAGCTGCATATCTACGCCAAAAAAAAAACATGGTCTTCCATGCTTGTTTTGAACACAACCCCTGGGTGAACCAGGCCCTTGGGACATTTAAAAACAAAAAAAAGGATTGGGGCACATAGGGCCCCCCGCCAGAGGCTCATTGAGACCTGAGGACCATCACCTCCCAGGTCTTTGTTGTTTAAAAAATAGGGGGAAGCACAGCGTCCCTCTCTATGGGCTCTCTAAGCCCCAGGGATCACCACACCCGGGGCTAATTAAATATAAATTGGGGCCACATTGACCTCCCGAGCCCCAGGGACCGCCACCTCCTTGGTTCTAAAAAACACCTAATGGGCAGCCCTATGGACCGAAAAAACAACTGTATTTTGAGGGTCAAGGGGACAATATTTACCGACCTCTCTAGTCAAAACCCCCACTAAGAACGTGAATAACAAGAAATAAACTAGGAGGTCTTTTTAAATGAAGGAAAGCGACCACAATAAATTGACCAACACTTCTATCACAACTAACGGTGAGGGTCCATCAGTAATGAAAGAGTCCTATCAGCCCACCCATTTGGCGGAACCTCGTCATCTAGGACCTTATCAGCAGGTGTTCATCTGGCCAAGCTCAGTAGTGTTTGCTCGGTGCCAACAGTTCCCGTGCTGAAAGAAGATGAGTCCTCACTGCGAGTGGTACTGATAGGGTGCAGTGCTCAAGAAAAAAGTGCATAATTAAAATGGCGGTCAGGGTAGACAAAATTATTTATTGGTATCTCCCTGGACGCCAGGTTAAAACAGATGTGGCAACAGTGTGACAATATCACTGTCAAGGAAGCATCTATAAATAGGCCAACATGTTTCTGCCTTTCATGTATCGTTCTACAGGCATTCGTCAGGGCCAAGCTGTAAAATAGGCTACTGCAACATCTAGTTAAATTCTCATTATGGAAAATTAAAAAAAAAAAAAAAAAAAAACTTGGTTTTAACTCTTACTGGTTTATACTCACAATCAAGTTAGCTAAATCTGCTTGATAAATTTGTAGCAATTAAATGGCATTTGCAAAGAGCTTTTCAATAGCATAATCACAGATCTGAGGCACGTTACATTTTGTGTCCCAGTCGAATGACTTCCTTGCCTTTTTCGCGCCATTGGTTAGTTGGGGCTATAAACCAGTAAGAGTTAAAACCAAGTTTTTTGTGGGTGTGTTTACACTACAATAGATACATTGAGCATGACATTTATCATTGCCAAAAATGTCTTTCTCTGTATGTTTCATAGAGCGGGCCTCTCTATCCGAGCCGTTGCCGGGTGAGGTGAGGCTGGACTCCCACACAGTGTTGGGTGAGTTGTTATCCTTTTCCAATATTATATGACTTACTAGATTATCTGGTTTTTGACTCTCCTATAGTCATGATATTGTCTGGCTCTCGTTAGAGCAGTCACTAGAAGTGTTTGTAGACCACTAGAATTTTGACTTTCACAACATGTTGATATTTACAATTGTATAATGGATGCAATATCAGTGTGTTCTTTCTTTCTTTGTTATTATTTTTTTCAGGAAAGGATTGTACTCTGCATGGTTGCCAGACTTGAGACGGTAGGGTGGCTGACCCAGCCACATGACTAAAACTTACCATCCCAACCATGCTTTATAGCTTGTTTTTTTTTTTTTTTTAATTTTCCATAATGAGAATTTAACTAGATGTTGCAGTAGCCTATTTTACAGCTTGGCCCTGACGAATGCCTGTAGAACGATACATGAAAGGCAGAAACATGTTGGCCTATTTATAGATGCTTCCTTGACAGTGATATTGTCACACTGTTGCCACATCTGTTTTAACCTGGCGTCCAGGGAGATACCAATAAATAATTTTGTCTACCCTGACCGCCATTTTAATTATGCACTTTTTTCTTGAGCACTGCACCCTATCAGTACCACTCGCAGTGAGGACTCATCTTCTTTCAGCACGGGAACTGTTGGCACCGAGCAAACACTACTGAGCTTGGCCAGATGAACACCTGCTGATAAGGTCCTAGATGACGAGGTTCCGCCAAATGGGTGGGCTGATAGGACTCTTTCATTACTGATGGACCCTCACCGTTAGTTGTGATAGAAGTGTTGGTCAATTTATTGTGGTCGCTTTCCTTCATTTAAAAAGACCTCCTAGTTTATTTCTTGTTATTCACAGCCCTATGGACCCCCAGGCCCCCGAGATCACAACCTACCCAAATATATATTTATAAAAAAAGGAAGAGGGGTTGCGTGCCCTCTCCACCAGGTCACATAGGGTCTTGAGGATAACCACTTCCCAGGGGCCGACAAAGATAGGTACAGGCATTGGTCATATGGCCCCCCTCTAGGAGCAATAAGCAGCCCTGGGGACTGCTATCCCCCCCCCCCTGTTGCCTTATGGTTTGTCCCGGGGTGCCCTATCCCTAGACATAGCTCTTTGCTTTAGCTTGGCAGAAGCTGACAGCTCCTGCCAAGCTGAAGTAAACACTCAGGTTCCAGCGGGCAGGAGCAGTGAAAGTGCTCCCACCCTCTGGAAGTGTAGGTTACAACTCTTTATCTGTCCACCAATATGTGAGACGGGAAAGAGATGAAACAGATTGCTCTTGGTTTTTGCTCCATGCAGCAGCAATGCTGGCTCCAGCAGGAGGCAGGAAGCTGGCTGGGACCGTGAGCACCATGAGGCTTCCCCTGCTGTCCTGGTGAAAAGAGCAGAGGGGGTAAAATAAAGGTCAGAAGGGAGCAGAAAGAGATAGAATAAAGGTCAGAAAATAGCAGAAAGAGACAGAATAAACATCAGTAATGAGCAGAAAGAGGCAAGATAAAGGTAAGAAACATACAGAAAGAGACAAAATAAAAGTCAGCAATGAGCAGAAGGAGGCAAAATAAAGGTGAGAAATGAGTAGAAAGAGGCAGAATAAAGATCAGAAAAAAGAAAAAAAGGCAATATAAAGGTCAGAAACGATCAGAAAGGTGCAAAATAGAGGTCAGAAACCAGCAGCAATAGTCAAAATAAAGGTGAGAAACAAGCAAAAAGAGGCAAGATAAAAATGAGAAACAAGCAAAAAGAGGAAAATAAAAGTCAGCACTGAGCTGAAAGAGGCAAAATAAATGTGAGGAACGAGCAGAAGGAGGCAGAATAAAGGTCAGAAACGAGCAACAAGAGGCAAAATAATAATAGGAAACTAGCAGAAAGAGGCAGAATAAAGGTCAGAAATTTGCAGAAAGAGGCAGAATAAAGATGAGATACGAGCAGAAAGAGGCAGAATAATGGTCAGAAATGAGCAGAAAGAGGCAAAATAGAGACCAGAAATGCGCACAAAGAGGCAAAATAAGATTAGAAACCAGCAGATAGAGACAGATTCAAGGTCCTTATGAGCAGAAAGAGGCAGAATAAAGGTCGCAATGAGCAGAAAGAGGCAAAATAAAGTTAAGTATCGAGCACAAAGAGGGAAAATAAAAGTCATCAACAAGCAGCAAGAGGCAGAATATAGGTCAGAAATTAATAGAAAGAGGCAGAATAACGGTTAGAAGGGAGCAGAAAGACGCAGAATAAAGGTCAGCAATGACAGAAAGAGGCAGAATAAAGGTCAGAAACAAGCAGAAAGAGGCTGAATTAAGGTCAGAAGGGAGCAGAACGGTGGAATAAAGGCCAAAAATGAGCAGAAAGAGACAAAAAGGTGAAGAACTAATACAGACATGCAAAATTAAGGTCATCAATCAGGAGAAAGAGGCAGAAGAGAGATCAGAGACTAGCAGCACGTGGCAGAATATATAGGTGAGAAACAAGCGGAAAGAGGCAAGATAAAGGTGATAAATTATCAAGAAAAAGCAAAATAAAGATCAGAAATTAGCTGAGCTAGGCAAGATAAAAGGGAGAAGGATAAAAAACAGGCTTAAGAAAGGTCACTAAAGAGCTGCAAGATGTAAAATAAAAGTAAGAAACGAGCAGAAAGAGGCAGAATAAAGGTCAGAAACAAGCAGAAAGAAGTAGAATAAAGGCCAGCAACGAGCAGAAAGAGTCTAGATAAATGGGAGAAAGAAACAGGCAGAATAAAGGCCAGAAACGAGCAGAAAGAGGCACAATCTAGGTCAGCAATGAGCAGAAAAAAGGCAAGATAAATGTCAGAAACAAACAGAGGGAGGCAAAATACAGGTCAGACACAAGCAGAAAGTGGCAGAATAAAGATGAGAAACGAGCAGAAAGATGCAGAATAAAGATCAGCAACAAGCAGAAAGAGGCATGATAAATGTTAGAAACCAGTGGAAAGATTCAAAATAGAGGCTAAAAACTAAAAGAAATAGATAGAATGTAGGTCATAAATTAGCAGAAAGAGGTAAGAGTAAGGTCAGAGTAAGAGTAAGAAAGGGTAAGGTTAGCAATGAGCAGAAAGAGATCAGATATAGGTGGGAAACAAGCAGAAAGAAACTAAATAAAGGTGAAAAACGAAAAGGAAGAGGTAAAATAAAGGTCAGCAATGAGCCAAAGGAGGCAAAATAAAGATAAGGGCAGCAGAAACAGGCAAAAAAGAGGTCATAAAAACGAGCAACAAGAAGCAGAATATAGGTAAGAAATCAGCGGAAAGAGACTGAATGTCAGCAATGAGCAGCAGGAGGCGAAATAAAGGTCAGCAATGAGTAGAAAGTGGCAAAATAAAGGTCAACAATGAGCAGAAAGAGGCAAACTAAAGGTGAGAAACGAGAACAAGGAAGCAAAATAAAAGTCAGCAATGAGCAGAAAGATGCAAAATAGATTTAATAAACGAGCAGCAAGAGGCAGAATATACGTCAGAAATCAGCAGAAAGAAGCTGAATAAATGTCAGCAACAAGTGGAAAAAGGCAAAATAAAGGTCAATAATGAGCAGAAAGAGGCCAAATAAAAGTCAACAATGAGCAGAAAGAGACAAAATAAAGGTAAGCAATGGGCAGCAAGAGGCAAAATAAAGATGTGAAATTACCAGAAAGAAAGCAAAATAAAGGGGCGAAACAAGCAAAAAGAGGGAGGATAAAGAAAAGAAACTAGCAGAAAGAAATAAAATAGAGGTCAGAGAAATTGGCAAGAGGCAAAATAAAGACAAGAAATGAGCTGAAAGAAGAAAAATAAAGGTCAGCGACAAGTTGAAAGAGGAAAAATAAGGGTGAGCATAATACCAGCATTTGTAAAGCGCTCAGCTACCTCAGGTGAGGTGTCCTGGTGCTGGGGGCCGTCGGGAAGATTAAGCGAGCTATTGCCCAGAGTCACAAGCTGGTGGGCTAGCCTGCCACCGGTGCCGGGGATCAAACTATGAGCCCCCGTGTTCCGGAGTCAGGAGCCCTGCCCACTGCACCACACCTCTTCCATGGGACATAGGTCACAAAGAGGAAAAATGGTCAGTAGCTAGAAGAAAGAGGCAGAATAGAGGTCATAAAGTAGCAGAAATAGGCAAAATAGAGGTCAGAAATGAGCAGCAAGATGCAAAACAAAGGTCAGACACACTCAGAAACTAAGAAAGTGCCTCTTTTGACATGGTTAGCTCCCACTTTGTGCTTGATACCTGATTCTGATTTCGAACTGTAAATTCACTGGGTCCCTGATAACCAGGTTGCCATTGCTATATCTCTTTACCAAAACTGTATCACAATTTTCACAACTTCAGCCACCATTGTAAATCCCTAGTAAATTGTACCCTGGTACCTAGCGCAACTGTGCTGAAGGGAGCCCACTGGGACTGCTCTGCACTTGACGCTAGCACCACTGTGAGATGCACTATCTACTCCTTGCCTAAGGAATCGTGATTGATTTTACATTGAATAAGGGCTTACTTTGGGGGCCATAACATGGAGGTAATTGGATATTACCACACCTAGGGGGAAGGAAGCAACGGTTCAGCTCCTGAGCATCAGGCTACTACAACCTCTGCCCCCACTATCAGGACGTAGTTACCGGCCCATCGTGGATTCTCGACACACCTGTGATGCCGGGTTGGCACCAGGATGAGGTTGCCCTACCCCATCCTGAAGGAGACTCGAAGCAGAGGTCCTAAAACACCCTCCTTGCGTTAGCCGAGTCAAAACGTCGACACTCTCTACCCACACAAGGCCTGTACCTGTCACCCCGCCCTACATTCTGAAGATGCATTGGTGCATGATTGAATTAAATGCATTATTGTAAAAACAGGTTTGTTAATGGACAGGTCTCCCAACACTGGTCTTCATTACCAATTTATTGTTAGAATTAATTGAATTGCTTATCCTTAAACATGTGATCCTCACTTGCACCTACCCCACACAAGTTCATCCCAAATTCCTTTTCCTTCTCCTGTTTTGCAACCTTTTAACGAAATGTATGAAACTATGATTTTAATCTAAACTTTTAGAATAAATATATTGCAGATGAAACATGCTTCTTTGGCACTCTATTATTGTTTTTGTTTTCTGAAATTCAGTGTATGCAAATATAATATATTTTTGATTGCCTAAGCGTAGTGGATTCTGCATGGGAATAAACACCAGTGTTGGAGTTTATACACAACACAGGTCATAAAGGTTTGAATCACATTCTCTTTGAATGAGTCACGGACCGTTCTCTTCATTCCCCCACTGGGACTGCAGCACACATTCTGCCACCCCAGGGACCCCTCACCAAGACCATGCAAACTGCCACTGCATGCTGTGTGTTTTGTTGCAGAGAAAACTGAAGAGTCGACATGGTACACTACCATGTGTCCTATGAGCTCCCACAGTGCATTAGAGATAGATAAGTCACCCCTACTATAGGTCTTACAGCCCAAATGCAGGGGTGCACTATATCCCATGTGAGGCATTACCTGCAATATCTCAGCCATTCTTTGTTATTAGATAAGTGCATAAAGATTACTTGGGCTGGATACTTGTCATTACGAGTTTCCTTGCTTAATGATGGCTTCACTGTACTATAAGATGTTTGGTACCAAACATCTTGTCTTAATAAATCCTAAGTGATGTCAGCGAGAGATTTATTAATAAATGCACATGGGAGACCCTTTAGAGGGTCCCCCGAAAATTTACCAAGCTCTGGTGTGGTCTACGACTAGTTATAGCCACTCTTCCACCACCACACATGTTTCTGACCTCATGGGGTAGAGCCTACATGCAGTGGAAAGAAACAAAGCCTGCTTTGGGCAGAGGTGCTTAACACCTTCTCCAGGCCAGAATGGCCTTTCACAATGGGAAGCTTTAAAGGCTTTGGATTGAGATCGGAAAAAACACTCAATCAGGGCTAGGGTAATGGTCGATTGTGTTAACACCCTAAAGACAAGTAACCCATTGGCTACTACCTTTCTCCCCTTGTGACACCCCTAAATGTAGTATGTAGGTGGCTCCCATAGACTCCTACCACCTCCAGGTAAGAGGACACTTGCGGTGGCTGTGGCAGCCTTATAAGGGTGGGGTTGGGTGGCAGTGATGATGCACGTGATGTGCCAGGAAATGGAGATGAGAATTGTAGTCTCATGGTGAAGTGCGATCAAGGAATATCACCTTGGAAAGTGATGTAACCCATTAACAACATGTAATAGATGCTGGTATTGCTGCTGAACAATATTAACCAAACGAATGGACACAAAATGTGCGAGGCTGCTAATCAAACAGTTTTCTATATAAAAATGCAATTTGCCATGTTAAGTATCAATTGAAACAAGGTGCCTGACTTGCATGCCTTGGTATAGCATATACTGATAATAGAAGTTGTGGCCACAACATATTATAGGCTGCAAATCATATAATGTCCTAAAACTCAACCCAACAGTGTGCTATGAAGAGCATCTAGTGACTTTAGTGTTGGATGGCAAAAACCTTGTCCAAGAAATCGTGTCTGGTATAACTTGACATGGTAAGTGGCCATGCATCGTAGGGCGTCAAATGATAGTTTTAAGCAGCAAAAACATTGGCTAGAGAACCAGGGAGTCGCAGCAAGAAAGAGTGGTATCTAGAGGTAATGGACACAACATATGGGAGGATACAAAACCATTTCAGTTCTAAAAGAAAGCCTACTCTGTGTAGTTAAAAGAAACAGAGGGAGGGGGGGCGTGGCTAAGCGCCCGATGCGGATGGCAGCACAGCGGTAGCGGCTCCGTTCCTACCGGAGATTAGCGGCGGTTCGCATCACCCTAGCGACCTATGGAGACCTGCTCCCGTCGGCGGAACTGACCAGGAGTCACTCGAGCCGGATTTTGCTCCTCAAATGAGCCGACATTGTCCATAAGTGCCTGCTTTAACTCCGGTCGCGGCTCCTCTCGGCCGCGACCGGCATTTTGTTTTTTTTCCGGCACTTCTCTCGGATGTGCGTTTTACCGCACGTACTACCACCGGCTCCCCTGGATTATCTTTGATGTTGTTCTTCTTCATTTATTGATGGCGACCTCCTTCAATCATCACAGGTGACTTTTTTTTCCAGTATCTGGCATTCATTTATAGCGTTTTCTTCGACTTTATTGCTCTCCTCAGGCTTGGCGGCCATTTTGTTCCTCTACAGGCAGTTTTCCCTTGACATACTGTGGATGCTGATTTTTCTTTGCAATTCCTGCATATTTTTGTTATCCCTCTCGCTTTAACCCTCAATTGACTCTGCTCCCCACTTACCTTTTTACCTCCACTATATATCGCGTTATTCTAAATGCCTCACCCATCTGCATTTTCATGGCGCAGCGTCTCGACAAGCCCCCTAAGCGCAATTACGCTAAAAACTCGAAACTGTTCTCAGCGCTCGCTCAACTAGAAGCCTCCACAGACCTTCCTAGCGCTACTACAACAGCTGCAATGGAGACTCCTTTTCAGGTTGCAACCAAAACCAACCCCAAAAGATTGAAGAAGGATCCACCCTCCCCCTCGAAATCTCCCTCGACTATTTCCATCGAACTACTCCTTGAAGAAATACGAACCCTGCGCCCTTACATGGAAGACACAAATGCAAAGTTGCAAACGCTCACTGACAAGTGGTCTCACATGGACGTCAGGGTCTCCACCGTGGAAAAGGATGTCTCATCTCTTCAGGAAACGGCTACCAAGGTTGTTCACATGGATCTTCAAATCTCCTCTCTCCAAAAGCAGGTCGAGGACCTTGAAAACAGAAATAGGCGCAATAACCTGCGTCTTTACGGCCTGAAGGAGGGTAGCGAGGGGAATGATCCTATTGCCTTCTTCAAGTCCTTTCTTCCCAAGCTCTTGCACTTACCCGAAGACACCTCACTCAACATTCAGCGTGCTCACAGGCTTGGTCGACTCCCCTCCTCTATCTCTGCCTCAACTGAGCCTAGAGGGGTGATAATGTATTTCCTTGAGTACACGGACTTGCTGAAGGTCCTCTTAGCAGCCAAGGCCTCACCACGTATTACTTGGTCAGGATCTACCTTATTTTTTGCTCAAGATTACGCTAAGTCCACGGCTGCTCGTCGTAAAGCCTTTCTTGACATGAGAGCAGATCTTCGTTCAATTGGAGCCAGATATGGACTTTTCCACCCTTGTCTTTTTAAAGTCACCTATAACAATAAGACTACAACTTTTGAAGATCCTGTACGACTCCGAAGTTTCCTGAACTCTTGTGGTTCTACTGGCATGGAATTCGCCAGTTCTTCTTCTTCGTTTCCACCATGACTTTTGTTGCTGTTTTCACTGATTATTCCATGTCATTTTGTTCATTGTTCACTCATGTTTACTTAGTTCCAAACTTTTAGACTCTCTGGCGAGTCTACATTTCTCTTCTTAGTTATCTGTTATCGTTGTATTCCTTCCTTTTTCTTTTGTCGACATGATATTTGATAGTGTTTTCGCTGTTTATCGTCCTCTAACCCTGTTACTCTCCTTTTTCCACAGATCTTCTCTAGCGTTCCGTCCTGTCCTCTCCGGTTGGACTTCTCGCTGCCCTGTGTACCGGCCCTTCGTTGGTTGGTCTTACCTCCCTCCCGTTACATCCGTATTGTCCCCCTTTTGTCCCGACTTTTGATCGTCTTCCCTCTTCGACATCCTCTGTAAGTACCTCCCCTCCCATCTTATTTTACCATGTTACCATTTATCGCATTTGTTCTCTTTTTTATATCCTTCCTGACTTTTTCATTTATTCTGGTGTCAGTTTCGTCTAGATTGTTTTTTATTTTCTTCTCACTTCTCTTTCTTCCTCTTTTCATCGTTCTTTGGTTTCATATAATCAGCCCTTTCTTTTTCCTGTATTTTCATTGCACTCTATTTTGCCTCTCCTTTTATTTTACTGCGCATTTTTCATCTTGTCATTGCCCTATTACATTTTTTCTACGATTCTTCATGTTTCTCCATTCCGTTGACTCCACTTCATCCTGGTTTACACCAGTTTTTCTATCACAGCTCACTCATTCTCCTACATCTTTCTTTTTCTCCATCAAGATTCTCGATATCGTTCCCCTTGGTGTCTTTTTTCTCCTGCTCTCCTATGTTTATTCTTATTTCTTATATCCCTCTTCTCTATCATTCCTTTCCTTTCCTTCAATCATTCTTTACGTTGCTGTAGTCCTATTCTCATTTGCGCCTTTGCTTCTTTTGATCACTTCCTACTTTCCCTTTCTTTGCTTCCTTTCTTCCTTTTTTCTCCATTTTTCCTGATTATGAGGCTTTACTTTTGTTCATTATTTTTATTATGTTCTCCCTCATTAATTTTCCTTGATGTCAATACGTATTGTTTCCTGGAACGTTAAAGGTTTGCATTCCCCCATTAAGAGGCAGAAGATCCTTTCCCATCTAGCTAAATTGAATGTAGATATTGTCTTTTTGCAAGAAACCCATTTATCTGACATTGAAGCTGCTAAGCTTAAAAGAGGTTGGGTGAGGACTGTTTTTTCTGCTCCTAGTGATGGTAAAAGAAATGGTGTTGCTTTGTTACTTCGCAAGTCTTTTTCTCATTCAGTTTTACAGTCCGAATTTGACCCTGAAGGCAGGTGGTTATTTGTTAAGCTTTCCTCGAAAGGTATCCCTTTTTCCCTGCTTAATGTTTATGCCCCCACTGGTGGGAATCCTATCTTTTGGAGTGTGTTTGCTTCCCGTATCACTGAATGCATTGATGATAATTTCATTTTGGCAGGCGACTGCAATATGCCTTTGGACCCCTTCCTGGATAGACACTCAAAATCTACTTTTGTCCCTAACAAGTCTCACAAGCTTTTCACGCACGCCATTTCTCAACACAAGCTTGTTGATGCTTGGCGATTATGCAATCCGACCTGTAAGGAATTTATTTTTTACTCCCCGGTGCACCACTCCCAATCACGTCTTGACTATATCTTCCTGTCTCACCACATGTCCCAATCCCTCACTCAGGCTGACATAGGCCCCATAATGTTTTCTGATCATGCCCCAGTTTTAATTAATGTTGATATTTTGCCCAAATCCAGTGGACCTAAGAGGTGGCGCTTCAACAACACTCTTCTCCTCGACCCCAAATTCACTGCCTCCTTTACCGATTTTACTACTGAATTTTTTGTTCTCAATGACACTCCCTCCCTAGCCGAACACACCATCTGGGATGCTTACAAAGCTGCGGCCAGAGACTTCATCATCAGACATGTTGCCGCAAAACGTAAAGCTGCTCGTAAACGTACTAGTGATCTTTTATCTCAGATCAAGATCCTAGAACATGCTTTCTACACCTTCCCACATTCAGGAAAGTTTGACAGCTCTTGTTGATGCCAAAATGAAATACAACAAGCAATCCACTGAAGATGCCTCACTCTACTTACTAAAATCCAGTTCGAAATTTTATGGTGGGAAGAATAGGGCGGGGAAAGTTCTTGCTAATTATTTGAAAGTTAAGCAAAACAAATTGAATATTGAGTCTGTTTTTTATGTTAATTCTGTCCTGCAACATAAAGATGTTGATATATTGGAAGAATTTTCTCATTTCTACTCTACACTCTACTCTTCTGGAACTCAACCCTCTGCTCACTCTCTCTCCACCTTCTTTGCAAGCATTCAACCTCCTCCCAATTTTCCTATTGACCTATCTACCCTTGAAACCCCCATTACTATTCGCGAATTACATACCGCACTCCACTCACTTAAAAAAGACAAAGCTCCAGGCCCAGATGGGTTTACAGTCTAATTTTACCAACACTTTGCAACCCTTTTGTTACCCAAATTACATTGTCTCCTCGATTCCTTTAAAGCAAGTGGTGCATCCTCGGGCACTTTTTCAGACGCTTACATTTGCATTATACCCAAGGAGGGGAAGGACACTCAACATTGTAAAAATTACAGACCAATATCACTTGTTAACATCGACTACAAATGATATGCCAAATCTTTAGCCATCAGACTGGACCCTTTTCTTCCAGAGCTCCTTGGCCCCGAACAATCTGGATTTGTCAAAGGTCGCTTTATTACCGACAACACCAGACTCCTCTTCAATGTCCTTTCCAAGTCCTCACGTTTTAGTGACTCCCTAGCTGCAATCGCCTTAGACGCTGAGAAAGCGTTCGATAGAGTGGAATGGTCTTTCCTTTTCTCTGCACTAAAATGGTTTGGGTTTGGCCCTAATTTTATTTCCCTCATCTCCTTACTTTACATGAACCCTAGAGCAGCAGTTTGCGCCAATGGCTTGATATCCTCATTTTTTAGTCTTGGCAGAGGTGTTCGCCAGGGATGCCCTCTTTCACCCTTCCTCTTTAACTTGGCCCTAGAACCTTTCCTATCTAAACTACGTCAAAATCCAAACATCCATGGTTTTCAACTTTCCCATTCGCAGGTTAAACTAGCTGCTTATGCAGATGACATTTTACTCTTCATTTCCAATCCCTCTGATTCCATTCCCGCTTTCCTTGCCGAAGTCAACGTTTATTCTCAACTCTCTGGATACAAATTGAATAACGACAAATGCAAAATTCTCCCCCTCACCAAATTCACCTTCAAATCTGATTTTGAGGCATCCGCCTTCAAGTGGAACCCGGCCCATATAAAATATCTTGGTTTGCATATAACCTCTTCTATTTCGGATACTATCTCACTTTGCCTTAGCCAATGTACCCACAAATTATCAGACCTTACTTCCAGATGGCACCCCCTCTACCTCTCCTGGTGGGGTCGTCTCGACACCATCAAGATGATGTTATCCCCAATTGTTCTTTATACCATTTCCAATATTCCTGTTCCCATTTCAGCCAAATTCTTTACTAAAATCAACACTATCCTCTCCTCCTTTTTGTGGTCTGGTAAGAAACCGCGTATGTCTTTACTACGACTGCGTCTCCCCAAGTCAGAAGGCGGGGTTAATTTCCCAAACTTCCCTGCCTATCATAAGGCTTTCCTCCTGAAACAAGCCTCCCTCTGGCTCAAAGAGCCTATTGAGCCTCTCCCCCTTTGGGCTGAACTTGAGCGTCTCTCTCTTTCTCCTTTCTCTTTTGCCGAATATCTCTCCTTCTCCCGCAAACCTCAATTCATTTCTACTCCGATTCACAAATATACTGCAAAACTACTCCTAGCATCTGCTCCAGTTCCCCCCTCCTCTGTTACTGATTTGTTCAACACCACTATTTGGTATAATAATAGCATTCTCATTAACCAAAAGCCATTTTATTGGAAAACATGGAGGCAACGAGGCTTGATCTGGGTTTCCCAACTCTTCACTGGATCTGCTTTCAAGTCTTTTTCTCTCCTTAGCCGAGCTTTCTCTCTCCCTTCCTCTTTTGATCGCAAATTCTTCTTACTCAAGACAGCACTTATGTCCGTTTATGATTCCCTTTCTCAATCCCCTCTTCCAGTTGTTTCTCTTAACCCAACTGCATCACTCCATTCCCTACTCCGCTCAGGCCCCTCCGCTTCCTCCATCTACCATTCCTTTCACAAACCTCCATTACCCCGGCCGAAATCCACGGTGGAAGAGCAATGGGAATCTGACTTTGATACGTCTTGGCCTACTTCCCTTTGGGATAAACTTTGGACCAAGCTCCGCAAATCCTCTAGAGCTGCTTCTCTCACACAAACACTTTTCTTCATTTATAATCGACTCCTCTACACACCTTTTCTTCTTCACAAGAGGTTCCCCTTGGTTCCAGATCTTTGCTGGTTCTGTTCCACCCCCAACGCCACGCTCTTTCATATGCTTTTTCTCTGTCCCCTTACACACATCTTTTGGACTCAAGTGTGGAACCAAATCAATACTATATTTAAAACTTCTATCCCTTTCTCTCTTACTGATATTTTCCTTGGCTCACTTTCCTCTTCTTGGGCTGCTGTTGATTCAAATGTTCAAATCATAGACTTGTTACTAGCTGTTGCATTCCAACAGATCACTGTTAATTGGAAAAATTCAAATGACATTACTTTTAAAGCTTGGTGGTTTAATGTATGCTATAATCATAGACTTGATACTGCATTTGTCTATCCACTTAATCTTGCCCCGAAAAGACACGCCCTTTGGCTTCCCATTACCCTTTACCTTGATGTTTGTGCCAAACGCTCCTCTCATTTACCTCCTTTTCAGCAAGAGGTTTCGAAACCTCCTTAAATTACCTTTTGTTCCTTTATTCTCTTTAGAACTTATTTTTCCTTACATAATATTTATTGTCTTACCTCCCTTTACATAGCCTCATATATCTTATATCTCTAGCCTCACTTACACTTTTTTTTTTCTCCCTCCCCTGCAATTTTTTACTTTCTGATATTTATTGTTGTAACCTAATTTACCTTGCTTTCTTGATGATAATATGTCTCATTTCTTTTTCTGTAATGACACCTTTATTATTCTAATAAACTTTTACTTGAACTTAAAAAAAAAAGAAACAGAGGGAGGGGGTGTTTTTGGTATGGGGAAACTCTGCAGGAGGTATTTTGGCATGACAACCCTTAAATCAAAACACACAACGACCTATGTTGGATTGTATTAGATAACTCCACACCACCAGCGATAGTTCAATATATGTCCCAGCTCCTTTTGTTAAAGAGCAATCCTGGGTGTCCAGGCTGTGAGCCCATGAGACTGGTCTGTATGATGAAATACCGTGGACCTGTATACCTCAATGGTTGTCTTCCCCGTGATTTACCTGTTTACCTTTTACCTGCATGATATTCTTATGCTGACATTTCGGCCCGACTTCATAACTACCTCAGTCCCTACTGACAGCTTACATAGAAGAGGACCTCTGGGACTCTTTTTCTAGTACCTTGTTTCCCCTGGAACTCTATTTTCCGTTGCTGGTCCACTCTGACCTGATAGTTTTTCCACCCCCTTGATTCTCCCACTCCTCCTTATATTCCCTTTGGACTTGTTCTATGTACCTTTGCGATGCCCTATTTCATTGATGTAACTGTGTTACTTTATTTTATTGTTGTAACCTTGTAACTATATTTTATTGTTCCTCAGGTAAAGAGCTCTGATACCTCCGGGTCTAGCTTGCGCTACATAAAACTATCCAAATAATAATAAAATAAATATTGACACTTGATGAGTATGTAAGTTGTATGGTACAGACTCGTATTCAACGAAACATTTGTAAATACAATTCTATCTAACATTTTCTCTAGTTACTTTTTCCTGGAGGTGAAACAATCGCACGCCCTCCGAAAAGTGATATATTATGGTCCAGGAATATGATTATATATATTTAATTTTTTTGCATGCGACAATCCAGTACTTTCTGTTTCGAAATTGATTTTAGGTAACTGACTGCACAAAAAGTAATTGTATATAAATGTCAATAACACATAATAGACCTAATAATACATCGCGGATACTTACTTCAGTAGAACAATATAGTTTAAAGACTTAAATGATACTAAAACAGTTTTATGTGCAGCATGATGAAAGTTCCGGAGTTTTTGCAAATCATCTACAATGCTCTCTCTATTTCTATTTTGATTGGCATTTGTGAAGGAATTCATTCCTTTTACTAGGCTGAGTAACATTATTTAATACATACGTGCATGTATATCATTTTCATTTTCATGTTCACATTTTGCTCATACAATAGGACATAATCCACATCATTTCTATCTAAATGTATTCGCATTTGAAACAAATCAGAAAACAATTTTAGTTTCCCTGTGTTACAAGAAACATCTTGCGTATTTTCACCTAGAAAATAACAAAAACAAGAACACAATGAACCATCAGGCTTTTCTGAAAATCCATATTCTACACTCGCACAAACTATCCCTTTTAATTTAAGAAAACGTGTGAGAAAAGAAAAGATGCTGAAATAAATCAAATGTAAAATTGATGAAAGATCAGCTGTCTTCAAAAAGATAACATCAAAGAAAGTATGTTCTTTTATATAGTTACAAAGAAAATATTCACATTACTTAATATCTGTCAATTTAATAGAGAGCGGATGGGAACATGAACCAGGCTTGAATTCGTTCGTATGGGTGTAGATTACCTATGCACCACATTTCCACGTTTTGTAGGGGCGTCCCATCATGTTGGCTACTGCCTTGCACGCAATCTGCGGAGCACGGTGCTTCTACTGGATCACCCGTGGCCTGAATCTGCATGTGTAACCAAGGTCAACCGAAAGGGCGATGCTGTGTATGTTAGAGGATCAGTAAAAGGTTTCCGGAAAATTCTATGCCACCTCTTAAATGGCACCACTGTAGGCAGACAGCGTATTTCGAAGACTGTGTAGCTGCATCAGTGTTATAAGGTAGTCAAACACTCCTGGGACAACATCGTATGCAGATGAGTGAGTATCCACTGAATGTTGTGTTTGTGCAAAATATCCACTGTCTATGAGCATTACACAACAACTTCTTGCTAATATTACTGGACCTGTTAGCTGCCTTTGGCAATGCTAATGTTTCCTCCTTATCTAGCCTCCGAAGTCCCCTAGAAACCTCACATGGGAGTCACTGGTAGTGGTAAAACCATGCTCCTAGTATCTGTTCAACTGACTCCAGTTCATTCATGTCAGAATTTAGGGTATTCATTCCGAGGTTGTGACTCCTACTAGCTTATTAAACACAATGTCAGTAGGTCAAAATGCAGCTCTGAGAGATTCTCTTCTCAATCCATGGTAGCTATAGCACATGCTGCAGGCAAACCCCAGAAAAGATTGTATTAAGTTCAAACAGTACCAAAAATTTCAAATATGAGAATTTAGCACAATAAAATCCTGAACTAATTGCAAAAATACAGAACAGTTTAGCACAACTATTAGAATCAAGGTAATGTAAATGAGATTAAGGAGATCAGAAATATGTTTAAATATGTAGAGCAAAACGCTTCTAGAAAAAGCAAAGGGTAATTCAAAAACAACAGTTTGCAGCTGACCAGGACCTAGACGCAATTTGAGGCAGTCCACAATAGAACTGAGGTTGGATACACTAAGTGGCAAATCCTAATCCGAGTTTTGAAGGTCAAAATCCTCCTGGGGAGCAATTCGAAGGTTGTGGCTGCTGATAGTGCTTCATGCTGGGATAGAGTGACCGCCTAATGCCGCTGCAAGGTTTTTCCTTTGGACTTAATTACATTCTTGGAAGTGAAAATTCTCCAATATGGCAAGGCTAGAAGCAGTTGCAGGGCAGGGCTCCATGAGAGTGCATAGTTGCATACCTTTACTGTGCGGTCCCATTAAACCTGTTTTCAGTGTAACAAACACCTTAAAGAAGTAGTAAGCATATTTACTTGCCTGCTTACTGTCTGACCTTCTGGAGACGGTCTCTGTACCATGTTATTGGCTTCCGGGGGTAGAAACATTGACTACTTTCCTTTCCTTCAACTATTGGAAATAATCCTTCTCATCAGGCATGCAACCCCAAGCTCCTCTGGCCAAGCTGCTAGATAACAGGTTTGTCTCTAGGCAGGTTTCTTGCAAAGTCCACTCTTCCGTCTTCAGGTGGGTCTTCTTGACCTTAGAAGTCCTTCTGCTTTTAGTGCCACAGAAGTAAGCACAAAGAATAACAACCACTTGACAGTTGGAGAGCAGATTCATTCCTTGGTCATCAGCAGGATTTCAGAGCCCTGGTGCCAGTAAGTCCTTAAATGAGTCTGCTACTTCCAGGAGTCAGGAGTTTTATTTCAGAAGGACTTTCTTCAGGAGTATTCCAAGGTCCAAAAATATTCTCAAGGAGTTGAGGTGTCAGATGTATCCTCTCCACCAGCTAGTCATTACAGAAAATCAGCCACCTTGTTCCTAACTATTTAATCTCTGCACCCCAAACAGCCATAGAGGACATCTTTATGCAACCCCCACCACCATCAGGACCACCCACCTCCTAACAAACCGTAGCCCCCTCACCACAGATGACGCTGCCAGAAAGCATGCAGGTCACCCACTCAGGACCCTCACAGACCCAAGCCCTCACCACATGTGCAATAAATCACTCAATAAGTCATTTATAGAGCACTGCACTCTTGAGGCGCTGGAGAAGTATTCTTTGCTGTGTGGTCGTGTAATCATTCGAATAACCAGGTTGCTTCCTGAATAACTGGAGCCTCCTGAAGTTCAGGGGGAGGTTCTTCCATGTCTTGTCTTCCAGGTGGGAGAATGAGCAGCCTCTGCTGTTGGCCAGGGGGATCCAAGGGCTGTCAGTGAGGAAGATGGAGATGGATCAGAGGTGGCTGGTTGGTTAGTGGAAAGTTAGGCATTTGTTGATGTATGCAGGACTTTTGTTGTGCAGGGCCTTGTAGGCGTTGGTCAGCATCTTGGACTGGCATCTCTTCAGAATCAGAAGCCACTATAGTTTCTTGAGATGGGGTGTGAAGTGGGTTTGTTGGGGAGTTTGAGGGTTTTGCCACTGAGTTTTGTAATGTCTGAAGCTTCTTTATGAGGCGTGTCAAGATTCCGTAGTACAGTCTACTAGTGATGAGGATCTGTTTGATAGTTCTTCTGGAGGTGGCTGGGAGCCACTTGAATATTTTTCAGAGCACAGACCGGGAAGCACACTGATCAGTGCCAAAGTTGCCTCCATCACCAGCTCCTCCATCTGCAGCTGAGATGTCTTTGACAACTGGAAATATGGGGAGATCTCCTCTCTGCTGGAAAGATCTTTGACCAATCAGAAAGGTCCCAGCAACTACAATCCAATTTTGCTCATACCGTTCCAGGCTAAAGTCCTGGAGACAGAGATCAGCGAGCAGCCCTCCACTCATCTTGAACAGCACCATCTTTTGAACTTCCCCAGTCAGGGTTCCGCAGCAACCCCACCATGGACACCGCCCTCCTGGAAGATGACATCTGATCAATCATGGATAGAGATGAAACCGTAGCACTTATCCTGCTTGACCTCTCAGAGCATTTTACACCATCTCCCATGGTACTCTCATTGCTAAACTTCAGAAATCAGAAATCCAAGGGCCACCAAAAGTTGAATCATCGCCTTCCTCTCCAACACTACTCAACGAGTCAGACTCTCCACTTTCACCGCCGAACAAAAGAAGCTCATCTGCGGAGTACTCCAGGGATCCTCTCTCAGGCAACCCTTTTCAACATTTACAAGGTGCGTCTCGCACTGCATCATAAGAACCTGCATCATCAACATAGTCTTCTATGCCAATAACACTTACCTCATCCTATCCCTCACAGACATGAACAACTCGACCAGGAACATCTTTATTGCCTTCATGTCTGACGTGGCCAACTGGATGCGAGAGCATTGCCTCAAACTCATCATGGACAAAATGGAGAACTTTAAAAATAAGAATCCCTCTGGGACTCCTCCAGGTGGCCATCAAACCTGGGTCCCACACCTACCACCACAGACCACACCAGAAACCTCGGCATTATTCTTGATGACAATGAAAGATGAACAAACAGGTCAAAGCCATGATTGCATCCTGCTGACACATCCTCTCAATGATTCGCAAAATCTTCAAATGGCTCCCTATGCACACAAGAAACATTGTCACCCAAGCCTTCATCACCAGCAGACTCAACTATGACACCACACTCTACACCAGAATCACCAACGAACTCACAGAAAGTATTCGAACCATCCAGAACACCATCACCAGACTTATCCTAGACATCCCCGGAAGGATGCACATCACTTCCTACTTCGCAGAACTGCACTGGCTACCCCTCCAGAAACCGTGCAGATTCAAGTTTCTCATCCATGCCTACAAAGCTCTCCAAAACGTAGGTCCAGCCTACATCAATGACAGACTCCTCTTCTATCAACTCTCCAGACAGCTATGCTCTACCCCTCTCTTCAACACATCAATCCACAACAACTGCAGAAGCAAGACAAGCGGTCGCAATTCCTCAGTCATTGCTGGAACAAGCTCCCTCTACACATCAGGACTGACACTTCACTTCTCAACTTCTGCAAGATGCTAAAGACCTGCCTGTTAAACTAGGTGCACTGTCTGACCTTTGCTCCTGACCCAGTGCCTGAATACTCTCATGGGTGATAAGGTGTGCCATACAAATCCGCATAACATAACTTAGTCCCCAACATCCTTCTGCAGAACTTCCTCTTTGACTTGTAGCTAAATTACCCAGAAGACACCTGTTTTATAATGGCAGTTCCCCTCAGCATCTGACCTTTTCTCCTACCAGTCTTCTCGCCTCATTTTGACTGAAGTCTGGCTATCTAGGAGGGTCTTGGGAATTAATAGTCCTCAATAGCACTAAGTCTGTATTTTGTTACTCCGTCTCTTTGTTTCCACTTTCGGATAGCTAATCCCTGCTAAGTGGTCATCAGTTGTTACCATCCTGTCTTTCCTGGATGCAGAAGCATACCATTATCTTCACTCTCCTAGTCAAGGATGTATATTCCATGTCTAATGTTATGGTGATTGGTAGAACTGTTATTAAGCCAGTTCTGGTACAGGAAGCCTACAATAAAAAAATGTACCTTAACTTTTGCATGCAAATGTAAAATAGTTTTAACAGTGCTAATGTGGACGTTGGAGTGGGTGTAAGAAAGGTTATATGGGGGTGTGAGTGGGTGCATCAGAGATTCTGTGGATGATGCCATCAGTGATGCCATGAGTGATGTCATTGACCATGTCATGAGTGATCTAATATGTGAGGTCATAAACAGTGCATTGTGAGGGTGCGATTTATAGTTAGCTTAGCTAACTATAACTTCTGATTTTTTCTGTTTTTGTATGAGTTAAATATCAGCCTAAATAAAACTTAACTGTAACCTTTGTTTTTTCACAGAATTTCTAAGGTTTTCAAAATTCTATTTCCCAACTATAACGTCCATGTAACCTGCGATTTCTTTATTGAATTTTTAGGGTTTATAAATTGTATTTTCTATCTAAAATGACTCTATAAGGGGTATATTTATAAGCTTGCATTTTTTTCACTGGATTAACGTTGTGATCCCACAAACAAATTGCAAACATTGAAAACAAAAGCAGACAGCCAATGACCACTGACACATCCAAAAATTATATGTAAAAAAATCTATTCATATTATTTTACTAAGTTTCTTTAAAAACTATCATTCTGACCTATTATCCATTTTCGGGACATCCCAATGATATTGTGAACAGCAACTATTGTGCAGTTTCCATAAAGTGAAAACAGATATATGCGCACATTTTACAGTATTTTACACACTTGTGGTTTATTACTGTACACGTCAAACTCTTGTATTTCTAGTGTATTTCTTGAACAACTATCTCTAAAACCTATTTTCAGTTTTTCTGGTGACTTCTGAGACCAAGATGACATCGGTAATTGCGATATCCCCAGACATGTTGCAAAAGTGTGAAACAAAAGCGAACATTCAGTGGCCATCAAAATATTCAAAAATAATATGAAATAAAATCCATTCTGAACATTGCACTACACTTATTACTGTGTACATACTTCTTTCAAAGCATGTTTAACTCATATTTTTGTGCTAAGTTTCTATAAAAAACATCTTTCAGACCTATTTTTTGTTTTGGTGGTTATTCGGGTCATCGCAATGACGTCATTAAACGCGACAATAGCACCTTTTCCATAAAGTTTAAATACATATATACACACATGCTACAGTATTTCACACAGTAGGGGTTTCTTACAGTATTCTCTAAACCCATGTTTTTCTAGAGAGTTTATATAAAAAAATCTCTAAAACCTGTTTTACATCTTTGCAGAGACTCCAGATATCTCAATTATGTCAGTAACCGCAATCCTTACAGACATGTTGCAAAAACAGAAAACAAAAGTAGGCATTCAATAGCCACAACCACATTTAAAAACTATAACTATATAATTCATTCTAACTATCACAGTAGATAACTCACAATCTAAATAACTCTATACAAACATTTATCAGAGTCCCAATATCTCTATATTAATACATATTAATGATACGCTGATATGTTTTGTTTATATTTCCACCAATATTCACGACAACATTGATAGTCACAACGGTACACAGGGGGATGTACTGGCGGTCGCAGCATCTTTCCAAATATCGTGGGCAATTAAAAAAAACATTTTAGACGCATAACTTGTGTCACTAACACTCCCATTTCTCAACCTTGGGAACTCCACCCTGACCCCTTAAGGGGGCTTTTACACAAATGTTCAGCCCCGGTAACCATTCCCAATAGCTAAAACAGCATATGCAATTTTCTGTTCAAGTTGCGTCCAGCCAATCAGAGGATTTCTGTTGACGCGTGCATTCACGATTCATCGTGAAACCACTGCAAAATATCCACGGCCTGAGATATCACTATAATTTTAAACTTACATTTCGCAACAACTACTGAATGGATTTACAGCAAATAGGCAAAAGGCACTTCCTTGAACAAACATCTACCTCCCTGACAAATTTGTTGTAAGTTTGTTCATCGGTTCGGGCTGTATGTGTGGCTAATGGTTCCTATGTGAATTAACATTACAAAGGCAACCTTATTTCATGACCCAAAATCTCGGTCCCCACTGCATGGGTCACCCCCAAACTTTCCATGACAATTGAACCCACCTTGACAGTTTTTGTGAAAAATTCATGAAGATTGTTAAACAACGCCAAAGTTATAGCCAAGTCCAAAAAATGCTTTTCCTATGGAAACGTTGTCCTAACTATAATGAATATATTTCTTTACAATGAATGCACTACAACGCATTCCATTACAACCTGTTCGTTCCGTTGTTACAACACGAACCACTACATCGCATGTCATTACAAGGACTTGCTGTAGGGGGCGAGCTGGACTTAGGAATATTATAATTTACTATTCCTACTCCAGTTTGTGCAACAGCATTGGAAGGTGTTGCACGTCCCCTACAGCAAGTCATTGAACTGACTTGCGATGTAATGGTTTGTGTTTTAACAACGCTGTCGTTGTAACAACCGCATTGTAATGGAATGCATTGTAGCGCATTTGATGTAGACAATGTCTCCCAATTATAACTACCTATTGGCGACCTCCAGTAGGTGATATATATATATTTGTGTGTATTACCTACTGGCGGTCGCTAGTAGGTAGCTATAGTTAGGACCTAGTTTCCATAGGAAATCCATAACATTCTATTTGAAATAACTTTGGCGCCGGTGGACGAATCTTCGCAAATTTCTCCAAAAAAATGGCCTGCTCCGCTCCTTCCCTGAAAGTTTGGGGGTGATTCGTCAAGTGGGGGCCGAGAAAACAGGGTCGTCCCAAAACGTGTTTTCCCCATGCAATTATTCATAGGGACTTTTAGCCAGGGCTACAGCCCGAACGGCTGAACGGAATTACACCAAATTTGGCAGAGAGGTAGAGTTTGGTTCGCAGATTGTGCTTTTTGTTAAATGGTGTAAATCCGTTCAATAGTTTCTGAGAAATCATAGCGAAATCTAGAGACAAAGTACCGCACGCTTATGGAAATCCGTACAATTACGAGTACGAGCTGCATGCTGATTGGCTGTCAACTGTCTGTCAACACTCCAAACCCGGAAGTGTTGGCAGCCATCTTGTGCATTGCTAGAACCGAGTCAGAAGAAAACAGTAAAACAAATTTGAGAAATAAGGAAAGGGGGCAGGGTAGAAACATGTTGACCCTCTAGGCCTGCTCAGGGGTCCCACATGGATCTTTAGGCCCAACATTTATTTTTATTTTTTTAAAATAAAAAAATCGCGGGGTACAGGTATTGTACGTTGTGGAAAAGGAAAAAAAAAACTAGAAGACTATTTTATTCTTAATTAGCCCCTCAGGGGGCTAAATCCCGGGGGCATTTTATTTCCATAATGGGGGCTTGTAAGGCAGTCCGAGACCCAGGGAAAGGCACCCCCTGGGGTTTTATTTGGAAGTATGGACGCAGGGAGCCGTCGGGGATCATGGGGGCATTGCGGCTAAAAAAACAGTTCTTTTTGAGAACTACCTTTACTGGTTAAGAAAAGAGCTATATTTCTATGATAGTATGTCAAACTTATGGCTTTATTATGCGTGGTAAATGTATAGTAGCTGTAAAAGCATGCGTGGTAAAGGCATTCGTGTTAAAGCCACATGCGTGCTAATGGATTTGTGGTGACGGTCACGCATGGTTATGACTGCGTTGTAATGGTTGTTTCCCCCCAGGACACTGCAGGAACCGGGTCTGGGTGTGGCGTACTCCAGGGCATCAAGCGGTGGGCCACACAGCCTTCCTCACACAATATAGAAATCTCCGTGGGGTGGTCGTTTTCGTGGTTTGTGGGGCGTCATTGAGGCCCACGCATTTCAATTTTGTAGGGAGGTAGGTTTGCACGTGAAATTGTTGCAAGAGGTTTGTAAATGTGGTACACATTTTTTTGTTTTACTTTGATTTCCTTTCTATGTTGTACTCCATCCAGAGAAAATATAAGTTATTGTACAGCCAGTACTTTTCAACCCTACTCTCAAACATCTTATTATAGTACTTCAAATTATAAATATTATTTTGTTGCAGACCGTGCCCCCTGCCCCCCAAAAAACAAGTATATAGTTTTTTAATTAACTTTTATTAAAATAACAATAACTGTAAACTTAACTTAAAGATAATGTAATGAACAACTGGAAAAATAACTTTAATAAAACAATATTATAAACAAATTGTGATGTGGTCTCCAAAAGGCGTTGGGTAGGTAGTATGCAAAACAAAAACAGAAAAAAAGAGTTTAAAGTTATGTAGATGTGACTAAATAAGGTGAAGCATTACAAGTGACGGTAACAGTACGATTTTACGTGTGCAGTGTGCCTAGTACATTTCACTTCTGTTATAGTCCTGCGTTCAAGTGGTGTCTATGTTGAAGTGCCTACTGCGTTACTGACACAAAAGTTGCACAACGGGATTGTAAATACGCCGACTTATTTCTAATGCATTGCAATGGAGGCATTGTATATCTAGGCCGCTGTGCTTACCTTGTATAAACTCTGCGGCCATCAGAGTTCACAACTTGAATTCAACTGTGCTTCTACACGTCAAAGTAGACATCAGTGTCTATAACTTTAAAAGAGAAAGAGACATGATGTCACAGAGAGTGAGAGAGAGAAAAAGAGAAAAAAGAACATTAAAACTGTCTCGCAGTCTGGAGTTGAGATTTTTTCTTGAACAGTCAGACCCAGATTTACCAGCTCCTTGCGCCACTTTTCCCATGTTAAAAGTGACACAAAAGTGGCGCAATAAGCTTGTAGATCTGTGTCTGAGATGTTGTAACCTATCTAAGTGAAGTTACACTACGATTTTACGTGTGCAGTGTGTCTAATACATTTCACTTCTGTTATAGTCCCGCGTTCAAGTGGTGTCTATATGGAAGTGCCTACTGCGTTACTGACACAAAAGTGGCACAACGGGATTGTAAATAAGCCAACTTATTTCTGATGCATTGCAATGGAGGCATTGTATATCTAGGCCCCTGTGCTTACCTTGTATAAACAGTGCGGCCACCGGAGTTCACAACTTGAAATCAAGTCTGCTTCTACAGGTCAAAGTAGACAGCAGTGTCTATAACTTTAAAAGAGAAAGAGAAATGATGTAACAGAGAGTGAGAGAGAGAAAGAGAAAGAAAAGAACATTAAAAGTGTCTCGCAGAGTCTGGAGTTGAAATTTGTTCTTGAAAAGTGAGACGCAGATTTACCAGCTCCTTGTGCCAGTTTTCTCATGTTAAAAGTGACACAAAAGTGGCGCAATAAGCTTGTAGATCTGTTTCTCAGACTGTTGTTACCTATCTGTTGTAACTGCTTGGAGGTAATTGTATATTTCTACACAGTCAAGCTGCTGAACACTACCCACTCTCTCCATTCACAAATAATTTATTGTTGTTTCGAAAACAAAATTCTTTGTCACCTAGTGCCATTGGCGTGATTGAAAGATGGTGCTCTACGTGTCGAAGAAGCCTTCACCGTAATCAAGAGAGTTAACCACTGCAATTCAGATAATGTTGTATACAGCAGAGGGGAGATAGCAGCGTCCAAAACTTTAAAAAAGAAAGAGAAACGATGTGAGAGAGTAAGAAAGAGAAAGAGAGAAACAAGGACATTAAAACGTGGGAGAGTCACACACGACGGGGGGGGGGGTACCTGAAGCCAGAGGCGCAACCACAGTCAAAAATATTGGGGGGTTTTAAGTTCAAGCAAAAAGAAGAGTGGAGCTGCAGGGGCAGTAACCGGGGGGGGGGGCGACATCAAAGCCTCGTTAACAAGCAGAATGTCTTTAAAAGACCTGGGACGTACTCGGGTGCGACTGTGTGGGCCGAAGAAGCTATGTCATCATAGGTGAAGCCCCGTTAGCCCAATGTGTGTTTTGCGCGACTGCTGCATACTACACATTCTCTCCTTTCACAGATAACTTGTCGTTCTTTTGGAAACAAGCTTCTTTGCTCACCTCTTGCCATTGCAGTCATTCGAACAGGGAGCACTACGTGTCGAAGCAGGCTTCTCAGACCTTGTTACAATGGCCACGCATCATCGCAGAATACACGAACGTAGAGCTTTGTAAGTTTTTTTGGGGAGGTGTCGTCAATTTGTAAAACACAACCTGTAAGATAAAAAGGAAGTTAACATCGTGTGTAATTTTTTTAAGAAACGAGAGAGGGAATAAGAGAGTGATTGAAAACAATACTCGCAGCTCACCTTTTTGTCACCGGTGTTTTTCACCACGTGCCGGACATAATCCATCCTGAAGCTCTACATGTAAAAGATAATAAAAGAAAGATGTTATGATTGGTAATTGTTACTATATTAATTTGGAGTTAGATATAATCGCGCTTTTATACACGTTCCTTTTCACATTTCTACAAACTGTTTGTATTGGTAATATTCCGGATATTTCATCGATTATAAAAACATTCCTACTATTGGGAAAAAAATGTATACATGTAAATTAATACACTATATAGAAGTGCGTTCATCTAAAACACTAAGTCGCATTTTTGTATCTAGTCTGCTACAACCCTGACTCCCTCCGATGCATACTCAAGCCTCACTGCTCACTTTTACGTGGAAAAGACACCTTCTGCATGATGTTGTCCGGATCTCCAACAAAGAAGTCTCATATACGGTGCCGAGTCTTGATATCTCTATGGCTAACGACATACTCGTGCTCCCATCATCATCATCGCAGGTTTTTTACCCGCTCAATGCTTTGGGCACCACTAACTTAGTGACCAAAGAGGCCACGCATGTAGTAGTGGGCCCCTTGTTCGGTGCTAAACTCTAAAATGGCGTACAACACGTGCGCTCCGTCTTTTTTATACATAGGGTCATGTGTGTAGAGACGGATACGCTGAATGGGTGTGGTGTGGGTGTATACCAGCCATGAGGGAGTGTGTGTGTCGATCTGACAACTAGACCTGCAACTAAGAAATCACTACAATGGAAATTTGGGCCTTGTACTGTTGTTGTGTTTTCCTGGTAGCGTAAGAGTGGCTTTCTTTTTTCTAAGTGACGTTACGATACAGTCACCATGTATGTAGCCTATTTTGTGACGCATTTTTTTGTACAATGCGTTTAAAAAACTAGTTGTGTTAGGGTGCTTTTAAATTAAACTTGTTGAGTGTAGAAGTATTTTTTTTTCTATTTTCTATTCTATCATAGTTGTGCTGACTTTTCTCCTTTAGCGTGCAGTACTATATTATTTTATAAAATGTATAACTGTTGAAATCATCTTTGAAAGGAGAATGTAAGCATGTACGCTGCTCTCTGTGACAAAGCAATGCCAGGTCCCGCAGGAAGTGGGGAGCCGGCTGGGACCGTGGAGGCCTTGGGGCACTTCCCACGGTTCGCAACGTTACATTTGACCCCTGGGGGATGGGGTCCTCGGGGATTATAACAAATTAGTGATAAAGGCTATTTTTTTGTATGGTAGATTTATCGTGCATGTACCAAGCACGTATTGACGACGTACGGTGCGAAGATTGAAAGTCGTCCCATAAGCGTACTGAAGGAAGAAAAAGAAGAATATTTTTCAGATATTTATGAAGTGTATGTGTTTGGATGTTAGGTGGCTCTAAAAAGAGCCCTTGTGTTTATTGGGAGATTTTCGTACCTACAAGTAAGTACCAATGCAGAGTCTAAAGTTCAAGAGGAAGAGTCTGTTACCCTCATCTGTAAAATATACACCATCTCTCCTATAGATGTCATGCATATTAAGAACACAGATTGTTGTGGTAGATGGACCCCATAGTCTCGGAGAAAGGCAGAAACAGATTTATTCACATGTTTCCCAGCTTTCTGAATCTGTTGACAATAGTGGTTGGACCAGTTCCATTTTTGCCTTTGGCATATATTAGAATAGACAAAGGCAGTTTTGGGGAAAAGTGTCATCAATTGTGCAAAGGTGTCCTTCATAAGCCTTTGATGGCCCTGGGAGCACCACCTCCGAGGTCCGGCTCCTGTAGTGTTACAGGGTGCCTATTCCCGGGACACTGCTGTTTGCTATGGTAGGTCAAGAGTTCTCTTTCAAGTAGGAAAGCAGATTGATTTTTGTCTGAGAGAGCAGCATGTAAGCTGGTCTCTCTGTCAAAAAGCAATGCCGGCTCCCGACGGATGCAGGGAGCCGGCTGGGACCGTGGGGGTTTCGGGGCTCCCCCCATGGGGTCCCTCGGGGATTGTAAAAAATTAGTGATAGATGCTATTTTTTTTTACGGTATATTTACTGTACGCGCACAGTGGGAATTCTGAAAGTCGTTCCATAAGCATACGTAAGAAAGAAAAAATCAATTAAAAATATATATTTTACAGATATCTATGAAGTTTATGTGTTCATATGTTGGTTGCTTCTAATGAGACCTTTTCTCTTTATTGGTACTTATAAGTAAGTGCTTATGCATAGTCTAAATTTGTTGAGGAGCAATGTTTTATAGAGTGCTGAACTTTTGACCTCTGTTGACAGTTGAGTTTTGCATGATCTGGTGGGGATAGGGTGGAAAGTTATGTCAGTTGGAAAGGTTTGAAATGTTGAACCAATAGAAATGTGTGTTTTGTTTTGAATTAATGTGTGAAGGATTTTAATTGGTTATTTACATGTATGTATGTGTAAAATGAGATGGAAAATGTTCCATTTTGCGGTTCTGCTGCAAACACTGAACTAGAGAGATTCTGTATAAGAATATCTACTGTATGAGTGGCATTCTTCTTAATCTACAAATCAATTTGAAAGGTGAGTTGATAAGTTGTATGGGAATGTATGTGGTGCATCTTTGTACATTAAGGAATTATATTTGTCCCTTTTTAAACATTTTATAGTAGTAAATGTGTTTTCCTATAATGCATGCTGTTATGTTTTTTTGTTTAATATCACATTGTGCGTGTGTGTACATTAACAAATTATATTTGTCCCTTTTTCCATAATTTCTAGCCTCTCTTTTTATACTCCCCTCTCTCTCCTCTTACTCCTTCCTCTCTCTCGGTACTACTCTCTTTTTCTTATATTGTCCTCTGTGCTCATATTGCCCTTCTTTGTCTTTATATTTTCCTGTCTCTCCTCTTATTCCTTCTGTCTCCTCATTTTCTTCCCTCTCTCTTCATATTTCATTTTTTTCTTGATAATCCCTGTTCTGTCCTCTTTCTCGTTTCTCTCCCTCTGTATATACCCTGGGCAGATTTACAAGCCCCTTGTGCGTCTTTGTTGTTTTATTGTGTTAGTTTTTTTGATGTAATAGTGGCAGAAATAATGTAGTGAATTGCATATGTATTTGGAAAATGAGTCAGTGTTGTTCACTGAAATGTAGTAATTATATACATCGAATATGTATAGTCACTTAAATGTTTTTCAGTAGTAAATGTTTTGTTGTCTAATATCACACTGTGCATGTGTGTACATTAAGGAATTATGGGGCATATTTTCAAGCCTGGGCGATAAAATTATCGCCGCTTTATCGGCAGGAAACTGCCGATAAAGTGGCGATAATGGGCTTGATATTATCCTCTACGGAATTCCAATCGAAGCTCTTGTTAGATGTCCTTCACATTTAACATGAGCTTGGAATTCCATAGAGCATATTTTCAAACCCATTATCGTCACTTTACCGGCAGTTTCCTGCCGATAAAGCGGCGATAATTTTATCGCCCAGGCTTGATAATATGGCCCAATATTCACCCCTTTTTAAACGTTTTACAGTAGTAAATGTGTTTTGGTAAAATGCATTATCTTATAATTTTTTGGGTAATATCACACTGTGCACATTAATGAATTTTATTTGCCCCTTTTTGCATATTTTCTACACTCTCTTGTCATACTCCCTCCTCTCTCGTCTTACTCCTTCCTCTCACATTATACCATCTTCTTTTTCTTATATTCTGCTCTCTTTTTATACTTTTTTTTATACTTGCTCCTCTTTTTGTATATTTCTCCTACTCTTTATATTCTCTTTGTCTTCTCATAGTACTCCCTCTCTCCTTATACGCTCATTCTTCCCTTATATTTGTCTTTTCTCCACATTTTTGTCTGTGTCTCTTTACATTCCTTCCTTTTTCTTCATATATACTCTTCTGTTCTTATATTCTCTGTTTCTTCTTATTCTCGCTGTTCTTTGCAGGTAGTCCCTATTGTTTTCGCATACTTTTCTTTTTCTTCTCATACTCTTGTCTCTGTACTCACATTTCTCCTCTCTTTTCTTATACTTCGCACTCTCTACTAAAATTGTCATCTTTTCTTATTGTCTCATTCCTCTCCTCATTTTCCACCCTGTTCTTATACTCCTCCCTGTTTTCATATTCTACTCTCTCTTCTATTACTTCTCATGTCTCCTCATACTACTGCGTTTTTCTTATATTCCCTTTTGTCTTATACTCCTCTCTGTGTTCATATTTTCCTCTTTTTCTTCATTTTTCTTTTCTATTTTAATTTTCTGTCCTCTCTGTTTATAATTCATAAATCTGTTCATATTGTTTGCTCGCTTCTCTTACTCCTCCTTGACTCTGTGCATACACTCTGCAGCACTTTCCTCATATTCTCCGTCTTTTCATACTGACCTCTCTCTTTATATTTGTTTCTCTTGTCATACTTCTGCCTCTTTCGTCATACAATTTTCACTCTTCATAATCCTCCATCTGTTTATACTCCTTCTTTTCTCCTCATACTATATCCTCTGTTCTTGTACAACCCCTTTTTCCTTAGGCTCCACTTTTCCTCACATTCTCTGTGCTGTCTTCTGGTACTGTTCTCTCTCTCCTTATACACACTGTCCTTTGCTAGTATTCCTTTTTTCTTCTTATAATTGTGCGTCTTTTCACATATTCCTTCTTTTTTCTTTATAGTCTTTCTCTTCTCATAGCGTCCCCTCTGTCCTCTCACTTTTTCTTCTTATACTCTTTCTTCTCTCCTCATATTTCCATCTTCCTCTTCATACTCTCCCTTACCTATTCATACTTTCCAGTTTATTCATACTCCCTTTATCCCCTTATATTGCAGTGTCTGTTTATACTCCCCTTTTTTATTATATTTTAACTTGTTTCATACTCCTTCCTCTCTTGTTGTAAGTCCTTTTATTTTCATAGTCCCACGTTTGTACTCATAATCCTCCCTCTCGCCTTATAAGTAATATATTAGAATATTTCATGTATTTATTTTGTAATGTTATATATATTTTTTTATAATATATTCTGTTTATCAATACTGAAAAAAATGTATCACGCCTACGAAAACTCAAAAGAGGAAACAACGAAAGAAAGGTGTTTATTTGAAGAGAAGTCATCCACAAGATTTACATGAAGAACAATGTGTTAACAAAAAGAAAAAAAGTCCTGGTAAGAGAAGGAACACTTTTCTGAGGAAAATATTAAAGAGTAAGAGAGTAGTGTGCAGAAAGAGAAAAATAGGATTAGTGTATCTGCAACGAAAAAGAAAAAGAAGAATAAAGAGAATAATCATGAAAAATCAACTGCTGAAAAAATAGTGTATAGTAAAAGGAGGAAAAACCAATGTATGGAAATTAGGAAAAAAATGTTTTAGAACAGAGTTGTTTCAAATTTAATTAAAGAAATTAAAGAATGTAAAAAAACAGCATTTTATAAGAAGAAAAAAGGTATAGAAAATGTAGTTGAGAAAGCTTTCGAATTTAAAAGAAAACTGTTTATTTTAGTAATCAATCGAATTAGATCATTAGATAAGCCAATCCATTTAATGAAGGCCAGAAGTAAGTGGAGAAGAGTAATTAACAGAAGTAATTTTTGTGAGTTTTTTTGGGTGAATGGAAACATAGTTCAAGTTCTGAGCCTTTTTTTAATGAAGAAAGTTATCTTCAGAGTAATGATTTGTTGCATGCAGTTGACACTAGTGGTCGTGCTTATAAATGGTTGTCCTATTGAGAAAGAGTAAATTGTTCCTAGAAATGCAGAAGAGGTGTTAGCTGATGAAGTTTTAGGGAGACGTCCTAAAGCTCCAGTGTACACTTGGAATTGTAGTAGTATTTGAAGTGTACGGCAAGAATCTATTGATTTTTTACGCAATTTCTTACGTAACTATACTAAGAAAAGTGTTAAACAAAAGATTAAGATGTTGCAAGGAGTAGACCCTTGCAGAGTGAGAGAAAATACTGGTTTGCAAGGTCATTCTCTGGCTTGTCTTTCTAAAAAAGTATGTCGAAGTGTTTTTCACCATTTCAGGATGTTAGCAGTACATCATTCTGAAATGAGGAAATTAGTCAGAAGATTGTATTATGCAAAAAGTCCAGCACTAATGTTAAAAAAGTTGAACAGTGCTCTTTTGCATGGATCTGTATCAAATGTAATGAACGTTTGTGATGAAATTGAGGTTAGTTACTTTGTCCTGAGGAAGACAGTGCAGAAATTGATACCTTAATAGAAGGAAATGTAGAAGAGAATGTACAACATTGTAGTACAGACAATTTTGAGCAAGAAATTACAAAGTTTAAGGTGATTTCAGGTGAAAGGCCAAATTATTCTAGTATCTGTTGTCGACAAACTCATTATAAACATCAGACCAGGACTGTCGATTTGTATTTAAAAAGTGAAAAGGAAAATAATAATGAGTGGAAGGATTTTGCAACTTCTTTGTTAGTAGAGATCTGTTTTAATTTGGGTTCTGATCAGCGTATTTGTAAATATTGTTATAACAAATTAGATGAGAACAAAATGCCTGCTAGAGCTGTGCATAATAATCTTCAGTTGGTAAATATTCCTTCAGAACTGATGGATTTAAATACCTATGAGTCTATTCTTTTTCAATGTGTGCATCCATTTCAGGCTATTGTTCGTATGGAGCCTAAGACAGGAAAATTGCCTCCTTCAGATTTACAGAGATGATTAAAGGGAAGAGTTGTATATTTGCCTCTAGATTTAAAGAACAATATTGAAACAATTGGTGTAGAAAATGTAGAGGATGAAGCTTTAGTTATTCTTCTTAATGGCGTTCCTACTAAGAGTAAGAAAATCTGGCAAGAATGAGTGGATTTTAGGAAAGTGAAAAAGGCAACGTTGTATCTGGTAAAAACTATAATATTATAAAATGTGTATGTGAGAGAATAAGAAATACCTTTAGAAGAAGATAGTGACTTGCCATCTGGACAAATTGAAAAAGTGGATGTGTCCAGTACTGAAGAAATCTACGAACATTAGTGTTCATCCACTGCATTCTAAAGAAGTGATGGGGAATACTATAGAGTTATTCCAAATGAAAGAAGCAAAAGGAAGTCCCATTAGTGTATGGGAAAAAAGCGTGGAAGCTCCTTGTTTCCCTCAGTTGTTTCCCACAGGAAAAGGAGGACGATATGATGACCAACCTGTGCAGATTCCTTCATCTGAATACCAGACATCAAGATTATATGCAGAAGAGCCAAGATTTCGACAATGTATTCCGTATTTGTTTCATCTTTTGTTTGCGAGTGATTTGTCTAGACTTTCCTATGCAGTAAACCATATATTGAAAACAGGTGTACATCTGCAAAATGTTTCGGCAAAGGAATTTATGGATAAAGTACAGCAGAAAGATAATGTTTTGGAATCTCAGCTAATTAATCTCATGGCATGTCAGCGTGGTACTAATGAGTACTGGTACCATAGTCATTGAGAACTTAAATGTATGCTAAGTAACTTAGGAACTCCTACATGGTTTCTTACTCTAAGCTGTGCTGAATATACTTGGGATGATTTACTTCAATTTCGTCGAGAGGCACATCCAAATATACTTAATATTGAATACAAGACACCTGGAGAATTGTGCTCTTTGGATCCAGTTAATGTATGCAGGTATTTCAATCATATATTCAAAGCTCTGATGTCTTTTATCGCCAATAAGAAAAATCCTCCTCTTGGATAGTTTCTGGATTTCTTTTGGAGAAGGAGTATCAAGCGAGAGGTGCTCCTCACATACATATGCTAATATGGATCAAAGATGCTCCCAAATTTGGAACTTAGTCAGATGATACTGTGCGGTCTTTTATTGAAGAATATGCTACATGTGATATACCCAAAAGTACACAAGATAAGGACTTAAGACAACAAGTCTTACGATTCCAAAGCCATCATTGTGGGAAATACTGTCGTCGAAAGTACAAATCTAAGGATAAGTTCTACACCAAATGTCGTTTTGGATTTCCACGTCCTGTAATATCAAAAGGAAGAGTGAACAGTTGTGTGTCATCTTTGCGACATACTATCACAAGAAAGTCTCCAAAAAATACCTACAACTTAAAAAGAAATGAAGAGTCAAAATACATAAATGACTACAATTCCATTGCTGTTGCTCGATATGTAACATCCTACATAACCAAATCAGAAAAGACAGAATTGAAGTAAATATGGGAAGAGATTTCCCACGAGAAGAGTCCAAGTAAGAAATTCTATAGTTATAGTTTGAGGATGTCATCTCATCGAGAAATTGGAGCGTATGAATGTTTAGATCACTTATCATCTGCTAGTCTATACTCCAAATCTAGAAGAATCATTTGGGTGAGTTTAGGTCTTGCTGCAACACGAAATCAAGTACTTAAATCTGTACAAGAAATTTAAAATTTAACTGAAAAAGAGCCAGAAAGTACAGATATTTTGAAAACAAATATGTTGGATAGATATTATCTAAATAGAAATCATAATCTTGAAAACATGTGACTCTATGAAGTGCTTCAAAACTATATTTTTAAACGGAATATTATAAAAAAACATCAATAATGGTATATATGCCGTGTTTGGTTCTGAAGGATGTTTGGTGAAACAAAGAAAAGGACATTTGATTAATCACCGTAAACTGAGTTGCGAAACTCCTGACAAAAGGGAATTTTACTCTTTAGCTCTTTTGCAACTTTTCAAGCCGTGGCGTTCAGAATTGGATTTACTTGGAGATTTTCAGAGCTATGAAGATTCGTTCAACACAAGTAAAGATAGTATAGAATGTCCAGTTTTTGCTAATTATGTAAAAATTTTGAACAACGAAATTGAGCAAGAAGCTACAATTGCAGCTGAGATTGCTAAAGACAGTTCTCAAGAGAGTCAAACTTCTGCTCCGTTGAGTCAGGACCCACTAGGAGAACCAATTGTTCAAAATGAAGCAGCACTACTATGGAAGAGGTGGAAACAGCAATGTATCAAGCTCAAGAAGAGGTAACAAACTTAGGCAACTTGGAAGAACAACTAAATCTTGAGCAGAAAGAAATATATGAGCAAGTGAGAGAACAGATTGACCATGGATTACCTAATGAGAAGAAAGAGTGCTCTTGCTCATCATTTGAACCTATACAAATGTACGTGAGTGGACAAGCTGGCACAGGGAAAACTTTTTAAATTAAAGTAATAACAACTTTTCTACAGAAAACAACTGAGTCGCATTTGTCTTGTGTTGTCACTGCTCCAACTGGATTAGCAGTCGTACATCGTTTATTAATGCTCCCAGTAGAGCATGAAAACAAATTAGAATACCACAAGCTATCTGGAGAAGCTTGTTGTGAAGTTTCAAGAGTCTTGAGGAAAATTATTGATGAGGTAAGCATGGTATCAAACTTAATGCTTGCCTTTGTGCATTTAAGAATGCAGCAAATTCTTAAAACAGAGTATGACGTATTATCCGGAGGAAAACACGTCATAGTTTTTGGAGATCTTCTACAACTTACTCCTGTAAAAGGACAACCATTGTTTAAAACACTGCCACATGAACATACCAGAAAGACTTTGGGCAGCATTGCAAATGTAAATATTTGGTCATATTTTGAGTATAAGGAACTTATTACAAATATGCTATTCTTCAAGATATAAGAATTGGAAAAGTGACTGAACAAGGCAAACAAGATTTACAGAGACGATTACTTTCCAATTTGTTTCCAAATGAAAATATTGTCCCAGATAAAATATTTCTATATTCAATGAAGAAATGTTAAAGTTGGAAAATGAAGAAATTATAAAATTGGAAGGGTATGGCATATGTTGCTTTGTCTCGAGTGAGAACTTTATCTGGATTGTACTTGATTGATTTTGATGAGACAAAGATTAGTGTAGATGCAAGTTGTGTGAAAGAGTATAATAGGTTAGGAAGAAAATATGCACCCAATCTAGGTCAATATCCAATATTTAAAAAGCGTGTGGTAGGTAGTAAAAGAAGATTTGAGAAGATCTGTAGTGAAGCTGTAGAGAAAGAAAAAAAACAAGACGAAGTTGTGATTGGAGGCAAAAAGAAAAAGGACAGTGTTGAAGAGAATGTTGGTTATCAGTTTGAAAATAGTTCTGGTGTCAACTGCTATGCTAATGTAGTTGTTAATCTTGTTTTTTTTCTTGAAAGTTTGCTAAAACAAATTGTTTGAAAATCGGAAAGAAAGATTCTGTTCATTGTTGTATTCTGTTTATGAGAAATGTAGTAGTGATAAAAGTAAAATACGAAGTGTTTCTGATATTCGAAATGTTTTGGACATATGTTCTGGTTCTACTCAATTTACGCAGAATATTCAGAAAGATTGTCAGGAATTTGTAATGTATATGCTTGTTGTATTGGAAGATGAAGGTATAGATATTGGAAATCATTTTGGCCTTTCTTATAAATGGGAACGTAACTGTTAAAACTGTTTGTTTACATGTAGCAGAAACATTGACAGTGAAAGATTCATATATTTGACTTTACCTGACTGTGAATCAGTGTCTTTCAACAATCTAATTATTTATACAAAGATATGGACAGTATGTAATTGTAATGCTGCAACGTTGTAGATCTGATGGAAGAACATTGGAAACGTTAATTAAAAATGTTGTAGCTGGTCAAGTTTCAATATCAGGAAGAACTTTTGTAGCTGTTGCAATTTTTTTTCATGATGGAACTTCTACAACATCTGGACATTACACTGTTTATGTAAAGTGTCTGAAAGGTTGGATACATTGTAATGATAGTCAATTGGTTTTTAAACAACATTTGCCTACAGAATTACCAAATTCTTACCTACTATTTTTAAAGCCAACATTTTAGGAACAAAATTTGGCATTTCAGGTTTACCGCTGTTAAGGTATGTTAGTCTGGTGTTGTAGAGTATTTTGTAAGTGAGGGTGAGGAGCTTGAAGGTGATCCTCTTGTTGATATTTGAGGCAGTGTAGGTGTATCAGGTGGCAGGTGATGTGGCTGCAGCAGGGGACATTGATGATCACTCAGGTAGAGGTCTTTTGGATTTGTTGTAGTTGTTGTAGGTGTTTGGTTGGAATTCCTGTGTAGAGTGTTTTGCCACAGTGTAGTCTGCTGCTGATGAGGGCCTGTGTCACTGTCTTCTTCTTTTGGTTAGGATCCACTTGTAAATGTTGCGGAACATGTGGAGGGTGTTATAGCAGTACGAGGAGACAGTGTAGACTTGCTTACAGATGGAGAAGGAAGAGTTGAGGATGAATCCTAGGTTGTGGACATGGTCGGTAGGTGTTGGTACTGTTCACAGTGCAGTCAGCTAGCAGGAGTTGTCCGAGGCTGAGGGGGTGGGTCTGAGGATGTAAACGTTCATTTTGTGCAAGTTCATGTTTAGAGAGCTGCTCCTTATGTAGTTGGTGACATCCTTCATTGTGTTGTAGAGGTTGGTTTTGGTGGTATGTGGCTTCTTGGTGAGGAAGAGGATGAGCTGGGTGTTGATGGTGTAGGAGATGTTGTTGAGGTCGTGATGGTGGGCTACTTGTGTGAGGGTGGCAATGTAGATGTTGAATAGCGTCGGGCTGAGGGATGAGCACTGGGAGATGGAGCAAATGATGTCGGTGGTTTTGGATCAGAAGGCTGGGTGGCAGATGCGCAGGATTACTATTGAACAATTTTCAAACTAAGAATTTGACGCATACTATTTGGCCGTGCTGAAAAGTATGTGAAACCATTAACAAATTTTTGTTGTATATTTTGTCAGCATATATTTGTAAGTAACATTATTTACAGTGTATGAAAATTAATCATAATGTTTTGTTATTTTATGATTGTTTGAGATGTGTCATAATTACGTAAGAAATTGCTGTTAGAAAAAAACATTTAAGATATGTTTTATTTCTATTTTTTTAGATTGGTATTGAGAATGTTGAATGTTTTTTTTAAGATAATCTTATTGATTGTCTTTTTTTTGCCCGCTGTTATGTGATGAGTACTATTGAACTCACTGTTTCTAGTGAAATTCAATATATTCTGAGAACAGCAAAAAAGGCAAATGTAATACTTTACAAAGTATTTTGTGTTGTAAAAGATATATTGTAACTGTATTTTTTTGTGTCTTCCACAGATGGTAATTTTATAATATATAATGTTGTTATTATTTATTATGCTTAAGGTAAGTACAAGTAACTGTTAAAAATGGTCGATGGAATGTGCTTCTACCGAGCTGAAGTAACAAAACATGCATGGAGTACATAAGTGTGTAAAGATGGTCTGTATCTTTTAAAGACATTTCAAAAAATTATATACTGAGTGTACCAGTGTTCTATACCTGTTGCTGTGAGTATTTTTTACTTATATAAGGAAATACTACTTTCTAATTATGTTAAAAGTTGAGTACTGGATAGTACTTTAAGATTTTATTTGAGTGAAAAGACATGCAGTATGCAAAAACTAGTGTGATAATGGTACCTAAATATACACAGATACACACAGTGTTATTCTGGACAACCAATAGTACCTCTTGCATTTTACCAAAACACATTTACTATTTTGGAATGGGTAAGGTGAATAGACATATTCTACATTTTTAAGTACTGCATTTTACTATAACAGCCTGATTCTTTTCCTATAGTCATAAGGAGTGACTGGTTTCAAAATTTAAGAAAACTTAAGAACAGGATATCCTTATAAGTAATAATTATAATAATAATAATAATAAAAACATTTGTTAAGCACCTGGTTACACAGGAAGACAGTGCGTCCCCGCGCTGTGGGTGCATACCGACGACCGAACTCCGAACGAAAGCCCAGCCACCCGGGGGGGAAAGAGCAGAAGGCAACAGAACAACTAGATCGTGGGGAACAAGTACGTTTTCAGTTTCAACCTGAAGCGTGATTCCAAAGGCTCCATCCGGAGCTCGAGTGGGAGTCCATTCCAGTATTTGCTGGCAAGAAACCTAAAGGATCTCCCTCCCATCCGAGCACGGCGGATGCGGGGGACCATCATCAGCATGCTCCACATAGATCTCAGCGACCGTCTAGGGCGATATTTGGTCATCATCTTTTGGAGGTATGTGGGGCCACGGCCATGAGCGATGCGGTGGGTAATGCACAAGGTTTTAAACCCAATGCGTTCCTGCATGGGAAGCCAGTGCAAGATATGAAGAGCCCGCTTACCAGATGACCTCCTAGGCAGTTTTAAAACTAGCCTAGCCGCCGCATTATGGACACGTTGGAGTTGGCTCAGGCCCTTTCTACTAAGCCCACAGAGCGGGGAGTTCCCATAATCGAGGTGTGGGGTGACTAGGGCATGCACCAGGGTTTTCCTAGCTTTAAAAGGAAGAAGATCTAAGATCTTACGGAGGACCTGGAGTGTACCGTAACATTTCCCGGCTACAATCCTCACATGTTGGGAGTAAGAGAGGTTAGAATCTAAGATAACACCCATATTTTTCACCGTGGCGGATGGGGTGGGCATAGTACCCAAGTCAGCTGGCCAGGCTGAGGTCCAGACGGAGGGAGACGGACCGATAATCAGGAGTTCCATCTTATTTCCATTGAGGCGCAGACAATTACCCTTCATCCAGCCAGCAAGAGCCACGAGACAGGAGGAAAAGTTCTCTGCAGCCCCAACTGGGTTATGAGATAACGACAATATCTACCCCATAAGACTCCACCAGTCTTGCAAGGGGTTCCATATATAGATTGAACAACGTGGGGCTCAATATAGAGCCCTGCGGAACCCCTTGTCTAAGAGATCTCAGACTGGATTTGCTTGGGGGGCAGTGAACTTGAAATTTCCTGTCCGCCAGAAAAGAGCTAAACCAATCATAGGCTTGGCCCGCTATTCCTATCTCACTCAGGCGTACAAGAAGACCCGAGTGCGACATGGTGTCAAAGGCCACACTCAGGTCCAATAGTATCAGCGCCGCAGTGTGACCGTCATCCACTTTACGTCGGAGCAGTTCAGTGGAGAAGAGGAGGGCCATCTCTGTAGAATACTTCGCCCTAAAACCCGATTGGGAGGAGTGAAGAAGAAGGTTGTCCTCCACAAAGCTCACAAGTTGGTTGTTCACCAATTTCTCAACTACCTTCGCACAAAAAGGCAGAAGGGATATGAGACGAAGGTTATCTAGCTGAGACATACTCAGAGTGGCCTTCTTTTTAATAGGAACGACCTGGGCCAACTTCCATTCCTCAGGCACCCGACTTTCTCGGAATGACTAGGTGGCCAGATTGCCTATATGGTCACTCAAGAGCTGTAGATGGTTTCTAAGGATCTTGACAGGAGCGACATCCATAGCAGATCCAGATTGGATATCCGAGATAGTATTTATCAATTCCTCCCTCGGAGTAACCCTGAATTCTAGTAAGTAATTATATTTATATATCTTTATAAAGGAGTGAAACTCTACTAATGGAATGTTATTAGACAATGGTATTTATATAATATTTTTTTTAGACCAAAATAGTTGAAAACGCTAGTTTTGTATTATATATTAAGAAAACTGATAACATTAACTGTTTATATTTTTATACAAGGAGCTACAACATAAGAGAAAAAATTTGGAAAGAGATCAGACCCATACTGAGGAAATTTGGGAATTTACCTTGAGTGTAATTGAAGAACTAATCGTATCTGTCACAGCCAATGAGACTGAAGAAGGGGAAATTAGTGCTGCAGACATGAGCTATGATTTCGAAGACGAAAGCTTTGATGCAGATTTTGTGGAATCATTAATTTATGTTGAAATTTTAGAACAAATTAATTCTGAAACTGCTAACAGGAAATTGATGTGTATGAAATACCTGATGAACTTATTTTAGAAGCTCTGTTAAATTATGAGATGTTAGAAGAATTAATCTATTGTTTAAATATAATAAAGGTTTGAGCACTATCTACTAATGTATTCATTGTACCAAAAGTGAAGCACTTATAGATTCAGTTATACATTCTTTACATTTTTGTATTGATTTAAAATATGCAAAGTGGGTCTGTGGGAATGGATTGCTTAAAATCCCTATGGACTATACATGCAGTCTTAAATGCACCTGCAAACTTGTGTTTTATACCTTCAATTCCCAAGTCTGTATCCTTACACTTCCACTAAACACTCTGACCTCTGTTTCAGTATTGTAGTGAACCAGTCAGCAGTATGTTCTTTTCCATTGTTCCGTGGTAAAACTGAAGCTGTAATACATTAAGGGCCAGATGTAGGTAATTCCTATTTACCGACTTCTAAATACCGACTCATACCGAATCGGTATTTAAGAGTCGGTAAATAGGAAGGAGGCAGATGTAGGTGAAAAATTACCGATTCTGTAAGAGTCGGTATTTACCGAATCTGTAAATACCGATTCGGTATTTCACACTGATTCCTATGGGCCTTGAAACCCATAGGAATCAATGTGAAATACCGATTCGATATTTACAGATTCGGTAAATACTGAATCCTGCAAGGGTGCAGGCGGTGTCACTTTGACACCCTCTAGCACCCCAAGTGCAGGCATGTGTGCCATGTGGCACACAGACATGCCCTAAGGGCATGTCTGTGTGCCACATGGCACAGGTGTGCATGCACAGATGTGCATGCACACCTGAATTCGGTATTTTACCATCCAATAGGATTGGGTGGTAAAATACCGACTCTTAAGGGCCTGTGGCACTCTTAGGAGTGTCACCTACATATGGATTTACAGATTCGGTATATTTACCGATTCGGTAAAATACCGAAGTGGTAAATTTACCGAATCGGTAAATATACAGATTCTGTAAATTCAGACCCACCTACATCTCAAAAGCCAAATACCGGTCGGTAACGGCCGAAATCAGCCGTTACCGACCGGTATTTGGCGACCTACATCTGGCCCTTAGTGAGGTACTTTCTTTGCAGAACTGTAATCATCCACTCACTATCTAGATACTCATGGATTAAAACAGGCCTTAGGCCATAGACTGCTTCAAACCCCTATAGACTGTGCATGCAGTTTCTATGCACCAGTAAACTTGTCTTTTACCTTCAATTCCTCAGTGTGTATCCTTACACTTCCAGCAAACACTATCATACTACTGTTTCAGTATTGTAGTGAACCATACAGCAGTATGTGCTTATCTATACACTGTTGTAAAAGTAAAGCTGCTATGCATTCAGCCACACACTCTGCTTGCAGAATTGTAATCATTCAGTGAGTACCTAAGTACTCTTGGTGCAAAGTGGGCCTTAGGGCATGGACTGCTTGAATCTCCTATAGACTATGCATGCACTGTTCTATGCACCTGTAAATGTACCTTTTATATGTTCAATTCCCCAGTCTTTATCCTTCCACTTCCACGAAACACTCTGTCATTCCTGTTATTGTTTTGTAGTGACTCATTAATCATTGTGTAGTAATCCATTCTCTACATTCAAACAGTAATCAGCAGATGTACAATAAGTGGTACATCCCCAGAGATATGACAGTTATTGTGCACTGTCACATCACCACCATGGATGCACTGTATTTACAATATGGTGTATTATGGAGCAAAAACGGCAGAGATATGTGATGTATTTGTGTTGCGAAGGTGGCACATTGCTTGACTTGCGTTGGAAACACAATGCCGCTCCAGCATTGCTCTTGGGACCCTATGCTTACAATGCTGTGTCAATCCTTACATCTGTTTAAGCAGATGCAGGGTTTTGATGCAGCATAAGCGTAAAAGTGACTGAAGGAAATCTTATAGATTTCACGTAGTCACTTTTAGGAGGCATTCCTGCACCAGAACACCTCCAGCCCCCCCACCCCCACTCTGCGCAGGAAAGCCTCTTTCTGATGCAGGGCTTTACATTGTGATGCAACTTCCATATGCATGTCATTGTGAATACCACACACCATGGCACATCTTTTGCACCACCGCTGCATCACAAAAGTGACGCAACAGATTGTAAACCCGTTCCTAACACATACAAATTCACCCAGGCAGTTTTACCAGCCGTGCAAATTGAAGCATAGATTTGTAAGATATTTATATGGATATGTTACATTCAAGTGCTTCGGAAGTACTACACTTTACTATAAATACCTTATACATTTATGCTGTAGCACTTCCTTATAGTTCTGCACTTTCACATTCACCATACAGTAGTAATGTATTCATTCATTCATTATTGAACTTCAAATTCATTGTGACAATCTTTTACACACTGACATAGAAATATAGTTCTTTCTTTTACCAGTGAAGGTAGATCTAAAAAGAATTGTTTTTTTTGTGTTTTTAGTTTTCTATTTTTTTTGTATTTTTTAACGAGTTTTTTTTTTAAACTAAAAAAATAGAACAGGTACCCAATAAGTGTCCAACAGGAGCAAAATGGAATGTGAAAAAAAAAACTAAGGACGATGACAGCGATGCTCACGCTTCCTGCGTTTTCTCAGGTCGATGGACTGTTCTCCGTAACATAAAAGTTTGTCACAATAAATGCAGAGGATTTTAACTTCACCAAAATCATGTTCAATCTGTGGTTGTGGCCTGTTTCCCACAGGTGGTGGTGGTGTACTTGATGTAGTTGCTACAGCAGCAGGTGGGTCCTCTTGCAACCTCCGTGTTGCAGCTCCTGCAAAATTGTTGGGGTGCAAGGTCTTCACGTGCCGCACCATACTTGCAGTGCAAAATGAAACATGTTTTTGCAGGATTGGCGCTGGAAAGTGTAGTTTGGCAAATTTTACAGGTCACAAGAGGTGCATTGACCTTTTTTTTTCCCTTCAGGGAAAGTAAAAAACTTCAAAATGACCGCCTCTTTTTACTTCCTCTGAGGTACTTCTGCAACAAATTCTCCATCAGAGGAGTGGCTGGAAGATGAGTCCATAGGTGTTGTCATCGTTCTAATTTGACAGGCTTCAGAGAAGAGATACTTCTTCTTAGAAAGTCAAAGTGGAATTACTTAAATAGGAGGGGTCTTTCAAGAGTTGGAATAGGAAGTGTTATAAACCAATCTAATCTCTTCTTTTTAAGTCACATGGCTTTGCGTACACTTACAGTGCGTTTACGGTGCTCTTACGATGTGAGTGTGAACGACGTACTTCCGCGATTTGCGTAATTGCTTTTAAAAGTAAAATATGCTTATTATAAGTACAAAAAAACTAGTTTCATGATTATCCCAGATAATTTCTTCCCTTAATATGTACAATAAATACATAAATATATGTTTTTGAACAATTAGAAACTTTCGCGGCATGCGCGTATGGAACGCCGTACATGATGTCACGCGGAAGCGTTGATGCGACGCGCAACGTCAAAGCGTATCCGTATTGAGTGCGCGGGTTTGCGCAGAGAACGATTTACCGTACAAAGTACGGTACGATCGCGTATTAAAAAAATGAAAAGGGAATTATATAGAATATAATTTTAATATATTGTAAAAAAAGTGTCATTAATAAAAAAAAATTGGAAAGTACTTTTGTTATTATTTTACATAAAGAATATGAAATAGAACTTAGAAAATAAAATAAATATGTAAATATTTATAATAAAAATTTAAGAAATTAGTATAAAAAGAAAGAAATATAATATATATATATATATAATACATCATTCATGACATGGTCAGTGATGTCACTGACCATGTCATGAATGATGTAATATGTGACATCATCAGCAGTGGATTGCGGGTGCGCGAGTTATAGTGAGTACAACTAACTATAACGGGGGAATTTCAATGGTTTTGCATGAGTAAAATGTCCAGCTAACTATAACGTGTGAAACCTATGTTTTTTTCAGTGAATATATATATATATATATATATATATACACACACACACACACACACACACACACACACACACACACACACACACACACACACACCCCATATCCTGCTGGTTATAGTTAGGACCTAGTTTCCATAAGAAGAGCGTTGATTGATATGCCAATAACTTTGGTGTCATCTGAGGAATCCTCGTGAGGTTTTCAAAACTAGTTTGAAGCTCACTTTAGCTGCTGTCCTAAACATTTTTGTGGTGATCCATCAAGTGGGGGCCAAGAAAAAGGGGGGCTCCCAAAATGTTTTTTCTCCATAGTAATGTCCATAGGAAACTTTAGGAATGGGTACAGCCCAAGCTGCAGAATGCAATTACACCAAATGTTGCATAAAGGTAATTGTTGATCCTAAAAGCACCCTTTTTATTAAATGGTGTAAATCCATTCAGCAGTTGAGTAAGAATTCGCATGTTTTGAATATTTACAACTGGGACACGACAGGTTCACAGCTCCTACATGAGGGCTGCAGTTGGCAGTGCTCCTATTGGCCGGCTGCAAGCTGAGAAAAATGTTGCGGCTGCCATTTTCTGAAGCAAAGTCAGTCCAGGGGTATGTTTTACCTAGTGAAAAGCACAGAATGGATCAAGGTTGGAGTACCTTACCCAATAGGTGCATTATAGGGGGGCTTAGACCTCTCTTATGAGTTTTAGAATACAATGCATATATTATTTTTTTCTCCACATCGATGGGCCCGTGTGTAATGTCGCAGTGAAGGTGGTAATCCACGGAAAGTAATTATTTTTTAAAAAGGTGCCATTTTATGAAACGGGTTGGTCCTGGGACATAATTGTCATCTCTAAAGAGTGTGGAAGGAGTCGGGATGCAAGTACCCTGCCTTCATTGGGATTTGCACAAGTTATTAGTTTAATTATGTAAATATAATTTTTTGGGCACATGTGGGAAGTCGCGACCCCATTGCAGCACTCAGCGTGACCCCCACGGGTAAAGTCATGATGAAGTCGTGAACCTTGGTGAAAAATATAAAAAAGTAAATTGAAACACTCACTAATCCAGTAATGCATGCACTCAAAGACTTACACAAACAGTAACAGATCCACTCATAGAACTACACACAGATGGTTACACCCACTCACATAGCTACTGTGACTCTAACGTACCCACTCAGAGAGTCAGGCACTCACTCAGAGAGACACTTACAGACTCATGCACCCACTGACAGGCCTACTCAGACAGTCAAACACTCACACACAGACACTATTAGAGACTAATGCACCCATTCGCAGAGCCACTCAGAGATTTATGCACCCACTCACAGGCCTACTCAGACAGCCACACTCCCACTCATTTAGAAACATAAACACACACTCAGTGACTCACTCAGAGACTTGTGCACTGACTCACAGACCCACTCATACAGCCACATTCTCATGGAAGTACACTTTATAAACTCATGCACCCACTCACAGACCCACTCAGAGACTCAGACACCCATTTACAGACACACTCATAGACGTATTCACTCACTCACAGACCCACTCACACACCTAGCACTCACTCACACACCCACTCATTGACTCTTGGATTCACTGAGAGTCATACTCAGAAACTCTTCCACTCGCAGACAGACCCATTGAGAGACTCATGTTTAGACTCAGAGTCTTACAGAGCATCACCCACCCACTCAGAGTCCCACTCACATACTCAGCCACTCACAGACCCACTGAGACACTAAAGCACTCACACACAGACCCACTGAAAGACTCATGCACCGACTCACTGAGATGCAGTCAGAGACTTACCCACCCACTCACAGCCACAGTTAGGGACAAGTACACACCCACTCATAGAGCCAATCAGACACTCGTGCACCTAGTTCCAGACCCACTCAGAGATTCACATATCTACTCACAGACGCCCAAGCACTTATACACTCACTCACCCACCTACTCACATACCCACTCAGAGAGGCACTCAGCCACTCAGATTGCCACTCACAGAGTCACGTACCTACTCACATTTAACCCTGGGCGTAGTATGCATAGTCGCGCTACGCAAAGCTACGCGAAGACGTTCTTGCACTACGCGAGCTTCGCGAGCGTGCGTAGTAGCTTGCTTGACCCGTTCGTGAGCCGTTTTTCTTGTTCGGGAGTGCGTTGTGCGTGTTCGGGGCGCTGTCTGCGTGTTCGGAGGATTGTAGCGTGCGACCTTACCCATGTGGTGGGCTATGGGCGCGGCCATCTTGGTTTTTCAATTGTCCCGCCCGCTCGCGTCCCCTATTTCCTCTTCCGGGTCGCGTATAACGTGTTCGTGTGGTGCACGTCTTGTCCGGGAACACAACTACTTGGTCACGCTGACAAAGTGCGTGTTCGCGTGAAATCACGCGCAAACTTACCCACGTGGTCGCGATGGGCGCGGCCATCTTTTTTTTCACATTCCATGCTATGGTTCTGGGCCTAGTTTTCTATCCACCTTATATCTGTGCAATCTTTACCTATTTTCACAGTTTTTCTTACATTTTTTACTTATCATCTATCTCTCTCTGTCCCTAAGTTTATATTTTGCATTTTATTTCCACTTTTCCACCTTTTTTTAACTTTTCTACTGTTTTATTTTACTTCTTTATTTAAGCTCCTACTTCTTCCCCCTAACTTTTTTTCCTTTTGTTCTAACTTTTCTTTTCCACCTCCACCTCCACCCCAGAACCATGTCAAAGAGGAGCAGCAGAACCGGCTCAAAGGGCAAGGCGCCTGCGCCCAAGAGCCGGCTGCCTTGCGGCAGAATGAGACCTGCAGGGGTGCATACCCGGAATCTTTTCGGGGAGGCGGAGGTGGCCGCCCTGGTTTTTTTCATCCAGCGCCACCTCCCCTTGACCTTGGCAGCAGGCGGGAGGTCAGGCTCCGGTTACCTCCCAGAGGTTCGTCACCGCCGGTGGGCGAAGGTGCACCGGGCAGTCTACCGTCGCTCGGATATCCGGCGCACCCACCAGCAGCTGGCCCACCGGTGGGCAGACATTCTGGACAGGGAGCAGGACCTTTTGGAGCTTCTAGGTGTCGAGGTCGTGGGGCTTGGTGAGTAGCTAGTAATATTAATAATTTAATATATAATATAGTAGTATAAGTATTGTGTATAATTCTTGGACGAATAAGTAACACGATTACTGGTGCGCTTAGTTACATTGCAGATCAATTCCGACTCAAAATCTTCTGTTATTGTATGACACAGGTGCTGCTCGCCACTTCTCTTACTGGTTTGTAACTTTGCGCTAGCTTGGGCTGGTGATTATTGATGTTAGAGTTTTTAGTTTTAGATTTAGTTTTAGTTACAGTTAATGCTATTGCTGGTGTCTAGTCCTTACATTGTCCTTTAGTGAAATAGTGGTGGATGGATAGTATTAGTTCATATTTTTTTAACGGTCTGCATGACGCCTCCTCTGTCACTGAATGCTTAGTTCTTATTTATCCCAACCCTCCATAGAACCGAAGTTTGTTTACTGAGTGGTAGGCTTAGCAGCAATAGCATGGTCACGTCAGTCAGTAGCAGTTCATATGACGCAAGCAACCAACAATTCCGTGTATGCACAAATTTATGCATGTGTCCTCCATCTCATCTGTGCATGTTTGCGGGTAAAAATAAAATGGAAATGCCGACTTACTGAACAATTGGCCCGTCTGGATTCTGGAATAGGTGGTGTAGGTCAGGTGGTACTGGCTTCGTTAGTATATTCTATTCTGCAATCAGAATGTTTATAGAACATTTGATTAGTGTTCTATAAGTAGACGGTCTGTGAATCCTGCAAGCCAGTAGTCATTTATACTTCGAAGTCAATTTTATTGGAATTGTTGTTTCCTAAAATGTTTGAGAGGATTTTTGAATGATGTCTTTGTTTCACAGCACTTAATGTTTCTCTTTCTTTATTATTTCTTACATGATCAGCACCACCCAGGGGCAAGAAGACGGGGTCCGAGTTGGCAGGACAACCACGAGAGGAGCGCTCCTCTACCGAGGATCCTGCTGCTGGCCCCAGTAAGTCCTACAGTGCTTATATTATTAACAATTATATTTCCCTAACTTTTTAACGCACCTTATTTTTTCCAACCTATTAAGCCTCCTTCCTAATTCAATGTTAGCAAAACCTTCTTTGGTCTTCAATTTGTTTTCCAAATTTTGGGTATCCAATGTCATCCCTGACTTTCAATTCCTTCAAACTGCCTCTGCCCTATTACTCTGTGCTACTACTATTAGACTGTGTGTAGCTAAGCTTGCCCTGTTGGCCACTCTTTAGTTAAGGTATTCTTTTGAATAAAGCTGTGATAGAATAGCTGTAGCCACTGGGCCCACTCTTGTCTTTTGCGTTGTCCTCTGTAATCTCTAGTCTTTGTCAATTCCCACCAACAAAATGCACAACCAGATGTTTGCCTACTAATTTTTGTTCGGTTAGTATACTACTACTACTGTTGTGGTTATTATTCTCTGCACATGCACATACAGAACTATGCACAAGAAAATAGGATGTTGATGTTGGTGATAGGGAGGTTGGACCTTTTTTTTTATTTGTTTATTGAAAGTTGCAAAGTTAATTCATTACAGTGTCATATGCAATCGAAACCGTCATAACACATATCAATTCAGGAGTTTACACTGTAGCAAAAAATACATATGATGTGCACTTTTCTTGCGTCTCCCCCCCCCAATCTTCACCCTGAATCAACAGTAAAAACAAAACCAATTCAGGCAAAACTCTGTGCTGTAAGTAGCAAGGAGGTAAATTCACGTATGCAATCATTACATATCAAGTATGTGCAGTCAGCATTGTCGTTACGGCCGGGCATGTGGCTCCAATGTAACACAGTAAGCGAGGGGACACACGATCATATATCTAGGTGCAAGTGGAGGCAGTGACACAAAGAAGGACATATGATTAGTGGAAGTAAAATGAACACTGAGAAATCCTAGGCATACAGTCTTATACAATAGACAGCAAAGAGGGGGAACCCCATGTATCCAAAGTCACCGAGATCTCAACTGCTCACCCAGCAGCACCGTCCATCTCCCCAGAAGGAGACTGCACTGATCTGGGGGTGTCCGTCCCAGCCCGTGACCACTGTAGGAACGGTTCCCAGATGTCCTTGGGGCGGGAAGCCGAGGGCATGAGTTCCCAATAGTTACCCAGTTGCGTATGGCCGTATGTCACATCTGACAACCATGCATTAAATTTAGGCAAAGCCCTGCGACCCCAATTCACAGCCACCTGGCGTCTAGCGTATGGTAGCAATAAGTCATGAAGCTTACGAGTTTTAGGAGCAGTGTCACTTACGTATCCCAACAGCCCAAGAGTCGGGGAAGGTTCATCTGTTCTAAGAAGGATCTGATTAACTGCGGTAAAAATGGCGGTCCAATACTCAGCAAGCATTGGGCAGCTCCAGGCGACATGTAAAAAGGAAGCCTGTTCGGCGCCACACTTCCAACAGCTATTGTCCTCTTTCAGTCCCATGCGGTGCAGCGATATCGGTGTGCGGTAAAACCTGTGTAAAAATTTGAAGTGGATTAGCCGGAGTTTAAAGTTGGGCGACAATTCAGTAAGTTGTCTGCAGCAAAAGGACCACTGATCGTCTGTCAGAGGCTCCTCTAGTTCCGCATTCCACGCCTGCATGGACATCGGCACCGTGACAGGGGCTTGCTCCTGCATACTGTTATACAATCTAGATACCAGCTTCTTGGGAGATGCTCTAGCAAGCACGTTTTGGAGTGCCAGTAATTGTGGAGGTTCTTCAGGAACCTGACCCCAGAGTGCCTTACAGGACATTTTCAGCTTGTGGTAGGTAAATAGGTCAGTGAAGGTAAGGGGCTCGTCATCACCACCAGGACGGGGGTCCCGAAACGTGCCACTCGGGTATAGGTCAGCAAATGAGTGCAATGGCGCTCCACGTATGGAGACATCACCGCCACCAACAGCCAAACAGGGCATCATAGGGTTGCATCTCAGAGGGATTGCCGGTGCGTATAGGAGAGGGAGTCGAGCTCTCTTCTGAAGTTCCCGCCACACCCACCGCAGCATATTCGCAGTATCTATATCCAGGGAGGGTTGCGGTGCTTTGCTATATAACGCTACATTAAGTGGTAATGGGGCCACAGAATCCAACTCCACTGCAACATGTGGCTGGTATGGCGTTGGATACACCCAAAAATGAACAAATTGGGCTTGCGCACACAATGCGTAAAGTTGCATATCAGGAGCGCCCAATCCCCCCTGTCGGAGCAGTAGTGTCAAGAGTGCCCAAGATACTCTGGCCTGGCCTCCAGTCCATATCACTGATAATAAGGTAGATCTCAAGCAGGTGTAAAAGTGTTTTGTTAATGGGTTGGGGATATTCTCAAATAAGTAGAGGAACTTCGGCAACACCACCATTTTTGACACTGCGATCCTGCCTACTAGGGACAGAGGGAGTTTATTCCAAATGGCTACTTTGGTTTCCAACCAGTGTACCGCCTTCCCAAAGTTAAGGGTCCATATATCCTGTATGTTCCAACTGATCCAGATGCCTAAATATTTAACAGAGTCCACCTCCCAGTGCAGGGGATAGTCAGACCTCACTTCTGGGGTGGTATCTGTTAGCGGGAACGCAACAGATTTAGTCCAGTTAATCGACACGACCGCCAAGCCCTCAAATCTCATGAATTCACGAAGCAGAGGATCAAGATTCACAGCTGGATTTCCAAAATATAGCGTGACATCATCTGCGTACAGAGATATCAATAGACTGCGGGAGCTAAAACTAATGCCTCTCGCCGTGTGGTGTTGTCTAACTCTTGCAGCAAGGGGTTCCATGGCGATGGCGAAAAGCAGTGGAGACAGGGGGCAGCCCTGTCTCGTGCCTCGTGAGATGGCAAAGGGCTCGGATAGCAATCCATTCACCTGCACTCTTGCTGTAGGGGCAGTATATAATAATCGTATTAAATTGATGAATAAGGGGCTGAAACCCGTCCTACTTAGTATCCTGAACAGATAAGGCCATTCTAGCGAGTTGAAGGCTTTTGTAGCATCTAAAAACACTACCGCTGCCTGTACAGTAGGGTGAAGGTAGTGCAATACTGAGAATATAGTCCGCAAGTTATGGGACGTCGCAAGCCCTGGTATGAAGCCCGATTGGTCCGGTAGGGCCACCATTGGTAGTAATGGCTGTAGTCTATCAGCAATTATTTTTGCGTAGATTTTCACATCCACATTTATGAGGGAAAATGGTCTATAAGAATCCAATGACTGGCTATCTTTGTCTGGTTTTAAAAGCGTTATAATCAGAGCTTCGCGCATGGATGCAGGTAAAACTCCAGTTTCGAGGGCCTCAGCAAATACTGCGTGCAGACGCGGAGCCAGTTCCTCCACATAAGTCTTATAAAAGGCTGTCGTGAGGCCATCAGGACCAGGGGCTTTGTTTAAGGGCATGCTTTTTATTACCTTGGCTATGTCACTAGCAGTGATCGGGACGTCCATATATTCACGGTGTGCGTTGTTAAACCATATATATATATATATATATATATATATATATATATATATATATATATATATATATATATATATATATATATATATATCTAACAAGAAGCCCTCTTGGAGAATGTCCAGTAACGCCTGCCTGGCGTTACGGTGTAGCGGCCTCGATGCCCCCCTACGGTCTAACGCATCATTGAGTACAACATTAAAGTCTCCACCCCAAATGACAGTGGGGCAGTCCATCAGTGTTATTTGTGCCCATACAGATCTGAAAAAGTCTGGGTCATCAACATTCGGGCCATATATCGCTGCCAGTACCAATGGTTTCCCCAGCATGGCGCCGTACACCACAATAAATCTGCCCTCAGGGTCGCAGTACACTTTATATTCCCTCCAATCTAGTCCTCGCCGTATAAGAATGGCCACCCCACGTGCATAGTTAGAGTAATTGGCAGAATAAATCGAGCTCCATCTGGAGTGTTTTAGCCTGGGGGAAGGTGTGGAGTTGATATGTGTCTCCTGCAAAAAGCAGATGTCTATTTCGTGTCGTATGAGGTACCCATGCATTAATCTCGCCTTCCTGCCATCGCTAAGCCCACGGATGTTCCAAGTTAAAACCCTTGTTATCTCCATAACAATGTTGATGCAGCACACCCCCTGCTCAATAGATGTCTAGTCACATATCTAATTGCAACAATCGCATAGCGCACATGAGAAAAGCACATAGCACACGCCAACAAACCCAACAACCCCCCCTCCCACCACCCACAGCAACCCCCCAATCAGGTTGTGTCATAGTCTCCCCTAACGTACGCATAGGGTAAACAGTTTGAAAGGTTACAAACATTGGGAATCACCCCGTGAGGGCGTGGTATCCTGAGCATACACCCCTGTTTGCACAGGGTGGCTACGCATTTCAGCCTAATTCACTAATATCTGATCATGGTACATCAAAGATATACGGTAGACAACGTGCAGGCGTACAGCGGAGTACAGCATGGGAACATAGAAAGCCCAATGGCACTATATAATAAATTCAGTAAGCCTGTGGTGTTCCATTGCACAAAAGTGGGACAAGTGAACAGCATAACCTGTGAACAGAAACAATATACCTATACCAAGGAGCAGACGTTCCTGACGGCAAGTTTAGTGGAGTCAGTCATTGTCGCTGAGACGACCCCCCTCCTTCCCCAACCTGCGCATGTTTCCGCTTTGGCCTAGTACTGCAAACATGCTTCGCAAATTTCAAAGCGGACTTAGCGTCTGTGAAATAATGGGTAGTACCATCATGTGCTACACGTAGTTTCGCTGGGTACAAAAGGGAGTACTTTGTGTCCGCTTGAATCAAGAGTTTTTTAGCTGGGATGAATTCCTTTCTGGCTGCCTGCACTAGCGGGGTAAAATCAGGGTAGAACAAAATGGAATTACCTTTATGCGTTATTTTACCCTTCTCTCGAGCAAGATGTAGTATCAGATCCCTATCCTGATAATTCAGCAGCTTGGCGAGGATGGGGCGCGGTGGCGCTCCCACAGGCGGTTTCTGGCCTTGCGCCCTATGTGCACGTTCAACCGTGAAAACCGAGGATAAGTTCGGATCAAACAGTTCATGCAGAAGGTCTGTGACAAAGGACTCCATCTTGCCAATGGCGGTTGTCTCCGGAATTCCGGTTATGCGCACATTGCATCTGCGGGATCGCGCTTCCAAGTCATCTGTCTTTGCGCGCAGGAATTCTACCTCCTTCTCCAAGTTGGTTATTTGTTGTTTGGACTCCCGCCTAAATTTGCAGCATTCAGTGTGTCTGTTTTCGAGGCTGTCGAGGCGTGTTTCGTGTGCACCAACCTGAGCCTTAACCGACTCGAGTTGCGACGTCATGTTATCGAGCTTAGTGTCTATGCTCCTAAGACTAGATCTCACTTCCAGCATTAGCGCCTTAACATCAATGTCCTGATCAGGATCGGGCAAATCATGTTCCTCAGACACGCGATCCTGGTCACTTTGCCTTGCGTGGTGTTTCTGTTCAAACGTGTGCTTAGGTTGCTTCGGGTCGCCCTTGCCCATAGTGATGAATACAGTGGGGGCCTGACCAAGGAATTCGTGTGGTGAAAGGAGGCGCTGCAAGCGGTCGTACAGTTGTGTCTGCAGGCGCTGACGACCCGTGGTCAACTAATGTGCAAGCCTTATGTCCGCTCCCCCGGCGTCTCCGCAGCAGATTGGGCTTGGGATTGGCACGCGCAGCACGGGAATTGGGATCGCCCTGGGGGTCAATGCTCTTCAGCCAGTCCCTCAATAGGTATGGGGCGGGATCCGCTGTAAAAATGTCTGTTGTGGCATGCCCCAAACACTGAGTACGAGCGACGAGCTAACGCTCCAGAAGCACAGCCCCCCGCTGACTCAAGAGCAGCTTGCGCAGCAGTTGCAGGCGACGCGGAAAAACTGCGGTCCTTACCCCCGCTCAGAGTACCAGCAGCCAGCGGTAGGATAGTGCAGGGTACGCACAAGATGGGCCTCAGCGCAGTTCCTTATGTCCCACTCGGGTCGGGTCACTTAGCGCACACAGCAGCAAGTGCGCGAAATGGCGGCGCGCCTCAGTGCACCTGGATGTCTCAGACACCGCACCCCAGACACAGTCCAATCCGTGAAATATCAGTGCGACCAGGCCAGATTCCCTCGCCGAGCAATGTAGTGAACTTCCCGAGCACGGATATCAGAGCTCGCCCGCCGGAGCTCCCCGACCTCTCCTCCGATTTCAAAATGGCGGACTGCCAGGCTATGTGAAAGTCAGGCATGAACCTCAAGAGTCAGTCTCCGCTTCACAGATGCACACACAGACGATGTTCTCTTCTCAGGTAGGCACCCACCACATATCTATCGGGTTGTTTCCTTCAGCTCCACGGTGAAAGGATTCCGAACAGAGAATGCTAGCCCGTGGAGGCGGGCGGTCACAGCGCCGGGCTGTAGTAGGACGCAGCTGCCGGCCCGGGCCCCACACCGGGTGGGCTCCACCTCCATTTATCACCGGTAAAGTGCATGGAGCCGATAGCTTCAGGTCAGAATGTCCCAGGCTCATCAAACTTTCTCCGTCGCTGCCCAGCACCCTCAGCCACCTCCGAATCAGGATATATAGGTGAACCTCATGGCTGAAGCAGGATTGTTAGCAGGATTAATAGCGTAGCAGGCGGAGCTCGCTCAGAAAGCGGCCATGTCGCTGCTCGGCTAGCCACGCCCCCCCCCGAGGTTGGACCTTACTTACACCTTACACCCTAGTCACAGAACTCAGTCAGAAGAACCCACAATCCAATGACCGTCTACCTACCTAAGTGTCTCTGTCATAGTCATTTGTCCCACTCCTGACCCCCACACGAAGATAGTTAGATATATATACCCAATGATTTTATTACACAACCCAGAACAGAAGAACACCCTTTCGCTCACTCGTTTCAGTCCACAACACCCCAGACACTCAAAATATACCACAGAGTCTATGTGCAAGTTCAAAAACGTTATTTTTCTAATAACAAGCTTTATATTGTTGTAACTTGTAAGTATTTCCATGAAAAACATCCTGCTCCACCATGCAAAATGAAGAAGATTAAATACTATACATTTTGTACATCTAGTGCACGATTGAGAAATGTGTGAATTGTGGGAGACCCCTCACCGTTGAACGTATACTGCTTACACATGCATCTTTCGAAAGCTCTGGAAATCTCTGGTTAGTAGAAGACAATCTTCTCATCTGCCTATGAGAAAAATGTTGCACGTTAGTCATTGAATACAACTATGCAGTCATGGCAAAAAGTGCAACATTATGGATAAGCAAAAGGGACTAACAATACTGGTTTGTCAACCTCTTTAGTTGTATGCAACACTCATGTGGCCTCAAAGATGTCTTTCTTACTGTGCAACAAGCTGCGAGGTAACATGGGCAAAGCAGTAGACCCGGAACTAAAATGGTTATATGGCTCAGGCTAACTTTCCAAAGACTAGAGTAGGAGTAGAGATTAGATGACCCTAGGGACCATCTAATAAATTAAAACTAAACTCTGTCTAATGTGACTGCTGTACAGTAGGACACAATTTGGACTAGTTACAACGATTTATGTTGTACGTAACTGTTTTTTCAATCAAAAATTCAAAAATCAAAAAATCAAAAAAGTACAACTAGTAAAATAGGGGGAGGTGTGCAGGCATCTAAAAAGGTGTACTTGCTTTTAAAGGTGCACAATCACTACCAACCACCAGTGCCGAAGGGGCCAGCGGCGATGCGATTGCCATCCAGGAGGGGACAGTGGCTGCGGCACCTGCAGGAGCATCAGTGGGGGAGGAAACTTCAGCGGTGGGCGGTGGTAAGTTATATTCATTACTTATTTGCATTACTAGGTGGAAGGGGAACATTTCCCTCACTGTGCTATGAGACTTATTAAGAAAGTATGAATTTGAAGTTGTACTCGACAATATACAATGGTTGAAGCAGACACTCTTTGTAGCATTACCAGTGTGAGTTGAGTAAACAAGGCCTCTTCTATCAGACTCCAACTCAGCTGTGAAAGTTATGGAGAAGACTATAAGTCAGATGAGATGACCTTGAGGGATGTGTTGAACAAAAAGGGAAAGAAGTGAACTAGGGTGGAAGGAGGAAGGACTAAAGAGATGTAATAATAAGACTAACTACCATAGAAGGATACTTTGGAAGGTTCATGCACGTGGCTGATATGAATCCGATGCATGGGTTGTTGAAGAATGGGTAGAACTGGAAGGTGAAAGAAAATGCAGGCCTGGTTGGGCAAAACAATATGGGTGCATGGATATATTGAATAGCAAGAATCATGAGCGGAGTTTGTGTCAATGAAACCCAAGGCAAGGAAGGAGTGGACGCATGGGTGGTTGCTGGCGAAAGTGAAACCAGCTAAGGCGATAATAAGGGATGATAGACATTTACTTTTAATGGGTGGATGCCCCCTAAATGTATTGTATTCATAATAGGTGGAGACTGTCACTGGAAGCAGAGTCTTACTTTGAATATATAAAAGGAGATACACAAAAGACTGGTGTTCTTCTGTGTACTCAAGTCCACCCATAGTACTAGGGCAAGTATAATGCCGGAAAAAACTTCAACAAATGCTACAGGCAGGGGAAACAGGAGGATAGATTAGATAGATACTAAAAGTTGACACCAAATTTATGTACTGCGTTTGGTAGTGCTACTATGCCACAATGTACTGTTGAATTAATTTTGAAGAGTTTCAGTTACAATTCTGTTTCTTTTTTTATAGATACTCAAACTCCTTCCCAAAAACCATCACGGAAGGAGTTGGCAGCCAGGGCCCAGCAAAGGAAACTGCAGGCCATTGTGGAGGAGTACCGCAAGCTGGTGGCTGAGGCCGAGGAGGAGTAGGAAGAGGCGGCGGCAGCAGCTGCTGCCTCTTCCAATGCGTCTGGCCCCAGCAAGGCCCCACCTGCAGGAGTACGGCGCCGCGGCCAGGCAGCCGCTCACCGCCGGCATTTAACATCTGCCACCACCTCACAGCATGGATGCAAATGTATATGCCGTGCATTTCAGCAACAACTTCTCCTCCGGGTGGCCAAGCTGGAGGACCAATTAGAGGAGCGCATCAAGATAATAGTGGACAAACACCTCAAAGCCCGCCAATTGTAATGGACCCTGTTGATTTGCCCCTTTTTTAATACTTTTGTTGGTGGGTGGGAATTGGGTGTTGGGGTTATAACTTATCTTTGTGGGACATTCTTTGGACTTGGACATTGGTTGGGGTTAGGGTGGGGATAGGGGTGGGATAGGAGGACTAGGAGGATATTTTTTTACATGAATAAATGTTTTATTTTCAACTTACACATATGGTGTTGTTTTGTGGTGGGGATACTGTTGTACGTCACAAGGTTTACTCTAGATGCAGGGCAGCGGCCAGTGTTTGATTGAAATACTTTATTAATTGACCACATGTGTAACATGCAAACAGATAGATGCGGTACCCCTCACTCAGTTATATTTGTCCTATTAGTACTACCAGTCTCTCCTCCATTATACCTCCCAGCATACTTCTCTTCTTACCTGTGATTGATGAAGATTAAGTTTGGCACCGCAAGGGCTGAATGGTATCCCAAGACAACGGAGAATATGCCGTGGTTGTGTGATGGTAGTAGTAGACTAGACACTGGCACTAGCATTGGCAAACAAAAACAAAGAGACAGTCATTTGCCTGAAAGAGAATGTGGGAGAACTAGAAAATTACAGTACATAATACTGACAAAAAAATACAAACAATATTGCAACTGCTAAACGAACTCAAAGAAATCAATGGTGTCGGGGACTGCCAAGTACAAGAAGATAACTGTAGTTGCGTTGGAGTCATTAAATCACAATACAAATCGTAAACTTAAATGCTCTAAAATTAAATTCAAACAATGCCAGCAATTATTTATTATTCGTTGGGTCACTTTGGGAAATTAACTGCCTTGTACACTAGTACATAAAGTGAGCTTGGGTGGGCAAGCAGAAGATCCTCGCCCTGCCTGGTTGACATTTGATTTTATTAGTGTTGCTTTCACCACATCTGCCCCAGCAAGCGTGTGATCAATTGTTGGTGTAGATTTAATGTAGTTACATCATACCTCAATATAAAACCACATAGCCCGGGGGAAGAGGGTTAGGGTTTGATGAATGGATGGGAACGGGGGTTTGGGGAAAGGTTTGACAAAGAAAAACAGTACGCATGGAGACAACAAAAGCAAAACAATGAAGACGATGATTGATGATCCACTACTACCCAATAGATGTAAAGTCAAGTAAGAAAAACGAAATGGATGCATGATGAAGGTTTATTAACTTGATGGTTAATAATAAGTGGTATAGGGCCAGATGTAGGAAGGCAAATACCGGTCGGTAATGGCCGATTTCGGCCGTTACCGACCGGTATTTGCAAATGGAGATGTAGGGGCCTGAAAATGTGACAAATCGGTATATTTACCGATTCTGTAAATTTACTGATTCCGTAAAATACCGAATCGGTATATTTACCGAATCGGTTAATCTACATGTAGGTGGCACTGTAATCAGTGCCACAGGCCCTTACCGAATCGTTATTTACCATGGAATACTATTCCATGGTAAATAACAAATTCCTGTGTACATGCACATCTGTGCCATGTGACACACATACATGTGACACACATACATGCCAATGCCCCTATGGCACACATACATGCCCTAAGGGTATGTATGTGTGTCACATGGCACACAGGCCAGTATCAGGGGTGCAACAGGGTGTCTAAGTGACACCCTGTCCCCCTTGCAAAATCGGTATTTTTACCGAATCGGTATTTACCGATTCGGTAATTTACATTGATTCCGATGGGCCTCATTACAATTACAGTAATTACAGAATCCTACAGAATCGGTAAAAAATACCGAATTTTTAACTACATCTCATTTACCGAATCTAGAATACCGAATCGGTAAAATTTGGTATTCTAGAGTCGGTAAATGAGAATTACCTACATCTAGCCCATAATAACTTAACTACTATTACACAATTCAAAGGAAGTATTTCTTATATATGATATTATGAATATGACTTTTGCCTAGGCTGTATGCCCTCTGAGAAACCGTAATACCTGATGTAGCGGGCTGAAAGCTAGCAAAGAAAATTAAGAGATAGTTTAAGTGAACAATCAATTACCAAACACAAGCGTAAAATAAATGAAGAGGAAAAAGGAATCAAAGAAAAATATGAAAATGATACTAAAGTTAATGTATTATCCAGGGCCAAATGTGTAGTTGTATCTCGTCATTCATCTTTGTCCTCCCTTCCATGGACACTGTGACTGAATATCATTCTTGGGCGCCTCTGGCTGGATGATGAGGAGGATTGGTAAGATAAGTGTGAGTTGTTGCTCCACGTATAATAGCGCTGGGTGAAAGGCCGGCCTGTAAGTGTTGATGAAAGAAGAAATGGGGTATTACAAAATAAGTTAACTGAATGAAAACATAAAAATCAATTACGTAGTAGTGCAAAAAAGACAAGACTCGTGAGCGAGAAGATTTTCAGACTGAGGCTGCTTGGATACATTGATTAACTCTACTCTTCTAGTTGCACAGCAGTCATCGAAAAGAACAACAAGATAGGAGCCAGCACAGAACAGTTACAGGGCCACACCACAACACCGGGCCGTGAGTCTGTGGCCCAAACTCCATTTACCTACATTTTTCACAGTTTCAGACAAAAGGCATATACAGTAACGTAGCATTTTCCAAAACAAGTGATTAAATCAATGCGCCAATGTCAGTCAATCATACCACTATTCTATTCCACCACTGCACACACATGTAGCCTAGGTCTGCTGTGGTTCTTGTTGATTGGTTGTGTGTTTACCTTGTATTCCACCTCCTGAACATATTCCATCAATCATCTCAGATCAAACTGACTGACAGCGTGCAAAGATGGTATGGTGGTCATCATCATCATCCGGTGTGGCACGTGTACGTGTTCTCCAACAGACCACCAACAGCAACTCAGTCTGTAGTGAGTGACTACGATTAAGTCCAGACTGCACCTGCAGTAGTAGGAGTACAATTGGATACATAATATTAAACAACATGGAAACATTGACCATCACTTGAGACACAAGTACTTTGTTATTATATTAAACTAGTAGTGTAGTTCTACTTCATGCACATTTGCTCTGAGTCAGCAAGCATCCAATGCAATGTATGGCATCATTCATTTCATATACCTGTCTTTCTCTTCTTTGTGGCTGTCAGATCACAGATGCAGCAGTGCCTTCGGAAAGTAATGACGAGTTTACTTTAATTTTGGAGCCCTGCTCAAGTTCTGACATTGAAGAGTTGTGTATGCCTGCAGACAGAGGTGTAGCCTTAAGACAGTGATGCATTTCAGATTGGAAACAAAACAGAAGATGGCTATAGTCACGTACATTTCACTTGTTTCGGAGCGACTGTTAGAGGCTACATTATTGCGCTATTGTCCATCTCCATCCAATGTATGGCAAGATGGAAATGTATTTAGGGTGAGTCAGGAAGATGGAGCAGGACTCCGATGACTGGAGTGCACAGTAAATGCTCAGCTGTCCAACTCCAATAGGTAATTAAAAGAGAAAGGAAGATGGTGTTGGTTTTGAAGTTTGAGCCAGAAAGACAGGTACACACAAATAAGGAAGGGAGAAATAAAGGAAGGAAGAATGTAACAATTTAGAAGCCTAGTTGTCAGGGAAGAGGAGCTCGTCCTCAAACCCTGGTGGTTCTTCTGACAGAAGTAGGTCATGAAACCCACTAGTTATGTCTTCCGACTCGCTCTCCTCTTCCAGCTCTGATTCACGTATTTTGTAGTCTGGTGGTATGAAGTGCTGATTCAACCGCTCAATGTTCATTGGTGCTCGGGTTTGCTCGTCCTCTTTTTGCTTTGCGACAGCAACGGACTTACTCGTCCCTTTCTGTAGAAACCAAGGAGCTATTTTTTTGCTTGTGTCTGATGAATCAGATCCTGTTGGTGCGGTTGTTGTTATTGGTTGTATTGGTGACTGCTGGGAAGCAAACGCACTGCTCGCATGCTGTGAAGAAGAACTTGACTCTGTAGGATGCTCAGTAGTACTTGCACTGTCCTGGGCTGGCACTGGCAGGCCTCTAATTGAGAGCCGTTCGTTTTCTAAAACAGTGGCTTTCTCGGCCATTACAGTTTTGTACTTGGCAACATCCCCTTCTGAAAAAGGAATTACTGCATTACTGTTCACTGTACCGTGGATCCAAACTTTTGGCAGTAATGTAATGTTGATGTGACACAATCTTATTTTGAATCCTTGTAGTCTCAGATAAGCGGCCGGCTAAGGCCTTCGCCAAATGACATGCTTCAAGTTTTCCTTCAACACCTTCGTACGTTTCAGACACCTCCTTCAGCTCTTGCTCTAGCATGTACAACAATGGGATAGCTTGGCCCATAGTACAGTCATCCCTGCTGACTGCACGTGTGAAGACCTCAAAAGGATGTAGCATTTCTGTAAGGCATTTAATGAGGTCCCATTGTGACATCTCAACTGTCATGGCTTTAATAACAGTTGGATCCCCTGATCTTCTTGTCATTGTCATGACATAAGCATTAAGTGGTATGTACTGCTCAAACAGCCGATCAAGCATGTAATAAGTAGAGTTCCAACGTTTTGGTACCTCCTGGATGAGTGCTTTGACTGGCATTTTATACTCACGTTGAATAACCCGTAGCTGCTTCCAGCTTTAAAAGAATGGTTGAAATGCGTGCAGATTCTTCTGCAAATGGTCAGTAAGTTGCTGACTTTGCTTTCATTTTTCAGATAGTCTCGAACCACAATGTTAATGCAGTGTGCCAAACACGGGACCCTGAAATAGCGTCCATTTTCCATGGCCTTAACTACATTACTGCCGTTGTCGGTGGCAACAAAACCAATGTTAGGGCCTCTTGGTCGCAGCCATTCAAAGACCTTGCTGTTAAACTCATCCAAAATGTTTGCAGCAGTATGCGATTTCTCCATTGCAAACATGGCTACAGTAGCATGTCTGCGAGTATCATTAAAAATCTCAGCAGTGTCAATGCCTGCAGATATCTTGTCTCTAACACCTGAAAAAGAGATCCAGTGTGCAGTGATGCACATGTAAGCAGTGGCTTTGCAACTGGTCCACATGTCTGTTGTCAGGTGGGTAGTATGCACAGCACTCTGCTGCAAGACTTTTCCAAGCAATTCCAGCACGTCGTGGTGTAGTGCTGGAACAGCAACTCTGGCAAAATAGTAGCGGCTGGGAACATTCCATTTTGGGCAGAGGGTTGTCACAAATTCCAGGAAACCCACCCCTTCAACAAAAGAAAAAGGGAGAAGGTCCAGTGCTAACATTTTAGCAAGCTTAGCATTGTATAAACGTGCTATTGGGTGGTTGCGTTCGTACTTCCCTCCTGCCTAAACATGCTAATAATGGTACGCTGCTTGGTATTTCTTTCAGTTATGCTCGATGCTTTACTTCGCATCGCAGACTTCGCACCCGTACTCCTTGGTGTCTCCGGGTTTCTCTTACTCTGGTGCCACTGAGATGTTGCTGATGCGGAGGATGTGGGATCTACCACTGCAGTGCTGGGGACAGGGGTACTTAGTGTACCACTACCAGATAGAATGTCTCCCTCTTCTTCCAGTTCGACCCGTGGACCTTCTACTGCTTCCCCACCAGCATTAATGTTTCCTGCTTTTATGCTACGTAGGTGGTCCTCCCACTTGATTGCGAGGTGTTTTTTCATATGGGTCATTTGGCCTCCCGTACCATAGTTTGTACCAAGCTTACCATGACTAACAGAGGAATGACAAATGGAGCATATAGCAATGTTCTCCTCTTTTGCGCTAACTGTAAAGAAGTCCCACACTGGGGAGCTTAATTTTTGTCTCCTGCTAGAGGTGCCACTTCCAATGCCGGATGAACCGGAGGTTGTGTGTTGAATTTCACTATGTGGCTGCGCAGTAGTACCACTACCTACTTCTGCTGAGGTGGAACTTTTGCTGGATGTAGGATGCTGCCGGCTCTGTGCAAATGTAAAAATGGAAGCTGGAGGTAGTTTTGGTGTGGCCTGTGTTGGTGGTATGCGTGCTACATCCCTAGTCGCAGCCATTCTCGCTAGGGTTAAAATGTTGGTCTCCATGTCCTCAGGGCCAGGAGTAATGCTTGTGATGACTGGGTCTGACTCGTCATCACCATCATTATCCGGCTGTTCAACATCGCACTCCATAAGTGGTAGGCTTCCTGGAACCTTCCTTTTCCCTAGCCTGGTCTTCTTGGGATGTCTCTCCCTCTCATGCTCAGATTGTTGTGGCTCCCAAGTGAGATCAAGATCATCAGAAGGGATGCTTGGCGAAGAACTCGATGGACTAACCCTCCTTTTCCTTGGTGGGGATTTGGAAAACAATAGATCTCCTGCATGAGGTGCTTCCTCTTCTTGCTCTGCATCAGGCTCAATTTCCTGAACTGCCCCAACTTCGGGAGGAACAACAACTACTATTGCCGGTGGTGGTTCTTGAACAACAACTATTGCAGGCGGTGGTTGTGGTTGTTGTTTTCGTTGAACATCTACTATTGCGGGCGGTGGTTGTGGAACAACTACTATTGCAGGCGGTAGTTGTGGTTGTTCTTTTCGTTGAGCATCTACTATTGCAGGCGGTGGCTGTTGAACAACTACTATTGCGGGCGGTGGCTCAGGTTGAACATCTACTATTGCGGGCGGTGGTTGTTGTTCACCACTTTTCTGCTGTGTTCCCTCTTGCGTGGATTGTGTACTACTTTGAGATAGCGATAAGTTCAGGTCAGGCTCAGTATCACTGCTTTCCACCATAAGGCTGGCTACCTCTTCCCCACTCGTCTGCTTGGGCCTGGGTTGGTAGCTTGGGCCCACTGATGCGGAGGTGCTGGCCCCAGCTTGGACCCCGCTGCTGCAGGCATACTTTTTTTTCCCAAAAAAGGTTTTCGGGTCAACACCAGACTTAAGTGTCACTTCCTTCTTCTGTTCTTCCTTCTTCTTCTCAGCAACTTTCTTGGTCTTGGAGGACCTGGTACCTGCTTTCTTTGGGCCCATCTTCTTCAGATGTCAACAGCAGCATTCTGTTGCACAAGTTGCTGAGAATGATGTCTGGTCAGGTTAGTCACACCACACGTGACGATGTACAGAAGGACGTCCGTCTGGCAGTAGAACAGGCGATGAATGATGACAGACACCTCCTCTTCAGTCTTTTGTGCACCTACAAGCAAAGAAGGTAGAATAACATCAGTCGAATGGGGATTTTTTTAGCTTTATTTTTAATTACTACTAGAAGTGCTAGTACACCCAGTAAGAGTAAGAATAGCAAAGAACTAAAATGCAAATGTAGTGGAAGTGGAACTTGTTTATCCTTAATTTGTGCATCATTTCGGATGGATGCAGCATCAGTGACCTGCAGCAGATAGCAATGGGGATGTGAACAGTATTAAGCCAACAGGAACAATGGCAAGACACAGGCCAATTTGTCAAAAACAGAACAGCACACTACTACTACCACCACAGCTCCACATGGGCACTCTCATCACAGGTACATGGGTAAAGGCCAGAAAACAATAAACTCAAGCAGGCCTATATCCCTATATGGCCAGAAAAAGGAGGATGCCTGTTACACATCACAGCTTAATGCAAAAAAGAAAATCCCCATGGCTAAAAGGTTTGAAAGTTACACAACAACTCAAACAACAAAGGCATTTACAGTTTACACCCAAACTGTTAACTACACCCCAAACACCACATTTGAAAATTCAATGCATTGCCACCCATGCCCTAAAAGATGTTAAATTCAACAGAAGACAGACATTACATGCCTATGGCAAAAGGACAATGCTTGGCTTGACAAAATGGCCGGCCCCCCGCCCACATGGTCAGGCCACCCTCAAACAACAAAGTACGTAGAGGACAGAAACAGTAAGTGGTCCATGCTCCAAAAACAACAAGCAAATGACAACCTGAGGAGTTTCTTTAGCAAAATGAACAGCATCAACATTTTCGGGAAGGTTTTAGGCAACTCGAGACATATTGCTCGCGAGAATGCAAATTCGGCATGTTCGGCAGCGCGAACAGTACAAAATGTCGTTATCGCGTGCCCGAGCACGCACATTGAGCGCGCGAAGAAGACAAAAACTGTAAGGTCGCGTTGTCGCACTGTGCAAAGTTACCAAAACTATGCGAGCTTAATTCTAGGGTTACCTAGTGCACAGAAAAAGCCATATTATTCAACACACACCAAAAACCTGCAATTCAACACCAAAAACAAATTTTGCTAATCAATCCAAAGCCAACCATGACCTACATGATGTTACACTTACAACTTAAACACCCCAATAACAGTTGAACAACTTTCATGCACCCATGATGAGGACTCTAGTAGTACCCTTGGGCCTACTGGCAGAGTAGGCCACAAGCTTGGAGGCCTATGGCAAAAACACAGAGGCTACTAGTACCAGGAAATGGCTGCCACGACATGGACAGGCGGTCACAATAAAAAAAGAAAAGGAATAAAAAAAAATAAGAAAGGAATACAAATAAAAAACAGACAAAGCAGGCCTATGGGAAAAGCAAAATGCATGGCTTCACCAAATGGGGATGGGCACCAGTCCCATGGTCAGCCCACCAACAAAAAAGTACATACAATTTAAATAAACTCAAGCAGGTCAATCTATTACCCTATATGGCCAGTAAAAGGAGGATGCCTGTTTGACATCACAGCTTAATGCAAAAAAGAAAATCCCCATGGCTAAAAGGTTTGAAAGTTACACCACAACACAAACAACAAAGGGATTTACAGTTTACACCCAAACCGTTAACTACACCCCAAACACCACTTTTGAAAATTCAATGCATTGCCACCCATGCCCTAAAAGATGTTAAATTCAACAGACAAAATGGAAACCGCTACATCAAGCATCCCCGCTGACTACCTCTGGGACTCTAGGCCTACTGGCAGAAGAAATCACAAGTTTGTAGGCCTGCGACAAAAAAACTAAAGCACAATGGAAGGTCACACAAAATGGCCGCCCCCACATGGCCTGGACACCCCCAACAACATGAAAAGAAAGAGAAGACAGACAATACATGCCTATGGCAAAAGGACAATGCTTGGCTTGACAAAATGGCCGCCCCGCCGCCCACATGGTCAGGCCACCCTCAAACAACAAAGTACATAGAGGACAGAAACAGTAAGTGGTCCATGCTCCAAAAACGACAAGAAAATGACAACCTGAGGAGTTTCTTTAGCAAAATGAACAGCATCAACATTTTCGGGAAGGTTTTAGGCAACTTGAGACATATTGCTCGCGAGAATGCAAATTTGGCGTGTTCGGCAGCGCGAACTGTACAAAACGTCGTTATCGCGTGCCGGAGCACGCACATTGAGCGCGCGAAGAAGACAAAAACTGTAAGGTCGCGTTGTCGCACTGTGCAAAGTTACCAAAACTATGCGAGCTTAATTCTAGGGTTACCTAGTGCACAGAAAAAGCCATATTATTCAACACACACCCAAAACCTGCAATTCAACTCCAAAAACACATTTTGCTAATCAATCCAAAGCCATCCATGACCTACATGATGTTACACTTACAACTTAAACACCCCAATAACAGTTGAACAACTTTCATGCACCCATGATTAGGACTCTAGTAGTACCCTTGGGCCTACTGGCAGAGTAGGCCACAAGCTTGGAGGCCAATGGCAAAAACACAGTGGCTACAAACACAGATCGCCGCCACCACCTGGCCAAGCCACCCACAGAAAGTAAATGAACTCAAGCAGGCCTACACTAACTATATGAACTACTAGGGTTACCTAATTCTACAAAAAAAAAAAGAAAATCCACTACAACAGAGTATGCAATTAAATCCAATGCCATCCATGATGTTTAACAGACCCGTGGGTACCTCTAGGCCTACTGGATGAAATTTCAAACACAAACAACTTGGCCCCTCATGAAAGTACAGGCCTCCCTCAAAAATAATTTTTAAGAAAGATTGAGAAGCACAGAAAACTGTAGTTAAAAAAACCCCAAACCAAACAAACATTTACAGTACACCAATTCTCAATTCTCAAACTTACTTGTAAAAGAAAAGTTCAAATCCAAAATTCCTCAATAAATCCAATTAAATGCTATGATGCAGCAGACATACACAAAGAGTTATCCTTCCAGCTCCAAATCCAAATGAAAGTGAACACCACATGGACAAAGAACTGGGAGGAGCCTGGTGGACAGGAACAGGAAGTTGGAGACTCAGGGGCACTTCCTTTCTCTTGAAAAAAAGAGTAGACATAAAAAGAGGACTCCTAGCCCAAAAAAATACAGCCAAATCACAATCCTGAGCAAAATGAAAATTTTTGAGAAGATTTTAACATGCTCAAGAGATATTCTGTGCCAGATTGCAGTTTCTGCGTGTTCGGAAACGCGATCTTACCAACATGGCGCTGCAAGGAGGATCGCGCGTCCTAATGACCTGTTCTTGCGTCCGAATGACGTTATCGCGTTCTCACAGTCGCATGGGATTGTGCGGCCGGATTCCAAACATCGTAGCGAACGCGACCGGGAGAGAAAAGCGAGAAAGCGAACGCAGAACCACGGTAAGTCATTACCGCGCACGCGAGAATGCTATTGGTATTGGTATTGGTATTGGTAATTACACTTATATAGCGCATAACTACCCGGTGGCCTCGCAGCGCTTTGACTGAAAACAATTGGCGAACTCATGGAAACTTAGCATCACTTTGCAAACAAGTAAGTTTTTAAGGCCTTTCTAAAGGTCAGAAGGTTGTTAGTTTCTCGAAGGGACAAGGGGAGGGAGTTCCACAACCTGGCCGCAGTATAAGAAAAAGATCGGCCACCCCAGCGAGCTTTGTTTATTTTTGTGGTGGTTACAAGTTGCAAAGAGCTGGAGCGTAAAGCTCTGGACGGTAAATAAGGAGTGACTATAGAGTGTAGAATAGCTGGGCCAGTACGGTGAAAGGCTTTGTGCATAATGCACATGGCCTTGAACTGTATTCTTGCAGCAACTGGAAGCCAGTGAAGCTCTTTGAGAGCCTTCTTTGCTGATTGCCAACGAGGAATGTTGTACAGTAGGCGAGCAGCACAGTTCTGTGTGACCTGAAGCCTATGCGTCACTGCTGTTGAAGCTCCCATGTACAGGGCATTCCCATAATCCAGGCGGGAAAGGACGAGGGCTTGGACCATGGTCCTCCTAGCCTGGAAAGGGAGAAGGGGGAGCACCCTACGAAGCATTTTCAATAGCCCAATACACGTGGAGGCAGTTTTGGTTGCTTGAGCTGAAAAATCAAGCGCCTTGTCCAGCCAAACTCCCAAGCTCTTAATCTGGGGTTTAGGCGGGGGAGGCGGGCCCAGGGATGGAGGCCAGATGGAAGTTAGCACAGATGGAGGGGAATTGCCCAGCAACATAATGTCAGTTTTCTCTCCATTTAGTTTTAAGTGGGAGGAATGCATCCATCTGGCAACAGCCTCTAGACAGGGGCATAAGGTGGAGGATGATCCCGCGGGGTGGTCCAGAGAGACCACCAGTTGGGTGTCATCTGCGTAGGTCACAATACGCACCCCAAAGGGGAGAACAATCCTTTCCAGCGGTTCCATATAGGCTTTAAAAAGGGTCGGGCTCAGAGAGGAGCCCTGAGGCACTCCACAGCTAAGAGGGTGTTTGGGGGAAACAGATTCGCCTTCGAACACCTGGAAGAATCTATTATCCAGGAAGGAGGTAAGCCATTCCAGAGCCGCGCCCGACACGCCCAAACCACTCAGTCGATGTAATAGAGTGGAGTGGTTGACCGTGTCGAACGCGGCGCTGAGATCGAGTAGAATGATGGCAGCTTTACCTCCCTGATCCAGCACGGCTCTAGCCTCCTCAGTTACTGCTAGAAGGGCAGTTTCTGTTCCGTGCAAAGGACGGAATCCTGTCTGGGAGGTGCGGAGGATGCCGTTCGATTCGAGGTAATCCACTAGGACGCCATTAACATGCCTCTCAAGTAACTTGCTCATCCATGGAAGCAATGAGATGGGTCGAAAGTTGACTAAGTTATTCTGGTCAAGCGATGGCTTTTCAACAGTGCTTTGACCATTGCACACTTCCAGGAGGGCGGGACAGTATTTGAGGTAATGGAGGCGTTAAGAACGTCCAGGATGACTGGACGAATAATGTCCATAGCCTTGTTGAGGACCTGAGGGGGTGCGGGATCAGTAGGGGATCCTGAGGTAGTCTTGGGGATCAACCTGTTTAGTGAGGTAGGGTCTAAGAGTGGAAAATTCTCAAGTTTATAAGGTGTAGGGAGGTCAGGACCGGGTGAAGAGATGGGATCAATGTTATCATCTCCAGAGGTAAATGACGAGTAGATAGACTGAATTTTCTGGTAGAAGAAGGTTGCAAGATTGTTACACCGAGTTTGCACGCCTTCAGATGAGGGAGGCTCTAGAGGGGGGGAAATTAAGGACTTGGCGATTTTAAAGATTTCCCTAGGCGCATTAGCAGCCCTATTGAGTGCGCAAGGAAGAAAAACTACTACTCTACACTGTAGATTGCGAAGTAGTCGACAACTTCGCGCTCGCTGCGAAGTTGCCGAAAATTCGTAAACTCCGCGAACGGAGCGTAGTTCTCCGCCCAGGGTTACTCACATTTCCACTCAGCGACTCATGCACCCCCTAACACCGACTATTATGCACTTACTCACAGACCCACTCAGACACTAACACACTCACTCAAAGACCCATTGATATATTCATGGACTTGAGAGACATACTCAGAAATGTACGCACTCACAAACAGACCCATTCAGAGTCTCATGCATAGACTGACAGTATCATACAGAGAGTGACTCACCCACTCACAGACAGACTAAAAGAGTTATGCACCCATTCATAGACTCAGGCTGCCATACACCCACTCAAAACCCATTTAGAAACATATGCATCCACTCACAGCTGCAATTAGAGACTCACACACCCACTCACAGACCGACCTATACTGCCACACACCCAGTCAGAGACTCACGCCCCCACTCACAGACCTACTCACAAAGTGATTTACTCAGTCACAGATCCACTGATAAAATCATGCAGGCACTGAGAGACTCACTTGTAGACTGATGGACTCACTAACAGACCTACTTTGAGGGTCATGTGCTTAGTCAGAGACCTTCTCAGAGACTCATGCACTTACTCACAGACCTATTCAGAGTGTTGTGCATGTGGTCACAGAGTCAGTCCCCCACTCAGACACCCACTTACAGACTCATATACTTACTTACAGACTCATTGAGGCAGTGACACAGATACCCATTCAGACACTTATGCAGCCATTTACTACCCACTGAGACATGCACACTCTCACTTACAGACCCATTGAGACACTCATGCACCACTCACACTCCTTCTCAGAGACTCATGCACCAACTCATAAACCCACTCAAATACTTCTGTACTCACTGACAGACCTATTGAGACATTCATATACACCTTTACGGATTCAGTTAGATAGTTCGTCACATATTCAGACACCCACTGTTAGGTATAAAAATTAAAATGTGAGTTAACCATTTGAAATGTGTTATTGTACATTAATATCATGCTTTTGCTTTTTAGGAGTCTTTACTACATATAGAAAAAAATAACCATATAGGACTGAGACACTGCTCTTGATATGTAGTAAAATTCTGATATTACCAAGTGAACCATCCAGATAAGTAGCCCTTTCAACATGCCTCAGGCCCAGAAAAGCTCTGCTTGGACATGCAGTTGTACATCTAGGCTGACTTTGTATTTAAAACCACTGCACAAACCTTACCCTGCAGTAGAACTACTTAAACGTTACAACTAATGTAACCTGTAGCTGGGCCATGAGCTAAAGTGTATGTGCTTGACACCAAAGACATATATTTTGAGGTTTTTCATGGGTACATGCAAACTTTTAGGCACAGATGGTGACTTATAGATCCAGTGTTCTACATTCAGTTAAATGTCATGTAATTACTGATGAAAGGGTAGAGCTACTAATACATCCTCTCAGACAGTTTTTCAAGCATTTACACCTTCACTCACAAGCACAGACATGAATCTTATCTATGTAGGGCTAACGGAGACAATGACACTCTCACTTAAACAACTGATTAGTGACTGACACACCCAAGAGACAATCCATTCCAACACTTACATATAGATTTATAGAGCCAAACAGCCAGAAGAGAGTCAGCAATGTACTTAGAAACTTTACTACACATATACAAAAACAACCATATAGGAACTGAGACACTTATACTGATATGTAGTCATGCTGTGACGTTACCAAGTAATCTATCAAGACAAGTAGACCTTTCAGCATGTCTCAGGCCTAGTACACTTGAGTGTGTACATGCAGTACTACAGCTAGGCTGACTTGGTATTTCAAACATCTTGACAAGCCTCAACCTGCTGAGGTACTACTGAAAAGTCACCTCTAAGGTAGTCTATAGCTAGGACACATGGTAAAGTGTATGTGTATGAAAGGAAAGATATATAGACAGACATTTTTACAGGGACATACACATTTTTAGGCGCGTATGCTGACTTAGACATTTAGGGGCCCATTATGATGGCGGGCGGAGGCGCCACCGCAGTGCTGGCGGAAAATGCCATTTTCCGCATGCGAGCAACATTCCTCACGCCCGCCATATTAGTATGGACAAACATAGCCCATTTCCCATCTGCTGCGGTGCGATGCGAACCACCATCAAAATGCTCCCGCCACCGCGGCGGTAGGAGCCAATGGAGACCCACCGCTGTGCGGAATGACGTTCCGACCGCTGTACAAATTAGGATGCCCCAAACATCCTGTCACACCGCAGCGGAGAAACCGTCCAACCAGAGACGGCGGAAGCACAACTACGGAGCGCCAAACCAGATTCCTGGTCCACACCACCCGGTCCGGACCGCCATGGATCCAGCTCTACACATTTTTCTGGTGCTCTACCTGATACACTACCAGCAAGTCATGCACCATCGCGGATGATGCCGCAAGTAAGCAATCACACAACTCCGCACACAACCACAACACACAACTCATGGGCTGACCTACGGTTCCTGTCCACATCAGACACCCTGGTGGGGACAGGAACACATCCCCAAGTGTACCCACACATGTCCTACCTGTCACTAAATCACCCCTCCCCATCATGTCACCGCAGCAGTGAAGATGCGGGAAAACATGCGCACAATGTAGTAGGCAGGGCCGGTGCCAAGCATTGGCAGTCCACAGAGATTCACAGGGCCAACAACTCTACCCTTCACACACCAGGCCCCCCACACCCATTAAGGGACATGCCATGTGCCCCTCCTGTGCACCCCCATGCACAATAACCAGCCAGGTGAACCCACACCCTGCACCACATACCAAACAACCTGGGAGACAGTCACAGCAGGTGCTGCTGCACAGGAACACACAGCACATAACCTTAGGGCCAGGGCAACCCTCACACCACATCCACACTACACTCATGTCAAGCAAACTGACCAAGCACAACATTAACACTCACAATGAATAGGAACAGTCACTCAACTAGACACACCCCACACTGACACACTGCCCCATACACAGACCAGATGTCAGCAGCAATGGAGGTCAAGAAATGGGAAAGCTAAAGTGAGGTGGACATAAATGTAAGGCTGAGGATCTAGCCACTAAGCATGTATTCATCACATGCAATAAAAGGAACATATAACAACACCCTTAGCCCATCAAATCACACTTGGCTGGCACAGTGAGTGAAATGAAACCACAGTCACCTCTGTGCAACAACTCAGGGAGACAGCAAGCCAGCCCATGCATAGGCACAGGGCTGAAAGGAAGTCTCTGAAGTCAAACAGTGCGTAGCCACACATCTGTATCCAACTACTTCACAGGTGTATGTCAGCAGCACAACACACAGGGCCCATTGTTACACTTCATGACTGTCAAACAAAAGTTGGATCCTTCACACATACCCCCCAACCTTGCACCTGCAGCACCCAACACCAGTCTCAAACACACAGAATGGTTCCAACAATGTCCAGTCAATGCACTGATAAACAATCACACTCCCTGGGGGCATCCACAAACATCACATATACACTCAGGGATGCATGAACAAATGCTGGCACAAAAACAACACCCAACCACAAAACTCACTAACATCATAAACAGAAGTACATCAAGCACAGACATGTGCAGTAAAACTGGGGAAAGGCAATCTGAGCCCAGACAGAACAGGAGTACACAGCATCACACTCGGGAAGGGAAGATGTACCTCAGAAAACACACATACAGCTCACCCATCACCCACAGATGCACATGTCTGGGACACCCGGGTGAAAACAACATGACCAGAGGACTGTGCAGCACAAACAGGTGAACTGCATATGAGCAACCATGATTGCAAAACAGTACAAGAAAATCACATCTAACCAAATGGGAAACTCTCCTGAGTGTCAGATTGGTCCTGTGCACTGATCAGTACCACAAAGCAAAGTGTAACAAATAAAGTGGTGTGGAGGTACACACACTGGCAAACCAAGGGGACAGCTGACATGAGAGTGAAGTGTTGCGTATGGCAGTAGTGGACATGTTTGGAGTGCCCCATACACAAATAGATGGAGTGCTTACTCACAATGGGTAGGCATCTGAGGAACAGATAGAGGATGTTATGACCCATATGCCATACTGGAGCCAAAAAAGTCTCAAGTGACAGCAATGCATGAGAAAACACAACCACAATGTCAGTGTGGCTGATCAGGTCTGCACAATGAGCACAAACAGTATCAAGACACATGACTGATGAACAAAACACAACACTGACTTGCCAGTCACACACTCTGCATACTCACAATTGGCACCAACAACAATTAGGTGTCCCCCAGAAGTACAAGGACGCACCAACACACTGCACAGTGCACAACCTACAACTCCCACATGTGTACTCAATCACAAGCACTGGGCTGACTAAGCAAACTAACAGGCACTCAACTCCTGGGTGACACATGTGTGCAATTGCCATTGCAGGGGCTCACACACGCACATCAATACTACTAACAAAGTGACCCCTTCACACTGCACACTTCTTGACCACCCAAGTGCATACATTGAAAAATACCCATGTGACTAGGATGACTGGCCATCACAAGAAGACCATACTCCAACACTGCTGTTCAAATATCCAGAAAGATCACACAGACATGCTGGCCCTGCCCAGTCTGCCTGCAATCCTGTGGATAGAATCCCGCTTTGTGCTGACATGTGTACAATTTAGCTAACCCGACCAAAGAATGATAATGACAACAGTATTTCATCACAAACCACCATCATTGCACCCCCAAGCCTCAGAGTCAAGAAGACCTGAAGTGACTGTCACCTCTGAAAAACCCTCAAAAAGTGGAACAAGCAATTGGCAATGTTGAAGTGGAATACAGAGCAAGTGTCACATTAAACCATACCCACATAGAAAATCCTTTATTGAGCAAAGTCACTGACAAAGCAGACAGCCATCTTGGGTAGGGTTCTAGTTGCTCATTTCCACTTTCCCTATTTAACGGATGAGATGCAAGCGCGCAGTGCACATGCAGCGGGCGCGCCGACGATTCGCCGAAGTCCAAGCTCTGGACACGCTCAGCGCCAGCTATCCTGCTCCAACTGCCCCGTGTTTGGTCTACTCTAGAGATGAGCTTGTTCGGCTTGATACTCAGCGGGATAGGACCTTGATTGATGAAAGTGGCACCGCCGGTAAGAATTTCCTTAAGAAAGCCATATCAGAGACTCTTAATTGTGGACTGATCAATGTTAGATCCCTGGCTAAACATTACATGGAGATTTATATATTATTGGAAGATCATAATCTTGATATACTGTTTCTTACAGAAACTTGAACACGAGCAGACAGAGAAGTTTAGTTGGGCTTAGTCTGCCCTCCAGGTTATAAAATTTTCCATAAGCCCAGGACCATGATAGTTGGGCTCTATGTACAGGCCTACTTTGTTATAGACCACCAGGTGGAGCTGCCCATGATTAACAAGAACTGATTGATGCGATATATAACTTATCACACTCTCATTTTAAGCTACTGATCCTTGGAGATTTTAATCTCTGGGAGAATGGTACTCTTGACAGAGTTTTTAAAGAGCTTTGCCAGGCCTGTGAGAATGTCAACCTTCAACAGCTGGTACTACATCATACTCATCAGAAGGGCCATGTGCTTGATCTTGTTTTTGCTGGTGAAAAAGACACAGTTGTAAAGGAGATACTTCTGTTATGCTGGAGAGACCATTTTTTGGTTCTTTTCTCCTTAAAAGTAGCTAATGCCAAAAACATACTGCTTATATGACCGTTACTCTAACTAGTAGACAATGGTTTAAAAAACTAGTGGATCTTCCCGGGCTTGTTGATGATAGATCTGTCATTCATGATTCAGTGGAGGTGAACTACTTGAAACTGTGTCATCAAATCACAAATTCACTAGATCAGCTAGTGTCAGGATTGAGCAGGCTTGCCCTAAGCGCACACACCAGGTTCCCATCTTTAGATTCAGAAAAGGCTATTCAGAGTTTCAGTCGCCATGGGGTTGGACACAGAGGGTTGCCAGGTCATTTTGTTAATATTTCCCCTTCGGTATTGTTCACTCTACCCTTCTTCCCTGTTGCCACGCTTTGCCGTCAGTTAGCGTTCTAGTCTTTCTCTGCCTCCCAGCTGTCAGCGGTTAGGTGGTGCGCGAGCGATTTGAAGGCTTCGCACTTCAACCGTCATTCTGACTGAGAAGCAGTCTTTCTGCAGTCAGCGTCCTATTCTGAATTTAGAGTCCTGGAACTTCGCAGTTTCACTCAAGATTTAGCTTTTCCTTCGCTCGCTTAATTATTATTCTGCGAGGAAGGATCTGTCCCCGTTCACTTGTTTTCCAGTGAACTGCTACGTCGCTATTCGAAGATGTTTCTTCTTCCTTCATGGTTCCCTATTCCTTGGTGAGGAAGTCTTCGAACCAGTCAGGTATCGGTACCCTATTCCTCTCTCATTCAGATCTGCAAGAGAGTCGGGGTAAGAACAGTTCTTGTTTTCTTTACAATTCTCCAGAGACTATTCCTCCCAGGAATTTTGTAACCCGAGACTTTGAGTTTTTTCATTATTGGAGTACTGGTCATATATGTCAATGCCACAGACTAATTACGAACTTCAGTAAATGCCAGTTTCCACTCCACAGAGCAGATAATAGAACGATATACCTGAGAACTGTATTAATCTCCAGAAGCCAGCATTGAAATATCGCAGCATTCCTTCTGACTTCAAGTAAATATAAATATATATATATATTTGTGCTTACCACCTCTAGCACGGTTATTCTTTATTGGCTATTCACAAGGAGCTCGAGAGTTAAGAAGTTCTAGGACACCATCTTCACTCAGCTAAAAGTTCTATTACGAAATAGAGAGAGGCTAATCCCACATACACCTTCAGGTAGGAAAAGGTCTGGGGGAGTTTCTGGGTGGAAAAGAAAGTTAGGATAGTTTGTTTCATTTTTGCCTTACTTTGCAGGAAGTCTACACCAGAAGAATTCCGAAGATTTTTTGTGTGTTGGGCAGTCTCTCTTGTTTGTTGTCCCATTCCCCTTTCCCCCGTATCTCAGTGCCCAGCTTGACTGGGTCCTGGGGTGTAGGGGAATTGGGAGCCAGCATCTCATCTCCTTCGTCGGATTGTTCCTGCGGAGCCACAATTCAGGTACTGCTTCTGACAGATTGAAGTGCCCGCAATTGTTCCGCTTGGACATGATGGCGGAAGGTTTTGATGTCAAGGCTTTGGCTAGTATTCTGGAGGGGTTGCAGAAACAGTTAAGTGAGACACAAGAGGAGGTTAGAAAATCTAATAGAGAGGCGAGTTATTTGAGACAAAGAATTGATGAACTTTCAGGTAGTCCCAGTCCCAATTTTGGAGCACAAAAGCCTCAATCTTTGTCCCCCTCTTCATCTGAATTGACCACACAAGTAGTTCATGCCATGTCTCCGACCATTCCTTTGGCCCTCCCAGAAAGGTTTCAGGGAGATCGTCACAAGGCGCAGGTATTTATTACTCAGTGTTCTTTGCATTATCTTTGTAAGCCGATTATTTTTAAAGAGGATCAGTCCAAAGTGGCATTCATGCTGTCTTACTTGGGTGGAGATGCTGCGGCATGGGCTATGCCCATAGTTTCGTCAAATGATCCCATTTTGTATAATTTAGCAGATTTCAAAACTGAATTTTTGCGTATATTTGACCGAAGAGCAGTCGCACAGTCCACAGATAATGAACTATTGGAATTGAAACAAGGAAATCGAGAGTTGGTTGCATACCTTGCACAATTAAATAAACTAATTGTGGAATCTAAGTGGCCTGAATCTAAGAGAGCAGCCATTTTTTACAGAGGACTGAAGGACGAACTTAAGGATGGTCTGGCTCAGATTCCAAAGAGACCCACAGAGGTGTCAGAACTAATTGATTTGGTCCTTCAGATAGATCAGCGTCAATCGGAAAGAAAAAGTGAACGAAGAAGGGATATTCGTCCAATTCCCCCCAGATTTGATCGCATGCGATCTGAAGTGAGTAAGAGCAATGAAGGTGCGTTGAATGAGGAACCCATGCAAATCGGCAGCGTGCGGGGGCCTTTAAGTAAAGAGGAAAGAGAGAAACGTCGCCAGGGAAAATTGTGTATGTACTATGGGGGTTCCGGCCATTTTGTAAAGGAGTGTCCTAAGAAGCCCAAGACTACCCAATGGGTAAAAGACAGGCTCCACCAGTAGACGGAGTTGCCCTGGTGGGAGCTGCTCAAGAGACAACTCCAGATATTCAATCTTTAGCAAACACATTACAGTATTCTGCACCCCATCTACTAATTACCAGTCAATTTTTTTTCGGCGCAAGTCGCATGGAAGAAGTGGCCGTGATGATTGATTCTGGGGCCACAGGAAATTTTTGCGATATTCAATTTGCAAAGAAATTAGGAATACAATTTGTTAGAAAAGAGAAACCAGAACCAGTTTGGGCAGTGGATGGAACCACATTATCTTCTGGTCCAATTCTCTTCGACACTGAGGAAGTTCATTTGGTTGGGCCTGGTAAACATCATAGCTACTTAAATTTCAGTTTAATTGACGCTCCACAGTTTCAATTGATTTTAGGATTGCCCTGGCTAACGGAACACAATCCTCAGATAGATTGGGCCAAGCGATCTATGGATTTGGATTCCAATTATTGTTTGGAGAATTGTTTTCATCAAATCCCTGGAGAGAGAAAGGTTTCAGTGTCTTCCTGTCTGGCAGATTCCTCTCAAATGGTCTGCGCCATTGCAGTTCCCAGCATCCCAGATGAGTATTTGGATTTGGAGCAAGTGTTTAGTGTAGCAGAAGCTCAGAAGCTCCCTCCACATCGAGATTATGATTGTCAGATTGAACTGGAACCTGGGGCAAACCTGCCTTGCAGTCGAATCTATGCCCTCTCTGAATCTGAAACTGAGCATCTGAAAGAATACCTGGATCAACATTTGGCCAATGGATTTATTCGTCCCTCCCAGTCCCCAGTTTCTTCCCCCCTTTAACTTGCATCGATTATAGGGCTTTGAATCTGGTCACCAAAAAGAAAAGTTACCTTTTGCCACTGATCTCAGAACTTATGGATCAAGTTAAAGACGCCCAGATATATACAAAATTGGACTTAAGAGGTGCATATCATCTGGTGCGTATGGCCAAAGGAGACGAGTGGAAGACCGCATTTCTCACTAGGTTTGGCTTGTTCGAATATCAGGTCATGCCTTTTGGGTTGTGCAATGCCCCAGCGGCATTTCAACATTTTGTTAATGATGTCTTACGAGACTATTTGGATCGTTTCGCAGTCGTCTATATTGATGACATATTGATTTTTTCCAAGAACCAAAAAGAACATGTGATTCATGTGAGAAAGATTTTGGAGCGTTTTCAAGAAAACCATCTCTTTGTAAAACTTGAAAAATGTGTCTTTCATTCCACCAGAGTTGAATTTCTGGGATACGTACTCTCACCAGAAGAAGTTTCCATGGACAATTCCAAGGTCAAGGCAATTGAGGATTGGCCCGCTCTAAGGTCTGTCAAGGAAATACAAAGTTTTTTGGGTTTTGCCAATTTTTATAGACGATTCATTCAGAATTTTTCAGATAAGGTCAGCCCCATTACACGTCTATTAAAGAAAAATGAGAAATTCATTTGGGGAGAGAATTCGGAAGAAGCCTTTCAAAATTTCAAGAAAATGTTTAATACAGCCCCAATCCTTCAGCATCCAGATTTAAATGAGCCATTCTTTGTGGAAGCTGATGCTTCCAATCTTGCAATCGGGGGAGTTTTATCTCAGAGGCATAAGAACACTGGCCAGCTCCACCCGGTGGCTTTTCATTCAAGAAAACTTTCAGCAGCTGAAGTCAATTATTCCATTGCTGACAGAGCTTTTGGCTGTTAAGGAAGCATTTCAGGAGTGGAGACAATATTTGTTTGGTGCCAAGCATGTAATCACAGTATATACAGATCATCGAAATTTGCAGTTCCTGAAATCAGCTCGAACTCTTACCCCAAGGCAACTTAGATGGTCTCTCTTTTTTGCTGATTATGATTTTGTTTTAACCTATAAACCCGGATCTGCTAATGGAAAGGCCGATGCTCTTTCTAGAATGGGTTTGAGAGATGGTCAAGAAGCTCCAGTGCAAGGTCACATCATTCCAGTGGAAAAAATTGTGGGAACCACTTCTTTTCAAGTTTTGGAGGATCAGATCAGAAAAGAGTTCCAGAAAGAAGTAGACGTGGAACAGTGGGAATCTAAAGAACCAGATCGACGGGTTCAAGACGGACTGCCTTATCTGCTTGGAAAATTGTTTGTGCCTACTAACGACTTGAGGAAAGAAGTCATTCGATTATACCATGATAATCCTATGGCAGGCCATAAAGGAGTTAGAAAAACTCTAGAACTTGTGAAGAGAACTTTTAATTGGCTGGGTATGGAAGCTCAAGTAAGACAGTATGTAGCCACCTGTGAGCAGTGTGTAAAAGGGAAAATTGCTCATCAGTCCCCACAAGGTCTTCTTCAGCCCTTGCCTTTAGCCCCTTCTCCTTGGCATACCGTGTCTATGGATTTTATTGTGGAGATGCCTTCCAGTCAGGGGTATTCAGTGATTTGGGTGGTAGTGGATCAATACACTAAAATGAGTCATTTTGTTCCTTTAAAAAATCTTCCCACCGCTTCTCAATTGGCCACCTTGTTTATCCAACATGTGGTAAAATTGCATGGGATTCCTCTAGTAGTGATTTCGGACCGAGGCCCTCAATTTGTGTCTCGCTTCTGGAAATCATTTTTGGAAGGCCTAGGAGTTGATTTTCGTTTGTCCTCGAGTTTTCATCCTGAGACTGATGGTCAAACTGAGAGAGTCAATCAGGACTTAGAGCAATATCTGCAACTGTATTTAATGGATCAAGAGGGAGAATGGCCCTCTTTGGTCAGTACTGCAGAGTTTGCGTATAATAATTCCATTCACTCAGCTACAGGCTTCACTCCCTTCTATTTGAATACTGGTAGACATCCACATATGATCTTTGGGAAGGAAGATGTAGAGGCTCCTGCAGCAGGTGATCTTCTAAAAGATTTGCAAAAAACCTATCAATTAGCCACTGAAAATCTCATTAAGGCCAGGAATCAGTATAAGGTCAGGCAGACAAAAGACGGAGAGAAAGTCCCGTTTTTGAACCTGGGGATCAAGTTTGGATTTCAACTCGTCACATGAGACTGAGAGGAAATCGAAAATTTCAGCCAAGATTTGTGGGACCCTATTCAGTCTTAAAAATGGTGAACCCAGTAGCTGTTAAGATAGATCTTCCTAAGAGAATGAGAATCCATCCAACTTTTCATGTGTCTTTAGTGAAACGCAGTCCACCGAATTTACGACTTAGTTCACCCACTAAACCAGTTCAAGTACAGTCTGAGGAGGAATTTGAAATCAAAAGAATTTTGGATTCCAAGTTTAAAGGAAAACATCTGTTTTACTTGATTAATTGGAAAGGTTTTGGTCCGGACGAGAGATCCTGGGAACCAAGTTCCAATGTTCATGCTCCCAGATTAGTTAGAGAATTTCACAAGACATTCCCACAGAAACCTAGAGAGGGGGTTTTGGTTGGGGGGGGACTGTCAGGATTGAGCAGGCTTGCCCTAAGCGCACACACCAGGTTCCCATCTTTAGATTCAGAAAAGGCTATTCAGAGTTTCAGTCGCCATGGGGTTGGACACAGAGGGTTGCCAGGTCCTTTTGTTAATATTTCCCCTTCGGTATTGTTCACTCTACCCTTCTTCCCTGTTGCCACACTTTGCCGTCAGTTAGCGTTCTAGTCTTTCTCTGCCTCCCAGCTGTCAGGGGTTAGGTGGTGAGCGAGCGATTTGAAGGCTTCGCACTTCAACCGTCATTCTTACTGAGAAGCAGCCTTTCTGCAGTCAGCATCCTATTCTGAATTTAGAGTCCTGGAACTTCGCAGTTTCACTCAAGATTAAGCTTTTCCTTCGCTCGCTTAATTATTATTCCGCGAGGAAGGTTCTGTCCCCGTTCCCTTGTTTTCCAGTGAACTGCTACGTCGCTATTCGAAGATGTTTCTTCCTTCATGGTTCCCTAGTCCTTGGTGAGGAAGTCTTCGAACCAGTCAGGTATCAGTACCCTATTCCTCTCTCATTCAGATCTGCGAGAGAGTCGGGGTAAGAACAGTTCTTGTTTTCTTTACAATTCTCCAGAGACTATTGCTCCCAGGAATTTTGTAACCCGAGACTTTGAGTTTTTTCATTATTGGAGTACTGGTCATATATGTCAATGCCACAGACTAATTACGAACTTCAGTAAATTCCAGTTTCCACTCCACAGAGCAGATAATAGAACGATATAGCTGAGAACTGTATTAATCTCCAGAAGCCAGCATTGAAATATCGCAGCATTCCTTCTGACTTCAAGTAAATATAAATATATATATATATATATTTGTCCTTACCACCTCTAGCACGGTTATTCTTTATTGGCTATTCACAAGGAGCTCGAGAGTTAAGAAGTTCTAGGACACCATCTTCACTCAGCTAAAAGTTCTATTACGAAATAGAGAGAGGCTAATCCCACATACACCTTCAGGTAGGAAAAGGTCTGGGGGAGTTTCTGGGTGGAAAAGAAAGTTAGGATAGTTTGTTTCATTTTTGTCTTACTTTGCAGGAAGTCTACACCAGAAGAATTCCGAAGATTTGTTGTGTGTTGGGCAGTCTCTCTTATTTGTTGTCCCATTCCCCTTTCCCCCGTATCTCAGTGCCCAGCTTGACTGGGTCCTGGGGTGTAGGGGAATTGGGAGCCAGCATCTCATCTCCTTCGTCGGATTGTTCCTGCGGAGCCACAATTCAGGTACTGCTTCTGACAGCTAGCTCCTCTGAGAAAAGCCAAAAGTTTTAAAAAGCCTTCTGCCCCCTGGTGTAATGAGGAGCTAAGGCTGATGAAGACTAGTTGTAAACACGCAGAAAGGAAATGGAGGCAGAATTACCTAGCGATTGATAAAGTAGCCTTAAAAAATCTGCTTTACATTTATAAAGAGTCGATAGGCAAAGCCAAGGCTAAATATCTTGAGGAGACCATTTTACATTCAGATAATAAATCTCAAAATTTATTTAGCTTAGTAAGAGGGTTGTCCAACCCAGACTGCGCAAAATCCAAGATTCCGGCATCACAAGAACTGTGTGATGACTTAGCAATCTTTTTTGAGGAAAAAAATCAATAAAATCTTAACTGGACTAAAATCCTCTACGGATAATGATGCGCACCAGCACACTGGTAATGACACTTCAATAAACTGTGGTATAACTGATATGGAACATATGACACTTTTGGATCAATTCCAGGTTCCCTCACAAGAGGAATTCATTGCAATTGCAGCTGGCATCTCCTCAGGTTCCCCTATGGACCTACTTCCACACAAGTTCTGGAAACTGTTTGGTGGTGAACTTTTTCCGCATCTGTATAAAATCTGCTGTCTATCCCTATCCAGTGGTGTAGTACCGGACTGCTGGAAAAAGGCAGTTGTCTCTCCACTGTTAAAAAAGGCTACACTGGCTCCCCAGTGTCCCTCCAATTACAGACCCATCTCCTTGCTACCGCATCCGATTAAGATCTTGGAGAGGCTAATGAGTAAATCCCTTTCAAAATACGCTGAGGATAATGAGTTGCTGGACAAAGTCCAATTTGGGTTTCGTCCTGCACATGGTACCGAGACTGCCTTGGTGGCAGTCTTGGATGACCTGTGAATGTGGGCTGACAGCGGTCAGACAGCCTTCTTAGTGCTGCTTGACATGTCGGTCGCGTTCAATATAGTTAACCACCGGATCCCCCTGTCAATAAAACTCGTAAGGGTGGTAGATCCTTTAGCTTTACAGCATCCAGACTTTGGAATGCTCTGCCTCCGGAGCTTAGACAATTGGATACCTTGTCATGCTTTAGGAAGGAACTTAAAACCAGATTGCTTCCCAGAGATTTGATCCTTGCCTATCTCAGTTTAGATGCACATAGTGGCTGATTGGTAATCTAAGCACCAGGATACCCTTGGGGTGGCAGCTGTGCTATATAAGTATGCCTTACATTACATTACATGAGATCTTGTACAGGGAATGGGCAAACAGCAGTGAACTACAAGGCCAGTGACCAGTCCAAGGTGCAGCGTAGGTACATGAGATCCTGCACAGGGAATGGGCAAACAGCACTGAATATCAAGGCCAGTGGTCAGTACAAAGTGCAGAGTAGGTACATGAGAAGCTGCACAGGGAATGGGCAAACAGCAGTCAACATCAAGGCCAGTGGCAAGTCCGAGGTACTGTGTAGGTACATGAGATCCTCCACAGGGAGTGGGCAAATATCAGTGAACATCAAGGCCAGTGGCAAGTCCGAGGTACTGAGTAGGTACATGAGATCCTCCAAAGGGAGTGGGCAAACAGCAGTGAACATCAAGGCCAGTGTCCAGTCCAAGGTGCAGAGTAAGTACATGAGAAGCTGCACATGCAATAGGCAGACAGCAAGTGCAGGGGCCAGTACAAAGTGCAAAGTAGGTACATGAGATTCTGCACAGGGAATGCGTGAGACTGTACCCTGCCATGGTCAGCAACACAGTTATGGGGATAACAATGGGCAGTCCAGGCACCGCTGTGGGAGAGACAGGTGTGTGAGGGCATCTTTGAATCAGATTTGGCTGTCAGTGGGACTGGGGGGTAGCTGAGTGTCAGGCCAGCTGGAGGACTAGAGGAGGGAGAGGCCCAGCTGAGGTAGAGGTATTAGTGGATTCGGAAACCGGAGGACTGCTTGGACCGGGTGATGTGGTGGCACGTGGAGGTGGAATTATGCTGCCGTGAGATACAGTGTGGGTGGGAGAATGTGGAGGGGTGCCTCTCCACTTCTTGGGGACTCAATAGTCAAGAACTGTCTTGGGAGGAGTGGTAAGTGGGGAGGGCACAACAGACTCAATCTCCACCACAGGTGCATCAGGTGCATGTGGTGGCCCTCCCTCTGGGTATCTGCTTGTTTGAGCGGTATGCTTGGCTTGGCCTTGCCTTTTCCCCTCCATCCCCTGTTGACCAGGTGAACTCCCTACAGTGCCCTCCTTCCTCATCTTCACAGGGGTATGGATTGAAGTTGAGGTTGTGGGTGAATCTGCCTTGGAGCTCTTTTCATGTGGACTCTTAGCAGGCACCAGCATATCAGCGGGCAAGGCAACTGTCTGCTTGTCTTTGTGAGATGCTTTTGGGACAGGAGAGTCCTTGGCTGGGGATGCCTCTGAGGCATGTGAGCCTGAGACCTGCTTCTTGGCTTTATGTCCCAGAGTGTCGCCTGAAAGGCTTTTGCCTTTGCGCTCTGGAGTGGCTTTGGTTTTTTGGGGGGATGTTGTCAGAGCTCTGGACGACTTGGGCTGCTGCTGTTGTGTGCTGTGTGTGCTGTATCTTGAGCCTGGGGTCTGTGGTGTGTGGTCACTATTGTCAGATTTAGCCTTGGTAGAGGGGTGGCCAAAGGGACTGAAGCTGGACTCTGCGATTGTGTCAGTTGAATGGCTGCCGTCACTGCGGTGGACAAAGACTGGACAGTCTGGTGTAGCCCACCCACATCTGAATAAATGACCTCCATGAAAGCAATGACCTGTGCCAACTTATTGTCGTGGTCTACGAAGGGGTTGATGAGAGTTGTCTGGCCCACACACAGATGGCGCAAAAGGTCCACAGACTCAACACTGATGGCAGCAGGGAAGACAGGGGCAGGGGCAGTGGTGCCTGGGTGAAGGACACTGTTCACTTCTTACTGGTGCGAACACGGGCAACACTAGTGGAAGAAGGTGGGAGGGTGGGCACTGGACACTGTGTGGCAGAAGATGAAGCAGAGTCCCCGCTCCCTCTGCTCTCCAACATAGAAGCATCACCGCTGGCGTCAGATGACGTTGAGGTTGGTGTCCCTGGCTGTGATTCCTCAAGTAGACTCCTGCCCCCTCCAAGGCACTGGTCACATCAGTGTCACTGTGCTCGTGTGTAGCAGTCGTGTTTGATGCCTCACTACTGGTGTCCATCTCCTGTCCCGAGATGCTGCATGAGACAGAGATGTTGGGTCAGTTCCGTGGCATTAACACAAATATCATATGCAAGCAACGTACAAAACAAGATGATGATATCCCCATGTTGCACACCAACCTTTGCAGTAACATTGTGCAACCTCTATTCAAAAGTTGAATTTTGCATGTTATCATGCAAACGTGCCATCAGTGACCCATTTGATGAGTACACAGCCAAATATCCTGCTGGTGGCTCCGTGTAACCAGACCCACCGATCCCTCTGAGCACACCTACGGCCCTGAGGGGGGAAAATATGTACGTCCCAACATGTTGCCACTGTCACATCTGGAGGCAGCAGAAGTGGACAACACAGATACAGACTCCAAGATAACAGTCCAAAATGGCCATGAGCTTATGCCATCCACCATGTCGTACTTTGGGGCACAACTACAGTTGCACATTGGTGACAGATGGGTAGTCCTCACAATTCTGACTTCAGGCAATGCACACATTGATTAAAGCACACTCAGTTGATGCACACTGCCGTTCCCCTACATGGGATGTCCCTGACTACACCAAGGCAGGCGATGCCAGAAGGCCACGAATCAGAATGCAAGGGTTATTACTCCAATTACATCAGAAAGTACAGGTAGGGAAATTGCATGACAGCTGCACCCAACACAGAGGCCACTTACAAGCCATTACTTCACACTAGCAACATCACAGAGCCCAGCGCTGGCCCAGGCTGTGCACACATGCAGCCAATCAGAACCCAAGTCACCCTTCCCAGAATACTTACCCCTGGCTTGCTGCTGATGCTCCTTCAAACGTGCATCCAGCTCAGGCTCTGTCACAGCTAAGATGCAGGCCATTAGAGATGTCATGCTCCTGCGCAACAAGCTGCCAGTCCGAGGGAGCAGCCCCAGCGTCATCTCTGCCAGGTTTTTGCTCAGCCGGCATCCCACCTTTTGTGACAGTGTGGGCGCCGTTGGTTGGAGACACCCAGATACAGCACCTTGCATGCAATAGCCCTCCACACGGCCTTATGCTCGGGGACTTTGAGCTGTAGGCATGGGAGACAAGAGGGGGAAAAATCTGTGTCACTAGGTTATGTACCACTATCTCTCAGTACAGGAGCATGATACTAACTCACCACTACTCCACAGATATTTCTAGCAGAGGCAATACAGCATCTCACGTAGTACATTAGCATGGGAGAATCATACGAAAATGCATGCTGGTATGAGGGTGGTCACAGCACCTGCACATCTCATACACATGCAGGATGCCAGCACAGAAAGCAATATGTAGGCTGCCCACATCTACTCTCCAGGTTGTGGGTGAGCAAGACATACATTACATAGGAAAATATGTTTCAGGGCAGACTCACTGTGTCCAACACTGCACAGCCATCAATGTCCTTACCAAGTGAGTGGCTCACTGTGTCATGGAGGTCACATGTAGGGACATGATCTTACAATCTAACACCCTATCACAAGGCCCGTCAAGTAAAATCTACAGGGCCGAGATGGCTCTTTGATGGATGGTCTAGCAAACAACACACATGTTCCACTCTGTACATTCAGTGATGTGTCCTTGTCAGATTGGGTAGTGACTGTGCAGGCTCACACTGAGGTCCAACGTAGAGCATCAGAAATTTCACATGAAGGGACAAATTGAGAGTGCAAACAGTGCCTAGACATGCGAGTCAGTACACATGCTGGTGGAAATGGAAGGGGCTGTGCACAAAAGTCCAACAATCTGCTGTGTCATGCGTGATTTACCACCAAGAGTGTCACCCTCTGGCATTGAAGTCCTGAGCATAGTACTGACATATACATGATGCAAATTTTGAGTTAGACACATTCCATCAGTACCCTCTAGACGTAATCCCTTGCAAAGGCCACAGATGAGCCTGTGAAGAACATCAGCGACCCACACATTCATTCACACAGACAATTTCTGTCCTGACTCCTGCATAACCAACTTGCTGCATCACTGTATGGCTGAAGAAACATGTCCCTCCAATTTTTCATGTGCAGGCAGGGAAACGTGTGAAATAGGCTACACACCCCTTTCCCCTGGAAACAGCATGCTAGGCAGTTCATGACACAACCCCATATTCTCAGGCACATACTGCAGCAGATCTATGTCATGTGTGACCTCCCTGCACTCTCACTTCCACTCTGAAACACTTACCATGACATTTGGAGCACCACATAGCCTCCCATCCTGTGTTAGCACCACGTCCACCAGGACCTCCAGCTCCTCAGTGGTGAAGGGACGGGCCTGGGTCTTCTCAGTCCTCGACATCACTCAGTCCAGGAGACAGGAACAGCAGCGGTTCTTGGTGAGGGGTGTCAGGCAGCAGGCTCTGGAGACAGGAGCAGCAGCAGTTGGTAGTGAGGGGTGCCAGGGAGCAGGCTCTGGAAACAGGAGCAGCAGCAGTTGGTGGTGAGGTGTCCCAGTCAGCAGGCTCTGGAGACAGGAGCAGCAGCAGTTGGTGGTGAGGAATATCAGGCAGCAGGTTCTGGAAGCTGTGGAAATGGGAGGCTCTCTCCCACACATATATAGCCCCCTGGGGCAGTTTCACTGGTTCTAAGCTACTGCAATTGGTATTCCAGGGCAGCCTAATGACTGGCTCTGCTGTGGTAAAGCACGCCTACCGCGATTTTCAAACTTGCATTAGTCTACCTCAATTGCGGTTCCCATTGGGTGTAAGGCAGTAGCTATCGTGATATGGGAGCCATATATTGGAGCCAATGACCGTCATTTGGGTGGCAGAGCACTTTGACAGCACCTAAGGACACATAATGCTGTGTCAATAGCCAATGGGTAGTTCTCAACAGTGCACAGTGACCACATGATCAATGGTGCATGATTGTGCACACAATGCCAGTGTAACATTTACCTCACTGCTGACTACATATGCCATGTTTGTGTGTGATTTTAATCATTGGCATGTACTCCCTCACATGTCACGTATGATATTGCTGGGCAGGCACACAGAACAGTGTTGTGATGGTGTCTCCAATGTGTACACATGTTAATGTGTGAAAGGGCAGAGCAATTCACAGTGATGAATGTCTTACTACCCAACGTGTATATTTGACTGTCTACTTTTCGTGGCTCATGCACAAACTTGTTGTTTACACACAGACTGGGCTCATGGTGTTGTTGATGTGTGCCCGGTTTGACATACACATGAAGGTGTGGCATGTACAGCAGCTAGGTATAAGCCAGTAGTGTTGCTCTTTCACATATATGCTGTCTGAACTAATCTCAGGGCTGCACATGCAAGATGTGGATATATCCCTTTGGGCATTCACATAATCAGATATTGCTTGGGAGGTGCTAGCTGTGTGAAAAGTGGACAGGTGTATGGATGGTGTAGCTGAAGGCTTCCCTACAGGTAAGTTGGGCGGTGAGCTTCACTGTGGTGACAGGTATTATTGGAGTTGTGTCAGTCATCTCCTGGTGGATTGCTTTGGCATGTGTCCCCTTTCATATCACCTAGGAGAAGGCCAAATGTGCATCGTCCCTATACAGTGCTGGCAGACATGGAGGATGAGGAGGTCATACGGAAATTCCGTCTCGAATTGACTCACCCTACAAGACTTATGTGCTATGTTGGAGTCCCACCTGCAGCCTCACAGGACATATCCTAGTGCTTTCACAACAACATCTAAGGTGATGGCAGCCCTCCATTTTTTTGCTTATTGATCATTCCAGTACAGGGTGTCCAGCGCAGGTGGGATGTCGCAACCTAAGTTCAGCATTGTGCTACGTGATGTCCTGTCCTCTATGATGACCTACAAGGACAGATATATCCATATCCCCAGGAGGCATGAATTGGCAGCTGTAAAGGGAGATTTATATGCACTTGGGCACATCCCCAATCTTTTTGGTGCAATTGACTGCACACATGTTGGCCTAGTTCCACCACAGGCACGTGAGCACATCAACAGGAACAGGAAGCATTTCCATTCCATCAATGTGATAGTGGTGTGCCAGGTGGATATGATCATCTCACATATCTGTGCCAAATTCCCAGGCTCTGTCATTGACTCGTACATCATCCGTAACAGCATTGTGCCACATCTGATTGATAATCTGCTTCTAGAGCATGCATGGATTGTGGGTGAGTAAGAAGAGTCAGGTAGCATGCTGTCCTCTGCCACAGTCATATTACAAAGTTTGTCTGTTTATCTCACACTTAGGTGATTCTGCATATCCCAACCGTCCTTGGTTGCTGAGCCCACTGTGGAATCCCAGAACCCCAAGTGAAGTCCGCTACAGTGATGTCCATGAGAGGACACGTTGTGTGGTGGAGCGTACTTTCGGTTTCCTGAAGTCACTTTTCCGCTGCCTGGACAAGACCGGAAGGCACTGATGTACTCGCACAAAAAGGTGTTCCAGAATGTAGTTGCATGATGCACGCTCCACAACCTGGCCTTGCGCAAGGAGATCCCCCTACTCCTAGATGCTGATGAGCAATCAAGGCCCCGCCTGCTAACCAACCCATGTCCAGTGACGAGGATAGTAGAAAGGAGGAAGGTGTCGACCTGCGTCAACAGCTCATCAACCGCTACTCACTTGAAGGTGAGTGACAATGTACAACTGAGCCATTATCTGCTGATGTCGTTGTTGGTGGAAAGGTGTATGTGAGCTTGGTGACTGCAGCCTGTTGTCTGGGTGCCAATGCTCCTGGAACAGGGTAGTTTGGCACAGATACAGGAAATTCAGGTCGGTAATGTTGCTCATTGTAATGTGTGCAGATTGGAGTACCCTGATGGCAAGTCTTGTGTGATGGCTGTGATGCCACCACCTGACTAGTGAATATTATTCTGTTGTGTTTTCCTAGGTTCCTTCAGCCTCTCCTTGCCTAAGGTACAATCCGTACTCCAGGCACATTGTAATCATGGTGAAGACCGCACATCCTGTAATAAACACAGAGCAAACACAACAACATGTGTGTGTAAGGAGTGTTTATTTAAAATGGTTTCATGTGACTGGGGAGTATTTACGAAAAGGTGAATAGTGAATCAATGTGTTGTCAGTGATTGTAGATGAGACAATTGAGTAGTCACCACATTGATGTGGTGACCCAGTCCAACAGACGGATGCCAATAACAAGGCAGTGTGGGGAAGGACAGTCAACAAAGTCAATGCAATGGTGAAGAGGGTTGCCATCATGGCTGGCTCCTTGATTGGCTTTTGGCAGTTGCTTTGCCAGCAGTTCCTTCCTCGGATTTCTTTGGACGGCCTCTTTGTCGCTTTGTAGGGGGGCCTCTTCTGTGGTGCCAGTGGGGTCTGAGGAGTTCCCCCTCCCTGAGAGAAAACAGAGGGAGGTGGAGGTGCTGGTTGTGCTGCAGGTCTGTCCCTCAGAACCGCCACTAGCTGGCCAAAGAGATCCACAATGTGTCCCATGCGGGTGTCGATGGACCTCAGCAGCAGGCGGAGCTCACATGAATCTTCCTCATCTGAACCCGTTCATCCCTGGCCCCGTTCATAGGCCCCAAGGACTCTGTTGATGTTGTCGAGGGCTTCTATACCAGTGTCCACTTGGCTTTGACTCCCACTTGCCCTCCCACCTGCCCTGCTGTCACGGACCTGTTGCCTCACCACTGTAGGCACCCGCCTCCTCTCCCCGCCCTCCTCAGTTGGTGGGGTGGGGTGGTCATCCTCTGGGGCAGGGAGAGAGTTGAAGGCAGCACTAATGGTGTAGGCCGCACAAGTTGTTCCAGCAGCGGTAGGCATAGTAGTTGTTGTTGGTGCTGCTGAGGTGGTGGGGGGACAGTGGGGTCCTGGGACCTGTTGCGCCCTGGCACACCAGATGGGCCGGCTTCGAGATACTCGTCCTCGACATCCAGGGAGTACTAAACCGAGAGTCCATGTTACGGGGGTGGAGACTGGCCCTGCAAGTTGATGTTGTCATCCTTTGCCATCAGTTGTTGGTCACCTGTGGGACAGAGGGGAAATGGTCATTGTTGCACACCCCTAAAGATTTGTGGTCGATGTATCTTACTACTGGTTATGCAACAAAGAGTTAACTATTTCACACATTGTATGTCTTCACAGTCATGTGCATCATGCCATGATTTGGAGGTACAGACATGAATGTTCTATGGTGTGACGTGCCGATGTATACCATGCCCCACGTGTAGATTCTGTGATTAAGAGGACATGTTGTCATCTGACAACTGGGGGCAAAAAAAACTTGATGTGAGGCATCTTTGCTGATTACTCTGCATGGCAGGCGTTACATTTGCAGAAGTACTAGGCATTGTCATATCATGCATGCCTTTGTCATGTCCTGGGCTTAGATTTATTTGTTCTACAGACCATGCTTGGTTTGTTTTGGTATGGTCCTTCAAGTTCAGACCCCATGTAACATACAGATAGCTTTCAGTGCTGTGCATGGTTGTGCCCTGATTTGTTTTGAGATGGGATTTGTTGAGTCACACTTCTGTTTCTGTGACAGTTACATACGCTTATCTGTCTGCACACCGTAAGTGGCAATTGTATATGTGTATATTTTGGTGGCATGTGAGGGCTGTTGTCATTTGGCTCCATCCTTTTTGAGAGGAATGGCGGGGTGCATGCACTGTCTGCTTGCCTGTTCTGTTGTCACATTTGTATAGAATTTGTGACACAGCTCTCTGGGTATATGGGGAACATTGTTTACAACGCGGTGTTTACACCGCACTACCTTAACAATGCTGCCATTACAACGCAAGTCATTACTACGACTTGCGCTGGATGGCGCTGTTGTTTAAGGAATATTATAATTTTATATTCCAACACCTTCCCTACTGTTACGTGGACTGGTGTTGGAATATAAAATTATAATATTCCACAATCCGCGCCCTCCAACGCAAGTCGTTGTAAAGACTTGCTTTGTAATGGCAGCGTTGTCAAGTACCGCGATCTAAAAGATCGCGTTGTACTGACATACATCCGGGTATATGGTTGAGTGCTCCATCCTGCTCAGGGGTGGGACAAGGGAGTATAAGATGGCTACTGTTAGATTTGGGGTTCTCTAGTAGGCACAGGTAGGTACTTGTGACAAATAGGGACCCTCTCCTCTAGTCAGGATAAGGGGATTACACTCCCAAAATAACACCTGCTCACCCCCTTAGTAGCGTGGCACGAGCAGTCAAGGCATATTTCAGAGGCGTTGTAAGTTAGGCAGTTGTGACCACATACAGTAACCCAGTGACAACATTACAAATGGACACCACAAAGGTTTTATATAAAAAATAAGTAGACTTTATCCCCTTCGCAGCGGGGGTAATTCCCCCGCTGTAGTGGGGGGGAGAGGGCACGCATAACGCCCGCATGCTCATGACGAGCTCGTCATGAGGCACGGCACTCCTGTGCTCATCTCGTCACAGCTGCACCGACTCCCGTGGAACGCTCAGCACAGCAGGGGGAATTCTCCCCGCACCTGAGCGTTCCACGGCTCATGACGAGCTGAGTTCGTCATGAGCACCGGAGCGCCGTGCCTCATGGCGAGCTCAGCTCGTCATGAGCATGGAAAAGGTTATATAGAGTTACCACAAGACCATAAACGACAAAAATACACACTATGATTACTTTAAGATGGTAGATTTAAGCTTAGTTCAGTTCAGTTCTTAGATGCGACACTCTGCGCCAATGTACCTTAGGTTGCGTTGCGCTTCCACGACAAGCAATGTTGCAGCGATGGAAAATGCGGCAAAGTTCAGATACAAAGAAATAAAGACAGGAAGATCTTCCAGATGCGGCGCGCTTCTCGGGGATGCGAGAAGTTCTCGGTTCGATGCGTGGACTGCAGTGGTGACACCCTTCCGATGCGACAACAAAAGCTCCAGCCGCGACGCTCTTCTCCCACGATGCGTGAAGCTTCCACTCGATGCGACAACTACAGTGGTGACATCCAAGATGCGACGGCAGCAGCTCTGCTGTCAGCGCGCTTCTCGGGGATGCGAGGTGCACTTGGTCGATGCGGTGCAATGCGACAATTCTAGCGCGACACCATCCTTCGGAGTTGCAACGGCAGGCACAGCGATGGCGACATGCTCCGACCTCGTTGCGAGATTTTTCTCCTGATGCGGTGAAGTGCGACAACTACAGCGGCGACACCCTCCTTCAGAGTTGAGACGGCAGGCACAGCGAAGGTGACGCGCTTCTTCTCGATGAGTCGCGCTTCCAGTTGCTTGTGACACGCAGTTCCTCATAAGGCCCAAAACAGCAGCAGGCACTTCCAAAAGAACTCTGGGGAGCTGCGGGGTGAAGTCTGTTGTCCCTGAGACTTCAGCAGGAGGCAAGCTCTTTACAAAGCCCTTGGAGACCCTTCTCAAGTTGAAAGCAAAGTACACAAAGTTCCTTTCTCCTTCCTTTGGCAGTAAGGCAACCACTGTAGGCCAATCCTCCAAGAAGCACTTCAGCATGGGAATAGTCTCTCCTCAGTTTCTTCAGGTTCCTCTCCTCAGTAAAGGTTTCTTCTTATAGTCCAAAGTGATCTAATTTCATGGGATCAGGGTCCCAATATTTATACCCCAAAATCCTTTGTTCTCTGAGGGGAGAGGGGCCTTTGCCTAGTCCAAACCAGTTCTGTTTACCAGACTTCTCCTTTCCTTTCACAGTGCAGGGCATGCACATCAGACCCCCCCACAGGAGGTGGAGCCAGCATTGTGGAAGGCAAGTACAGTCTTGGAGCTCTTTGTTTACAGGACTCCTTCTCTTCTTTCAGTGTGCAGGGCAGAGACATCAGCCGCTCCCCTGGAGGTGGAGCCAGCATTGTGGAAGGCAGACACAACCCTAGTCAAGGTTTAGGTGCAACTCCTCTCTCCCATCTAGATGCAGATCTCTCTATAAACCACCGGGTGACTCAGCCTATCTCCCAGAATCCCCAAGCCCTGTCACTCACAAAACCAGACAGAGGAATACACAACCTAGAAGAGGCAGGTTTGAATGGTTAGTCAAGCAAATACCAACTTTCTAAAAGTGGTATTTGCAAACACAGAATATTAAAATAAACTTTACTAAAATATGTATTCGAATTTCTACCATGTTCTCTGAAAGAGTTAGGATTATAAAATGTAATAACTCTAACAGCCCATTCTGGCCTATGGAGAACAGGTAGTCTTGCAATAGTGAAAAACGAAAATGGCTGTAATTCACTATTAGGACATGCCACATACCAGGGCTTGTCCTACCTTATACTTACAATGCACCCTGCCCTTGGGCCTACCACAGGGGTGACTGATATGAAGAAAAGGGAAGGTTTAGGGACTGGCAAGTGGGTGCACTTGCCCAATCAGCATGACAGTACCAGACCGCACGCAGGCTCTGCAATGGCAGACCTTAGACACATTTTACAAGGCTGCTTCTGTGGGTGGCACAACCAGGCTGCAGGCCCACCAGCAGCATTTGGATTTGCACGCCCTGGGCACAGTAAGTGCAATAGACTAGGGTCTGACAAGTAAACCAAATAGCCAAACATGGAACCACTGATTAGTACATCAATTTACAGTTGGAGAGCACTTGCACTGTGGCACTGGATAGCAGTGGCACAGTGCCCAAAGCATCTAACACTAGCAAAAACACATGAGGTAACAGCAAAACATGGAAGGGAGACCCACGCCAATGTGCCAGGCCTAACAGCTACCTACCTGTTAGTTTGAAGTGAACAATGCAATCGCTGCCCCATTTTTCTGGGTGGGTGGGAATGCTTCATCCTGCTCAGGGGTGGGACAGGGGGGCTGTTTGGAGTTGTAGTGCTGGCCTCCCAGCCCCAAACAGCGAACCTGGGAAGATTGCTACCAACCTGTAAGTTTGTTTGTTGTAGTCCTATGGATGCCACATGCTTCTGGGTAGGGGAGTTTGCTCTTTCCTGCTCAGGGGTGGGACAGGGGTGCCTGGTGGGAGTAGTATTGCAGGTCTTCCACACCCAAACATCCTTCTTTATGAAAATGGCTACCTACCTGTTACGTGAAATTGAAAAAAGCAATTGTTGCCACATGCTTCTGGGTGGTGGTGTGCTCCATCCTGCTCAGGGGTCAATCAATCAATCAATCAATCATGCCATTTGTATAGCGCACTACTCACCCGGGAGGGTCTCAAGGCACTTGGGGGGAGGGGTATGCTACTGCTCGAACAGCCAGGTCTTGAGTTGTTTCCTGAAGGCGAGATGGTCCTGGGTCAGCCGAAGGTGGATGGGGAGGGAGTTCCAAGTCTTGGCAGCCAGGTAAGAGAAGGATCTTCCTCCGGCGGTGGCTCTTCGGATGCGTGGTACAGCTGCGAGGGCGAGGCTGGTGGACCGTAGCTGGCGGGTGGGCGTGTAGAAGGTCAGGCGGTCGTTGAGGTACTTGGGGCCCAGGTCGTGGAGAGACTTGTGTGCGTGGGTGAGGAGCCGGAACGTGATCCTCTTGTCGATGGGGAGCCAGTGCAGGTTCTTCAGGTGGCTGGAGATGTGGCTGCGTCGGGGGACATCCAGGATGAGTCGGGCGGAGGCGTTCTGGATGCGCTGGAGTCTTTTTTGTAGCTTGGCTGTGGTTCCGGCGTAGAGGGCGTTTCCGTAGTCCAGTCGGCTGGTGACGAGTGCCTGGGTGACAGTCTTCCTGGTCTCGGTCGGGATCCAGCGGAAGATCTTGCGAAGCATACGCAGGGTGTTGAAGCACGATGAGGAGACGGCGTTGACTTGTCTGGTCATCGAGAGGGAGGGGTCCAGGATGAAGCCCAGGTTGCGTGCGTGGTCGGTTGGCTTGGGTGCGGTGCCCAGGGCTGGGGGCCACCAGGAGTCGTCCCAGGCGGAGGGCGAAGATCCCAGGATGAGGACTTCCGTCTTGTCCGAGTTCAGTTTCAGGCGGCTGTCCTTCATCCACTCGGCGACGTCTTTCATCCCTTCGTGTAGGCAGGTTCTGGCGGTGTCCGGGTCTCTGGTAAGGGAGAGGATCAGCTGGGTGTCGTCGGTGTAAGAGATGATGTTGAGGTTGTGCTGGCGTGCGATGGCTGTGAGAGGTTTCATGTAGATGTTGAAGAGGGTGGGGCTGAGTGAAGATCCTTGCGGGACGCCGCAGATGACTTCGGTGGCCTCGGAGCGAAATGGGGGGAGGCGGACTCTTTGTGTTCTTCCGGCGAGTAACGAGATGATCCACTCCAGTGCCTTCTCTTGGTTACCGATGTTGCTGAGGCGCTGGACTAGGGTGCGGTGGCAGACCGTGTCGAACGCAGCGGAGAGGTCCAGGAGGATGAGGGCCACTGTTTCCCCCTTGTCAAGCAGGGTCCGGATGTCGTCGGTGGCTGCGATGAGGGCGGTCTCGGTGCTGTGGTTGGCTCTGAAGCCGGACTGCGAGGGGTCGAGGGATCCGTTCGTCTCGAGGAAGGCGGTCAGCTGTCTGTTGACGATCTTCTCGATGACTTTAGCAGGAAAAGGGAGGAGCGACATGGGGCGGAAGTTTTTGAGATCGGTGGGGTCCGCTGTAGGTTTCTTCAGGAGGGCGCTGATCTCGGCGTGCTTCCAGCTCTCCGGGAAGGTGGCGGTGTTGAAGGAGGCGTTGATGATGTTCCGGAGTTGGGGTGCGATGGTGGAGTCGGCCTTGTTGAAGACGTGGTGTGGGCAGGGGTCGGTCGGTGATCGGAGTGGATGGTGTTCATCGTGCGGGCTGTGTCTTCGGTGGTCACCGTGGTCCAGGTGCGAAGGGTGGCGGTGGGGGGCGTTGGTTCGACGGTTGGGTGCGTGGGTGGGGCGCCGAAGCTGTTGTGGATGTCGGCGATCTTGCGGTAGAAGAACGAGGCGAGGGAGTCGCAGAGGTCTTGTGACGGAGTGATGTCGTTGGTGCCGGTGCTGGGGTTGGAGAACTCCTTGACGATAGTGAAGAGCTCTTTGCTGTCGTGGGCGTTGTTGTCCAGTCGTTCCTTCAGGGATTTCTTCTTGGTGGTGCGGATGAGCTGGTGGTGCTTGCTGGTAGCGTGTTTGAGGGCGGTCATGTTGTCGTTGGTCCGGTCGAGGAGCCAGGCTTTCTCGAGGGTGCGGCAGGTCTTCTTGGAGTCCTTGAGGTCGTCGGTGAACCAGGATGCCTTCTTGCTTCTGGGTCTGCTGGGAGGGTTCTTTAGTGGTGCGAGGTCGTCGGCGCAGGCGGTCAGCCACTGTGTGAAGTTGCGGGCTGCATCGTTGGGGTCCGTTGTGTTGGCGGGTGGGCTCTGGCTGAGGGAGGTGGTGAGCTGGTCTGCGGTGATCTTGCTCCAATTCCTGTGAGGTACCTGTTGCGGGTGGTGGTGGGTCGTGGATCTTTTGAAGCTGAAGTGGACACAGCTGTGGTCGGTCCAGTGGAGTTGGGGGACAAAGGGGCTGGTGGGAGTTGCAGTGCAGGCCTCCCACCCCAAACAGCACAACCTTGGTAGATGGATACATATCTGTAAGTTTGTTTGTTGTAATCCAAGGGATGTGTAACAACAAACCGTGGGGTTGGGGTCCTAGAGAATCAAGTTTATAGACCTACGAAGAGAAATTTCCCCTTTACATAGAATAAACAACAAACTATCTCCTCAGGTCTTATCAATGCACCATATGCCTTTGCTGGACTGTACAATGCGGTTTATATCTGACCTCCCTCAACAAATATCAAACAAAAAAATTGTGTTTATAACAAATTCGGGACTGGCAGTAAGGGGAAATGTATCCCTAAAGGACTAGAACCCTCACTCACCCGTAGGTGACATGCTTCATCATATGGGTTCCTCCTTACCAGTAGGAAAACCTAGTCCTACTGGGAGCTACAACTTCTTCACTGTGATGAAGGAGCTCATAGATGTTTTCTTACAGTTGTTACTATGGGGGAGGGATGCTAAATCCCATATGTGAGCCTCAAGTAAGCATGGGCGTAAAATCCGTTTAGCGGGCGAATTTGCGGATTTTTGACGATTTCGCGATCCGCGAATCGTGCAAATTTACCCAGTAATCCGCAAATTTGCAAGCTACGAATTATTTTGCTTGGTCGCGCTTGAAAAATACAATATCGCGTGCGCGGCGTTGACTCTGACCCTGCCGAGTTGTTTTTCTCCCGGTTTTGCGTGTGCTGCGCCATTTTCGATCTTGCTGCGTGATCGCGTGAGAGTTTTTCTAACACAATTACATTATCGCGGCTTGCCATCTTGCACGGCGAGAGTTTGACAACGCGAGTACGTCATAAAGGGCCGCAACGGCGCGCAGCTGACTTCCGGCGGGAGGATTGAACAGCTCGCGTTCCCGAAATTGCAAAAATTGCAATTCTGCACAAGAAATCCACCGCAGGAAGCATAAACCTTGTGGAAATGATGATTTTGATCAGAATAACTCCTCAGATTGACATTTGGCTGCACCTTTTGGTGCAGGAGTCCATTTTTTGGGGTGGGGTGGGAGGAAGGAAGTGCCCCAGAGTCTCCAACTTCCTGTTCCTGTCCAGCAGGCTCCTCCCAGTGCTTTGTCCATGTCCTGCTCACTTTTCATTTGGCTGTGGAGCTGGAAGGATTACTTTTTGTGGCTGCTGCTGCTGGATATTTGTATTTGAGGACTTTTTGGACTTTGGAGTTTGGATCACTTTTGGACTTGAGATTTTATAAGTAAGTTGGTGTTGTTTGTTTGGGGCATTGCAGTTGAGGCAACTCCAGTTCTAAAACTTTTTTCACAACTTTAACAAAATATATATTGTGGTGGGTATCCACAGTATCCAGTAGGCCCAGGGTTAGTCATGGGTGCATGATACAACTGTTTCTGTGATTTTTTTTAACTTAATTCTCATTTATGTCATGGAATTTTAGCTCACTGTTATATGTTTTTTTTTTTTTTGGGGTGCCTGTAAAGCCTCACTACCCAGTAGGCCCAGGGGTAGTGAGTGGTGCATGGACCAAGTCTTTCTGTGGGGTGTCTTGAATGTAAACATCATTGAGGGCATGGATGGCATTGGATTGTGGTGATTTTTATGTGTTTTTCGATTTTTTGGGGTGTTGATGGGGCATGGCCATGTGGGTGGGGGCCATTTTGAGGGCTGGTACAGGCAGGGCTTGGCCATGTGGTGGGGGTCAAGGGGCCATTTTGAAGGCAGGCAGTGTGCTCAGGCCTGCACCCATTTTGCCTTGCTTTCATCCATTATGCCCAGGGTTACTCAGTGGTGCATGGGCCTAGTCTTTCTGTGGGGTGTCTTGAATGTAAAGAAACATCATTGAGGGCATGGATGGCATTGGATTGTGGTGATTTTTATGTGTTTTTCGATTTTTTTGGGGTGTTGATGGGGCATGGCCATGTGGGTGGGGGCCATTTTGAGGGCTGGTACAGGCAGGGCCTGGCCATGTGGTGGGGGTCAAGGGACCATTTTGAAGGCAGGCACTGTGCTCAGGCCTGCACCCATTTTGCCTTGCTTTCATCCATTATGCCCAGGGTTACTCAGTGGTGCATGGGCCTAGTCTTTCTGTGGGGTATCTTGAATGTAAACATCATTGAGGGCATGGATGGCATTGGATTGTGGTGATTTTTATGTGTTTTTCGACTTTTTGGGGTGTTTAACTGATGTTCCTCTGGCTTCCATTGCTTTTAGGTGCACAAGAGAACCACCAGTGCCAGGAAGAATTCCTGCAGCGGTGTGTGCAGCACAACGTCACGCGGCGTCACGTGTGGCCACAGACAAGACAACTCTGCAACTCGTGCAACTGCGGCCTGCTGTTCTGACATCTGAAGAAGATGGGCCCAAAGAAAGGTGGCCGTAGCGCCTCAGCGAAGAAAGTTGCCAGTGCCACTGCCAGTAAGAAGGAGCAGAAGAAGCAAGTGGCACCACCTACCAAGGAGACTGGTGTGTCCACCGACACCTTTTTTGGGAGAAAAAAAACTACGCCTGCAGCAGCGGTGTCCGCCAGGGACCAAGCTGGAAGCAGCACCTCTGCCTCATTGGGGTCAGTGCCACGACGCCAAGTTAGGTTCAAGACCATGAGTGCTGCTGAGGCAGCCACTTTACTTTCTCAATCACCATCGACCAGTGATGTTGGCTCATCACAAGAAAGTACCATCCAATCAACGCCGGGTGTAACTCAGCTGGCGAGTGTTCAAAAATCACAGCTGCAACGACAACCACAAGTGCAACTAGTACAAGCGCAAGTACATGGGCAAGGAGAGGCGCAAGTACATGGGCAAGGAGAGGCGCAAGTACATGGGCAAGGAGAGGCGCAAGTACATGGGCAAGGAGAGGCGCGAGTACATGGGCAAGGAGAGGAGCAAGTACATGGGCAAGGAGATGCACAAGTAAATGCACAAGGAGAGGCGCAAGTAGAGGTGCATGGAGAGGTGCAACTAGAGGTTCATGGAGCGGCACAACTGCCTACAACGCTTGTTCCTCCAGAAGTAGGGGCACATCAGGAAATTGATATTCAAGTGGAGGAATCATCCGAGGAAGCCACTCCTCCTGAGGATGATTCATTGTCTTCCAGATCCCCAGAAAGAAAAAGGTCAAGGAGGGCTGCTACTACTACTACTACAGGTTCTGCTTCAAGCCCCCTTCATTCTGATGACCTTGGTCGTGATTGGAACCTAGCAATGCAGTCTGACAGTGAGGCACGCCATGAGCCGACAAAGGTAGCTAAGCCTAAAAGGAAGGTTCCCGCAAGGCTTCGACTTATGGGTGATGACGACGAACAAGAAGTGGAGTCTTCTGCTGCTGATGAACAGTCTGATGATGACCCAGTCATCACAGATGTCACTCCAGCCCCAGCGGGCATGCAGCAGACTCACATTTTCACCCTATCCCGAATGGCTGCTGAGCGGGATGTGGGCTGCGTGGCACTGGTACCAAAACCAACGCAGTTAACTACAACACCAAAACGACCTACAGCTTCCATATTTTCTCGTCAGAAGGGCCGGCACGGACCTCCATCCAGCTTGACCTCCATTACCTCAGGTAGTGTGCTGTAAGTGAACAACAGAAACAAATTCAGCCACGCCCATCCTCCACTTCATCTGTCATTGAAAGGCAAAGTAGCACCACCACCACCAGCAGACATCTCCAGTCCCCAGTTTGGGACTTCTTTACTGTTAGCAAAAAGGCGGAAAACATGGTTGTTTGTTCGATTTGTAAAGTATCAGTTAGTCGGGGTAAGCTTGGTACCAACTATGGTACCGGAGGCCAGAGAGGTCATCTCAAACAACACCACCCTATCCAGTAGTATAAGCACCTAAGTACGATCGAGGAAGCCAAAACAAAAACAAATCCAAATGTATCCCTTGATATTGCATCTGATGATGACGAGAGGCTGATCGTGCAGGGGGAAGTGAAGAAGCGACAGACATTTTTTCTGGTACACCTAGTACCCCTGGCAGCAGCACTGCAGTGGTAGCGCCCACACCCTCTACCCCTGCAACATGTATGAGGCACACTAAGAGTCTGGGACAGACACCAATGCAAAAAAGTAAATCAATGAGCCTAACTGGTTTGAAGTCTGCCTCATCATCATCATCATCACATAAAACGGTCCAGCCCACCATTAGCAGCATGTTTTGGTTGGATGTGCCATTTAAATGCAACCACCCAACGGTACGTCTGTATAACGCAAAGCTGGCAAAAATGCTAGCGCTGGACCTTCTCCCTTTCTCTTTCGTGGAAGGGGTGGGTTTTCGTGAATTGGTGGCAACAGTCTGCCCTAAAGGAAAGGTTCCTAGCCGGTCCTATTTTGCAAGGGTTGCTGTTCCAGCACTACATCAAGATGTGCTGGAGGTGATTGGCGCAGCTATTCCGAAGAGTGCTGTTCACACTATTCACATGACAACAGGCATGTGGACCTGTTGTCAAGCCCTTGATTACATGTGCATCACTGCACACTGGGTCTCTTTTGCAGGGGTCGAAAAGCAGTTAAAACACAAAGATGTTGACACGGAGGAAATTTTTCATGCTACTCGCAAACATGCAACAGTAGGCATGTTTGCCATGGAGAAATTTCACACTGCACCTAAACTTTTGGAGGAGTTTAACAGGAAGGTCAATGAATGGCTGCATCCAAGAAATCGCACAGTTGGTTATTTTTCCACGGATAATGGCAGTAATATAGTTAAGGCAATGGATCAAGGTGGCTATTTCAGAGTGCCGTGTTTGGCGCACAGTATTAACATCGTGGTGCAAGCCTTCTTGAAAACAGAAGCGCCAGTCATCAAATTACTGACCATCTGCCGAAGAATCTGCACACATTTCAGCCATTCTTTTAAGGCCCGGAAGCAGCTGAGGAGCCTTCAACATGAACGTAAACTGCCAGTCAAAGGACTCATCCAGGAGGTGGAAACATGTTGGAACTCAACCTTTTACATGCTTGAGCGTCTGTCTGAGCAGTGGGAGATAATAAATGAGTATGTCTATAAACTGGGTTCTACTCACAAAGAGATGAGGCTAGAGTTGGAGGAATGGAAGCTAATTGCAAGCCTGACAGACATGCTTCGTCCTTTTGAGCTCTTCACGCGTGAAGTCAGCAGGCAGGACTGTTCTTTGAGCAAAGCTATCCCATTGTTGCACATGCTAGGGCACCAACTGAAGGAGGTGTTTTCAACTTTCCGAGATGATGGTGAAAAGCGAGAAGCATATGATTTGGGGGAGAAGTTATTAAGGAGTCTACTTCGCAATGAAAGGCTTACAAAGATACATACAGAACAACATTACATTTGTGCCACTATTCTGGATCCACGGTACAAAAAGGCAGTGGCTAGCAAAGCATTCATTCCTTTTGATGAAGCAGATGTTTCAAAGTACAAACATTGGCTAGCTGTGTCAGCCACTCGGTTCGAAAAAGAGCGGCAGAACCTTCAAGGAGGCAGCACAAGTACAACTGAATCAGAAGGCCATCCGGCGTCAAGTTCCACTTCTCAATCCGTGGCTGAAGGGAGTCACTTTCCCTCACAGCCGTTAAAGACACCAGCAACCGTATCATCATCCTCACCTGCACCATGCCGCAAACAAATACTGTCGGAAGGGGATTGGCTAACTCAGAAAGGGTTTGCGCGGTCCACTGAAGAAAAGGTCGCAGATGGTACGCAAAGTGGATCAACCCTGGAGAACCTTGAGTCGGTGGTGCAGGCCAATCTGGATGACCCAACACAGGTCTGTCATAATGAGAACCCATTGGGATATTGGTATACGAAAAGCTCTGTATGGCGACTGATCACCAACCTGGCTCTAAATTATTTGTCTTGCCCCCTCGCAAGCGTGTCTTCTGAACGTGTTTTCAGTGCTGCTGGTGCCATTGTTACTTCAAAAACCACCCGCCTTTTGCCCAAAAATGTGGAGAGGTTAACAATAATCAAGATGAATCAGCACTTCATACCACCCGATTACAAAATACGTGAATCGACGCAGGAAGAAGAGGACACCGACTTAGGTGACGCCAACGGAAGTTCTTCTCGGTCACCAGACCTACTCCCATCTCAATTCATTGACTTGGAGGACGAGCTCTGCTTCCTGACACCGAGGCCTGAAAATTACTTCCTTTTTTCCATACTTACTCACTTTTATTCCTGTGTGTCTTTCTTTGTTTTGCTACTTTTACCACAACAAAACTCTAATCACCTAATCACAACAAGTCATCATCAGCACTGTCTTCATCTTATTTCCCTTATTGATTTGAAGGTGCCGCAGTCTGCATTCAGATGTTCACAAGTTCACAACTCAATCATGCTCCTCTATCCTCCTCTTCCAGACTCCCCCTATCCATTTCCCTCAAGGCAGATGGATGGATTATGGAGAAAAAACAAACTTTGTCTTCGTAGACGAGTCCCCTCAAGTGGGACTGAAATAACTGACTGACTACATGCTTGCTGATTGTTGACAGACCTACTTCTGAAATTTACACGAGAGGCTGCCCTGTGGGCCCTCACTTTCCGAAGAAGATGCGGACAAAAAGTAGAACAGGTAATGAATAATGAGAAGATGGCATGCAGTGGACAGCAATGGCTGTCTGTCTCTGTTGAAAGCAATTGTTGTTTGTTTTTTGTGCACAGCGCAATTTGCCATTTTTTGAATATACAAGTATTGCAGGTGTTTGGGGGCTTCTTTGGGGGTGTTCTAGATTTGCGGTGCTGGGTCGGGGGGTCTGGGAGCACTGCTGGCACAGTCTAATGTTGATTGCATTTGTTTTTCAGGAAATCCATGGTGGGAAAGGAGAGTTAGGGCCTAGCTCCACAGCGTATTTGGACTGAATTCCAGGTTGGCCCGAAATTTGCTAAGTCTCACTTTTTAAGGTTTTGTCTTTTTGGCTGTTTGGGGGTGTTAAACTTGTTTCCGCCTGGGTTGACGGGTCTGGGGGCATTGCTAGGAAGGTCTAATACAGGATAGAAGTGTTTTGGATAAAATACATGGTGAAAAAGTTTTTCACTTTTTAGAGTTTTCGCTCACTTTCGTGTTTCTGGGAGCCTGTTTGGGGGGTTCCTGGTGTTTGGGGGTGGGTTTTGGGGTCTTGGAGCAACGCTGGGTATGGATACTTTTGATTGCAAGAGGTTTGAAGCAAATCCATGGTGGAAAAGGGGAGTTAGGGCCTAGCTGCAGAGCGCGCGTGGAGTGATTTTGGAAATGTGCCTAAAAATGTCTAAGTCCCCATTTTTGTATATTTGCTTTTTGGCTGTTTGGGGGTCTTCTACTTGTTTTCGCCTGGGTTGACGGGTCTGGGGGCATTGCTAGGAAGGTCTAATACCGGATAAAAGTGTTTTGGAGAAAGTCCGTGGTGAAAAAGCTTTTCACTTTACAGAGTTTTTGCTCACTTTTGTGTTTTTGGAGGCCTGCATCGGGGGGTTCCTGGTTTTTGGGGGTGGTTGGGGGGGCTTGGAGCAACGCTGGGTATGGATAGTTTTGATTGCAAGTGGTTTGAATAAAATCCATGGTGGCAAAGGGGAGTTAGGGCCTAGCTGCAGAGCGCGAGTGGATTGATTTTGGAAATGTGCCTAAAAACTTCTAAGTCCCCATTTTTGTATTTTTGCTTTTTGGCTGTTTGGGGGTCTTCTACTTGTTTTTGCCTGGGTTGTCAGGTCTGGGGGCATTGCTGGGAAGGTCTAACACCGGATAAAAGTGGCTTGGAGAAAATAGGAGGTGAAAAGGTTTTTGCGTTTCTGCTCACCTGCTTGTCTTTGGGGGCCTGCTTGGAGGAGTTCCTGGTGTTTGGGGGTGGGTTTTGGGGTCTGGGAGCACTGCTGGCACAGTCTAATGTTGATTGCACTTGTGTTTCAGGAAATCCATGGTGGAAAAGGGGAGTTAGGGCCTAGCTGCAGAGCGTATTTGGACTGAATTGAAGGTAGGCCCATTTTTGCTTTTTGCCTGTTTGGGGGTGTTCTGCTTTTAGGCGGGTGGCTGCAGGGGTCTGGGGGCATAGCTCGGAAGGTCTAATACCGGATAAAAGTGTTTTGGAGAAAATCAGATGTGAAAAAGTGTTTGCGTTTTGCTCACTTGCTTGTCTTTGGGGGCCTGCTTGGGGGGGGTTCCTGGTGTTTGGGGGTGGGTTTTGGGTTCTGGGAGCACTGCTGGCACAGTCTCATTTTTATTGCATTTGTTTGCCAGGAAATCCATGGTGGAAAACGGGAGTTATGGCCTAGCTGCACAGCGCGCTTGGAGTGATTTTGGAATGAGGCCTAAATATTTCTAAGTGTGAGTTTTTCCGGTTTTGCTTTTTGCCTGTTTGGGGGCCTTCTACTTTTTTTCCCTTAGGTTGACGGGTCTGGGGGCAATGCTAGGAAGGTCTAATACCGGATAAAAGTGTTTTGGATAAAATACATGGTGAAAAAGTTTTTCACTTTTTAGAGTTTTTGCTCACTTTTGTGTTTCCGGGGACCTGTTTGGGGGCGTTCCTGGTGTTTGGGGGTGGGTTTTGGGGTCTTGGAGAAACGCTGGGTATGGATACTTTTGATTGCAAGAGGTTTGAAGCAAATCCATGGTGGCAAAGGGGAGTTAGGGCCTAGCTGCAGAGCGTGCACGGAGTGATTTAGGAAATGTACCTAAAAATTTCTAAGTCCCCATTTTTGTATTTTTGCTTTTCGGCTGTTTGGGGGTCTTCTACTTGTTTTCGCCTGGGTTGACGGGTCTGGGGGCATTGCTGGGAAGGTCTAATACCGAATAAAAGTGGTTTGGAGAAAATTCATGCTGAAAAGCGTTTTGACACTTTTTTAACTTAGGGCTCGTTAGGGTTAGCACTAGCAGCAGTATTGCATGTATTAGGGGGTGTTCTAGATTTTTGCAACTGGGTTCTGGCGTCTTAGAGCACTCGTGGGAATGTGTAATTTTGGTTGCAAGTGGTTTGAAGAAAATCCATGGTGGGAAAGGGGGGATTTGGCCTAGTTAAAGAAAGCGTTTGGCACTATTCTTAACTTAGGGCTCGTTAGGGTTAGCAGTATTGTATTGCATGTGTTTGGGGGTGTTCTAGATTTTTACGACTGGGTGGGGTCTTGGAACACTTGTTGTAATGTCTAATTTTGATTCCAAGTGGTTTGAAGAAAATCCATGGTGGGAAAGGGGGGTTTTGGGCATACTTTCTGAGTGTGTTTTGGCACGATTTAAAATTAGGCCTCTGCGAGGTAGCAGCAGTATTCTGCACGTTTTTGGGAGGGTAATGTGGGGTGTTCTGGATTTTGGGGATTGTCATCTCTGAAAGTGAAAGTATAATTTTTGCACTACACAGCGTGCCTTATATATTTTTTTCTCCGAGGTGTATTTATCACTTACTGTTGTGCTTTTCCATCATCAATTACAGGCAGGCTTTTACCCTGTGCCATCGATGTACTACTCAGGCTTACAATTAGCGATCCGCAAATCCGCATCAGGCAGGCAGTGGACAGTGTGTCTGGTCACCAAGATTGATCGACGCAGCATCTGATGGAATGAAGGAGTACCGCGAATAAGAGGAATGGCTGGATGCATCAACTTCACAAATTCAACGGGACAACTACAAAAAACAGTAACAGTATCCAAAATTCTCCTTATTTTTAAATGATATTCTTGTGAACTTGAACTTACTTCTACGAGTGTGACTCTGTGCGTTTGTTTGATCTCTGCTTCAAATTCATCCCTCCAGCTATTTGATACGTCTTTGCTCTGTTTTACACTAATTTAATGTTCTAAGTGTTTATTCTCTCTGAGGGCAGAGAGGCAAGTGAAATTGCGTAATGACTGCAGCCCTGTACTGTCAACTTGTTTCTTCGTAGTTACTAGTAAGTTGTAGTAAGTAGTAGTACTACTTTTCAGTAACCTAACCATCCATTGAGTAAACAATTTCTGGCATGCAGTAGTGCACTTCCTTTATGTCCCTTTAAAGATTTATCAATATCTTCAATTCCAAAGATTTGTTTCTCTTCATTTGTTGTTTGATTGTAAATGCTGTGTTTTTTTTTCCTCTCTACAAAACTTTCCCAAAAACCCCCATTCCCATCCAATTTTCAAACCCTAACCCTCTTCCCCCGGGCTTTGTGGTATTTCATTGAGGTGTGACTGGCCACAACAATAAATTCCACTAGCTTGCTGGGGAGGATAAGGTAAAAGCAACCAGAAGTTCATGTGCGCCATCGTGGATTGATAAGAACATCCTCCTCCTACACGACGTGAACAATCAAATGCTTAATGCTTACCGTACGTTGGCACTGCTTAGGCTACAAATTAGGGCACTGTTCTGTACCGTACTATCTATTGTACTGTTTCTAATGCTACGCTCAGGCCACTCAATGTTTAATTTCCTCTTTTTTTCATATGGTGATACTGCCAGTGTGTACCACTACTGCTACCAGCACAACAATGATATTGCATCCGTCGAGGATTCAAGTCAACTGCCAACCTTAATCACCATTTGAAATGCAGCCAGCCCTGGGTCTACCCCGATTCTCAAACACAAATCACAGGTAAGATAAGCATATTGGAGAGGTAGTAGAATAATGGGCCAGGAGGACAAATTTGGGAGGAGAGCAGAGACTGACAGTACTACTAGTAAAATACAGTAGTAGGGCTACTAAATTAACTAACTCGGTTACTTGCATTTTGGTACATTTCAGGACTAGATGTTTCATTCATGCTGGTTTGTTTGAAGAAAACAAACGTCCAGTAACCACCGCCAACCCCCACACAAAATAATATATGAACGCGTATACTGTGTTTTTTAAAGAAAAATAATTATTAAGAAATATATATTCGTGTTGTTTTCAGCACAACAATAAAATAAATTACCCGAATTCACCCCCCTCCCTAACCCAACCAATGTCAAAAAGTCCAAAAGTCCCCTTTCCCAAACACCCAATTCCCACCCCCCCAACAGTCTTTAACCCCTTCAGTGCTAATGACAAGGGTAACTCGTCATGGAGTTTCCATTGATTTCAATGGAAAGTCAATGGAGGTCCATGAACACCCTTAGCAGCCAAGTGGTTAAAAAAGGGGCAAGGGACAGTCACTTCCTCCGGTGGCGTAGTTTGGCAAGCTGTTGCTGCATGTTCCGCTGCTCTTTGCGGAGGTCCCGGAGCTGGCGCTGATGTTTTTCGGCCAACCGCTCCAGGTAGTCCACTCTTCTACGTAGCCGGCGCACACATACCATCCAGGATTTGGGGAGAGGCGCTGATTTTGTTGCTGCTATGCGGCGGCGGCAGGAGGCTGTCGGGCCACGGCTCCGTTTGGCTGGAGGCTTCTGGCTGGTGGACCCAGGGGCAGTGGAGGAGGATGTAGATGTTGATGTCTCCTCATGCTCCCGAGCCCACAACCGCCGATACTCGGCACAAACAGTCTCCAGCTTATGGGCCTGGACAGCCATCTCCTTACGGGTGAGCTTTTTGGGAGTAGCATCTATGAAGAAAGAAAGAAAAATACTGTAGCCAACATAAAATCAAAATAATTCAATGGAAGGTTGACACTCAGTAACACCAGCAAGTAGCAAACACAGTATAACATTTTGGCATATATCTTTCCGCCGTCTTTGTAAGCCTGTGACACTGTGAGTTTCAGGAATTCCACTAGCAGCACTATAGATGGACTCACTACTACATACATAGTCAGAGAGTACTAAAAAAAGGCCTTTTTTACTTTTTTCTCTTGTTTTGCAAAAGAAATTACTGGTACGTGAACTTGTGGTAGCCGCCATAATGGCAGCTCACTCAGCTTTCACCCAAGAAATACAGACACAGGCCATGATGATGCAGACTCGCAGTACTTTAAGCAGTACATGCAGGTGGGGAGAGGAATGTCTTACTTTTCTATAGGGGTGGCCTTGCCACTGGCCATACTTCATCCACTCAGCGTCTGCTCTACTACATCATACACCTCTGCTATCGACGAGGAGGATAAAAGAAGATAACATCCAGGCTTCCAAAGTACGTCTATGATTCTTCTTAATGTCTCAAATGTACCAAAATTTCTTTTTGTCAACAACCAACTAACACCCTTTTCATTATATTTTGGAAACCGCCGTCTTCTTATGTTGAATTGCATTCAACAAAACCAATCTTTACAGTCATAAATATTAAGACTCGCTCGTCCTTCGTTTCACCCTTCTTTAACTTTTTGTTCTTCACATCCCTAAGCTACATCTGATATGACTTGGCTTCACAATAAAAATGTGCCAGCTGAGTTGAAGTGAAATAGAGGGGGCCATTGGTTACCAGAGAAGTACCGCCGCTAATGCTATTAAAATTCAAGGTTGACTGTCTTCTACATGATAGCCAAAAAAGTAATTCTAAATTAGTAAATGTTCTTGACAGTACAGTGTACTTATACTAGTGTACTGTGTACTACTGTACAGTACATCATACCCTCCTTTGCGAGCCTACTCAAAAAAAATTCAATAAGTAAGGAGTATAATAACTTACCACCGTCCGCCGCCGATGAGTCTTCCCCCCCAGCTCCTCCTGTTCGCGCCGCCGCATCCAGAGTGGACCCCTCCGCACTGCTGGTCCCGGCACTGGTGGTCATCTGTGCCGCATCAGATGTTGTGACGTCTAGGAAAAACATGTCATTTTTTCAGATGCCATACACAACCCCCTATTTTGTCTTGTAATGGAAGAAAATGTTACATAACAGATTTTTTATTACTGGGATTGAAAAAAAGTAACGGTTTTGGGGAGGGTGTTAACCTTTTATATGCTTATTCCAATAAATGCTACACTTCTTCTTATGACAACTGATGAATGCTTGCTTAACGTGCACCACTTTTCTCATTACAAAAGAAGATTCCATTGCCCTTCTGCCAGATGATTCACCAACTACTACTAAGTCATCACCAGCAGTACTTTAAGTACTTTAAAGAAGCTGGGGGCTCCCGCACAGTTATTCTAATAATTTCATGTGTCTGTTAACTATTATTAAGTTTGAGTCATACTATTTTCATTCCTGGGAATGTTGTTTAAACGTTAACGTCATCTTCATCCATCAGAATACTACGCTATTAAAAATAAAGAAATAATGTTTTCATTTCTTAATTGAAAATAAAACTTTAAAACTAACAAACACTGTGAGGTTTTTGTTTACGAGTGAGTGAGCGGAAAGGTTTGAACTACTGCACTTGGCAGTCATGTTTCAGTGACTCAGATAGGCCGAGACTCGGAGGTAGTCTTCTTCTGTTCTTCTGGGTCGTAAAATCATTGTTCAGACATTCTAGATAGTCGGTCAGGGGATTGGGGGTTCAACTTCTGTTCGGACTGAGGTATGTCGAAAGTCGAACTGCACCTATCATCAACAATGTCCTATTTATCTTGTCCATACTTCTTTGTGTGCAGAATAGTCCCTGAAACACTAGCGGTATGGGATGTGCTCTTCTCAAATCAAAAAGGCAACTGCTACCTTTTACTTGGTGTAAACAATGACATTTTGTTGTTGGAAATGGTCAAAGCACTTACATTAAGAAGACTGGAATAGACAGCATGGTCAACCCAGAGGACTGCACTCAGTGCCTAGAGCTATTGCTGTATCAGAGTTTTGTTTCACACCGTTTGCCGAATGGGCAAGCTTAGCTACCTACACAGACCGACTCATAATTGTAAGTAGTAGTAGCACAGAGAGTGATGGTAGAGGCAGGATAAGAATGTAGAAAGTAGTCTACATTAGAAGAAGATCAAAAACTATTTTGTAAAACATAGAATTATTAGGAACCAGTTTGTAAATAATTGGAGCTGTAAAAGTTAGGGAAGTATGAGTATTAATATAACAATAGAACAACTTACTGGGGCCAGTAGAAGAGCCTGCAAGGGACTGAGCCTCTCCACCTTCTGCCACCGGAGTCTCTGTCTCGGCCGGCGCCTTGCCCCTGGGAGGTGCTGGTGATCATGAAATAAAGAAAAACAACATGGATGATTGTTTTTTTGGAAATATTTGATTTCTTTGTACTCAATCTAAAATTATGTCGGGGAAACAAATTAACATCAATTGCATCTGATCTGGTCAACTAGGAGGATAGTAGTACAGTATTGCAGGATTCGCAGACCATCTATTAGGAAAATTATGTAATTCACTAACTACATCAACAACAAAAAGGTTCTACTATGACTGTCATCACTCAGCAGCACGAGACGTCGCGTGACAGACACAGTCCGTCATCATGATTGCAGACCACTAACAAATGTCCTATAACAAGTAATAAATAATATACTCAACGTATCAATCCACCACTATCTCTTCAAAGTGGCAGCAGCAGGAGTACAAAGAAGGACTAGACTTGAGTCTACTGTCTCTAGCATTACGCAGTAATGCTCTCAAATGACTAAAATGTTGCAAACAAGTAAGCATAGAAGCAACGCCAATAACCAGGCGAGCACCTGCAAAGACAGAAGCTATTTAAACATTAATTTACCTGCAATGTAATCGAATCAGCAGCATTCGTACTCTTCAGGAAAAAATAGATTAGCAATATAACAGAGCAGAAGGAAAAAAAGTAGTTATTAAATAGCTACTTACCAAGGCCAGGGATCTCCAATCCTAGCAGGTCGAGCATGTCATGCTCCCGGTCCAGGATGTCACTCCACCGGTGCGTCACTTGCTGGTAGGTGCGCCGGACCCCAGACTCCTTATACATGTGCCGGCACACCTTCTCCCACAGCTGGCGACGCTCCCGGAGGCCGTAACAGGAAGCAATCTGCCCACCTGCTGCCACGGTCTTAGGGAGGTGGACTTGGACAAAAACCATCAAGGTGGCCACCTCCACCGCAGAGAAGATCTCCCTGGCCTGGACTTCCTCCCCCCTCAAACACCCGCAAGGGAGGCGAGTACGGGGTGCTGGGCCCTTCCCCTTGTCCTTGGCGCCTCCCTTAGCCATGGTCCTGGGTACAAGAAGAAGTAAAGAAGAATAGATGTGAAAAAAATAAGAGAGAGAGCGAAAGAAATGAAGTAGGTAATAAAGTAACAAAAAGTAAAAAAAAATATATATATATTGATGTAGGAAATTGAAGAGAGAGATAATAAGCAAAAAAAAGCAAAAAAAACATTAAAAAAACATAGGATTACAAAGATGTAAGATGGATAGAAAGGTAGCATGCCCAAAACCATAGCAGTGATTGAAAAACAAGATGGCCGCGCCCATAGAGGACCGCGTGGGTAAGTTCGAGCGATATTTCCCCCGTGAGCATGCAACAACGCCCGCGAACACGTAATCGCGTGCCGCATACGACGCAAGCATGCAACTAGCGCCCGGAAACGGAAACACGTCACGCAAACAAGATGGCCGCGCCCATAAACGACCGCATGGACAACCTCGGGGTCGGTGCGCTGCAAGGGGTCCGCGAATAAGCAAAAAAACGCGCGAACACGCAAAAAAAAAGAAATCCGCACATTCGCACGAATTCGCGGATTGCAAGTTCGATTTCGCACGAATTCGCGCCCCGCGAATCTAGCGGAATGGCAGAAAAACAATTTTTGGAAAACTGAAAGCACTTAACAGGTCAAGCTAATGTGTAACCATTCCCTGTAGTGCTTTCTGTGGGGCCCCTCCAGAGTTCAGTTGCCTACTTGCAACTATTCTCTGACCCTCAAAGCAGGGTCAGAGAATAGTTACAAGTATGGCACAATGCTCCTGTAAAAAAATAACTGCAACAGGAAGCACTTACAGCTAAGGAAGCAGGTGCCAGACTTGAAGCACAAATTCAGTGACACATTAACCAGCCCCAAATTAATTAATCTCAGTTGAGGCTGGGCAGGTGTGCTTTCCCCCATATTCTACAGTGGTGAACAAGAGGGTGGTAGTGGTGAACCAGAGGGTGACAGTGGTGAACCAGAGGGTGGCAGTGGTGAGTGCTGAACCTGAGGGTGGCAGCAGGGGTGAACCAGAGGGTGCAGTACAGTTCAAAAGGAATCTGTTTACAACCCCTTGTAGTCGTGAACCAGAGGGTGGCAGTGATGAACCAGAGGGTGGTACTGGTGAACCAGAGGGTGCTGTGATGAACCAGAGGGTGGCAGTGGTGAGTGCCGAACCTGAGGGTGGCAGGGGTGAACCAGAGAGTGTCAGTGGTGAACCAGAGGGTGACAGTGGTGAACCAGAGGGTGGCAGTGGTGAACCAGAGGGTGGCAGTGGTGAGTGCTGAACCTGAGGGTGGAAGGGGTGAACCAGAGGGTGTCAGTGGTGAACCAGAGGGTGCTGTGATGAACCAGATGGTGGCAGTAATGAACCAGAGGGTGGCAGTGGTGAACCAGAGGGTGGCAGTGATGAACCAGAGGGTGGCACTGGTGAACCAGAGGGTGCTGTGATGAACCAGAGGGTGGCAGTGTTGAGTGCTAAACCTGAGGGTGGCAGGGATGAACCAGAGGGTGCTGTGATGAACCAGAGGGTGGCAGTAATGAACCAGAGGGTGACAGTGATGATCCTGAGGGTGGCAGTGGCGAACCAGAGGGTGGCAGTAATGAACCAGAGGGTGGCAGTGATGAACCACAGGGGGGCAGTGATGATCCAGAGGGTGGCAGTGGCAAACCAGAGGGTGGCAGTGATGAACCAGAGGGTGGCAGTGATGTTCCTGAGGGTGGCAGTGGTGAACCAGAGGGTGGCAGTAATGAACCAGAGGGTGGCAGTGATGAAGCAGAGGGTGGCAGTGGTGAACAAGAGGGTGGTAGTGGTGAACCAGAGGGTGACAGTGGTGAACCAGAGGGTGCTGTGATGAACCAGAGGGTGGAAGTGGTGAGTGCTGAACCAGAGGGTGGCAGCAGGGGTGAACCAGAGGGTGCAGTACAGTTCAAAAGGAATCTGTTTACAACCCCTTGTAGCTGTAGTATAAGCAGCAGGCTGTTCCAGAGAAATATGTATTAAGTTCATGCTGTGATATACTTCATTAAAGTCAAGAACACTATGCAATAAAAGTATCCTACTAATCCAGAAAAAACTATAAAAATATATATTTAAAAATGCATTAAAACAATCAATATTAGATGATGGGATCTGGAAATGTATTGTTCAATGCCAAATTATCTAATAAAACCAAAATCACCAATTGAAAGTCTCAACTGGCGGCTGACCAGACCTTGATGATCTCATACCGAATGTAATAGAGAGGGGATTTGGTATGCCAAGTGAATAACATCTGTCAATATTTTTACCATCTGACTTCAAAGATGTTTTGATTATCAGAAGTATCAAATGGAGCAAGGCATGTGTCTGAAGATATTTTGGGCCAATGAAGTGAGATGTTTTTGAGTTGCTGCTCAATATTCAGTCTTGGCACCAAAATCTTAGAGCACGACAATGCAGGATTTTTTAACAGTCACGGTTACTTTGTCATTGGGTTCATTTACCGCCTCAATCCAGTCAAATATTTAACCTTTGGATTAAGTTACTTTTTTGTTCTTTAAATCATGCAGTAAGGCCGTGCGGTTAGCTGATACCAGATTGAGCTCCAGATACCTTCACAGACAGATCCAGTTGAAAACATTTTCATCATGGAAACAAATCTCCCATTGGGAGTAACCTAGATATCTTGGCAGTTGATTGGGTGCCCTTCCTCAGAATACCTTTATGCAGTGTCATAGTCATCTGCATGTGAACCAAGTCCCTATTTCTTCCTACTGCTATAAAGGTTCCACCTAGTCACTCCTACAGTCCTAAAATCCCTGTTAGGCTTTACCACCCACCTGCAAATTACATGTTCCAAGGAGAGTTAGAAAAGTCCTCCAACCCCTTTGTGCACACCTCTCAATGTGGATAAGCAAACTCTCATCAGCAGTTGTCTCAAAAGGGCAGTGGATTTGGGAAGAGAGAAAGAAAGAGCTACTTTTTTGTCCCTCTCTTTGTGGTGTCTTTTGCATGGATGCGGTGTTATCTTGGTAGGGACTGGTGTCGAGGATTCCTTTGTACTCGCTTTCTGTAGTTAAATGGAAACACAACACATTTGTTACATCATTTGACCTTTCCACCTAACCAGTACTTAAACCATGCAGGGATTTCAAGTATTACACTCACCAAACAGGGAATATAAGGTTGTTGGGAATATTATCAACTTGAGCCATAGAGCAGTACAACTACAGGGGGTTTACAGTAATGTTTTTGGTTGTTTCATCTAATCAGCCATATGCATCAGTTAGCAATTAAGTTCTACTTCAAGTGAGGGGTTTAGGTTGTTGGAATCACAGCCAAAGAGCTATCCTGTCCTTTACATGCAGACAACAACTAAAAACTGAGGGCCTGATTTAGATCTTGATGGAGGGATTACTCTGTCACAACGGTGATATCTATCCAGGCTGCAGAAATATAATTCCCTTAGGAGATAGTAGGATTTTTATTTCACTCCGTCACTTTTGTGATGGAGTTACCTGTCTGACAGTTTCTAAATTAGGCCCTGAGCCTCTTATCCTTGAAGAACCTAGTCTTTTCGTACCTGAACAATTTTCTTTAGCGTACAGTTCGGAGGGGAAACATGGCGGCCACTGGCTAGAGTGGTGCGCACGTCCAGACAGCGCTCCAATGCATCGCTGCGCTGCTGATATAGGACGGCGTGTTTTTTCTCTTCTTTGATCCGCATCGGGAGTAATGTTCTCGGCGAAGGTGTGACCCCTCCTCTGGTATGAAAGCCCATTTTTTTTCGCTTCTACGCTTCCACGCCGTATGGGTTTCTCGATCCTTACCTGCTGAACGGCACCGCTGATGTGTCTGCCTGCAGGGAAACGTCTCCTCCCTCCCGTCTCTCTGCCACATTGGAGTCAGGCAGTCGTGGAGCTTAGGCGCAGCCGTAGAACGGCGGCCCGGGGGCTCCTAACAAGTAGATTGGGCGGTAGCAGAGGGGCTGCCGCTGGCTCACGAAAATTACCTTACTTGAGCACATCGGGGATTTTCACAGGAACAACGGAGCCCTCGGGAGATTCAGGAAGAGCAGCGCTGGGACTGGACCCTGGAAGTAAGGCTGAAGGGGCGGGGGGAACTCTGATCTCGGTCCTGCCTCTAGCAATTCGAAAAATATCAGCAAGAAACAAACCCCTAAGCAGGCCCCCAGAGCCCAAGGTCAAAGGAAACAAATGAAAAATCAGAAGTCTGGGAAGAAACAGCAAGCCCCAGAATGCACTACCAGTGAAGGAGAAAGTCCGGGCAAAGCAGTAGGGGGTGCAGGCGCTGCAGGGCCGGCTGAGGAGGTACGAACAGGGCGAGGCGACAGGGATAACCAGAAGAACAGTAGCAAGGAGGGGGGCAAGGGGGCAAAAGCTAGGGGCAGGAATAGTACGGCAAGGGTCACTCCCTCCCTACCTTCCTTTTTTAAGGTATTACCCCAAGTATTGGACCTGCTGCCACCCGTAGACTCCCGTGTATAAACATTATCATCACCAGCTGCACCCATACCCACATTGCCTGGGATGGCGGATATATATTCTATCCCAGAAGCAGTAGGGCTCCCGTGATAATGCACCAATAGTCTTGGAGGGGGCTGGTAACTCAGCAGAAGGGGGCGTAGAGGTGGAGGATGAGGGCATGGGTGGAGACAGAGTCGGGAACACACTGGAAGCTCTTGTGGCATCCATAACCTCAATGAGGGAGGAGATAAGAAACGATTTCTCAGTTTTTAAGGCTAATCAGAACGAGATAAGATCCTCATGCGAGATCCTAGAGAGGAAGGTTGATGGCCTTTGTGAGAGAACGGAGGTGTTGGAAGGGGCAGTGGGTCTACTAAAATCCAATCTGGAGATAGCCGAATCTAAAATCCAAAACCTGAGGCGAGAGGGAGACGCTATGCGGGAGAGGGTGGAATCTATGGAAAATTATTCACGGAGAAACAACGTTCGGCTTATGAAGATTCCTGAGGGAAAAGAGGGGGGAGATGTCAAGGCGTTCGTAACCAGGATACTAAAGGCCTCTCTTGACCTCCAGGAATCAGTGGAGGAGCTTGCAAAGGACATTCAGCGAATTCATCGTGACCCCTTCCGTTTAAATCCTGGTAGAACCAAACCCAGGAAGATTTTGGTCAATTTCCTCACTTATACCCTGAAGGAAAAAATCTTGAATCTGGCTTTAAAGGCAAAAACACTGAAGGGCCCGGATTTCTCTTTTGAGATACGGTCAGACCTGTCTAAATCTACCCTGGATAGACAGTGGGAGCTAGGCCAGCGGATGGACAAGTTCAGGTCTCTAGGGGCAACGGTGCAGATGCGGTTCCCTGCGTTCCTTCGCGTGATGTATAATAACAAGATGCATAACATCCGATCACCAGCGGAGGCAGATGAGCTTTTGGAATCCATCAAAATTCACTCTCAAGGAGGGGTTTAGCTTAGAAATCCTTGCCCTAATATCAGTCTCCACCTTGTTCTTATTTGCAAAATGACAGTCTAGGTAATAGAGTATTAAGCTAAGTAAGGTACAAGAATCTCCTTCTTAAACCTTTCCTTCTTTCTTTCTTTTCTTTTGTCCCCTATTTTTGAGACTTTTGACTAAAAGGCAAATAAAACCGTGGAATAAAACTGCGGAATGCAAGGAAGAGTGGGAGAGGATCAATAAAATGAATATAGCCCTCCTTTGCGTAAACAAAAGTTTGTATCAAGGGTCGAAATATGGCCCTAAAAAAAAAAAGAAAAAAAAAAAAGGCTTTTATGCACATAAAAGGGGGGTAACACGTGGTAGTAGGAATAGGGATTAAAGGAAAAAAGAAAAATGATAATAAAAAGGATAATAAAATAAATATAGAAATTTTTTGATAGAAACCACAAAAAACACACAGGTAAAAGGGAGCTATCTCCGTCTTTAGCACTAGTGTGGGATCAGGTAAAGTCTCCCGACAGTTAGTTTTACGATCAGCCGCTGGGTCCAGCAGGGTGAGGCTGTGCGAAGAGGGGGAGCTGTCGGTGGACGCAAATCCGGCTATACACCTAGTCGGAGTAATTATGGGTGGGTTTTCCAGGGGTGGGGGTTGGCTTGGAGTGAAGGGGAAAATGATAAAAAAATCCTCATAAGGTTGCTCTCCTTAAGAATGGTTGGTATTTTAGTTGGGTGGTTACTCAATTTCAGCCCAGCAGAATAGTCAGGAGGGAGTATGGAGGGCGGGGTGGAAACTCAAACGCTGATGTCAGTCCAGTTCTTGTCCTGGAATGTCAATGGTCTGCGCGGGAGGAGCAGAAGAGACCGAATTATGCAATATCTTAGAGCTCCCCCGCGCAGATCATTGTGTTACAGGAGACACATCTTTTGAAGGCAGAGGTTATTGGTCTATTGAAAAAGTATAGATGGATAGACAGGTTTCACTGTACAGATCACAACGCAAATAGTAGAGGGATCCTCTTTATTTTTAAAAAATCTGCGAAAGTTCAGATTCTGGATTCTAAGCAGGACCGAAGCGGAAGATGGCTACTGCTGAGAATCTCAGTGGATGGCTGGATCTGTACAGTGATCGGCTATTATGGCCCTAATTCGGACAATAAAACCTTCCTTGATATCATTAGTAATCATTTGACCTCTTCTCAAGATCCTGTAGTATGGGTGGGACATTTTAACATTGTGCTTAACCCCAAATTAGACAAAACACCTAGTTCTAGACCCAGTGTACCCTCCAACTCAAGGCAGACCCTCATTGCAGCTATGATTCAACTCGGTTTGGCAGACTTGTGGCGGGAAAGGGCTAGCAATAAACTAGGTGTCTCCTTTCGTAACCTGAAATATAAGCACAAATCAAGAATTGATTATGCTTTATTTAGCTACAGTCTTAAGGACATCCTTACCACCGTAGAATATCTTTCGTCCCACTTGTCGGACCATTCAGCTCTAATGTTCATTCTTAAACTAGAGTCTCAGACGAAACGTCCTACCTGGTCATTTGACCGCACTATACTGTTGGAAGAGGGGGAAGTTAATTTCCTAATATCTGAAACTACATCTTTTTTGGATATCAATCTAGACTCTGCAGCAGTAGCAATAGTCTGGGAAACTTTAAAAACTTTTCTCAGAGGATGTATCACAAACAGAGCCTCCTGTAGGCGGAAAGTATATCGGGAAATTATAAATAAGCTCGAGTTGGAGATGAGGCTCTTTGAGAATAACCTGGGGGACTCTATTGGGTCCCTAGAGGAGCAAAAGCAATTAGGAACAATGAAAAGACAGCTGGAGAATATTCTTCAGGAAAGGGTGGCGAAGAGATGGGAGGCTAGTAAGATCTCGCACTTCGAATTTGGAGAAGCGGCTGGAAGGATCTTGGCTTGGAAAGTTAAAGCGGAACAAGCCAAGAATTATATCAGAGAGATAATGGTGGAGGGAGAGTCCCTTGCAAGGACCTCTAAGCAGGGGATAGGGCGAGCATTCTTTGAATCCTCTGAGCAGATCTACAGGGAGGATACTCCGAATGATGTGGCCGAAAGGGATACATGGCTAGGTAACATCTCTTTGCCTACTCTCTCAATAGAACAGAGCAATTGTTTGGAGATGTCTATATCGGAAGCTGAAGTGAGCAAGGCCATAGGACAATTAAAGCAAGCGAAGGCTGCTGGCCCTGATGGCCTGCCGGGAGAGTTATATCGAGTCCTGGGGGGCGCCGTTGTTCAAACATTGACAACCCAGTTTAATGGTATACTAAGGAAGGAGGAAGCCCCCCCAAAATCTTGGGGAGAGGTGACAATTGTTTTAATCCCCAAGCCAGGGAAGGATTTAACGGAATGAGGTTCTTATAGACCAATTTCGCTTTTAAATAGCGATTATAAGATCTTTGCGTCCATCATGTCTGCGAGATTGGGGGCCGTAATTGGAGAAATCGTACAGCAGGATCAGAAGGAGTTCATCAAAGGGAGGCAGCTTTCTGACCTAACATTTGACTTGGTAGGGTCAATAGACATCGCTACGACTTTTTCCCTCCCTTTGGCCACGTTCACCCTAGACGTGACAAAGGCCTTCGACAGGGTCAATTGGCTATACCTGAAGGCGGTTTTGAAGAGGTTTGGCCTTGGCGAGGGTTTTTGTCTTGTCATTTCTCTGATGTATAACGCTCCATCGGCAAGGCTCTTGATAAATGGTGTCCTGACCGAACCTTTTAAAATCACAAGGGGAACGAGGCAGGGGTGCCCGCTCTCTCCCCTCCTCTTCGATTTGTACATCGAGCCATTTGCTCAGTCTCTACGGGAAGATGAAAACATCCCTCCGTTTAAATTCGGAGAGTGGGAGAGGCGGGTCGCATTATATGCGGACGACATTCTCATCTTTACGTCAGACCCAGACAAAGCATTTCCTGTAGTAATTAAGAAGGCGGAGGAGTTCGGACGTATATCAGGGTACAAGATCAACGCCACCAAAACAGAGATCATGGCGTGGAACATCCCCAACTTACATCTTGGGGTGACAACTTCTATGAGGTACCTTGGCATACCGGTGGTTCAAGACATAGGGGACATAGTTCAAGTTAATTTGAAGCGAACATACAACGAGTGCAAGAAGTTAATGAAATCATGGACTCATCTCCCATTAACAATCTTGGGCAGGGTCAACTTGATCAAAATGTCTATTCTGCCTAAATTCACTTTCATTTTTAATACCATCCCTCTGGCCTTTGACGTCAAATTACTGGATAAAAGTCAGCGAGAAATCAACTCCTTTGTATGGAATTATAAGTCCACCCGACTAGCATGGAAAAAGTTGAGGAGGAGGAGGGAGAAAGGTGGACTCGCCTTGCCAGACCTGCAGTACTATGCATGGGCCTTTCAGCTGTCCCATACAAGAATGCTTTTAAAAACACCAGTGGGCACATCTTCTGGGAAAATGTTTAAAGCCATGCTGATAGGAGCCGACCTGCCAATTGACGGGTTCCTATTCAAATTTGGGGACCAGTAATTTTTTAAAAAGGTCAAATTAAAAATCCTATCATCCTTGGGGACTGCCTGGTCTCAGATTAGGAAGAGAATAGGGTTGGCATATTACTCCAACTATGCACCGATATGGGACTCTCCTAGGTTACCAATATGCTTACAAGATAGATTGTCCATTCCGGTGAGGGATGCTGGAGTTGTAAGATGGGGGGTTAGTGGCTGGGGGGAGGTTGAGGGCCTGGGAGGACTTACGTGAACTGGTGGGCCTGAGCTTTTCCAGATTCAAATATTTACAGTTAGACAGTTGGGCCAGGCGGTTGAGTAGGAAAGGGGTCCCATTGGGAAAAACCTGCAGCTTGGAACAGCAGCTGGTAGAACAGTCAGAGGGGGGGCAAGGAGGTAGCCCTATGGTATTGGAGTCTGTTGGAGGAGGCTGATGGGGGCCTTGTTCACCCCGATGAACTGTTGGGGGAGGAGTTTGGGTTCCCATGCGAGGAGATATGGATAAAATCTTTCACCCTCCTTTATAAAATCGTGAAACCAGCCTGGATCAGGCGAAATCATCTGTTCACGGTTCATCGGGCCTACCTTTTGCACTTAAAACTGTCTAAATTTCTCCCAGGAAAGAAATGTAATAAGTGTAAGTAACGCGAAGCATCCGATGTGCATATGTTCATGGACTGTCCCTACATCGCCAGCTTTTGGGATGAAGTAAAATGGACTTTGGACTCTATATTAAACATCTCACTGTCTCTCACGTTGCCATTAATCATCTTCGGCTTTGAGGCAGGCATAACCGGCCAGGCAAGATCCTTTGTTTTATGCGATTTTGCTGGACAGGAGGCAAATCTGTAAAGTATGGGTGGAGAACACGGCCCCTTCACACTCGGGATGGTTAACATCGTTATATGAAACATCCAAAGTGGATCTTGCTAGATCTGGTAACAAAAGAAAGATGGCCTTCTGGGACTTTTTGGTTCAGTGGAGATGATGGTTCCGGGTTTTTTTTTCCCCGGATCCAATGATTATGCCTAGTATACTCCACGGACCAAGGAAAAGGGCCCCCTTCGAAAAACTGTCGGTCCAACAGGTTGAAAAACACCGAGATGGAGTTGGAGTCAGAGCGTGTTTGCACACTATCCTCCCCCCTCATACTTTTGGGATTCTCCTTCCGCCAGAAATATCAATTTGTGTCTTGATACGGGAGACTGCAAAGATCTGAAGTCTTCTGGTGGGCGACACGCAAGTTGGTTGGCGATTCTGTAAGGAGGGCAAGGCGAATGAGGACAAAAAAAAATAAAAAAAAATTCTTTAGCGTACACTAACATTGAAGGTTATTTGTCCAAAAATAACTGTTCTCTATTCTTCCCTTAGTTAAAGGAGTTGTTGCTGAAGTGAAAAATGAAGAAAGCCAGATGCTGGGCAGGACACAACTTCTGGAGAGTAGAGCCCTCGCAGCTAAGGTGCCCCAGCTAAAATGAAAGCTGGTCATGTGACACGGCCAAAATCCTATGAGACCTTTTGAGATTGCGTCCATAAATCATCTGGAAGGCTAACAGCTAAAGAGGGGCGCACTGGATGACAAATGGCAAGGTGACAAATCAGGAAGAAGGGAGGCCTTTCCACTAGGCCCAAAGTGGGGATGCTCCTTCTGTGGCAAGAGAGGAGAGGTCAAAGACACCAAAGGGGATGAGCATGCAGTTTGGCAAAGAGGGATAAGGCCTAGGGCACAAACAAGGCAGGTGGACAATGTAACAGTCCCCAGATCAGGTTTCTAGGTACTATGTCTGTCTTCAGGCAGAACACCTGCAGGATGCAGTCCACAGTGGGCATCTAGGCCCTCTTGGAGACAAGAATCATTCTGCCTTGTGCATAGTTTCAATAACTTACCAGTAACTACATTAATCCTATTCCTACTCCTTCGCTTGAAATCTGTACCAATGAGGCTTAAATGCCTCCACTGACCCAATCCCCAGCCACCTTCAAACCTATAAAGGCCCTTCTCCACCACCACACCTCCTGTTTATAAACAAGTTCAGTGCACAGAACAACTCATTTGCTCCAGACTGAATAAAAGCGAGGTAGTTAGTAATGAAATTACCATTAAGTGAGACATTACCTCCACAACCCTCCCTCGCTAATTCAGTACCAATTAGATGTTTAAATAATACAAAAACAACCATATTGGACAACTGAGGTGAATACACACTATCAGCAATTCCTGATGGGGTCGCAAATTGCATGCCTCATGAATAATAACGAGGCTGTCGCAATTTGCAACCCCATTAACAATGGCTAGCACTCCCAGGGATGGTGGCCTGCTGGGGTCAGCAGACCACCATGCCTCAAACTGCTTTTTAAATAAAGCAGTCTTTTTTTTTTTAAATGCAGCTCGTTTTCCTTAAAGGACCACTGCCTGCTCCTAAAAATATGTTCTCAGATACTCAGCCTTAGCATTTGTACATCCCATTACACTTTTTTGCTGTCACAAGCGGGAGGTTCTCCCATTTGCGCACGCAAAAAAGGTGGCATGTTCCCTTCATCACAGTCTTCTCTATGTTGCCTGGCCAGAATAATGCTCTCCGCAGAAGATGAAGTCAATACATGCCTCATATTAATGAATGTAGGGTTTTTAAAGAGGAAGTTTGGCGCTCTAGCTGATATGCGCTGTGTGTGTGGTGTTGAGTGTAAGGACGGTGCCACCAGGTCGGGGAAAATACCCTGTAGCCCCCATATTTGTCACGAAACTCGCATCAGAAATGTGAACATAGTCCCGGGCACACGTTATGAGGATGTCTCACTGGTAAAAATGTCTTGTATAGTCACAATTCTAATGGTCGACACCAGAGTATTCTTTCAAAAGTATTTATTTGAGCAACAACAAAAAAGAAACAACCAGCCGACATGTGTGACACGTGTTACGTCACATGAGGCAGGTATCCCATGACTCTTCAGGGCTGTGGCTCAGTGCTTGAAAAGATGTGAAATCACACGCCCACCACGGGGATGAGAAAACGGCCAACAGCATTCAGTGGAAGGTGCGGGTGCCTCTTGTGTGAAGAAAAGTTTGCTGGTGAACGGCGGGTGGGCCGTGAAGCCAAAAAACGAAAAATGTGGCAATTGGTGATAGGATGTCCAGTGTCTTGAACATATGTAGGGCTGGTACGCTGGCCAACTCCACTTTGGGCAAGGCGGGACGTCTGACACTGGGTCCGTCTGCTTTCCGCATCACGTTTTGTTTTTTGGCTCCACGGCACACCCGCCGTTCACCAGCAAACTTTTCTTCGAAACTCATTTATGCTGGCCGGGCTTGACTTCACCCCCTCAAGTCCATTATTTCAACAAATCCTTTTCACCAACAGTCCGTTTCTACGTCTAATGACCTTTACTAAGGCTTCACTCGCCTTCGTGCCTCCACATAAGAGGCACCAGCACCTTCCACTGAATCATGTTTTCCAGCTGCAGGAACCTTCTTACAGCTGAACAATTCTAGCCACTCACATATTGAGATGAGGTTTCTATCCCCTCTGCTAAAGCCTAACTAGTTTTCTCTCCCACTGGAATAGAGAAAGAAAGCTTAGGGCAACCATGGACAAAAATGGTTTCCATTTACAGATATCCTATCTGCGATCTTCACTTGAAAAGGAGGAGCTTTGATCAGGGCCGGACTGGCCGTTGCAGGCACCGGGCAATTCCCCGGTGCGCTGCAAGGGTGGGGGCCGATTTTCGGCCCCTGGGGGCTGTTTTGTTACAGGACCGTTTTTGCAGCATAGCTGCAAAATCGTCCCTGTAACAAAATCGGCCGAAAACCGGCCCCGGCAAAGAGCTCGGTCACACACCCACGGCCCCCCTCGGGGGGAGGGTGAGCAATGGGCCAGGGCCGCTTTCTGTTCCCAGTCCAGCCCTGGCTGTGATGTGCTATGTGTATGGGATGCAACAGGATGTACAATAAGAACACCGGGGGCTGTTTAAATGGTAAATGTATGCATGAGTAAATTTTCACGTGTAAGTTTATTCTTATACTTTTTAGTAACTTTACTACCTTTGGCTGTTTACAATTTACATGTACTAAGCTTCTCAAAAGTGTGCACTTACATGTCCCTACTCCTTTATTTCAGAGCTGGGGTCCAATTTAACAGTGAGTTACTATGTATACTAAAGTATAGGGACAAGTTCAAATACTTTTTAAGCTTAACCACAAATGTTATTAGTAAAATATTTCAATGTTAAATATTAATATAAATTAATGTAAAGCATTTATTAAAAGCTTTGCATAAAATATAGAAAATTCTGAGGAACTCAATCTCCCAAACCCCGCATTTGATTATCACTGTGGCCCAACAGCCAAGGTGGAGCAATGCCAGCAACACAGCAGCGACCAGGCTAGGGGAGGAACTCAATCTCCCAGACTCCCCGGTCTCCTTCATGGTTTCCGCATGCCCAGAAGTGCATTTAATCATCACTGTGGCCCTGCGACCAGAGGGGAGCAATGCTGGCAACACAATGGAGACCGGGCCAAGGAAGGTACTCAATCTTCTAGATTCCCAGGTCTCCTTCGTGGTTTCTGCGCACCCAGAGGTGCATTTATTCATTGCTGCAGCCCCGCGGCCGGGGGGAGCAACGCCAGCAACACAGTAGAGACCAGGCCAAGGAAGGAACTTAATCTCCAATACTCCCCGGTCTCCTTCACAGTTTCGGCACGCACAGAGGCGCATTTAATCTTCACTGCGGCCCCGGGGTCAGGTGGGAGTAATGACGGCAACACAGTGGAGACCGGGCCAGGGGAGGAACTCAATCTCCCAGACTCCCCGTCTCCTTCACGGTTTCTGCACGCCCGGGGGTGCATTTAATCATTAGATTGCATCCCCATTGAGAGAAGAGTCATCCAGGGCTATGTTCTGGCACCTACCTTGTTCTCTTTATACATTAATGATGTGATAGCACGTTTTTAATGAATGCAGAAATGACTCATCGGTCCTGAACGGCAGAAAAATACTGATTCTTCTTTTTGCCTATGACTCACACCTAATTTCCAAAACACCCATGGGTCTTCAAATTTTAATTGATACATTTTTTAGTTTTTGTAATTCCAGAAGTTTAGAGCTGAATGTAAAAAAAACATAGTATATGGTATTCGAGAAGACTAAAAAGAAAAGCCCTACTGTCAAAGCAGGTAGAGAGGCTCTTGAAAGAGTACACAATTTTAGCTACCTGGGCGTTAGACTAATGGACAACCTTAGGTGGACAAGTCAAATTAACAAAAGTATGTTAATAATAGAACACAGGTCTAATGCCATTATAAGGTTTCATAACGTGTAATTTCATCTGCAATGAAATTATAAGGCGCCGCAGGCCAGGTTGCGGTGCTTTACGTGGTCAAAATCAGGGGTTACACTAACTCTCACTTGCTGACAGGTATAGAATATAACTTTATTAGGAATCTGCTTGTCCTGCCATCCAGTTCACCTCTCACCCCTTTGAATTTTGATGTGGGTCTGAAAAGAGCAGCCGACTGGGTTGTTTTAAAAACTATGGGGCATATTATGAAGACAGGCTAAAAAATTATCGCCGTTTTAGCGGCAGAAAAAACTGCTGCCAAAATGGTGGTAATGGGCTTGATATTATGCCCTATAGAATTCCAATTGAAGCCCATTTAAATGTCCTTCACATTTAACATGAACTTCAATTTGAATTCCATAGAGCATATTATCAAGCCCATTATCGTCGTTTTAGCGGCAGTTTTCTGCCGCTAAAGCGGCGATAATTTTATCGCATGCCTTGATAATATACCCCTATCATTTTTTGGGTTCAAATTTGGACCAAACAAGAACTCGGAGTTTACAGAGACTCATTGATAGATCTACTAAAAATTCCAGGAGCAAGGAATTTCTCATGGATTCAATTTGTTTCAGACTGGTTGGGTAAACTTGGCATGCAAATCTATTAGAATGATCCAAATTTTATTCGTATAAGATGATCCTATGGTGTTAAAAGCTCAATATTGGGCTTATATAAATGAGAGATATATAACCAATAGCCCAAGTGGGTCCCCGACCAACATGTTTTTAGATTCCAAATTATCTCCAGTTTTTGAGAGGTTTTTAAATGTAATATAACCACCACTAACTAGGGGCCTCCTTATACGTTTTAGACATGGATCTCTTCCTCTACGATTCATTACAAGCAAATGGTGCTAAACCCAAGATCTTACAGCATGCCCTGCATGTGGTCTGAGTGACGAGTATGAAATACATATAATGTTTTTCTATCCTGTGTATCGCAATCCACGTCATAAATGGAATGTGCCCATTTGTCGTGATATGGGAACAAGAAGTCATTCGGCAGCTTTTAGGATCCTCAAAAGTCAAACAACGATAAAAATTGCATTTGGGGTTAGGAAATTTCTACAAGCTGTTTGGTGCAGGAGAACAAAAATTCTAAAACTACTTGCCTAACGATGTGTTAATACTGAGTTTACTAAATCTATACTACTATTATAAAGAGAGAAATGTGAACCTTTGCGGCGGGTAAACTCCAGAAGTACACCACCAATCACAACACCCAATACAGCGTTGGAAAGGGGAGGTCCAGCAGATGGACATAGGCTATACAGCACCACACCATATACATTAGGGGGGGAAAGAACGTTAGGGGAAAAGTAGTCCTTGGGCGTATGCATACAGTGATCTGAACGCGGCGTTCGGCGTCATGGGCGCATACAACGCTTACGAGAGGCGCAATGACGAGAGGCACAATGGCGTGTGGGCATGGCATTACGTAAACGCGGCATCCGGACAGGAGCGCGGAACCAACACCCGATTCACTGCAATGTCCGCCACCATCATGGTGAAGAGAGCGTCGGCGACAGTGGAGCCGTGGGGAGGAAAAGTAACGCGCCGTTCGGCAACCCTGTCGGTGAACGTAAGTCGCGCCTGACAGCTTCACTGTAAGCCCGCATGCATGCTCGCAGCCCAAACAACTAGGCCCTGCGGCTGGACCCAGCACCCATGTGCTGCAGGTAGGGTGGGGGCACGGCGGGCAGAAGCTGAGGGCTGGGGAGCTGGGGGAAACTGTGGAAGTAGCTGAGGGCTGGGGAGCTGGGGGAAACTGTGGAAATGGTGTGGATGGTCTGAAGCTCTGCGATGGTGCCTTTGGGAGGAAGAAAAAGGCACAGGGAACTTTGGGGTATATATTACGCGTAGCGGACGAGTAGAGTGCATGCAAGGGGAGTGGCCCAGTTCACTTGCTCTCCCGTGGAGCATCGAGGTGGGGGAGGTGGGGGACGGGTGGCGGGAACTGCTTTCTCAAATGAAAACAAGCTGCAGCCAGCCACATTTGTTTTCAATACTCTCCCTCCACCCTGACTTCCCCGTGGGGGGAATGGCAGGTATGTATGTGCCTGGGGCGCCTCCCGCTACAGATGATGGGGGAGGGGAGTGTGATGGGGGAGAGAGGGGGGGACACTGCCTCTCTGGTGACAGCCGGTAAAAAAACATATTGACAGCAAATTGGATGGCCGGGACAGGTGAAGCTGAGGCTCTCAGAACAGAGGGCCAGGTAGTTTGAGGGGAAGTGGGCAAAAAGGGGTGATTGGTAAGAGAGAGAAAGGAGCTGCCCGTGTCTGGGGTGCGCAATGCTGGTGAGTACCTTTCACCTCGCAAAGCCTACCCGGACAACGTCGGGACGGGCTGCTAGTATGTTATATTTTTTAATTAGATTGATTTTTTTGCACATCAGTATTCTTTGCACTATGCACGGTCACTTTATGAGGCTAGCGTACTGTTTTAGTATTCTTAATGAAGATGTTGACCCATGGAAGCAACTGTGGTGGATTGTAGATGGTAAATATTTCAAATGCTGCTCATTGTTTTTATGAATGATGTATTTTAACTACTTAGCTTTGCACATCTGATCTGGTTGTACTACACACGGTCACTTACTGAAACTATCGCTTACAATATTATATGAGACTTTTATGCTGCTTTTTACCTTGTTCTTAAAGAATGATGATAAATTAGAATGGTTACATTGCAAAAATTTGAGATGCGTGTGCTTATGCTATTGTGTTTCGACTTGTATACACTTTGGTGGGTATTCATAACTGAATAAAATATTTCTATCTATAAAAAATGCTACAGCATTATTACCATTGTTAAATAATTCCAACCTAAAGAATATATTAGATTTATTTCTTATGTAGTAAACATTATTTAAAGTTATGAATTAAAATAAATGTAATTATTTTAAAAAAGTTACATTAATGTTTACATTTAAAATGGTACTTAACATATTTTACAGTAAACTAATATTTTGTTTCTATTATTAATCATGTTTTACTATTAAACTAAATGAATTAACCTTTTTAGAAAAGTTGAAATGAATTGTTATTTTAACATTATTTCCTATAGGATTTTATTTTAAGTTCCTGGCTCCTATTGTTTCAATGGGTGGGTGTGGCTGTGCCAGTGTCTGGCCATGTGTGATGTGGGACATTGTCTATGTCTAACTGTTTTGAGTCCTTTTTGGCTGTAGTGATTAAAGAAGTGCAGTTTGCTAACTCCTGTTTTTATTGTTGAGTGCATGTTCCTCCTTAATCCCTTCCCTCTCATAATACCCCTTTACTCCTCCTGAAACTTCTCCCATTTATTTGTAAATTTTCCCCATTTTCCATCCACGTTCCTACCCCTCCCACATTTACTACTAAAATATGTATCTATGTGTGCAGAGAGCTCCGTAGTCAAGGAGGCGAACTCCGCACAAAAAATATAGTAGAAATGAAGGCGTAGGTACCTGCATATAGTTTAGTGAATAGTAGTTTGTATTACATTAGTAGTACTATTAAGGTGCTACTAAACTTAATAATGCAGTTTGTGAATACGCCCCACAGTATTTTAATAATAAAGACAACTGTTGTCTTATGAGTTCTTCACAAAATGAACTACATATAGCTGATGTTATGGAATTCCCCTTATAAGAGATCGCTTCTAAAAACCCAAATAAGATATCTCGGGTTCCAAATCACAAAGATTATTGAGAAGATAGTTCAATTAAACTTCGAGAAAACTTTGAGTAGTGTGAAACAGCAATTACAGGTATGGGAGAAACTTCCTCTGTCCATCATAGGCAGATCTAACTTATTAAAAATGTCGATCCTACCCAGGTTCAATTTTTTATTTGATACTATCCCCCTGGAATTCCCTAAAGTTTGGTTTAAGAAAGCACAAGGGCTCTTTTCCTCATTTATCTGGGGAAGTAAGAATCCCAGAATTTCTCAGAGGAAACGTAGGAGGAAAAAATCTAATGGCGGTGTAGCTACCCCTGATTTATACTTTTATTACTGTGCTTTCTATTTCAAAAACTTTCGCCAACTTCTCAACAACTCCCAGGCATACTTACCTCTTTTTGTAGCCTTAACAAAGTCGTATAATTCTCAAGCCGACTCATTTCTCTTAAAATTTGGCCACCCTAAATTCTACAAAAGGGTCAGGCTGAGGACTCTTAATGCCGCCCTTAGAGTCTGGGTTCAAGTGAGGGTACTATTAGGTATACTGTATTACAACCAAGAAACACCAATTTGGGACTCCACGGTTACCCCAGCATGCCTTCAAGATACTTTGGCCCTACCTTTGCGTAGAGCCGGGATAGTAAAATGGGGAGAGCTAATAGTCGAAAAAGACTTACAGCCTGATTCATCATTCTCCCGTTTTGCGAGCCCCTAATAGCGATTCATAAGGAATCGCTATTAAGGACTTGCAAAACGGGATTCATGTAGAAATTGCATAAAGAAATGCGATTCCTTCACATTCCTTATTTGCGATTAGCAAATTGCTAATCGCAAATAAGGAATAACTCCCCATTCATTCCTATGGGCCTAAAGGCTCATAGGCATGAATGGGGAGTTATTCCTTATTTGCGAATAGCAATTTGCTAATCGCAAATAAGATAGCGATTTCAAGGGTGCCAGGGGGGTCCAAAGGACACCCTGTAGCACCCCTGAAATGTAATCTACATTGGTGTTGCGCACACACATGTCCAAAGGACATGTGTGTGTGTAACATGCAACTTAGAAAAATGCATTTAAATGCATTTTTCTAAGTTTTCGCTATTTACCACGAGGTTTGACCTCGCGGTAAATAGCGGCCCAAAATAGCGATTTCGGTATTTTAAAATGGTTCATGAATTGCATTTAAGGAATCTCAAATAGAGATTCCTTAAATGCAATTCCTCACAAATATGCAAATTCTTTAATAGCGAATTTTGCATTTGGGATGATGAATCCCAAATGCAAAAATTGCACTCGCAAAGGGCCAGATTCTTAGAATCTGGCCCTTTGCGAGCGCAATTAAGGTTGATGAATCAGGCTGTTAATTCCATGGCAGTGTTTCTCTGCTCTACCGAACAACACTGTTTCAAGATTTAAGTATGTGCAAATCCTTGGTTGGTCAAAATCAATTAGAAATGAATTAGAAGGAAATGGGAACTTAATAAAATTGATCGCCACAAGATCAACACAAAAGGAAGGTGCAGCGTGGTACTGGCGACTGATTGAGATTGGAGACAACAAATTGAACCCATATACAGAGAGCTGGAAAAAGAACATGCCGGATGACGACCTTGAAACCCTCGGACAAGTATCCATGTCTACTCTTTGGTCATGTGTGAAAGCTGCTCCTCTGAAAAGAAACCATCTTTTTACTGTCTATAAGGCTTACTGGACACCTCTGAATCTTTTCAAAATGGGGAACGGAGTGGCAAGGAAATGCCCGAAGTGTGATGACATCAACGTAAATGAGGTAGACATGTTTTGGCAATGTCCTTTGATCATTTGCCCTTCTGGGATCCCGTGAGTAATATTATTTCTGAAATTTGGGGTAGAACTGTGGGGCTAACTATAGCCACTGTAATTTTTGGGGTAAATGTAAAAGAGACAGAAAATCAGGGTTTTTCAAGAGACCAGAAGGCACTGCTTTTTGTCTTAATTCTTATGGCACGAAGGGAAATTTGTATTAAATGGGTCTCACCTATCCCACCCAATAAATCAGAATGCATAAGTTCAATCCAACGCATTTCAACTCTTGACCAAGTAAGCAAAGGGTTAAAAAAACAAGATTCTGGAATATATGGGATAGCTGGATCGCACCTTTTGCCTCCACCTTGTCTGGTTTTATAATATCTTTTGTTTTCTTTCCTCTTTCACTGTGGGTTTTTTAAATGGCATGATGTCCTCTCCTTTCCGGTCCAATGATTACAAATTTGCTCGCTTGGCCGAAAGGACAGAAAAGTAGCTAAGGCTAGATGGGAAAGGCCTACGTATCAGGAGGAGCCTTGGGTTTCTACCGAAAAATAATTCTACTGCAGATAAATACCCTTGGGTCAGATCAGCCCTTCCTTCATTGAGAAGTGACTGGGTATTTTTTCTCCTTTTGTACTTTATAGTGGGTTGCAGTCTATCGGTCATACCGGCTTTGTTCTCCAAACCCATGAACATTCTTTGTAGAATGAGGACATAAAAAGAAAAATGAACTACATATTTGTTTAATGGTTCAGCTTCTTGATAAAAATTAGCATTGATAAAAACAAAACTAAAACTGTGCATCTACTTTAACCTAAACTGCAAAATGTTTCTTGTACATGAACACAAATAACACCATGAACACAGTACGAAGAAAACACAGATAGCCTTATTGCACATCTCAACTACAGACTTCATTGCAGAGCAGCAAACATGTCATTCAATTTGAACATGCTGAGTTGCCTTAACTTCCTTATTAAGTGTTGCATTAATAATGACATTTGTATAAGCATGCAGTGTGGTATTTGTGGCTGATTTATCTATCGAGGGTTGTTTGAAACATTCCCATATGGTCGTTATTAAAAAAAAATTACAACCGATGTGGAATATCTGGTGAAAAGGAGAACTACATATTGAAAGGTCTGTACAAAGAGAATTCATGGAGTATGCCCTGATAAACACTGAATTTAATATATAAGAAGAATAGAAAACATTACCATAAAAAGGAAAGACATGTAATATTAATTACAAATTTGGTAAAGTAATGAACACTTATGAGAGAGTGTTGGAAATACAATGAGCAATCTGATAGTGTTGATGTTATTCAAGATTTATATGGGATTTACCCGCAAATTACATATGAAATATAGATCTTTCCATGGTTGTTTCTAATGATTTATCCTTAGCTACATTCTCTCAAGTACAAATGTGATTCTCATTGCAGTGACTATAATGTCTCCTTGCATCTCGAATCCCTTCCATCTTCCTACTCCTGCACCACAATTAATTTACAATAAAACACACACACACAAACACGCACACACACAGCATTACAGAACATATAGTTGGTCCCTGGAAGTCATCATATATCTGGAAAACACAAAGGTGGTGTGACAGATTATCCCATTGTCCTAACCTTCTGTGTGTTGCATACTACCATATTCCTACAGGCATGGCTACTAACTTAAACCCAGTACTGCGTCCGATGGTTGATGCACAATCTGGAGCATTATAAAGGGTTCATGAAGTTTATGTCTCCATTAACCCCTTTAAAGCGTTGTAAATAGACCTCCCCAGTGCTGCGCTGTCCATTGGAACTAGTGCTGAATGGACGTCCAACGGTCGTGCGCAGCACTGGGGAGGTAGTGGCCGTGACGACCGTTGGCCGACGGCAGCAATTAAGGGGTTAAACGGATTCATAGCTCACTCATAGTTCACCAACGTCACCAGTCTTGGAGGTCTGCCCCAATGAACCTGGAGTGTTACGTCAATAAAAACTGTGGTAAAAAGGAAGGGCCACACATGGGATCCTGAGACCCATTTGACTAGTTGGTAGCCGTAAAAACAATACAGATGCGCACCAATGCACAAGTATGATGTGTATTTCTATTTTGTGGGATTTTAAACAAAAAGCAAGGCCTGTGTCTGGCAGAAAATTAAATTCTATGGCCAGTTATCAATGACTAACCCTTTCTCCTTGCCACGTTTCATGTTTATGTAATTATCTATATATTTCAACATTCAGCAGACCTAAACATCTAAGCATGTGTGTTTACTTGCGTCCCTTTGTGGTGTTTTGATATTGTTCTATCATAGTAATTCGGAATATTATGCATACATTAGTATTAACAAGTTTACATGCCATAATATCCAAATGAAGGCTTACGTCAGTGTGTGTTTTTTTTCTCATTGCCTCATAAACATGTATATACATATATATGCTCATAGACTAATATTACAGCGACATACTGGGGAGAATCACTTACCGCCGCCACTGCCGAGAGTCCAGGGGGCAGCTAGAGCGTAGAGCCGCCACCGCCGAGAGTCACTCTGCACTTGAATAACGCGCCACCGCTCCGGGGACCACAACACCCGGCAGGCCACGCGGCGGCCCGCAACGGACTCCTGACGCCGGACGCGAGCACCAGAAGGAGGGATAAATTGCCTGACACCCTGGCGGAGCGGGGGAGAATCACTTACCGCCGCCACTGCCGAGAGTCCAGGGGGCAGCTAGGGAGTAGAGCCGCCACCGCCGAGAGTCACTCTGCACTTGAATAACGTGCCACCGCTCCGGGGACCACAACACCCGGCAGGCCACGTGGCGGTGCGCAACGGACTCCTGACGCCGGACGCGAGCGCCAGAAGGAGGGATAAATTGCCTGACACCCCGGCGGAGCGGGGGAGAATCACTTACCGCCGCCACTGCCGAGAGTCCAGGAGGCAGCTAGAGCGTAGAGCCGCCACCGCCGAGAGTCACTCTGCACTTGAATAACGCGCCACCGCTCCGGGGACCACAACACCCGGCAGGCCACGCGGCGGCGCGCAACGGACTCCTGACGCCGGACGCGAGCGCAAGAAGGAGGGATAAATTGCCTGACACCCCCACTTCGCGGGACGCCCGGGGCTAAGCCCGGGCAAAGGGCGTGCCCTCTACGGCCCTCAGCGGCAGGAGGCGACAGGGACAGGGCCAGAAACCCTGTTTGAAGCTCGGGAGATCTTCAACTATTCAAGTAAGACATTGTCGCATATAAATTATACTTAATAGTGAGTCTGAGGAGTTAGTTCCTTGGTTGTACTGACAGGATGCCAAAAAAAAGGTACTGCTCCTTTAGTAAATACGATGGAAAATTATATGGTTCAAACAGTGAAAAAAATTAACTCACAGAGGAGAGAATCTTTGGGGCTGAGCCAATCACCTGATCTACGTTGTTTGACTCCTACCTTACATCCTCCATCTGATGATATTGTATCCCTACAGACTCATCCCGAAGCTCGTTCTAATTGTTCTATTATCCAGGATATTGGTACTTTAAATGAAAATACTCTGTCTGGATCAGAGGTACTTATCGTGGACTCTGTGAATAACATACCCAGTGATTTGGATCAGGACATACATGTTGATCCCTCAGAAGATGACCAATCTATTTCGGATCAAGCTTCCCAGTCAGATTTTTCTAAGGCAAAAATTCAGCCGAAACGGGGAGGCTTAAGGTCGGGGACAAGAAGGAAGAGGGTAAATACCCCAAAGGATAATCTGAAGGAAAACGGAGAGGGAAGAGCTAAGTCCAATGTAACTGTTGATGATGAACTGTTTGTCAGAATTGCCGAGCTTATTGAAAGTAAAATGAAAGTCTTTGTTAAACCTTTAATTATTAAAATAGACAAATTACAAACTGAGGTTAAAAAGTTAGGTAGCCAGCTGAACAAAATAATGGAGGGTGTTGATAACGTTACAACGCTGGTAGCAAACTTGGACAATAATATTGGAGAGCACGATGATCTGGAGGGTGAGGACACAGACGATTTATTACCTAATAATCCCCCAACCCAGATACCGGCCTTGATAGCCAATGAAACAAACGGTAGAGGGGATAGTCCTCTAACAGTTGAGATTCCCCCTGCACATGTTCAGCTAATTGACCCTCTACAATTCATAGTTGAAGCCTCACCGGTTGTCCTAGTATTAGCTAATGTACCGCCCCTAGAAGCTGGTATAGTAGAATCTCCCTCCTCTTTGTCTAATAAGGCGTTACAATGGCTTACTAACAACATGAGGTTAGCCCCAGGGGGGGGCCAACAGTTGGCCCAAGAGATTAAGACAGCTAAAAGGGTTACCTGGTTAGGAAATCGCCCCAAAAAATTTAAAGGGGATTGTGTGGCAGTAAGTTTTTCACATACTGGCGTTTTGCCAAACATCCTCATTAATTTACTCCCACCCCAACGCAGGCAGGGTTCTGTTGTCCCATTAACTTTAAAATTCTTTTATGGAGAACGGCAGAATGTCACCTACCCTAAGACTCCAGCCTTTGGATGGAATAATAATTGGGACTCAAATAAAAGATGGGGCTGTGATCAACATCAAAACATTGTAAACCATCCAGCTCATTCAGTTCATCAGAATCCTTTTGCGCAACCTCTTTTGTTTTCCAACCGATATGCCCCCCTATCCTCTTTGGATCAAAACGACTGACTTTTCCCTGAACATATTTCACCTGAACATACAAGTCGAGTAGAGAATAATGTGTCAGTACTCAGTATGCTTACTTGGAATATTGCGGGTATTAGGGCTAAAGTAGGCAATGTGGCATGGACAGATTTTATGACTAAGTTCGACATTATTGCATTGCAGGAAACCTGGGACACAAATAATAGTTTTTCACTAGATGGCTATAGTTACTTCTGTATTCCCGCAGTGTCTAGCGCAGCGGGAAGAGCCAAGGGAGGATTGTTAAGCCTCTTTAAACTAGACATCAAAGGTAGCCTCAAGAAATGTGACTCAGGATTAGAGCAATGTTTAATTGTTGAACTTTCTTCAGTAGAATCTCCCAATATTTTATTCATAAATTTTTATAATTCCAATGCATCAGACTGTACATCATATAGCCTAGATAAATTGGATCATTTTTTTTCAGTCTATAGTGAAGATGTTAACTCTTTTGAAATTATATTTTTGGGTGATTTCAATATACACCCTTGTTCACTAACGTGTGTCTGCGATGACTCAGAATCCCCTCCTAATTGTGCACCTGTCCATCTTGAACATAACAAACAGGGGGGTTGTATAGAGAACTTTCTAGCAAGATGGAACTTATATGAATCTAGTTGTGGGGAGGGGGGGGGAAAGGGCCTCTACTTTTAAGGGAACAGACAATGGCTCTATTATTGATTACATTTTTATTTCAGCATGTTTTTTAGTTAAGGTTTTAATGTATAAAACTGTGGTTTCTGCTTTCAGTGATCATAACCCTGTCTCCCTGGACCTAGTAACTTCTGATTTTATAGGGCGTAATTATGGTCCATGTAATAATAAATCAATACTTAAAGTTAAGGACCAGGGACGCAGACTGAAATGGGAGAGCATAATCCCGGAACCCTTCGTACAAGAGGTACTTTCTGAGGTTGAGGATGAGGTCGGTGTGTGTCTATCCAGTGTGTCCAATGATAGGGAGGTGATACTTGCATTTGGTAGCATATGCAGTAAGATAAACTGTAGGCTTTCTGTGATTTCTAAACCAAAGTTGATGCCTACTAAAAGATGGTTTGATCGCAGATGCTCAAAAACACATTCTGCATTGCTCAATGCTTTAAAAACTGTTCCGAAGAACCGTGAACTTATCGCCATTAGTAGAGCCCTGTATAAAAAGGCCATTTCAGACAGGAAAAAACAGATTAAAGATGAAGCCTGGTCGCAACTTTCAGATCCAGCAATACTAAAAAATAGTGGAGAATTTTGGAAGATTGTCAACCAACCTTTATTTACAGGGGAGGAAAATTCCCCCCTTGAAACTAACATCCCTGACGAAGGTTGGATTAAATACTTTAGTGACATCTATTCAGGCCATACTAATGAAAAATCCAGGGTGCAGGAGGATGACGTCAACACCATAGGGAACCAACTGCACATTGAAGTAAAGGAAGTATTACATGCTATAAACTGTACCCTGAAGAAAAAGGCGCCAGGACCCGACGGTGTGCCTGCAGACGCCTTTAAATGCTTCCCTAATTTTTGGTCAAGATTACTTTGCAGGGTCTTTAACGCCTTAAACCATGATAATATTCCCGAAACATGGAAAACATCTATAATTATCCCTGTCTTTAAAAAGGGAAATAGGCAGGATCCTGCATGTTACAGACCAATCTCACTGATTGATTCTTCAGTCAAGATATTAGGGAGAGTTATACTAGTTAAACTGAATGAGTGGGTTACAGAGAACAGTATTTTGAAGAATGTGCAATATGGTTTTAGACCTAAAAGAAGCACCCTGGATCAATGCCTTAATCTCCACTTGTTGATCGAAAAATATACCAGGGCCAAGGAGGGGTCCATGTACCTAGGCTTCATGGACCTCTCCTCTGCCTTTGATTTGGTTAACAGATCAAAGTTATGGTCAAAATTACTTGAAATGGGCCTGGATAGGACTATAGTTAATTTATTGGCTGACCTCCATTCTGGCCTCACTGCAAAAATTAGAGTTTCCTCGAGTGGAAGGTGTACCGACGCTTTTGCTTCTGAAAAAGGAGTCAGACAGGGGTGCATATTGGCACCCCTGTTGTTCACATTATACGTGAACGCCCTGGAGCCTGCTCTTAGGGGCGTGACCTGCGACATTCCGCGTGCGGGGGAACAGGGGGTCCCTGTTCTCCTTTACGCGGATGACGCGGTTCTTCTGGCACGCACCGGGGTGGGGCTTCAACGACTCCTGGATGCTTTTAACTCTTTCATGGGTTCACTTGACCTGAAAATAAATGCTAAAAAATCTCAGGTTATGCTTATGGGCAGGGCTGCTAGGAGACCTTTTCACAAAATCTTTCTTTGCGGACAGGAAAAGCTTGTTCGCGTAACCTCCTTTCCCTATTTAGGGATTACCTTTGATGAGAAGGGTAACTGGGGTCCCCACGTTAATAATAGAGTAACCATGTTGGCTAGGACATCTGCAGCCCTTCAGGGGTTCTCTAAAAAACTTGGGGGTAGGCCAATTGCAGCTGTCATTAAAATCTATAAGGCCAAATGTATCTCAGTGGCATCATATGGTGGATCATTATGGGGATATAGAGGAGTGGAACCTTTACAGACAATAGAAAACAAATCTTTTAGATCTGTTCTTGGCGTCCCACAGTCAACCCCGTCTTACACCGTCCATTTGGAATTGGGGGTAAGCTACATCACAGACCTGATAAAAATAGCACCTTTAGTTGCTTGGTTGAGGCTGTGGCTCAATAAAGAAATTCCTCTAAACCATATTATTTTGAGAGACTGCTTGTCTTTGGACAAAGCTAAAAATATTAGGTGGTTGACTTATATCAAGGAAACTTTTTTGAGGTTGGGAAGGCCTGAGCTTTATACTGTAACTGATTCTATAACATCCAAAGATATTGTGTTTATAAAACATGCAATGAAGGAGCTCCTATCCCTGGAGAGGGAAGAATCTGAATTGAAAAAATCCTGTGTCAGGGCTAGTCTAATACTGTCCATACCTAATGGCCCAGAAAGTTACTTGAATATCGTGACTCATCCATACCACAGGTTTATTTTAACTCATTTTCGTTTTAATCTGATACATTTTAATCTTGGTTTTTATCCTGTATGGAGTACCCCAGAAAAGGTGCCACCATGTTCTTGCGACCATTTCTCTGAACAAAATACTATGCATTTTGTAATGTTTTGCAGTCACTACATTGATGCTCGGAGAATGTTCCTTGTGCCTATCCTTAAGGAAGCTGGATTTATCCTAGTTAAACCTGCTCTCATTTTTTAACAACTGTTACATACTCCCAGGATTATGTTTCATGTGGCTAGTTTTCTGGTGAGAGCTATTAGGAGCAGGAATATTAGATTAAAGAATGTGTCTACCTCCCTTTGTAGCACGGATTGTGCACTTTAATTAGGCTATTTGTAATTATATTGGGACTGTAATTATAAAAACTATTGTAACAGGGACATTGGTGTTGGTAACGATTATTTTGCTGGGGATCTTATTCGTAATTTTTCTTTTTCTAAGCTTTTTGCACATTAGCACTTTGCACTTTATACTTCGTACTTGATATGAACTGTATTATGGTCTATGATTACTTTTATCCTGTTGTATTTTAACTGTTTTTAATGTACGTAATTTTTGTATTTGTCTTGATGTAATATGTATTTTGCCATTGTCTTTGTATGATATTAAGTTATCGCAATAAAGTATTTTGACTGACTGACAGCGACATACTGTAAAAGTATGTTATATATGCGTAAGCAGATACTATGAACGAAAAAGTTCAAAAAAATCCCATCTCGATGCAATTCAATTGAAAGTGAACAGCATCACGTTCAACCCCACTCCTCTTCTGCTGATTCTGCAGTGTGGTATGGTAGGGCACACCAAGAAGACCTCCAACCTCACAGTGGGATTAGTGGAGATGGTTGGTGTGTGGGTAGTTGCAAAGTGCACATACGGATAAGAGTCTTAAGGTGAAATTTAGAATTTCACAAGACAATGCCAGGAAGTGTACTGTATTGTGGAATACCACCTGAAAGGATGGCTATCTATGGGAATATAGGAGAAGCTCAGTCGTTGCTCATAGATAAATGCCCGTTCCCTCATGGGGTGATCGTCCTTGTGAAGAGGAAGTGAACATCTCGGCTGACTACACTGCAGCAAGGAGTCCCATCTGTTACCTGCCACAAGCTACACGCCAAGCTGCACATGGACAGCAGTAAGGCAGCAAGCACACTTTACATCTGTAACAAATGTACTGCTTAGATGAATGCTCTATATCCTATTACCACCAGGTCCCTTATGTCCTCTCCCATTCAATGACAATGTGGAGATAACCATCTGACCATCTGCCAACAGAAAAAAAAGACCAGAGGCATGCTGGGACCCTAATACTGCCCCTCCCACCGGGAGTACATAAGCAGTACTTACCCAGCATCCTGCCTGTTCTTTTTCTCTGTCTGTCGACAGAATGGATGTGGTGTTGCTGGTGCTGCTCCTGCTGGTCTTGAGTGACATTCTTCTCTCCTCCCCCTGCCCAGCTGCCTGGATGTGCGGGCGCAGGGTTTTCCTGGGCTGTCCCCTAGCATGCTGGGCTTGCTGGGTGACAAGCCTGTTCACGGCCGGTGCATTGCCTGGCTGGCTGGCCCTTTGCGGCTGGTATGTTTCCTCCCTGTTGCTTCCGGTTCGCAAGCGCGTCTCTCTGAGGCCGGGCCGGGTGGAAGCCGTGCCACATTTGCAGTGTTCCAGGCTTCACGTTTTTGGAAGGGGGGCCTTGCTGCTGGTGATGTCTGGCCCCCTCTCAGGGTGAGCCCAGCATAGCGGATTTTGTTCCTCTCCTTGCGGGTGTGCCTGCTGCTGATGTTCCTTGTCTCCACAGGAATCCAGGGTTCGGGCCGACTTTGGTGCTGGTGGCAAGGGTTTGAGCCTCGTACAAGCACTTTCCCCTCGAGACCGGAGCGGTCTTGGCAGCTTGCTGGACGTCCTGTGCTCCAAGGTGCTGGCTGGTTCGGAGCATCAGTGACAGCTCAAAATGGGAAGTGACGATAGCTTGCGCCATATGCTTAATAGCCCTCTGAATTGAAGAGAGGGCCTGCTTCATGACAGCAAGACATGAGTGCAGTTATGCTTTATCAACGGCAGTTTCTGTCTGTCATCAGTTTGGGGATCCATGTGCCCTTTCGTTGGATCACCCTTTGGAGCTGTGGGGTGGTCCTCTGCTGTAACTGTGGTGGTACAGGGAGTCACTCCTGGGGGGGTTCCCTTTCTGTGTTTTTTCAGAATGCACAACAATGTCATACATTCACCCCAGTACAGATAGCTGGGCCTAAATCCATAGTATTTTTTGCTCACCATGCCATTCCAGTTTGAACCCAGCCATATGCAAATCAGTAGTAACCCTGTGCCTCATGGGAACAGTCCAGCCCGACCTGCCAAGCCAGGACCTCCCTGGATTGAAAACAAGCATCGTAGGTCCGTTTTCAGGGTTTCACCCCTCTTCAGCAAGGATAGCGTGATTCCAGTGGCATGGAGAGCACAGGACTCACGTCTTAGCATACCCATCCCACTGAGGGTGACAAATGCTAAAACAACAGTTGATGGACAGAATGCAGAACAATGTCATACATTCACCCCCGGAACAGAGATCTGGGCCTAAATCCATTGTTTGATTACTCACCATGCCATTCCAGTTTGAACACAGCAATATGCAAATCAGTCTTCACCCTGAACCTCATGGGAACAGTCCAGCCTGAACTGCCAAGCCGGGTCCTCCCTGGACTGAATACAAGCATCCTAGGACCGGTATCGGGGTTTCACCCCTCTTCAACTAGGATAGCTTGATTCCAGTGGCATGGAGAGCACAGGACTCACATCTGAGCATACCCGTCCCATTCGGGGTGACAAATGCAAAAAGAACAGTTGATGGACAGAATGCACAACAATTTCATACATTCACCCCAGTACAGAGAGCTGTGCCTAAATCCATAGTATTTTTTGCCTACCATGCCATTGCAGTTTGAACCCAGCCATATGCAAATCAGTATTAACCCTGTGCCTCATGGGAACAGTCTAGCCCGAACTGCCAAGCCAGATCCTCCCTGGACTGGAAACAAGCATCCTAGGACCGGTTTCAGGGTTCCACCCCTCTTCAGCCAGGATAGCATGATTCCAGTGGCATGGAGAGCACATGACTCACATCTGAGCATACCCATCCACTAGGGGTGACCAATGCAAAAACAACAGTTGATGGACAGAATGCATATTAATGTCATATATGCACCCCAGTACAGAGAACTGAGCCTAAATCCATCGTTTTTTTTCTCACCATGCCATTCCAGTTTGAACCCAGCCATATGCAAATCAGTATTGATCATGTGCCTCATGGGAATAGTCCAGCCAGGACTGCCAAGCCAGGTCCTCCCTGGACTGGAAACAAGCATCCTAGGACCGGGTTCAGGGTTTCACCCCTCTTCAGCCAGGAAAGCTTGATTCCAGTGGCATGGAGAGCACGGGACTCAAGTCTGAGCATACCAGTCCCACTCTGGGTGACAAATGCAAAAACAACAGTTGATGAACAGAATGCAGACCAATGTCATACATTCAACCCAGCACAGAGATCTGGGCCTAAATCCATAGTTTTTTTGCTCACCATGCCATTCCAGTTTGAACCCAGCCATATGCAAATCAGTCTTGACCCTGTGCCTCATAGGAACAGTCTAGCCCGAACTGCCAAGCAAGGTCCTCTCCCTGGACTGGAAACAAGCATCCTAGGACCGGGTTCGGGGTTTCACCCCTCTTCAGCCAGGAAACCTTGATTCCAGAGGCATGGAGAGCACGGGACTCAAGTCTGAGCATACCAGTCCCACTCAGGGTGACAAATGCGAAAACAAAATTTTATGGAAGAATGCAGAAAAATGTCATACATTCACTCCAGTACAGCGATCTTGGCCTAAACCCATAGTATGTTTTCCTCACCATAAAATTCCAGTTTGAACCCATCCATATGCAAATCAGTATTAACCTCGTGCCTAATGGGAACAGTCCAGCCCGAACTGCCAAGCCAGGTCCTCCCTGGACTGGAAATAAGCATCATAGGACCGGTTCCAGGGTTTCACCCCTCTTCAGCCAGAATAGCTTGAGTCCAGTGGCATGGAGTGCACGGGACTCACGCATGAGCATACCCATCCCATTCGGGGTGACAAATGCAAAAACAACAGTTGATGGACAGAATGCAGAACAATGTCATACCTTCACCCCAGTACAGAGATCTAGGCCTAAATCCATAGTTTTTTTGCTCACCATGCCATTCCAGTTTGAACCCAGCCATATGAAAATCAGTCTTGACCCTGTGCCTCATGGCAACAGTCTAGCACGAACTGCCAAGCCAGGTCCTCCCTGGACTGGAAACAAGAATCCTAGGGCCGGTTTCAGGGTTTCACCCCTCTTCAGACAGGATAGCTTGATTCCAGTGGCATGGCGATCACGGGACTCATGTCTGAGCATATCTGTCCCACTCTGGGTGACAAATGCTAAAACAACAGTTGATCGACAGAATGCAGAACAATGTCATACATTCACCCCAGTATGGAGATCTGGGCCTAAATCCATCGTTTTTTTGCTCACCATGCCATTCCAGTTTGAACCCAGCCATATGCAAATCAGTCTTGACCCTGTGACTCATGGGAACAGTCCAGCCCGAACTGCCAAGTCAGGTACTCCCTGGACTGGAAACAAGCATCCTAGGACCGGTTTCAGGGTTTCACCCCTCTTCAGCCAGGATAGCTTGATTCCAGTAACATGGCGATCACGGGACTCACGTCTGAGCATATATGTCCCACTCGGGGTGACAAATGCATAAACAACAGTTGATGGACAGAATGCAGAACAATGTCATACATTCACCCCGGTACAGAGATCTGGGCCTAAATCCATCATGTTTTTGCTCACCATGCCATTCCAGTTTGAACCCAGCCATATGCAAACCAGTCTTGACCCTGTGCCTCATGGGAACAGTCCAGCCCGAACTGCAAAGCAAGGTCCTCCCTGGACGCAAGCATCCTAGGACCGGTTTCAGGGTTTCACCCCTCTTCAGACAGGATGGCTTGATTCCAGTGGCATGGAAAGCACGGCACTCACAACTGAGCATACCCATCCCACTCGGGGTGACAAATGCAAAAACAACAGTTGAAGGACAGAATGCAGAACAATGTCATACATTCACCCCAGTCAGAGATCTGGACCTAAATCCATCGGTTTTTTTGCTCACCATTCCATTCCAGTTTGAACTCAGCCGTATGAAAATTAGTCTTGACCCTGTGCCTCATGTGAACAGTCTAGCCCGAACTGCCAAGCCAGGTCTTCCCTGGACTGGAAACAAGCATCCTAGGACCGGTTTTAGGGTTTCACCCCTCTTCAGCCAGGACAGCTTGATTCCAGTGACATGGAGAGCACGGGACTCACGTCTGACCATACCCGTTCCACTCTGGGTGACAAATGCAAAAACAACAGTTGATGGACATAATGCAGAACAATGTCATACATTCACCCCAGTCCAGAGATCAGGGCCTTAACCATTGTTTTTTGGCTCACCATGCCATTCCAGTTTGAACCCAGCCATATGCAAATCAGTATTGATCCTGTGCCTCATGGGAATAGTCCAGCCAGGACTGCCAAGCCAGGTCCTCCCTGGACTGGAAACAAGCATCCTAGGACCGGGTTCGGGGTTTCACCCCTCTTCAGCCAGGAAAGCTTGATTCCAGTGGCATGGAGAGCACGGGACTCAAGTCTGAGCATACCAGTCCCACTCTGGGTGACAAATGCAAAAACAACAGTTGATGGACAGAAGGCAGACCAATGTCATACATTCACCCCAGCACAGAGATCTGGGCCTAAATCCATTGTTTTTTTGCTCACCATGCCATTCCAGTTTGAACTCAGCCATATGCAAATCAGTCTTGACCCTGTGCCTCATGGGAACAGTCCAGCCCGAACTGCCAAGCCAGGTCCTCCCTGGACTGGAAATAAGCATTCTAGGACCGGTTTCAGGGTTTCATCCCTCTTCATCCAGAATAGCTTGAGTCCAGTGGCATGGAGTGCACGGGACTCGCGTCTGAGCATACCCATCCCATTCGGGGTGACAAATGCAAAAACAACAGTTGATGGACAGAATGCAGAACAATGTCATACCTTCACCCCAGTACAGAGATCTAGGCCTAAATCCATCGTTTTTTTGCTCACCATTCCATTGCAGTTTGAACCCAGCCATATGAAAATCAGTCTTGACCCTGTGCCTCATGGCAACAGTCTAGCACGAACTGCCAAGCCAGGTCCTCCCTGGACTGGAAACAAGAATCCTAGGGCCGGTTTCATGGTTTCACCTCTATTCAGACAGGATAGCTTGATTCCAGTGGCATGGCGATCACAGGACTCACGTCTGAGCAGATCTGTCCCACTCGGGGTGACAAACGCTAAAACAACAGTTGATCGACAGAATGCAGAACAATATCATACATTCACCCCGGTACAGAGATCTGGGCCTAAATCCATCATGTTTTTGCTCACCATGCCATTCCAGTTTGAACCCAGCCATGTGCAAACCAGTCTTGACCCTGTGCCTCATGGGAACAGTCCAGCCCGAACTCAAAGCAAGGTCCTCCCTGGACGCAAGCATCCTAGGACCGGTTTCAGGGTTTCACCCCTCTTCAGCCAGGATGGCTTGATTCCAGTGGCATGGAAAGCACAGCATTCACATCTGAGCATACCCATCCCACTCGTGGTGAAAAATGCAAAAACAACAGTTGAAGGACATAATGCAGAATAATGTCATACATTCACCCCAGTCAGAGATCTGGACCTAAATCCATCGTTTTTTTGCTCACCATGCCATTCCAGTTTGAACTCAGCCATATGAAAATTAGTCTTGATCCTGTGCCTCATGTGAACAGTCTAGCCCGAACTACCAAGCCAGGTCCTCCCTGGACTGGAAACAAGCATCCTAGGACCGGTTTCAGGGTTTCACCCCTCTTCAGCCAGGACAGCGTGATTCCAGTGACATGGAGAGCACGGGACTCACGTCTGAGCATACCCGTTCCACTCTGGGTGACAAATGCAAAAACAACAGTTGATGGACAGAATGCAGAACAATGTCATACATTCACCCCAGTCCAGAGATTAGGGCCTAAACCATCGTTTTTTGGCTCACCATGCCATTCCAGTTTGAACCCAGCCATATGCAAATCAGTATCGACCTTGTGCCTCAAGGGAACAGTCCAGCCCGAACTGGCAAGCCAGCTCCTCCCTGGACAACAAGCATGCCAATCAAGTTCCTCCCTAGACTGGAAACAAGCATCCTAGGACGGGGTTCGGGGTTTCACCCCTCTTCAGCCCGGATAGCTTGATTCAAGTGGCATGGAGAATGGCATAGAGAGCATGGGACTCAATGCATACCATTCCCAGTCGGGGTGACAAACGCAAAAACAACAGTTGATGAACAGAATGCAGAACAATGTCATACATTCACCCCAGTACAGAGATCTGGGCTTAAATCAATCGTTTTTTTGCTTACCATGCCATTCCAGTTTGAATCCAGCCATATGCAAATCAGTCTTGACCCTGTACCTCATGGAAACAGTCTAGCCTGAACTGCCAAGCCTGATCCTCCCTGGACTGGGAACAAGCATCCTAGGACCGGTTTCAGGGTTTCAGCCCTCTTTAGCCAGGATAGCTTGATTCCAGTGGCATGGAGAGCACGGGACTCACGTCTGAGCATACCCGTCCCACTCAGGGTGACAAATGCAAAAACAACAGTTGATGGACAGAATGCAGAACAATGTCATACATTCACCTCAGTACAGAGATCTGGGTCTAAACCATCGTGTTTTGCTCACCATGCCATTCCAGTTTAAACTCAGCCATATGCAAATCAGTCTTGACCCTGTGCCTCATGGGAACAGTCCAGCCCGAACTGCCAATCCAGGTCCTCCCTGGACTGAAAACAAGCATCCTAGGATCAGTTTCCAGGGTTGCACCCGGGAGGGCATGTGGGAGGTGCATATGAATGGGACGAGGACAACGAGACCCAGAGTAATGAATATTACCAGTAAGTAATAGAGCACTTTGAGTGACCATATTATTATCATCGATATGGTGACCATCTGAATAACCAATGATGTGAGGTAGGCTGCTAATGTAACTTTTTTATTTTACTGAAAGTTGGGCTGAATCTATACCACCCAACAGATATGTGAACACAGAGGTCAGATTTCCATAATTTCTGCAATGAACAACTTATCAACAAACCAAGAAGTAAGTAAACTCTGCGTACTTTTACATGCCTTCTGGATGATGCAAACTTTTATGAAATTGAACATTAGCACCTTTGGGATTCAGTGGGAAGCTTCCAAGACAAGTTAACAGTGCTATTTTTCCAGAGGCGGAGTCCAATCGAGCCAAGTAGCTAACCTTTCTCGTGTTTTGAAATGTATAAGCTTGCTATATTATCAGTTGTACAGAAAAATGCTCTATTATAGAGCTCAAAGAAGATAATGAAATTAAAATGAAAATAACACTTCTAAAGCGCCCAACTACCCGGGGGTATCTAGGTGCTAGCCCGCAGAGGGAAAAACTGCAGAAACATGTTGTGAGCAATGTAAAAGACATTATATTGTGTCTCTATCAATGCCGAGATAAACAACATTCATATAGTGTAAACGGAAGGGAACAAAGATTCATATTAGTACAGTCCTAATATACTGATGGACCAAATCAACTAATTGTTTTACGTTTGCTTTAAGAAATATGACGTTGCTTCATGCTGAAATCAACAAATTTGGTGTTTTACAGTTAATAATACATTATCAATGCGTGCCTCAAAATTATTATTGGAAAATGAGTCTCTGATTTTCAGTCTGTTAATCAAATCTGCTGAATCATTTAATGAATCAATGTTTTGAACTTGATTTTTGTATTTTTCTCATGACAGGCATTCTACTTGCATACGCAGTCGTGTGCTAACCTTACAACTATTCGCTGTTTCTGGGAACATTGACACTCCCCGCGCGCACATACATGGATTTCACTGTATTAGTGAATATGTTGGACGTTTGGTTAGCAATCCCCGGAGGTCAATAACGTTCCGCAGGATCTCATTTACCCTGCATTAAGTTTTATTTAAATATCTCCCCGAGTATAGTTTGTTTGCTGTTCTAATAGCTCACTTCATGCATTTTTCATTTTATTTCAAGTTATTGTTGTAGTGTACATTTCATTCTGTTGGCAATTAAATTGTACCTTGTATATAGTGTAAAAATGTTATGCATAATAAATGGGCTTTGTGCTTGGTTATAATATTATAAAGTGACTTTGAGTCGTCCTTTTATTTATCTGTTTAGGCATAAGAATTGTAAGAATTGTAAGACAATGCCATGTCAAAGACTGGGCCTCTGCAATATCACCTGTCTCAGTATATAGAGCTGTCTAGCATCCCACACTCCCAAGGGCATCACAATGCCCATGTTGTCACACTTTTACACATTTCGGGGCCTATTTATGGGGGGAGGTGTGCTGTGCTGCGTGACAGGGAAAGGGCAGGGATGTGCCCTATTTAAGGCAAGACGGTGCATTCCTGTTCTTTTCCCTGTGCTGGAGACCTTCAGACTGCCTGCATTTCATGTAGGATTGTTTTTCTGCATGAATGGACACCTTCCGGAGCCCGCCGGGGGAAGCAAAGCCATTCTGGAGAAGAGCTGGTGCTCCAGGGGGTCAAGGGGTGTCTATGCCAAAGCCCCATCCTGAGGTGCCTTCAGCGAGGGGACCTGAAGCGGTCCTGCATTCCCCTTGACCCAAACGGGACAGCTGGTCTTTTTGTGCTGGATAGTCTCGAGGTGTCTGTCTTACCCTTCAGGTGGTTACAGGATTCCGGTAGCGTAGGAAATCAGTTCTGGCATTCATGTCTTGCTTTCACAAGGCTGCTCAGCATTATCAACCTTGGTTGTGACCGAACACTGCTACAATGTTAATTAAATGGCAAATCAGAAATGTAATTAATATAAGTATATTAGATTACATTGAAAATATTTTAAACTAGTATTTAAAAAATATAGCACCCTCCTATTTTACATTGGTTGTAATATATAATTATTTAATAAATACTACTAAAATGTATGTATACAATTAATAACATTTTATTTACTTGAAAATTATACTGTTAAAGTTTAAAATACATTTATATTGGACCTGACCTTTTATATAGGGTCACCTCCAAACTATTTGCCTTCACCTCTCCTGTTTTACTGAATTTGGTTTTGTTGGCTTTAGAACTCTGCACTTTACCACTGATAGAAAGTGCTAAGGTGTTTTGCTTACTTTCTAAAACATGGTCAAATTGGTGTAAACCAGACTGGCATATTTAATTTACTATAAAGCCCTAGTAAAGTGGCATACCATATACCCAGAGACTAGAAATTAAATGCTACCAGTGAGGCTACAGCACTGGTTGTGCTATCAACTTACGTAGCCCCTTACAACATTTCTCAAGCCTGCCAATGCAGCCTGTGCAGTTTTAAACTGCAATGCCATATCGTCTTGGCATACTTAACCTCTTGCCAGGCCTAGAACTCCCTTTTTATTAAATATAACTCATCCCTAGGGTATACCCTAAACAGGACATAGGCCAGGGTTCAGTATATTTGAAAAGTAGGATATGTAAGTTTAAGTTCTACACGTCCTGGTAGTAAAAAACTCACAAATTTGTTTTTCCCTGCATAAGGCTGAATCCTCCCATAGGATAACATTTAGTTACCTTATCACATATAAGTGATAGCGTTTGTTTGGGAGCAGGTAGAAACATCATGAATGAATGAATACATTTATTGCATAGTTAATAAAAACAATTGCATGGTGCTAAAAGGTACTAACAATTCATATGGTAATTTCAAGAGACGTTCAACTATAGGTTCTCCAAAAGACATACTAATTATAAAGCAGGGATAAGAATGTTGAATGTTTAGCAGAGGTAAATATATTTTGTGCAATTAATTTACTGTCCATCTATTGCAATGTCAGAAATGGGGTAGCGTGGTGCAGAGCGGGCGGGCCAAACTTCAGAGGTAATGTGTAAAGCATCCACGCAGTTCACACAGGCGACACACAAGTCACACTACAAAAAGAGACCACACCAGTTCAGGTGAATAACAGCATATGTATTATGCCAAACACGTTAGGAACTTATCACAAGTATGAGCCCGGTGCCACCTGACACCAGGTAGCAATACACAAGGGGGCTATTTACAGGGCAGGGCCAATCGGGCCGCTACCAGCATCATCACAAGATACAACGAATAAAGATAAAGCCTTCAGCAATAACTGGGTAGCAGCCAGTACCTACTGGCAAATCCATGCACTTGGCATTATCCCAATAGTATTAGGCATGAATTACATGTGCCTGAGGCCTCTCAGTAGGTGTAAAAGCATTAGGCCTAAACCTGCGGCATAACTGCAATATCATTAGGCATAAATCATAATGGGACAGACATAGGCCTAGATCACCATAGCACGATATTGGCAGGCACATTAGCATTGGGCATACTCACATGACATTAGGCAAACTTACATGAGGCGTCTCAATATGCATAAAAACACATTATGCGCAACCATTAGGCATGGAAACATAGGGGACACTCATCAGGTGTAGACCACCTTGGGCGGGGCATAAGCCACCTCAGCTCAGGTACAGCACTGTATACAGGACACCAGCAATGCACGCACTAGGGGATAAAAACCTTCTGCATCCACCTTGGGCATCTAGAAGCATTAAGCATCCGTTACATTGAGCATCAATCACAATCCCCCCATTAGGCCGGAATCCTGAGCAACCCCACATTAGCACGAAAACATGAACACCCCATTAGGTATAAGAGCATTAGGGGAAAAACCTTAACACGAACCACAGGCCCATTATGCATAAAAACATTTGTATAATTCACATTGGCCTATATCAGCACTGCAAACCGGAGGGAAAAGCATTAAGGTATCATCCTAGGTACAAATGCATTATGCAACAATATTATACAAGAAATCATATGGGGCAATAGGCCTCACCGGCATAAACACAGTTCGCCCCAAACGGGGGCACAACACTCTGAAACTGGCCCCAGGCCAACTAGCCTCTCTCCGGGGATCAAATGCCCTATGTACCGCAAAGTCAGGGCTGGCTGCAAAAACAGCAAAAGCAAAGTGCGCAAAGCGCTGGGGCAGGGCAGGAGTGTCTCTCACTCTTCTCTCTCTTCTCTGAGGAGTACAATGCCCCCCAATACGTTGCACCTTCCCACTGTCAACCAAGCAGGCAGGGGGGAATCCCACACGCTGGGATCCCCTCGTAGCACTTAAGAATCCCGGGGCTGCAGACATCTGCTCCTCTTCTCCTCGGCACAGTTGTAGCACCTTAGCAGCAAGCAGAGTACAGTCAATGCAAATAAGGCACTCTGGCAGCACCACAATGCAGCACACATGCAGGGGAATTGAAATATAGCGCTTTGACAGCACACGCTGCATGCCTCAGCTCCTCTTCCCCTGGCACCCTGAATATAGCGCTTACGATGTGCTCAATACCACCAGGGGCTTCAGGGATGACAGGTAGTGCTCCTCACCAGCAATGCGAATAGAGCGTTCACGAGGCACTAGGTAGCTGCCACAGATTAAGGGTTCCACCTAAGGACATAGGGCCCACGCTCCTCTCTTCTCACTGGCCATCTGAATATAGCGCTTGGGCTGTACAGCACTAGGGTGCAGGCAGGGGGGGTACAGGTAATCCACCTGGAGCACTCACGAGGCGCTAGGTCCCACCAGCAGACTTAGGGACAACAGGTCACGCTCCTCACCTCCTTCTGGGCGCAGTAAAAGGTGCTGCTTGGCAGTCAGTCAAAGCGCTCTCCTTTTCCAGGCACTGGGGAGCAGTCAGGGCCCAGGTGCAGCGCTCACGAGGTGCTAGGGCAGGAGAGAATACAGGCAGTGCTAGGCCAGGTCAGCGGTCAGTGGATACTCATCAGTACAGGACAGCAGCTCCTCAGAACCATCATCCCCTGTAACGCGGCACTCCTCCTGGTACAGCAGCCTGAACTCCAGCAGTGGGTTCTGACTGCCCCTGTGGACAGTGGAGGGGTACAGATGGGCTCAGGGGCCAGCACAAAGGCCCATGCGGCGGCACTCCCTGGCAACAGGTCACGTCACTCTCAAGTCCATGCTCTGTCTGAGCACAAGGCATCTCTACTGCTTTACAAATTCCAGAAAGGCTGGAAGCTTCTAGAAGGTCCGTGGCAGTTCCAGCCTCAACTGTCACTGTGGGGAGTATAGCGCACCTTGTCACTTCAAACACTAGACTGCTAACCCACCACAGGCAGGCGGCACAAGCAGACAGGAATGGCGTCCATTTTAAAAGTGACATTTCTCCACAGCAGCTCAAATAAATCTGCGCACACCATTGCACAGCATGTGTCACTGCATCTCACACCACACATGGCCTATACATTTCTCTACCAAGGGGGAGACATCCTAAAATAGGGGGGGTGAAAAGCAAAACATTCGGGAAAATGGGCCAAGTCCAACAGGCATAGATTTTATTTTGGGGATCTATTGTACAATTATGCAAAGGGTATTTTTCTCTCTGGGAGAGTGCTTGGTTTTTCTTTTTGCACACCGGGGTCATACTCCAAAGTGACTTAGCATAGTGCAGGATGTGCCTCATTTTGCCCCTTATCTTGGACTATAAAGTGGTTGAGCATTGTGTAAAAGGACGGGTTTAAGTGCTTACTGGCCATGTCCGGCCTTAGTCTCCGTACCACTAAGATTCTTTGGGCCACATGTATCAACATTGTATTTTGTGAGTCCTTAATAGCCAATTTTACCGATTCGCTATTATGGACTCGCAAACTGTAATGTATGTATGTTTTGCAAATAAAATTGTGATTCCTATGCATTCCTTATTTGCGACTTGCAAATTGCGAGTCGCAAATAAGGAATGGCTTCCCATTCATTTCTATGGGCCTTGCGGCCCATAGGAATGAATTGGAATTGCATGCAAAATTTGCGTGTACCCAATAGGTACTCGCAGAATGCACATGCAATTTCAAGGTTGCAAGGGGGCCAAAAGGACATCCTGTTGCACCCCTGAAATGTGCATTGTGCACATGTGGTACACATACATCCCTAAGGGCATGTATGTACACCACATGGCTCCTAGAAAAATGCACAAAAGTTAATTTTTCTAGGAATTTGCAAATTACCACCAACTTGAAGTTGGTGGTAATTTGCGATTCCTTAAAGCCAGGTCATAATATTTTTTTGCTTCCAACATTGCATTTAAGGAATCTCAAATTGCAATTCCCTAAATGCATTCGCAAATAGGTGATTTAAAAAGTTGCGATTCCCTATTTTGCGTATGCCTTTTGCGATGATGCATCCCGTTCACAAACGGGCCGATTCACAGAATAAGCCCGTTTGCAAATGGCAAAACGTTTGATACGTCTAGCCCTTCTTCACCAAATTGAAATAATTTTGTTCCCTCACAAGCTAGGGAAGTAGAAGCTCCACCCCACCAGGAAAGGTCATGTCTGGTGTATAAGGAATTGTAATTTAAAATCATCTTTAAGGATAAAGACAGATTTCACAATTCTGAAAATTTCACTTTTAGAAAGTTTGCATTTTCTTGTCCTAACCATTTGGTGCCTGCAGCCAGATGTTCTTCATCGCTTGAGGAGACGCCATGGAAGATTGACGATGGTTACAGCAGCGAACTTCGTACCCCGCATAGGACTACATGCCAAAATAATATGCAGCATTTAGAAAAATGTATAGATTAATTTATGCATCTGCAGCAAGATCAATGAGTTTTTTCATATAGATCTGCTTATTAAAGGGTTGTTTATCTTCATATGATTGTTATGTACTTTAGATGGTCATAGAGATTCACTACAAGAAAGACTGAAACGTCGATGCATCTACCCATTTTCTATCCAGCTATTGTTTTAACATTGTTTTTGGATGCAATCTAGGCCCTATGTATAGGCCAGTTTTTGCTATGTTGATGAAATGGGTTTGGCACATTGCCAACTAGGATGGAGTGTTATATGTAATTGTTGGACACCTGTCCTAAATGTACTTGAAGAAATGTTTATGCCCTGAAATCATATGTAAATGGTTATGAACACTAACATAAGCATTACTCCCAGCTTTGTTGAGATTCATTCATTTGTTTAGATTAGGTTTAATACATGTTTACGATAATTCATTTATGATGCTACAGTAGAACATCTAAAGTATGTGGAGATTTGATATTGCCGGTGAAGAAAAATCCTTTGTTGACACCTTGATATGACAAACTTTGTTACCTAAGCCCATAATGGAAGATTGGGTTGCCCAAATTTTGAAAAGTGCTGCCAGAGTTTTAAGGCCAACAAAAACAAATTCAGCAAAATAGGAGTCATTAGACAAAACGTTTGGGAAAACACTGTCCTAAGGCTGACAGGTCTATAATTGGGTTAAATGACTATGTTAGTTGTCAGTTGGTCTTTGTGCATCCCTCCCATACAGGAAACAATGGACGGACGGGTCGATGGCAAGGATGGGAGAACAGAGCTGTGCACAGCCCCACTTTCACTTAAAAGACACGGCCTAAGCATACCCACAAAGTGCTTCACATTAGTTTATTGTGTCCCCAGACATCCTTAGACCACAGAAGGAAGGGAAGAAATTCCAGACACATCTGTGGGGGGATGCCTCCAGAGGTCTCTCCCACTTCAAGGCTGGTACTAGGAATAAATGTAGAACTCACAGACCCTCTCTTTATCAAACTCTTCAACCTGAGGACACTACAGAGGACTGCCCTGCTGTCTGAGTAGGAAGACTGAACCTGCTCCCTTCATTTCAGACTACCTGAGTTACTACAAGCGCTAGATGTCTGGCCTCCTGTTCTGAGCAACAGGGATTCAAGCTCCAGATGCCTCTCTGCAACTACACAACAGACCTGCTAAACTGGACTTGCCTGGACCTACAAATGGATCTGCCTGAAAACTGCTGGCATTTGTGGGAGTGAGTTCTGACCTCCAAAAGGTGCTTTCCAGGAACTGTACTCTTGGTGTGGTATTGGTTGGGCTCCTCCTAAGACAAAAGGAGAAATCCTGAAGTTTTGGGCTCTTGCAAACCCGAACTGCCCTATATGTGCCAAGATCTTGCCTCCAATGCTCACCACGAGTGAGAAGCTCTGGTGAACCCAACTCTTCATGCTACAGCAACCACCAGTGAAGACCGGCAGTGAGAGATATGCACTTTGCGCTAGAGCATCAACAGTCCGCGGTAACCACCAGCACGAAGCTCCAGCAATGACCATCTGTGATGCCCTACAGGATCTTTGTGCTACAGCAATGACTGTCCTTGACATCCAGCTTGCTCTTTATTCTACAGCAACGATCCTCTCCCTGCTCCTCATGGCCTCCTCCACTGCAAGCTGGACTCTGTCAGTCAGACCTTGAAAAGGAGACATTTTTGACTGGACAGACCTGGTCCCTGTATTCACCCTGCACTCCATCGTAGACAGCCTGAACTTGTGACTTTCACCAGTTCTCACATGACCAGATGACCATGAGTGGTGCCTTGTGCATTTCGGCAAAATACTTACCTTAAATATTTGCCATTGCATATTTTCAGTCGTACTGATTGGATTTTTGTTGCTTTGTGTTAAAATAATGTATTAAATTTTTTCTAAATTGGTGTCTGATTTTTCTTGTGTTTGGTTTTCACTTTAATTACTATTTGTGTGCTGCATAAATACTTTACACATTGCCTCTAAGTTAAGCCTGATTGCTTTTCTGCTAAGCTACCAGAGGAGTAAGCACGTTGAAATATATGTACTTAAATCAACATTATTTTTTAGTTTAAAGTAAAAAATTACTCTCATCTAAGGGAAAATAGTTTGCAATAATAATTATTAAAAGTGATGAATGGAGATAATTAAAATTAACTTAGTTATATTTTAATAACAATTATTGTTACATAATATTTCCAATCAATGAACTTCATTTCTATAATTAAATAATACATATGTACTATTTTTAATATTGTTTTAAGGTTAATTTATTTTTATTTTTAATAAGTTTCAATGATTTAATGTAGCTTAATATTATTTCCTACTGCTTTAATTTTTAATTCTCTAACTTTATTATTTTCTATGGGAACTTGGTTCAGTACCAGTGGTGGGCAATGTGTGATGCTGGACTTACTACTGTTTTTTTTGTTGTAACTTACACTATCATTATGTCTACGGGATTTTTCATTGCGTATCTTCATTATTTTTTATGGGAGAGTGTTGCATTACCAATGATTAGCAATGAACTATGCTGGACTAACTACTTTTTGTTGTTGTAATTGTGGTAACTTACACTCAGATTTTGTCAATAAGCAAAAGTAGTGAACTTTCTAAAAAGTGTAAGTTTTCTTTGTGAATCATGCCAATAATGTTTCAAAGTCAACTTTATCATTGCCAATAAAGCATTACAATTTCAATACAATGTCCATGAGGCTTTCTTCTACTGTTAACATGTTGCAAGTGGACCAAGCACCCAACCAATCATATGGGGTTCTTGCACTTTTAGAGCCTCTGAGCAAAAGCTTCAGGTCCAGAGTTGCTTGAAACACTGTAGAAAGGCTTCTCCAGGTCCTATATGGTATGACCTGGTAGACTTTGGGTGACCTGTCGGGATTATTGTTTTGGTGGCTGCTGCAAGTCTGGCAGGCCCTCATTGCAGTCAATACAACAGTTGGTGGTGCCTCTACCCTCTTTGGGGTACCAAAGAAGCCACAAATGCAAATTCCTTGAGTGCCCAAGAGTATTCTTGGGTGCTCCTTGGCCTGACGCTGTTAACAGTTAATTAGCGACTACATCACAACAATGCTTCTCCTATTTTTTTGTATATTTTTAAATGTTTCTCCTCACAACACAGTATTTCCTGTTTTACGGCTTGGTGCAACAGAATTTTCCAGACTTAGGGGATGCACGGTGAGCCCATTCCCACACGGCCCAGCTGACTCCAGCTTTCAACACAGCACAGAGCCGAGATTTCCCTTTTCTCCAACTGTGCTCAAATCCCACTGGCAGGAAGAGCATACATTCTTATCTCTCACTGCCAAGACCAGTGCAGGTGGGAGCATAGTGTGCTGGGTGCCTTCTAGACCCCCCAAGCACAGGCAGGGAAGGACTCCCAGCAATGCAGGGGACCACAGAAGTGAGTGCAGCTTCATTGCCTTCATGGGTCTTCATGGGTTTCCAGGACATTGGGGGCCCCCAGATACCTGGCTACTCAGTTGCACAATGTCACTTTTTATTGGTCATTATACAGTGCTCAAAGCTCCATTCCCTTTGTCTATCAACAGGACACTGGGGGTTCCCTAGGTATCAGGTTACTCTGGATTACAATGCAACTCATTGTTGGTCATTACTGGTTCCACTTCAACTATGTCCACCCTTATAATGATAGGGGCTACACATGCCCCTCCTCAAGTTAATCTTTTTCTAGAGGCTTGCGGCTCTTTGTGGAGATTTAGAGAATTCAAGAGGGAAGACACTACATGTGTCTCAGCCCATGCAGGTCCCCTAGAGGTCCACACTACGTCTGTTGTTTTCTCAACCCCAATGAGCTAATTTTGCTGATCTTAGTGACACCTGATGGCCAGATCTAGCCTCAGTAGTCCCTCAACCTTTAAAGAGGCATATTCATCAGAGAGCTTGATTTTTTTCTGGGTACTGTTCTCCCTATTAATTTCATGTCTGCTGTCCAGCAGCTGAGGTTCTTCCAGCCTGTGATCAATTCCAGCTACAGTCCATATACTGAATCCTAAATTGATAAAATCCCATCCAGGCTAAATTCAGGGGGCTCGAGCAGCCCAGACAGTAGACCGGTCTACTTCAGCATTCGGCAAAATCCGTCCCCAGTCTTCATGCTCTCCTCTGTGCAGAGGTTTTAAAGAGGAGGTGGAAAGTTCCAAAAGCTAGGTACCTCTGTCTAATCCTGTGATGACACATGCACAGTATTCTGGGTCATTTAAAGATGGTGACTTCAAATAGTCTTTTAAAAGACCTTCGCTGGAGGCTAAGGCCACACCCTTACTTGCCTCAGCTGCCTGGGTTCTTCCCTGAAAAGCAGAGACCCTCTTGTGTTCAGCTCCTGGTGGTTGGCCTTTCCCCTTTGTTTCTGGGGCAAGGAGTCACTACAGACCAGGTGCAGTGCGAGAAGAAATTATCAGATGCAAATGCTGTCCCCATCCTTTTCTTCCCTTGGAACAGATCCAAGCATAAGCAAATATCCCTATTTTTGGGGCTGTCCTTTGATCCTCCTGCTGTCCAGTAGAATACTTATATTGGCCCAGAATGGAGAACAAAAGAAAGGAATCCAGATATCAGCAAGAGAACGATGGCAACCCCTCAAATGCCAGAACGAGTGCAGATGTCACAAAAGTGACATTGGATGTGCCCTCATGGTCCATTTTTAGGTTATGATTGATCCATCACCTGAGTCGCTAACCTGAGGTACTGCAATATATTACTTTTGTGCAGCTTTCACCTGTAATGATTAACTAAAACACCCACTCTTTTCGGTTTAGCTTAAGTTAAGCTTGGTACCTCGTGTGAACCTGTAGGCCTAAGTGAGGTGAAATTGTACCTTAATGCAGGTTTTGCCAATAATGTGTAATACAGTATAAGCACCGCAACCCTTCTGTAAGCACTAAAGACCTACACTATGAATGACCACTAAATTATATATCCTACATCAGGTCAGCACCAATGCCTAAAGGGACTTTTGTGTGACAGGCTACCTTTGTGCAGATTTCGGATTCAGCTAGACATTTGTCTCACATACTTAGCCAGCATATATGTGCAGACGTGTGATGTCACATATTCCCCAGTAACAAGCCCATGGCCTTTTGCCCCAGCTGCAGAGGTGGAACTAAGGGATAGCGCTCTAAAACAGTAAGTTAGGTTGAGTTAAAAAAAGTTCAAAACAGTGTAGTCCAAAGCCATATCTCATGGGGGTTAAGTCTGCTGGAACCCAATTTCGTACATCCACCAACAAGTAGAAAGTTGCTAGTAGTAACTTTAGACTTATAAAGACCTATAAATTCTACTCTCATTTTAGAAGGGCAGAGACACATAAGGCTAAACGTATTTTACACCAAGGTGTAGGGGTAAAAGTAAACTTGAGCAAATATACTCATGTATAAATAAGTCTATGAACATCCCCTATGGCACAGATTAAGAATGAATGGCAGGCTGTGAGCTCACAGATTCTCCCAGATAAGACTGTAATGAAGTACTTCAAGCCTTCCTCCCCAATGCTTGTCCCTATACCACCATCTAAAAAGGCATTTAGGGCTAAAGATATTGAGTTGGAATACTGCTGGAATACATTCTAAGATACTCCTACCGGACTGGCAAAACTTTATCAAGATATATGATATTATATTATTACAGGAAACCTGGGAAACAAACTTTATTGACTTTGATGGTTATATATGTTTCAGCATCCCAGCCCTGATATCTCGTTCAGGGCGGGCCTCAGGGGGATTTTCATTTGGGTCAGCTTATCTATTGGAGGCTCCGCAGAAATGGTGAATGTAGCTGGAACCAATTTCCAAGAAGTTTGGCATTGAGGGGCCCTGAGTATATTGTTTATACATCTTTATAACAATGATTCATACACATCCCAAACTCAAAATTCCCAGGTTTATTTGTATTTATTGCCACACAGGTAGAGAAGAAACCACAATGGGCCAGCAACTTAATCTTTATTTAGGGGGTGATTTTAATGCTAGTCTACCAGCTTATAGCGTAAGTGGAGGGGAAATACCAGCTGGAAGAGTGGTCAGGGAGCTACAGACATTTGTTGCGTCCCTTGCACTATACAATATATTGGAGAGGGACGGGATTGACTCACAGGTTTACCCACTTTTAGAGGGAGGAATAGCACCTGCATTATTGATTACATTTTCATTTTTAATAATCTAAGGTCTATTATAATTAATGGAACAATTATTGTCATGGATTTTGGCGCTCATAACCCAATTGGAACTACTCTTGAAATGTCTTATAGGGTGCCACACCATGAAATCCCTGTCCTAGCTAATTTAATTTCAGCTAGTGATAATTGCAGGCTTTGATGGAGGTTGCCGGATCCCGTAAAATTTGATAACATGCTGGTGGGTAAGAAGAATTTACAACTATCAATAGAGTGCTCATCCAAAGACACTAATGGCAAATGAATAGTCCTATCTTTTGTGGCAACTTGCAGTACAACAAATTCCTACTTGTTAGCACCTGCTATATCAGATATACAGAACCATTGCTGGTTTCATCGTGAGTGTTTGCTCGCGTACCACCAGCTAAATAGGGCTTTTTAAATTCTGAACCCCGGGACCGTGCTTTAGTGTCCCTTTTGCAAAAGGCATATAAAGTGGTTAAACACAAAAGAAAGCCTGAAGTTGTCACACAACAGTAGACCACACTGAATGTCACTCCCAGTATAAAGAACAGTAAGACCCTTTGGAACGCAGTGTCCACTATGCGCTCTCTTGACTGCAGAGGAACGACAATTAGATGTCATATAGTTGGGGAGAAGTGGCTATCTCATTTTAAAGAAATGTATACAGATGAAGATCTGACTCCCCTAATGCCTTGGCAAGAGGCAGAACCACCTCACTTAGTCTTCTCAGTACAGGAAGTAGAGATCGCTATTAGAGAAAGTGCATGTGGAAAGGCCCCAGGACCAGGTGGCGCCTCTATTGATAACATCGAATGTACTATGAATGTGTGGGCCCCCGTATTGACAAATGTGCATAATCATTTTAACTACTCCTCGATCTCTTCTTCTTGGACCTCCTTGACCATTGTACCAATTTTTTTAAAAAGGTAAAAGGGAGGAAACTAGATGCTAACAAGCCATTTCTTTGATTGACAATCCAGCAAAACATATTTGGGAGAATATTGTATAATAGAATATCGGGTTAAGGAGAATAGTGTTTTAAATGATTGTCAGTACAGTTTCAGGAGTGGCATAGAAACAGTAGATCGATACCTGATTATTGGGAGAATACAGTGGCTAAACAATCAAACCTTTATCTTGCCTTTATGGATCTCACAATGGCATTTGATTACATAAACCGGGCAAAACTATGGCAGATATTTATTAATTTAAATATGGACCCTTCATTAGTGCACTTGTTGATATCTTTACACACAGGTAATATGGTGTGTGTTAGGTTTGGAAGTAGGAGGAAGTGTCTGAGGAATTTACCAGTAATGGGGGTCTGTCAGGGATGTGTATTAGCACCATTATTGTTTATTCTCTGTATAAATGAGTTGAGTGCAGAACTCTTTTAAGAGCACCCCTGCCATAGCCCTAGTATGTGGTACCTCTCTTCCTGCCTTCCTAATGTAGATGATGCTGTTTTAATTGCCCATACCCTCAAAGCTTTGTGACTTTAAACTCTTTCTTTTGTGAATGTAATGGCAAATCTTAACTTGTCATCAAATTTTACTAAATAATTTTCAATTTCCTGTTGTACAAAACACACAAAACTATATTCTATTACTGTAGGCACAAGAACTTTATCTAGCACTAGCACTTTTACATATTTAGGAATTCATTTTAGTACTTCAGGCTTATGGGCTCAGCATTTGGCAAAGTGCAGAGTAAAATGTTCAATACCCATTGGGTCACTGCTTAGTTTGCCAACATCAAAGAGTGGAAGGCCCATGACACCCTTACTGTAAATATATTTATCACAGCACATTCTGACTGCAACCTATGGAGCAGGGGTATTGGGATTGGGTGCTCCCACAAATCTCCAGAGGGAGGAGAATCGCTTCCTGAGAAGGTTAGTACCAGCTCCACATTACTTATTGAACACGAAAAGCAGCTGGACACGGTCTTTATTGTTCAGCTTTCGAGACTCAATGATGAAATATATCTTATGCTTCCAAGTGGTTATTAGCAGGGGTTTGAATTGAAGACATGCCCATGCAATAACTACTTGAAACAAAATATGCTGTACTTTCTTTTTTCTGTGTTTTTTATAAGTTAAATACTCTGGATTTTGTTATACCATTTATGAGAGAAAGATACAATTGGCATATTGCTTCTGATAATAAAACGTGTTGCTGCATAACTATGTTCCTTCAAGCTGTGGTATCCTCTAGGAAAAGAATGCTAGATTAGTTAACTCTTTTTCTGCATTCCAATGTTTTAACAATCCAATGACGTATGAAATATGATGCTTTTTATGTATATTTATAGTATTTTTTTTCATCCTGTGCTTTTAGGGCTATTTCATAGCCAAAAAAAGAAAGCAATTGAAATTGATTGATTGAAGTCTATGAATAGGGCCCATGTACTCTATTGGCTCCCACTTTAAAACACGTGAGGAAGCTATTCCTAAGTTACTGATTGTACTCCATTTAGACAGGCAAAGTCTTAAAATCTAGATATCTGATTCTCCTTTACACTGCATATTACGAGAAAAAAAATCTATATGTCAAATTCTCTTGGTTATTATTCCTTTCCCACATCATTTTTCCAAGCCATAGTTTATATTCCTTTAAGTATACTTGCCCTCTGTATATGGTCAACCACAATTTGTTTGTCGTTACCCCTCCTGTTTTCTGAACTTACTTTTGTTGATTTTAGGAATTTGCACACTTTACCACTGTTAACCAGAGCTAACGTGCTTTGCCCTCTTCTATAAACATGGTAAAATTGGCTAACACTCAATTGGCCTCTATACTTTACTTGTAAATCCACAATCCAGTGGTACTACAGCTAACAGGGGACTGTAATTTAAATTCTAATTGAGGGCCAGCAGCACGTATTGTGCCACCAATTCATGTAGCTCTTGAAAACATCTCTCAGGGTTTCCATTGTAAACTTTGTGTACTGTTTGACACTTCTATTTTTAACTGGTAGAATAAACCTTTTGCCAGGCCTAAACCTCCCTTTCTAAGACATATAAGTTACCCAAAGGGTATGTCCTAAACAGCCCATAAGCAGGGGTGCATTTTATTTAAAAAGTTGGACATATGCTTTTAAGTTTGGAATGTCCTGGTTGGGAAAAACGTTTAATTTCATGTTTCAGTATGGCAAGGCATACCACTCCCAAAGGATAACATTGGGTTAGTGTTGTATTTTCCTCCACAATGGTACATTCCGCCCACCCCTACCCTGTGTTCCCATTGGTACTCCCCACTAGAGCTCACCTTAGAATGTTGGGAACCAGAGAGCGGCTGTTGGAGTTGGAGAGTGGATGGTCAATAAAGATTGCTACTGAAGAATTCCTGTGTCCTTCATCTTTTCAACAGTTATCTTATTAGATTGTTTAGTAGCAGTTAGGAATGTAATGTTTGGTGTCAGGAATTGTAGCATAAAACCTTATTTAATGATAAGGTAAGATTTTAAGTCACAATTCTGAAAATTTCACTTTAAAAAAATGTCCTAACAATGTGGTGCCTACAACCTATTTACTATAATACATGGCTAGGTGTAGTTGACAGATGCCCTTTGCATATTTCTTCCGGATAACATCACAAAGGGAGGGTTTGGGGTTGGTAAGATAGGACATCCTGACTTGATAGGTGGGCCTAGCTGTCACCTACCACACTTGCACTGGCCCAGCTCTCATAAAAAAGTACTTCAAACCAGCCTATTGTGCCCTCAGACAGACTGGGACAAGGGCAAGGAGGCAGTAGTTTCCAAACAGCACACCCCTGTCGAGGCAAGTGGGTCTGGGAGTACTTATTTTATACCTGGTGCCCATTTTGAAGTGGAAGAAACGTCTAGAGTTTTGCCTTGACAGGGGTGTGCTGTTTGGAAACTACGGCCTCCTTGTCCTTGTCCCAGTCTGTCTGACGGCACAATAGGCTAGCTTTTTTATGAGAGCTGGGCCAGTGCAAGTGTGGTAGGTGACAGCTAGGCCCACCTATCAAGTCAGGATGTCCTATCTTGCCAACCCCAAACCCTCCCTTTGTGATGCTATCCGGAAGGAATATGCAAAGGGCATCTGTCAACTACACCTAGCTATGTATTCTAGTAAATAGGCTGCAGGCTATCATGGCTGACAACCGGCCAACGCCTAGAGGGGCGTCAGCTACATGACCCAGGAGAGCTGTTAGGGGAGTGCGGGCATGTTGGAAACCAGTCACTTTGTGAATGATGTCGAACACCTTTCCCAAGAACAGTGAAATGGGTCACAGGGCCATGTTAAGTGTAGGAAGGAGTCTTGTGTATCAGCGCAGTGCCAGCATGTAGCATCTGGTCGCAAACCCATTTTATGTACCTGCAATGGTGTGCGGTATAACCTATGCAGGTATTTTAAATGTATTAACCTAAGTTTGTAGTGGGGAGAGAGGCGTTAGAGTTGAGCACAGCAGAAGGCCCATTGTTTCTTGGTGGGTGGCGGGTCGAGGTCCTAGGACCACTGCGCCAGTGCAGGTGTTGTGATTGGGGTATTATGTTGTGTAGTATTATAGATGCGGCTTATCAGCTTCTTGGGTGATGGATTCATTTGTATTTTTTCCAATGGGATCAATGAGGGAGGTGCAGAGGGAAAGGAGCTGTGTATTTGCCAACAGTCAGCTTTGAGTTGGTAGTAGAGCAGCAGTTCCAGGAGAGGTGTGTGTGTTCCGTCTTGATTTTGTGGCCGAGGTAAGAATTCATTGTCTGGGTAAAGGTCAGTCAAAATGGACAGCCCCATCTGACGGGCTCTTTGATTAGATCCAGCGTCTTGCAGTGGGGGGAAGGTAGGGTGATGAGCCAGTGGCATAGATGGGGCGTATAGTAATGGGTTTTACGCACAGCATCTATGTCCCTCCCATGCCTAGTGTAGAGTCTCCACTGTATTATTTTCTGCGTTGGGTCTTTTGTAGGTATAATAAATAGTGGCTGGCAGTGGTGCTGGAAAAGTGACATCTTTTTCCAATGCAACATGGGGTTGGAATTAGATGGGGTGGGTCCAGTAGTGGAGGTATTGGGCCTGAGCACTCAATGCATAGAGTTCAAAGTCTGGTGCCCCAAGGCACCCCTGTGTCAATGGCAGTGTCAGGACTTCCCAAGGGATACACGGCTGTTTACCCGCCCAGTCATAAGAAATTAAAAGGGAACTTAGTCGCTTGAAGAAGGCCTGCGTAAGAGGAAGGGTGATGTTGGTGAACAGATAGAGGAACTTAGGCAGAATAATCATTTTAGTGATTGATATGCTACCAGCTAATGATAGCGACAGTTTGGCCCAAATGGAGATTTTGCTTTCCAGCCAGGGGATAAGTCAACCATAATTCATGCCCCAGATCTCTTGTAACCATGTCTCTAGGTATTTGACCGCTGCATTTGCCCAGGTGAGTGGAATTTCTAGGTCTAATGCAATTGGGGTCGGTGTTAGGGCAAGGAGGGTCAATTTGGACCAATTAACCTGCATGCCTGACATGCCACCGAAGAGGAGAATTTCGAGCAGCACCGGGTTGAGGTACGTTTCAGGCTCACAAATGCTTAGAGTGATGTCATCTGCGTATGTCTGCGTACATTGATATAATCAAACCTCTATGTGTGAGGCCTAATCACCTGGCTGTGTGGTGTTGGTGCATCCTGACTGTGAGAGGTTCCATTGTTATCGCAAATAATAAAAGGGATAGGGCAAAACCTTGTCTGGTATCTCGAGCCAAATGGAACGGTTCTGATAGTCGTTAACTTTGAGATGGCAGTCAGGTTATCATAAAGCAAGTGAATAAGTCTCAGGAAGTTGGGGCTTATGCCAATCCTGGGGAGTATGGTGAAAAAGAACGCCCACTCAAAGGAATCACATGCCTTTGTGGCATTTAAGAGAGCAGGGAGTTTGGGGTCTAGTTGATGAAGGATGGAGAAAAATGTTTGTAGGTTATGTGAGGTTGATCTCCGGGGAATGAAGCCGGATTGGTCTGGTCTTATTACGAGGGTGTTGGAGTGGCTGCAGTCTGTTAGCTATCAGTTTGGCCGGTATTTAGGCATCTATGTTAATAAGTGGGTGGTAAGAATCACATTTATTTGCTGGTTTATCCAGCTTCAAAATTGTTACAATCACAGCCTTGCGCATCGTCGTGGGGAGCTGGCCTAATTTTGAGGGTTTCTTGATACACCTATAGCAGGTGGGGGGCAAGTTTGGTGGCATAAGTTTTGTACAATGATGCTGATATGTCGTCTAGTCCAGGTGCCTTGTCTCCAAGTAAGCTGTTAATAACCTGGATAATGTCCTCTTTGGTAAATGGTATCTCTAAATATTCGTGGTGGGTGTTGCTCAACCAGACCAGTGCGATGGAGTCTAGATAGATCTGCAGCTCCGAGTGTGGGCCGTCCAGAACCGCTGTATAGAGGGATTCGTAGAATCTCCTCATTCTATCTGGGGTGGCAGATTGCCCATGTGCAGCACTGGAATAATCTTCTAGGAGCTCGGAATATATTTGGAAGTGCGTTGTTGTTTGAGTGTGCAAGCTAAGGCTTTACGAGGGTGTTCTATCTTCCCATATCTGCGGACTCTGGCATGTTTCCCCAGGAAATATATTTCACGTAATACTTTGTTGTCATATTCTGAAATTTTGTTTGCGAATAGTGGCGAGGTGCGTCTGAAGGCCTGTTTGAAAGCATAGTGTTTCAGCTTGCTGTATTTCCTTCTCTACCCCATCCAGGGTGGAACGTATGGATTTTAACACCCTCGATTGTTTGGCTATGCAGACAACACACACAACAGTTTTGAAGGCTTCCCGTAGCGTGGAAAGAGAATCTACAGATTTTTACTTTATAGCAAAGTATTGCAGGAGCTCCTCGCGCACCTGCTCTCTAAATACAGTGTCTCCCAGTGCATGTGGTGGCAATCACCAACTGAAGGGTCACAGCTTAGTTAGTGGTACAGTCCAAGTAAGCAGGATCGGAACATGATCAGACAACGTGCACGGTGGATGTTTGATGTTAGTGGTCCAGGATGCTACATCCTGTGTAACCAACCAGTAGTCCAGCCAGGACAAGGCATGATGGCAAGATGAGATGCACGTGCCCTTGAGGATGTCTGGGTGCCATGAGCTCCAGATATCTATTAGGCCGTAGTCCAGTGCTATGGAATTGACCATGTCAGTCATTTTAGGGTGTAGTTGCCTGGAGGTCCCCACACGATCTAAGGAGTCCTGCATACCAGCAGTGCAATCACCCCCTAAACAAAAGTATCCTCCCCTTGAAGGGTTATCTAGGACCATAGTGCCGGGTCATCAATGTTAGGGCCATATACAGCGGCTAGGGTCATCAGGTCGTGTGCAGTGTGCCTTTTAACAGTACATAGCGACCTTCAGGGTCGACATACAAGTCAGTAGTGGTCCAGCCTATATTGCGACGGATGAGGATGGCAGTACCGTGGGCGTAGTAGAATACATAACTGAATGGATCTCGCCCCAATATCTATTGTGTAGCTTAGGAACTGTAGCACGCATAAGGTGCGTTTCTTGCAAGAAACATATATCAATCGTATGCCTGATCAAATAGGCAATAGTGAGTCTTGCCTTTCAGTGATTGTTCAAACCACGTATATTCCAGGTTAGAAACAATACTTCAGTCATTTGGCGTGGTATGTGATGCTGCGTGGGGACCACCAGTGTGTGGTTAGCGGTCGGTTGGTTAAATATAATATGGCACTGTTCTTTGACCCTATTTATTGCAAAAAGTGGTGGAGGCTGTGTCTCAGTATACGTGGTGGTGAGGATAGGGTTAGTGACCTTGTGGTGACTTCAAACATCCAACTGAGCTTGCATAACACCATACACCCCCACACCACACTCTAACCCCCCAATTAGGTTGACAGCCACCTACCTCACCCCTCCCAAACATACCCAAACAGATAATAGACAATAGAAGCCATTGGAGATCTCTGTGTGGGGGCATGGGTTACCAGCGAACTGTCCTGCATGAGAGGCAGGGTGGACGGGTGTACATATAGTTGTGGGGATTCTGTGTGTGCACAGAACTGTGTGTAGGAAACCAGGACCTCGGTGACTTGTGGTGTACCAGAAACTCACCTCAGTACCTAGAACTCCTCTCCGACTAGCATCAGTGTCTCATTCGTTCTCCGTCCTAAACGAAGCTACCAATGATTAGACAAACCTGAACAAGTGACTTAGAATACTCTTAGGAATGGTGGGAAACAATAACACTCTTTCATTTGTATTTCTCATTTAAGTCCACAACATGAGTAATCAGAGACACAGTAAAGTTTAAAATATGTATTTCAAGGATCTGCCCTAAGATTCAGTACCTTGGATAACATAAGCAGGCATATGATTAGAAATAATACAATCAGCATTGTTACAATTCAATAAAACACAAAGGGAGAAATGATATTATACTGATAGTGGAAACAGGTCATAAAGAGCCATGTGTATCACCCTCCCCTTGTCTAAGCTAAGTTTTATAATAATAGAAGGTCTCTAAGTTTCAACGGGGAACCCCATACCTCAAAGATCAGCTTAGGTGTATCACATCAAAGGATCAGCCAGCTCTCTTGTAGAAGGAAAGGTTTTAATCAAGTGCCTGCAAACTGCATGCATGGTAATATTCAAGGAACTCGAATTTCAGCTTCTTGCAGCTGGATGCATATTATGTCTAGAGCGTGGGCTGATCACATTGAATCAACAGCATACATTGTTATTTGACCTTGACGCTGTGAGCACAAGCTGTACAGACAGAGGCTGCCGTGTAAGTCTAGGGATGTGTAAAGCAGACCGTTCTCATCTGATGCAAAGTGAGTTAATTTTACTACAACAGATATATGTAGTGATGTGTGCAAAAGCGGCAAAAGTTGCAAAATGGCGTTTAAACTTCTAATGCGGTTATGCTAACATAGCAATGTTTGGAGGCAGGCATCCTTCCTCACTACAATATTAACATGGGGGGCAAATGTAGCTCACAAACAGAAAGTGATCAATGTTCAAGTGTTATGGCGTGGGCTACTAGCATATGGGGAAAAGGCAACAGTAGGGGTAGTGAACTCCATGTGCAGCAACATGTGTCCTTCTAGCTTGGCCCCGTAGTCAATCACTGTTGTTAAGTCTGTTGGCCACTTCCGCTTGCATGGGCGTTCGGCAAATTTGGCGTCGGTAGAGAAGTGTGTTTGGCCTTCGTGTGAGATTTCAATTTTGTCGGGTAGAGCATTGCATAGGGGGTTTCAGCGTGCTGGAGAAGGAGCCCCGCAGGTAGAAATTCTTTCCGTGCAGCTTGTACCGTGGGAGTAAAGTCCGGAAATATGAATATATTATTGCCCTGGAGGGTGATAGGGCCATGCTCTATGGCTGCTTTTAAGACCTAGTCTCTGTCGCTGTAGTTTAATAAGTGCGTTATAATGGGCCTAGGTGTACCACCAACGGGCTTGTTTGGGGCCAAGCGAACGACGGGCGCGTTCAACCACAAAGACTGCTGAGAGTGCTGTTGGGAAGATATTACGGAGCAAAGTCTTGACAAATGGCTCCATTCTTCTGGACTAAACTGTGAATCTGTGTGTGTCCTTTCAAAGAGGTTCCACCATGAATTTGTATGACGGCACTGCAGCTCTTGCTCATTAGATAGTTAAACTGATCGTGACATATCTCTTCTGGTCAGTCGTTAAGAATAGTCAATGGCAAAACATGCCCGTATTTCTCCGGCGTTCCTGCGCTCGAGGTTCCAATGATGAATCACCCTTTCCTCGTGAGAAACACTTAGCGGGGCCTTCCACCTCCAAGTGCAACTTAGTATCAGTATTCAAGGCTAATTAATCGCCTTTGAATACTCTGTGGACTTTCATCGCTACATCCAGCCACAGGAATCATTCCATCTAATGAGCACGAGCTGCAGTGCCGTCATAAAAATTCATGGTAGATCCTCTTTGAAGAAGACCCCCATACAGACGACTACAATATCGCAATATTAACCAGGGGTCGAAATGTGGACGCTTTAAAACGAGTGTAAATGATCCCCCAGATCCATTGTAAATAACAGGATAAATTACCTATTGGGTTGATACATAATTTCAAACACCTCACACTATGTCTAAATGTGTTTTCTTTAGGTATATGTTCATGTGTTGTGCATATAGCATTTTATGATATGTAAATATATTGTCCTGTGTTCACTTCACGTTAACAAATCCCAGTGGAATTGTATAGTGTTTATCTGTGTGTGTTTATATTTATATGTTTACAATTTTCAAATGAAATTTTGTTTTCACATGACTTCTATTTACTATAAAAAAGGAGTATATGAGTTTTCCCTCTCTTTTTTGGTGAGGATAGAATCAGGATACCTATATTTTTTATTAAATGCTAGTCCCATCTTTAAAGAGAGACAAAAATTGATTATAAGTTTTCACGCTCTTTGAAGCAAATAGGTGGCAGAACCACTGTTCCCTTAATGTACAAATCCCCAGGTTCTGTACATAACTGGGTTACCCCATTGCCTTATACAAACTCTAGGTATGTTCTGTTACAAATAGGAGGGTATAGGTTAGTTTTTATGAGATATTTTGAGTTTCTTAAACTGAATCATGAGAAGAGGATAAAAGCTTGCGTAAAGGGATACCAGAAAGGATATGAGATCCTGTGGGTAATATCAGTGCTCACTACAATATAAATACAGTCCTTTGTTAAGCAGAGGGTAAAGAACAGTGCATCAGTTAGTATGACAAAACAGCGTGTACAGTTCATAAAGAGAGGGCCCCTCTCCACCCTCTTAAGTGATAATGAAAGTGATAAAGTACTTCACGCAGTATATATGACACAGAATACAATGGTCCTAGGACCATTGTATTCTGTATCACATTGAACCCAGGTCCATGACCATGATTGGGTAAACCCATTTTTGTAATGGTTCATGCAGTATATAGGCTGGGAGTCACTAGCCATGCTCCTTTCCCATGTTGTCGTTTCTGAGTACTGTTGTCCATTATGAGCTTTTGGCAAAATTAACTGGTTGGGCGTCAGCGGTTCACTGTGGAGAAGTGTGGCTCAATGGTTAGAGCGGCAGACCTTGATGCAGAACGCTGGCCAGGGACCAGGGTTCGATTCCCGCCTCGGCTGGATCGGGCTTAAATTCCTCTGACCGGATATTCTCGCCTCAGTGCCGAATCTAAGCATGGGCCCCACGCTGCAACTCTGGGCAATAGCTTGCTTAGTCTCCACAACGGCCCCCGATGCACAAGGGATGCCTGGTTTCACCATGGGATGCCCAGGAGTGGACACCTCACAAGGAAAAGCCAGGAGGGGTTCCCTTGTGGTAGGAGTACAAGCGCCGGGATGCCTCTGGGTTACTGTTCGCGCTATACAAATACAACACATTTACATTTACATTTTACTGTTGAACATGAGTAATGAGTTCTTTGACAAATGTTTTGCATCATGATAAATTTCTTAAACTCGATTTCAAACTTACCATTTTTGATCATGCATTTTGATATCCAGCTGCAGGTGATCTGAGAGTCCCTGGTAATATCAGTCACACAAAAGGTGATTAAAGGAATGATTACAATTAGTCTAAACCACTGTAGAATTACTTAGGGTAGCTTTTACCAACACACAAAGAGGGATATTCTCAAGAACGTGTGATAACCATCAGCAAAATAGGTTAACGCAATGTTTCATATCGCCGTCTATTGCAGGAAAATAACTCTGTGTTAACATCCAATTCCCAAAACGCCGGTAAAATTCAATAGTTTCCCTATAACGAGTTAAATGTCCGCAATAAAATCACCAGGACGGCAATAAAAATCTAAACCCGAACATGAAAAAAGTTGCGATGGGCCCAACTGCCATAAAAAAATCAGTGATAATCTGCACCAGGCCTGCAATTCAAACACGTCAGGTGGGAAAAATCACTATAAAAGTAGGAAAAAAAAACCAAACAAAACCAAAACAACTGCGAAGCACAATGGAGGTAGCCAGAGCAAGTACAGAGGACAACCAGAACCCCACAAGCCCCACGGAGGATGAGCCTAGGACCTCGGGGTCAGTGAAGGTCACGGAGAAGAAGAAGAGGAAGAAGCGGTTCAGTCCGCAGGAAAACAGAATCCTGATAACGGAGGTGGTAGAAGACCATCAACTACTGTTTGTCACCTCCACTGTGCCATTGACAACAAAAAAATTGCTCAACATGACCTGACACAATAGCAACAGGGTGAGTAATGACCAGGGATTGGAGGGTTGGTGGAGATGGGCACAATGGCACACATGCACAATTAAGTATAGAACAGTGCACAGCCACAATGACTCTGGATCATGTCCCTTATCCCCTTGGCACATTGTTGCACACCTAGAAACAGTTAGTAGGCCCCCGTCAACTATGTGCCCAGAGGGCACCCTTCCCACACATTACCAATCTCACAACCAACCCATGCACATGTGCCAAACTCAGCAAAGGGGCACGTCTGTGAGCCACAATGACAATGCTAGTGACACTGCATGATGATTAGCATTGCTGCAGTCAAGATATCATAACATGTTGAACGCCACAACACTGAGGTGGCTGAGTGTGGCCCACATCCGTAAAGGAGCCGGTCACACTATGACACATCCACATGCACAAACAACCTCTGACATCAACAACACAGCTGCGGACAAACCATGCCACAGACTCCCAAATTCCACCAAAGCCCAATGTACCAAGTATGCAACATCTCAGCACTGTATAAGCACAGAAGTCAAATGCACACCGCCTGAAAGGGATAAGGGGCAGCAAAATCAGAGCTGCAGGGGCTACTCTCCCACAATGCAGCACACACACATAACATGCAGAGCACATCAACATTGACAACAATGTGGTCCAACTCCAAACTGCAACACATTCACACCAGAACAGAGGAAACAACTGGTGCCGCTTGAGTGTAGAAACTGGCCAAACACATTTGGCATTGCAGGAAACTGTTAGATGACAATGTACAAGTACAAACACACGTGATGTTGAAATGTCCACTGTCTTGCATCAAAGAGGCAGCTCTTCCCAAACAATCACAATGTACATTGTCATGCAGTCTGTATGTGAACTTGTACAATGCATCAACATACATATGAACACAATGTTAAATTGCATCTCCCCCTCACCTTGCTGAGGGACAATCAACACCTCCTGCAGAGTAGACCGAACAACTCTTCACTATTGACGAAGAGGACTTCCACACCTTTGACAACAATGCCCTCCAAGAGCTCATGGACAGCTTTGGCACCTCACCTCCAGGAGCAGGGCATCCCAGCTGCACAGAGGAGACCTCACCTCCTGCACAGACCATACAGCAGGAAGCACCTGCCACCACAGCTGCCTCCCAGGACTCCCATGAACAACACATGGCCTTCCAACACCGTGTGTTGTGGTGCCAGGAGAGGATGGTTGAATAGGTGCAGGTGGGGATTAACCTCATGGCAGCCAAACTAGATGCCATACATGCGTGTTTAAGTCACTCACAGTCCATAACAGATACCCACAATCTGCTCCATGCTCTCCAACGATCCATGGCTGACATCGCTAGAGTCCTGACTCTGAGACAAGAACAACTGTCTAGTCAGAGTGGATCCAGTGATGTCAGCTGGGAGTTGGGACACATGCTGAGGATCCTGGAGAACATGGAGCGTACGCAGGTGGAAAGAATGGCTACCAGGGCTGTACACTAGCAAGAGGTAGCTGGGTTCTTCCATGCCCTGCAGACCCTCATCATAGCAATGTTGCCTCAAGGCCTGGCACAGATGAATGCTGCTGCTACCACTCCATTCAAATCTCTGCCCCCTGAAGTGTCAGTGCCACACAGTGCGGCAGACATTCCACCTCCAGCCCCTAATGTGTCACTGCCACACAGTGATACCGACAAAACAACACCACCTACATGTGAGGCACATGAAACATCAGAGGACGAAGATGCGGATGATACTGCCTCATTGGTAAGAAGGACGCAGTCGCATCCATCTCGCCATATGGTCTGTTCCTGCTTGGTTCTGCCCTCTGCATCATCACTTTCCACTGTCCCCTGATACACTTTGACACACTCACCTTGGACCTCAACATGGACTGTCATATTCTGTTTGGTTACCAATGACACAGCAATCAGACTGCAGACTGAACTCTCCCTCTTCCGATTAACTTGTCATTCCCTAAAGGACTCTGGCTGGCCCTCCACGGGGCAACAATGTAAAGTGGGGTTTGCATGGCCCTGTACTGCTCCAGCTTCAACACTCCACTTTTAAATTCTCACATATGTCTCATGTCTATGATCATTCAAGTTTCAAAGTATGGATGTATGTAGGGTCAGTGATTCCCCTATATCCATGTTGTTCATGTTGTGGGACTTGAGTCACAGGGTGCAACATTGCCGATTGCCGTCCGGGTGGCGCCAGCACTACAATAGAGATACACACATTAGTTACTTACTTGTCCAGCCCAGAACAGAACCACGCCCAGAGCCCTGGCCTCAATGTTTACACCCCGACGCTGGACTGGCATACGCCAGCCCAGCCCACTCCACTTACGCTTTCAGGGGGGCGGGGGAACAGAGCTACATGTCCCAGGTCTTCCCGGTAGTGATCTACTGAACACCGGTCTAGTTATCAGTAGGCCGCAGCCACTCCCTGAGGGCTGGTTTACAACCATATCACACCCATCCAGCACAGGCGTCACAGGACATGTGACCCTGCCAATAAAAGGAGCCTACCGCATCACATTCCCCACTGCCGGAGGTGACATGATTGAGTCCGCAGCATAAAGGGTCCATGATTTCTCTCTTTGGTGGCACCCTATGCAATGCGGCCGGCCTGCACGGGCCCACTGCCACAGGATGATGATTTGCATTGCACAGAGTTGGTGGAACCCGTTTCACTCCAGCCGGCAGGGTCCTACCGCCACAGGACTTGCGGTGCACTGATGTAGGGGCACCTGAAGAGCTGAGCGGGTGTGCAGCCTGCGATGATGCGTAGGCCTCGATACGCCATCCTGTCAGTCAAGATTCAATATGAATTAGGAGCCCTGCTGGAACGCAGTGTACGCCGAAGGCAGCAGTCAGCACAAACATGACTCCGCTGTGCGGTGCCGCAGGGTGCGCTATGGGCCTGGGGCAAGGAAACAAGCGATCAGCTGAGGAGTTTGCACTGGCACGTGGCGGGCCCTCTTTGAGACATGCCGGTGGTGGTAGGTGAGCATTGAGGTGCGCAGGGGTGGCCAGTCCTCGCTGGGTGGCAGACGGGTGGGATGCAGCAGGCGCACAGGCTCGCACTGGTACCACCGGTCATGGCGGTGGCCTCATGGCTGGGTGGGGGAAGCCACCCTGTCAAACACGGCCCTGCATGTGATGACAAGACGTGCGTGGGTTGGCTGGGGAAGTAGCCACCTCGTCTCCAGTATAAATCTGGCTGTTGAAGGTGGTCGGCCATCTGTATGTAGGCCTATGGACAGGATATGGTGGACATAGAGACACATGCAGTAGTTATTTTGGTGGCCATCCCGGAACTGAACCACGCCCAGAGTCCCGGGTTATTTATTCACCACATACACCGACTAAGGTCACTCCGCTCACGCTTACAGGGGTGGTGACCAAGCTTCATGTCCAAGGTCTTCCCCACTGCCTGAGGTGACCTGTTTGCGTCCACTGTCCACAACACTAGGAACACCAGCAGTATATGTCCACATGGAAATGTCTATGCTCTGTGTACTGAAGTCTGTCCAGCACATCACCACCACACTTGACATTGTGTATATTCTCATTGATGGGTCACTTGCCTCCTTCGCACTTACTTGGTTCCCACCTATCCCCATATTCTGCAATTGTGTCGCAGAGGTGCCATGCTGTGGATGGTTTGTCTAGCCAGGGTGGCCGGGATTACCACAGTTACTTGTGTTGTCGTGTCTGGTAGCTGGGCATGTTGATTGGCATGTTGTATGTGATTTTGTAATGTGTGCATTCCTATAGTTGTGAGTTATATGATTGTGGAGTTGAGCTGTGTGGTGTGTTCAGTTGGTACTTACCGGCGCACAGTGCATTTCCATAGATGCCATCCTCAAAGCGCTGGTTGGTGATGGACTTGTGGAAGATGTAGTAATCATGCACACTGCCTGGGAAGTTTGCGATGCCATTGGTGAACAGGCCCTGGTAGTCCAGTTTTACCTTCACATTGATGGAATGCGTGTGATTTCTGTTGCAGTGATTGTGTGCAGTGCCAACAGGGGGCACAAGTAGTACATGTGTGCAGTCAATTGCCCCCAACACATGTGGGAATATGGCTATGGCGTAGTTCCCTTGCTTTGTCTCCAGCTCTTCCTGTGCAGTGTTGGGGAAGTGAAGGTGCAGGGGTATCAAGCAAACAGTGATGCTTACAGGTATGATAAATCCTGCATAATAAGACCGTAACAGAAGTGTGTGTGGGCGTTACCTTCCTTTTCTTTCCTACGAAGGTTACCACCACACAACCTTCTGTTATTGTCTTTTTATGCAGAATTAATCATACCTGTAAGCATTCTGATTTGTCCAAGTGCAATGCACTGTACCAGGTTATGTTTGTGACTATACGGATGCTTGACCATTGTCACCATTTATCCAACAGGTTAATGCTGAATTTTGGAATATGGAATTGTATTGGGGAGTTCCCTCAGTACATGCAGTTATTGAATCCACACGTTGCCCTGATGAAGTTCCCCGTTTAGAATGGAACGTGTTGGCTGAGTTTTTCGTATTGTTGATTTATGTATTTGTAATAAAGAAATATTTTACACTACTATTGACTACTGGACTTCATGACCTGGCGCACCCCCATATCAGTGACTATATTCTTGGATCTGCGGCACAGAGGCATCAAGCAACGGGTAGTGTTGGGGTTGGTTGTGCAGGAACACTACGAAGTTCAACTAGCGTGTGGTGCGGATACAGAGGCTCGCCGTTGCTTTTGTGTACATGCATCCAAGACATGTGTGAGGGAGTTTGATTGGGCTGGCTGTGAGACTCCTTCGACTCTGACAGTTGTTGGTTGGGAGGTACCAGAGGCCAACAGGTGCAGCACAGTCAGCATCTTTGTCTGAGGAGGGATGTTGGTTCTCCGCTGTGTTGGTACCGTCAGCCTATGGTCAATGTGGATCAGGATGTGGAGGATGGTTTTCTTTTGAGCCTGTAGTGGGCAATGGCATCCTCTGGCGTTGAGTCTCTGAGGCTGGTGCATTTTATGAACATTCGCTGTCTTGTTCTGCGCTGCCTAGGTGGTAGTCCGGGGGGTGGTCTGGGGAAGTACTGCGGGTGGTGGCGGTGGGTGTTGTGGCCCTCTTGGGTGTCCGAGCTGCATGATCAGTGGCTCCATGACATGTGTTGGTCTTCAGATTTGGCTCTGGGCTCCCTTTCATACTCCAGGTTGCCATCCTGCTTCACACCAGTAGGCAGGTGTTAAATTCCTGCTGCTAACGTGCCTTATCACCTGTTTTTGGATCGCATCGCAGATCTGGCTGGTCGTTGGGAATATCACGAAGTGGTGTTTTTGTGTGTTTTTGCACGGGAACGCCTACTCTGCATATCATTAGCGTTAGTTGTCGCTCTTATCCGTGGCAATGATTTTTGCGGCAGCTATCACTGGAAAACTGGTGAAGTCAGCAGTTTGCACCAGCTTTATGAATAGGGCGATAAATCCTGCGCCACTTTTGCAGCGCTAAAGTGCTGATAAATTGGCGATGAGTCCGGAGGTATGCAACACCAAACTGAAACCACAGGGCCTCAAAGCCCACTGGATACCAGAGAGAAGAGTTGCACAAATTTCATTTTGTGGGGAGCCTTCCTTGTCATGGGCATGTGCTCCTCATTACCTAGGCCCAATAGGTCTTTCTGCCCCCTAGGGGGTTGGTGGGGATTTCCAACCTCAATCTGCCCCTAAGGGGGACAGAAAGCCCACTAGCCACCAGGGATAAGAGTTGGACAATGTTTTATGAGGGGAGCGACTCCCTTGGCATTGTCCTGTGATACCCCTGGTCTTTTTGCCCCCCCCATGGAGGATAGATGGTCGTGTTGACACTCAATCTGTCCCCCAATGGTGAGAAAAATACTGGGGATAGGAGTTGCATTGTATTTTTGGGGGAAGCATGGCCCCTAGGCATGGGCCTGGTCCCCAAAAGTCTTTTTGCCCCCAGGGAGTGGATTAGGGTAGTCACCTTAAATCTGGCCCCCAGGTGATTGAAAGCCCACTATACTCACAGGATTGCTTTCTGATGTTTTTTTGTGAGAAGCAGTCCCTGTGGTATGTGCCTGTGATCCCTTCAATGTTGGGCTCCATTAATATTTCTGCCCCCCTCCTCGGAGGTGTATTGGGGTGTTCATCAGCAATCTGCCACCATCCTGGGGTAAAGAAAGCCCACTAGTTAAGAGGGATATGTTTTATTGTAGAAATAATATGATGTGGGGGTGGACCATGCTTGTGTTGGAACTGTCCTCCAGCCCTAAAACCTGAACACAGTTTTTGTCCTTTAGGTGGGGGACAGTGCTCTATTCCCATGGCAAGCAAGAGGAAATGTTATTCCTCCGGGTGTAGTTTAGACATATGGAGTGGCACAGTAGAAGTAAATTAAAATTTCCTCCTACCTACCATGGTTGCACTATTCAACTTCATACTTTGTCACCCAGAGAAACCAATTAAACTCATCCATTTTGAAAACTAGACACTCAGGGCACTGTAGAGTGGTGAGCTTTGCGTAGATCCCACAATGTTTTCTTACCCACAGTACTCTGCAAACCTCCAAAGTTGCCTAAAATCATGTATTTTCCTCACATTTCTATGAAGGAGCATTCCAGAACCTGTGGGGTATCACAAACCTCCTACCACCCAATGTTCCCCCAGTTGTCCGGGTAAAATTGGTACCCTATGTGTGTGGTTGACATTAACACTTGCAACAAAAAAGTCCCAAAACAAAATGTGGAGAAAGCAGCAATCCGCAATAGGGGCAGTGGTGGTATTTGAGCATGGGCTGGGTGGCCACTCAGGAAAACCTACCAAACCAAGACATTAATGAAAATTAGAGCCTGGGAAAGTCCAGGGACGTGTCCTCAACTGGATCCACAACGATCCCCACGAGGACCCCCAAAGAACTTAGTTTGTTGCTGCCACTGGAACTAGGTCCACCCACACAAATGAGGTAGCATTTTTATAAGGAAACATATAGGAATGCCCGTTAGAATGAAATGTGTGGCTCTCTACAGATCCCAGAACTTTCTATCATAGAAATGTGTGGAAACTGTGCATTTTTGGCCACAGTTTGAGGTTTGATCTTGCAGGGGCTTTCAGGTAAAAAACCTGGGGAAAGACACACAATTCTTGCCATCCTGGACAATCGTCCAGAAATTTGCAGTTTTGGTATGTTTCCCGGGGTGCCGGCTGTGCTAGGGCATCTCCTTGTCAGCCACCGACATTGTAGAAAAGGGTTATTTTTTTGGTGGAAACATTTGATCTGTCCATCTAATGTTTTGGACCTTTTCTTGTCACAGACACTAGGCCCACCCCAGAAGGGAAGTACCTTTTCTATCAGTCAACTTGGGGGAATGCTGGGTGGCAGGAAATGTGTGGCTCCCTACAGATTTCAGAACTTTCCATCACCAAAATGTGAGGCAAACTTGAGTTTTTAGACAAAGTTTGAGGTTTGCACGCACTCTGGGTTAAATAACCCGGTGAGAGCCACACAGGTTTGGGCATCCTGGACAATCTAGTTTTCAGAAATGTACAGGTTTGGTAGGTATCACTGGGTGCAGGCATAGCTAGGCCCTGAATTACACAGGCAGCAACGCTACAGAAAAGGGTGGGTTTTGGGGTAGGAAATGTTGATCTGCCCATATTACGTTTTGGGTCTTTTCCTGTTGCCGGCACTAGGCCTAACCACAAAAGTGAGACACTATTTTTAGCGGCGACCTAAAGGAACTTTGGGTGATAGTTAATTTGTGTCTCACCGCAGATTGCAGAAAATGACCTCACTGAAATGTGAGGAAAATTAATTTTTTTATGCAGTTTGATGTTTGCAAGGGTTTCTGACTAAAAATTAATCTTGTTAGAACCAGACAAGTCACACACCCTTAGACACCCCCATGTGTGTAAGTTTTAAAAATATCCTGGTGTATTAGGTTTTCCTGGGTGGCAGCTGAGCTAGGGTCCAAAACCTGCAGCTACCCACATTGTAAAAAAAACAAGGATTTCGTTGGTGCAGTATGATGTCGCCAGGTCAAGTTTTGGGGTGCATTTTGTCCTAGGCGTTAGTCCCAGCCACATCCCAGCCACACAAGTGATGTACCATTTTTATTGGGAGGCATGTGGGAACACAGAATAATAGAACATTTGTTAATACTGATTTGATTTCTCTGAATTTGTGCCTTCAAAATGTAGGTCAGTGTGCTAGAAAGAAGACATGTGCAAAATGTCCTTAAATTCACATGCTTGTATGGGCACCCATTAATTCAGAGTCGTACAAAAAAAACTGCTCCTAAAATCACTATCTGATGTGGATTTAAAAAATAAATAGATTTCCTTCATATTCATTTTGTACTCTATATATTTTACCATTTGAATTGCTCGACACTCGTCACACAATGAAAAAGGTGCAAGGTGTAGCTCAGTTGTTGGCTCTGTGTACTTTGGATTATTGAGAATCTACAAAGCCTATATGTTCCCATGACAAGAGGAGTCTAGCTATATTCTCATGCTCCTCCAGAGAAATCCAAAAAAACACTGGATACCTTAAAAAACCATTGTTGGTAGGAAAGAAGGATGCTAATTTGTCTTGAATACCTTCTGTGGTAAAAATGTATAGCAGTGTAAGCACGAAGTACAGCAAATAGCAGTGGCGTAGCTAGAGCTTTGGACGACCTGGGCAATCCCTTCATTTACCGCCCAGTGCCGTAAAAGCAGGGGGGACGCTGGTGAAAGACGCCAAGGAGTGGGAAGGTGTGGCAGTCAGCCGAGAATGGGTGGGCAGAAGAACAAATAAAAAATTCTTACCTGCACTCACGGCCGCCCCCGAAATAGTGACGCTGGCAAATAGCCAAATAAGGCTCAGCACAGGCGTGTTAAACTCGCAACAGTTAAGGGGTTAAATGCGGCCCCCAGGGGAAGTGAGGTCGGCAGACCAGTCTTCCCCTGGGGTGTTCGCGTGATAGTTAAGGACAGAGTGTAGATAGAGTAGGGGTGGGATTAGGGGAGGGGGCTAGGGCTAGATTATAAAGGGGGACAGGAGAGGAAGTCCTTCCTCTTCCTGTCCCAGCGCCAGCAGGGTTAGGATAGGAAAAGTTTGAGGTTTAGGATAGGAAGGTGTGCTGTGATTTAGCGTGGTTATTAAGTTTTTAGGGTACTGGCAGGCAGGGGTAGCGTGTGTTGCACACCTTACTGGGGGCAGAGAACGGAGAGCGGCAGAAGTTCCTTTGGTGCCCCGGAGGTGTGTGCGGCTCCGTTTTGAATTGCCGGCATCGGAAGGGCTGCTCAGGCAGGTAGGAGGGAGTGACGGGCAGGGCGGGTCATGGCGGAGCCGGATGCAGCTGCGGTGCGAGCCACGCTTCTGGTTTTGGGCCGGGCTGGGAGGGCCGACCTCCTTCAGCCCGGCGTGCTGGAGCAGGCGTGGGTCGGGTTGACCCAGACGCCTCGCTGAGCTTGAGCGGCAGTGGCGGCAGCGGTGGCAGCTTGCCTGGATTGGCCGCCACCGTCTAAATCAGGGTGCGGGCGGGAAGAAGCAAGAGACACACCCACGCGGAGGAAGGGGTCTGAGCCTCCCCGCGCGAGCACACATGGACCAGAGGTTGGGGAGCAGAAGGAGGAGCCTGTAAAAGGGGGCAGGCAGCCCGGAGCAGTCAGGTGGTAGCGGAGGGCCCGGGGGCAAGAGGGGCACTGCGGGACCTCCAGGTCATGGTGCTGCCTGAGGGAGGTTTTGGGGGCTGGTCGGGGAAATCCAGCGAGGCCAGTGATGAGGAGGGGGAGAGTCCCACGGAGGAGCCAGCAGGCGAAGAGTTTACATTGTGGCTGTCAGAGGGGGGGTCAGAGGCGGAGAGTGTTATGGGGGAACAGCCAGGAGACCAGCCAGTGGGCCTGTCATGCAGCAGGAAGGAGGTGGTTAAGTCACAGGGTTCGAAGGGGATTGCCCAGACAGGTAGGAAGCCCAGGGTTGGGGGCACCCCAGCCCCTCCCCCCCGGCAGGGGGCGAGTTGAGGAGGCAGATCAGGGACCGTGGGCAGCGAGGTGGGAGCGCATGTCGCAGGAAGAAAGGGTCCGGGACAAGCGCCGCAATGGAGCAGCGTTGGCAAGAGTGATGTGGTGCTAGGGAGGCAGGATGGGGGAGTGCGCCCGGGGGCAAGGGGCCCCCGGTGCCTGGGGGCATATCAGGAGTAGGCAGGGGTCAGAAGAAGGGGGCAGTGGGGGCCTGTGGTGAGTGGGTCTGGGTAGAGGGGTCAGGGACTGCTGTGGCAGCATTGAGGTAAAATAAATTTGATTTATGACAAAATTCTAACCTCTAGAGGTGGGGTTACTGCATTCACTCCCGAAGCTAAACCCGGCACTCAGGCCACAAACTCCCTACTTGTCATTCCTCCAGTCACAGATCAAAACCTGGCAACCCTTATCAGCCATATGAAAACTGGCTCTCCTAACGACTTCCTTCCTGCTAAAAGGATGGCCCCCCTGATTTCCATCTTAGGTCCCTCGATCCAGGCAGTTATAAACACCTCCCTGGCCAAAGGCCAAGTCCCCATGGAATGGAAGATTGCGGTAGTAAACCCAATCAGGAAGAAGGCGTCCCTACCCTGGACGGATCTATCTAACCTCCGACCTATCTCTCTCTTGCCATACATCGGCAAGTTAACAGAGAAGCACGTGAACACCCACTTTTCAAACTATATCGAGACAGCGGATGGCCTAGATCCTTCACAATCTGGATTTAGGCCCAACCATAGCACCGAATCCGCCCTGCTGGCTGTCACCAATAACATCAGGATGACGCTTGACAGTGGAGGGTCGATGATTCTGGTGCTATTGGACTTATCCGCTGCCTTCGATACGGTGTCTCACGAATTGCTTCTCGGCCGTTTGAGAGAGATAGGACTGGGAGGCACGGCTCTGTCCTGGATGGAGAGCTTTCTTTCGGGTCGCTCTCAAGAAGTCAGATTGGGCTCCCATAAATCCATCGCTAGGGAGCTCACCAGGGGTGTGCCACAGGGCTCATGCCTAAGCCCCACATTGTTTAATGTGTATGTGGCCCCCCTGGCTGACTTAGTTCGATCCTTTGAGTTTATACCGGTGTCCTACGCCGATGACACCCAACTTCTGTTCCCTTTTAAGACCTTCTCTCCTGCATTACAAAGAACTTTTGCAGAAGGGATGAGGGCAGTTTCCAAATGGATGGCTAACAACTGCTTACAGTGCAACGTGGCCAAAACTGAGGTTGTACTCTATGGGGAAGCAGCAACATTATAGTCCAATGAGTGGGGCCTCTTGAACTGGGACCTGCCCCTATCCCTAAACAAACCATAAGAAATCTGGGAGTGTTATTCGATCAGTCACTGACCTTCAAAGATCATGTCAACCAGGTTGCTGGCACTTGTTTCGGGGTTATTTCTCTGCTGAGAAGGGTGTTTCCCTTCCTCCCGGATCACCACAGAAAGACCTTGGTCCAGGCTCTGGTCATCAGTAGACTGGACTACTGTAATGGCCTTCTTTTGTCATCTAATGAAGGCCAATTTAACAAACTACAGGTGGTCCAGAATACGGCCGCGAGGTTAGTCATGAATGCTCCATCTAGGACTCCCTCCCGGCCACTGCTGATGGAACTCCACTGGTTGCCAGTGTGACTGCGGACCAAATTTAAAATCTTGTTTACAATTCACAAATGCCTGATGGGGAAGGGCCCGAAATTTCTCACTACAGCCTTTCTTCCTTATGTTCCTGGCCGCTCACTACGATCTAGCAATCTCCAGCTCCTTAAGGTTCCTAAAATTAAAAAATCCCGCCAAGGAGGCAAGGCTCTGGCATACACAGGGCCTGTTCTTTGGAACACCCTCCCCCTTTCATTAAAGCTTAGCACGGACCACCTGTCTTTTCGAAAAACCCTGAAAACTTACCTTTTTTCCAGCATTTAATTCATTCCCCCCGCCCACCACCCATTAGTACTGTCCGGGCATAGCAGCTGGTTCTTTTGTATGGTAAAGCGCAGAGATACCCCTTCGGGGGTCTATTCAGGCGCTATAGAAGCATATAAATAAATAAATAAAATTGAGACCTGATGGCGCTGGGAACCCTTTGGGCGCAGACGGCCTGGGGGTACAGGCCAGCGGGGGAAGCTGGCAGAGGCAGGGGCGGGCCAGCGGGGAACAAGACGGCCTCCAAACACCGGGGCGAAGCAGCAGGGGGGTCTGCGGCGGCCTGCCCTCCATCGCGGGATCAGGCAGGAGCTGTTCTGGAGTGTGAGTTTGTGCCTGGGGTGAGAGGAAAGGGTGCGAAGAGAGTGGTGAGTGAGGTGCGGCGAGCTGTGGTAGAGTTTGAGGATGTGGAGCAATTGGACTATGATGAGGGTGAGGATGAGTTGGAAGAGGGGGAGTTGTGTGAAGAGGGATGCTGGGGGAAGGATGCAGTGGCAACAGAGAAGCTTGGTGTGTTGCAGGGGACACAGGCCAGTACAAGTCGGGTCTCGCAGGGGGCACTGAAGACCGCGGAGGCCAGGCGGTAAGACAAGAAGGTGCCCATCAAATTCTCAGGTGAGGGTGCATGGTGGGATGCCGGGAGGATGGCGCCAAAGGGGGACGTAAGAAGGCTTGTAGATCGGTGTGGGTAGGCGATGGGTCTGTCAGGGACGGGGAGGAAAAAGGGGGTTCAGGAGGGACTGTGGGTGAAGGGAAGGTGCAGGTGTTGGTCGCCAGTGTGCAAACTGACAAACCTGAGGAACCTGATAAACATCGGAAGAAGTTGCCTTATATGGGCTTGGAGATGCCACTCGGGTCTCATTTGTCGGAAAAGGCGAGGGCAAAGATATGGAAGCATGAGTATGTGGATGTTTTCAAATTATTGCATAGAGAGATTCAGGCAAAAGAGGGGTCCAAGGAGGAGGAATGGGAATTGACTAGACGGCTGAGAGTGCCTGTCACGATGGAAAATTGGACGTCGGCGTTTTTGATTTACACCAGTATTTATTGTGAGAAGCATGGGGACAGGGCGATAGCTCTTTTCAAGTATATGGATGTCATCAGAAAGGCACAGTTGCATTTTGGAGGTTTTGCCTGGCTCAGTTATGATGAGGAGTTTCGGGCCAGGATTAGCGTTAACCCGGACAAGGCTTGGGGGGATATTGATCAGGAACTGTGGGTTCATTGGATGTCATCTACGCAGGCGGCGGCGACTACACACACGGAGAGTGGTCTTCCCGTTGCCTACCGGTCCTTTCAGTCACGTCCTGCCCAGTCCGGGGCGGGTGGCCAGGGATCTTCTGCGGGAGCAGGGAGTCAGGCTAACTACACGGGGACTGCTGGTCAGCAGCCCAAGCCCGGGGGAACCCCAGTTGGAGCATGTTGGAATTTTAATAAAGGCTTCTGCACGCGACACCCCTGTAGATCCAAGCATGAGTGTTCCAAGTGTGGGGGGCAATACCCGTTTACGCAGTGTTTTACGTTGGCCACACCTTCCGAGAAGTAGAGGATTACAAAGGGCCGGGGACAGTCTGGGCCAAAGGGCCCCTACACCGGTTGATGTGGTGGCAATGGGTCCATGGCTCTCTCGGTACCTTGATAGAGAGGTGGCTTTGAAGTTGCATTGGGGGTTTAGGGAAGGGTTTCGGGTAGGGTATCAGGGTTCTAGGGAGAGAAGGTGGGCGGAGAATCTGCGGTCTGCGAAGGAGTTACCGGAGGTAGTGGAGGACAAATTGCGGAAGGAAGTGATGGAAGGCAGGATCGCGGGCCCGTTTGGCGCATGGTCAATGTCGGATCTCATTATTTCACCTTTGGGTGTGGTCCCTAAGAAGGAGCAGGGGGAGTTCAGGCTGATTCATCATCTGTCGTGGCCGAAGGGGAGCTCGGTGAATGATTTCATTGCGGAAGAGGACTCCAAAGTCTTGTGTGCATCGATCGATGATGCCATTGGTCTGGTGCGGAGGTGTGGTCGGGGGGCGGAATTGGCTAAATGTGACATCAAGTCGGCCTTTCGCCTCCTTCCCATTCACCCGGCTGATTTCTCGTTGCTAGGAATGCAGTTTGGGGGGGCCATTTTTGTGGACATGGTCTTGCCGATGGGGTGTGCGATTTCTTGCGTGCTTTTTGAGACTTTCAGTACTTTTCTGCAGTGGGCCTTGTGGACCGGAGTGGACACCGGCTGGTGTTGCACTACTTGGATGATGTTTGGAGTTCCTTTGGCGCCTGAGAAGACGGCAGGGCCCAGTTGCTGTTTGACCTTTTTGGGTATTGAGCTTGATTCACGGGCCTGGCAGGCGCGCTTGCCGGAGCAGAAAGTGTCGGAGATTCGGGTGTTTCTGGTGCAGGTGGTGGAGGTCCGGAAGATTGATTTGCAGTCAGTGCAGCGTCTTTTGGGTTTGCTGAATTTTTCTTGCCGGGTGGTGAGGGCAGGGAGGACATTTTGTAGGTGCCTTGGCATGGCCACATGGCCATGTCATGGGCGGTGCTCCCTCACTACAGGTTCCGGGTCACGCTGGGGGTCCGGTCGGATCTCCGGGTGTGGCTGACCTTCTTGGAGGATTTCAATGGCGTTTCCATGGATTTTGGACATGATAAGATGGTTTGGCAGGTGCAGCTCTATCCGGACGCAGCAGGTGCAGCAGGTTTTGGAATTTTCTGGGATGGGAGATGGTGTGCGGAGCAGTGGCCGGATCATTGGTTGCGGCAGGGACGGAGCATTGCCTTTTTGGAGTTCTTTCCTTTGTTGGTAGCATTGCAGGTTTGGGGGCCCGAATTTCAAAACAGGTTTGAGCTTTTCCATGTGGATACCAGGACGGTGGTGGATTTGGTGAACAACCAGAAGGCAAGGGATTTGAGGGTGCTGCGCTTGCTGCGAAGCTTCATGCTGCTGTTTTCGTTTCAATGTGCTGTTTCGTGCGCAACATGTCCCAGGTGCAAGCAATGACATTGCGGATGCGTTGTCTCGTTCACAGTGGCAGCGTTTCAGGAGACTGGTGCCGGGAGCGGAAGCTTGCAAGACCAAGGTGCCAGAGGGTATCTGGGCCTGGGGGGAGTGAGAGTTGTGGGGTTAGTTGAAAGATCCATCGCGGACTCCACGCAGTGCTCCTACAGATTGGCATGGTCAGAATTTGGTGCATTTTTAGGTTGGACCAGGAGCGCATGACTTATGCCCGAAAGTAAATGTATATGTAGTGCTTATATAGCGCACGTATCACCCCCGAAGGGGTCTCAAGGCGCTGTACACATACCGCTGTGGAACCCTTCCTGGCCTTTCCCTGTGAAGTGCCCACTCCTGGGCACCCCCAAGGTGAAGCCAGGCATCCTAGCGCTGTTGGGGCCGTTGTGGAGATCAAGCAAACTATTGCCCAGAGTTGCACAGTGGGACCCATGCTTAGAATAGGCACCGAGGCGGGAATTATCAGGTCCAGGGAAATTGAGCCCAAGACCCGCCGAGGCGGTAATTGAACCCTGGTCCGGGCCAAACCTCTGCATCAGGGTCTGCCGCTCTAACCATTGAGCCACACTTCTCAGGGTGTGGTTCGTTTTGTGTTGCATTGCATAGATAAGGGGCTGTCTCAGACGACGATTTCAGGCAAACTGGCAGGGATTTCATTTTACAGCATGGTTTATTTGGGTTTTGATCCTGCTAGGTCCCCTTTACTGAGTAGAATATTGAAAGGTTGGAGACGTTTAAGGGTGGTGGAGGGGCCATGGGAGGCCATTACGTTTGAGTTGTTGCAGGTCCTGTAGGCGGAGTTGCCCCATTGTTGTTATAATGGCCAGGAACTGGCGTTGTTTCGTTTGTGCATGATTTGGATGTTCTTTGGGGCTTTTCGGGAGTCTGAGTTGCTTGGAGCGAGGGGTGTGCCTGGGCGGCAGTTTGAGGACGTGCGGTTGGACGGGTCACGTGTGGGTATCTGGTTGGGTCATTAAAAGACAGACCAAGGTGGTCGTGGCAAATGGGTATGGTTGGGGGAGAGTGGTTGTGTGGAGGTGTGCCCGGTGCGCGAGTGGAGAGTGTTTTGCAGCAGGGGGCAGTGGTCGTCGGGGGAGATATTTTGGCGTGCCTCTCAGAGGAAGGTGACTTCTTTCCAGTTGTTGGCGGTGTTACGAATGACTCTGCGACGCGTAGGCAGGGATCCTTCTCGGTACGGGACTCATTCTTTTTGGATAGGTGCAGCCATGGCAGCGGCGCGTTTGGGGTGGTCCTGGGATGCCATTAGGAGGATCGGGCGCTGGCGGTCTCGCTGTTGTGAACGCTATGTGCGCAAATGAGTTTCAGGGGGGAGGATGTGGAGGGAGTTGTTGGGGGTTTCGGTTGTGGCACGGTTTATGGCTTTCACTGTGGTGCTAATCTCTTTTTCTTCGTAGGTTGCGTCCGGGGGCCAGGGGCCAAGATGGTTACCTGGATCGTTGGGCATTCCTTTGTACATTGGGCCTCGAAATATGCGGACAGACAGGTATACGGCCGTAGCCTTGGTCTGAGGAGCAGCCATCAAGAGGTCCAGTGGTGGGGTAAGAGTGGCATGCGTTGGGGCGATTTGCTGCCCTGGCTGACAAGGAAGGTGGCCCAGCTGGGTTGCCCGGACATGATTGAGCTCACTTGGGGGAAAATGACTTGGTCAAGCAGTCGGGAGTGGCATTGCTCCATTTGATGCAGCGGGACTTGGAAGCAATGAGAAGCAATCTGGCTGGCGCCTGTATTGTTTGGACAGAGTTTGTGCCACGACGTGTTTGGAGAGGGGCAATCAAGCCAGCAGCCATTGAAAAGGCGCGGCGTAAGTTGAATAGGGCAATTAGACTGTTTTGTGCCGATAAAGGAATCAAAGTGATTGCTCCCACAGGCCTGCATTTGGAGGAACCCCTTCTGTTTCGGGACGACGGAGTGCACCTTTCGTACATGGGAAACGCATATTATTTGATGGAAATGCGGGATGCTATCAGTTTGTTGTGGAATGAGTCCATCTGGTGTCGGTGTGACTGAGAACGAAAGGTGCACTGGTTTGGGTGGGGCAGGTAACCGCCCCCTGGGGGTTCACTGGTTGGCAGTACTTGGGGGGAGGGGAGTCCATGACGGGCAGAATCACCCTTCCGGGGAGGGGGATACAGGTACAGGATAGGGGTGTGGCAGGCAGGAGTGCGATGACTGTAGATGTTGGAGGAGGTTGAATGAGAAGAGTGGAAGTGAATGATATAAGTGAAGAGGTCGGGGCGTGAATTGGGAGTTGAGTAAGTGGAGTATGAGAGTGGATGATGTGTGGAAGAATTGGGGGATTGTTAACTGTTTATTTGTCAACCCTGTCCTAATAAATGGCCTTTTACGCTAAAGTAACAGCTTGGAGTGGTTATTGCGCGATGATCCCGTGGTGCAAGTATATAAAGGTTTGATGATTCCCAGGTGTGCTGCTGCCAATACCTGCAGTCCAACAATCCATGCCTCCGATGTGATGAGAACAGATAGTGTATTACATCCCTATTGAGCTAGCTCGGCAGCTGAATGAGAAAATCCGTGTCTTCACCGTTTAACTCTTAATTTACTGCACATAGACTGCATACCCTCAAGCGGCCACACTTTACAGGCTGTGTAGTACGCTCATCTTCCTCTAATATCTATGTTCTAGTGCTATACAATCACTTGCTAATTAATTGCTGGCCAAATTCGAAGAAAAGTGTTAATAATTTTTTCATAAAACATGTATTATTCATTTCCGCCTGCCGATCCTCCATTTCAAAGCTATTCGCACTTTCAGAGTAATGTATTATCTTATATCGTTTTAAATGCCTTAATTCGACTGATTTTCTCCCTCTTTGTCACCGATGGGCTATATATGTTTAAACAAGGGGTCACTTTAAGTTTGTCATGCATTTGAATGTGTCTGCCTGTTGTGAAAAGGTGAAATGACTAAAATTAACAAATGCCGTCCCTGTGGTCACGCTCCTCAAAGTGAGAGCAGGTATTCAGTGCCCTTACACTTAAAATCCCTACGAGTGAGCAGGCCAGATAACTGTCTCTAGCTTGTGTACATAGATAAAAAAGATGCCAGTATGTCTCTTTACCCTGACAATAGAAATATATTTATAACGAACTTATGAAAACGGCATTGGCAGTTGCCGGAACAATTTGTGAAGGTCAAGAACATTTTAATCTCTCTGATTAGTCGAAGGCAGAATTCGCTCATTTGTTTAGGATTGCTATTGAAGTGTAAAACATTTTGCATATCGGGAAAATACACTGCATCTAAGCCTCCATGAACACTAAGGGACATATCTACAAGATAATTGACACAGTGCTGCAAACCATCTTGCTGGGCCGAGCTGCATTCTTAGGAAAGTGCAGGGGTTCCTTGTATTTACAACAATAGGACGCATCCCTGCGCTGGTGCACAACAGGTTGCCTAGTGCCAATGCAGGCAACCTTGCATCATGGTCCAAGGGTGCCTGCATTGCAGGGATCATTGTTTTTTATGCAGGAAAGGACACCTTCGACACATAAACAATAATTGGTGGTGTTTTCCTCCTTCCATGTGTGCTGCAGCACACATCGAAAGGGGAAAAAACAATGAAAAATAAAGGTATTTCTCCCCGTTGCGCCCCTTTTACGCCTCCCCTGGTGAGGCGTTAGAATCTAATGAATTCCCATTTTAACGAAACCTTGTAAATCTGGGAATGCGTCCTATTCCATGGGTGTTGCGTGGGATCACCCACCGCAACACCCATGTAATTCCCCTTTCACACAGAGGAATACGTGAAAGGGGCCCATATTTAAAAGGTCATGAAAAGCCACTCAGAGTGGCTTTGAGTGGCCTTGTAAATATGGCCCAGTACACTGCGCCACCGCAGCGTCAAAAAAGTGATACTCTGGTGGCACAAAGAGCTTGTAAATATGCTCCTAAGATCATACCCTTACTTAATGAAAGAACATTCACTAACACAAACACAAAATGGTTGGTAATTCAATTAAAATACGCATTAGCGGAAAGAAGTCAGTAGTAAAGGCATGGTGGGCTAAACTAATTCTGAACCAACTTTATGCATCAAATGATGAAGATTTTTGCTTTAAGCCTTCAAAACTTCAAATGATTTCAGCATATACACCATGAGCTAAAAACTGTAAGAATAATTGCATGCATGAAAAGGTAAAAAAGTAGATCTGAGTTCAGAACTGGAAAATCCGCGATTCACCTTTACATTGTTTTATTTTAGATTTTGGCCCCATACTTCTCATTTTGATCTTAGGTCCAAGCCTTCTTTGTCACTGATCCATGAATTGAAGTCCTGAGGGCAAATTTATGAAATTAGCAAGCGGTGCAGCAAGTCAAGGTGCTGTGCTGAGCTGCGTGATAGGGAAAGGGCTAGAATATGCCATACTTCACAAAACATGGCACATTCCTGTCATGGTGCAAGGGCACCTGCCTTGTAGGCTGGATTCTTTTTGTTCAGGAAGGATAACTTCCTGGCCAAAACAATCCTGAGGAACATTTTTCTCTTTCTATGTGTGCTGCGAAATTGAGCTGTTACTCTTGAGGTTAGTAACTGTCACAAGGATGTCATCAGAATGAAATAATGCATTTACTGTAAAAGGGTCAGGGATATTCCATGAATCTGGGGCAAACACCTGATCACTGTAGGTAGTGGTTCAAGAGCCAGCAAAAACAACAGTGGTGAAATGGGCAGCCCTCCTGTGTCCCACGTTGGTTGAGAATGTCTATGCGCAGAAAACATCCACAATTGAGCACACTTCTGAGGTTTGATACAGGCATGTAACCTTCGTAATGAACTGGTTTCCCGTATGAATCTTTTCAAAGTCTTTGAAATGGTATAACCACTCTACTTGAGCGAAGGCTTTTTTGAGATTTAGGGAAATGGCCAGGGTTTCCTCCTCTGTGGCTTTGGATGCCTATTGTATGTGTGTTAACATTCTCTGATAGTTTCTGGAGAAATTTCCAGGGAAAAATCCAACCTGTGAGGGTAGATGACTTTTGACTATGACTTTTCGTAATGTAGTGGCTACAATGTTGACTTCCTAATGTCCACAGTGATGCAGAAGATGGGCCTATAGCTTGCACATTCCAGTGGACCTGTACCTTCTCTTGGCACTAAGGTGAGGGCAGCTGTGTTGGATTTAGCACCCTGTACGTTTGCAAGCTCACTCTCCTTGAAGGCTTTGTATAGCACTGGGGAGATCAGGGGCTTGCAGGTCTTAAAGAATTCTCCCGGTAGGCCATTTTTCCAGCAGGTTGCAGATGGGGAGATTGGAGATAGCTCAGTTGATTTCTTCCTGTGTTATTTCTCCTTCTAATAAGCCTCATCCTTCTTCAGAGAGTGAGGGTAATTTAACTGATTTCAGGAAGCAATCTTCCTCATCATGGTCAATTGAGGGAGTTGCTGAGTTTAGGGAGAAGTGGTCTGAGGCAAGGGCTCTGAAACATCCTCTAGATGTGTGAGAAGCTCCTCAACCAGGGCATGGTTGGTGTTGCCAATTGACAACATAAGCTTCTCTCTGATGCAGTTGGGGTGCAATCCTTCTACCTGGCTTCTCTCACCTATATTAGTGTCACCAATTCATTTGTGTTAATGATCTGCCATGTAAGTATAGAGGGTACTTAATGCAAATGTATCTGCTTCTAATTGGTGGAGTAAATACATGGAGGGGGTCTTATTATAGTCAGTTCTAGTTTTCCTAATTGCTTCTTCTTAACATCTACTTTCTTTTAAGGCTGCATTCTTTGCAATGGCAGATCTTCTCATCAACAGGCCTCCCCATGTTGACTTGCCTGTTTCCCACAGTATCTTGTGTGAGACTACAAAGCGGTTATTCTCAGAGCACTAGACAGGTACATGGTTTAGACTGAGGTTTTTATTCAATGGGCTTATAATGGGAAGTATTCATGTGCTGTTTCCTTCATGTTAGGCGGAAACACCCAGGTGAAAGGGCCAATGTGACCAGACAACAATTGGAACTGCCACTGAGCAATAAGTCTGCCTGGAATGGGAGTCGGAGAAGTGGTCCTCAGATGTAGTAAAATCTATTTGGCGGATGCAGTGTATACTTGCGAGTAAAACAAGTAGTCTTTACCTAGCGTTGACTTACATGCTGCCCACAGTGTCTAGTGTAAGACTGCAGAGTGAATATTATCAGAGCACTAGACATGCACACATGCACATGGGAGTATAGAATTTGTTTTTTTTTTCAGGGAACTTATCATGGGAAGTATTCATGTGCCATTTCATTCTCATTGAGTGGCAACACCCTATTGAAAGGGCTAATCTGACTGGACAATGTTCAGAAATGCCACCCGGTCTGCCTGGAATGTGATTTTTGGAAGGGGCATAAGATGAGATGATAATCTGGAGTAAGTACTCTTTACCTGTGAGTAACACGAGTAGTCTTTATCTAGCGGGGGCAATATGCCATGGTCCCCTATTACATTCTTCACTGAAGCCATATACATTGACTTGTGCTTGTTGGGTGATCCGGTGGTATTGAGTATAGGGTCTTTCAAGTCACCACCATAATCACCTTGGTGCGAAATTCAGAAAATATTCTCCATATTTGGAGATTTACTGTTGCTAGATCCATATATGGATCCTAGTATGAAAGTATCCCCTGCATATCTCTCCTCTTGGTCAAGCCATATTCCAAACACTTTATCAGGGTAGTTGCTATTCCCACATTTTGTCGTGGTGTTGGTAGGGTAGGTGTGGTCAGTGGTTTTTGGATTTGTCATCCTGCTATGCCCCACACTGCCCACCCAGCCACTTTTCATCTGTGTGCTTCCTCCAGAGATAGATGGGTCTCCTGACTCAGTGCAAAGTTAGCCTGTTTGTGTTTGAAATAGATTAGTAATTTTTGGCATAGGATATCATTATTGAGACTATTTAGGTTCATACATAGCATATTAATGGAATTTGGGTCATTTTCATATGGATTGCTAAGTCCCAGAAAGAGGTGTGGCTTGACATGCTCTATGAATGCATCATACCAATGAGCTAATGAATGTTTAGGTGTGATCTGTGGCTAAGGAGTGTCTCCCGAAGAATCAACTACTAGATGTGCCGATGGAGAAGATTTACTATAATAGAAACAGGGTCTGGTTGTCTATCTGGTCTAAGTGCCTCAGGAATTCAGATGAAATAGGGGAATTGACCTCCTTTGTGTCTGGTGGCAAATCAACTGCTTATACTTCACAATCGGGTTTCCGCCCAGGTTTTAGCACAGCATTGGCTTTAGTTGAAGTTTCTGATGTTATTAAACATGCATTGGATAGTGGAAAGAAGGTGGCCTTATGGCTGCTGGACATTTTGACGGTGTTCGATTTGCCTTCACCCTGTTCTGCTGCAACATTTGTAGGCCATTGAGATAGGTGGGACCACTTTGCTGTGGCTACGTTCTTTCCTTTTGGATAGATTTCAAGAATTGTGGATGCCACCATTTGCATCGGAGCCCAAACCTTTGAAATACGAAGCTCCTCAGGGCTCTGATTTAAGCACAATATTGTTTAATATCTATATTGCTCCATTGGCAGCTTTGGTTCAGTCTTTTGGTGGGCAGAATATTTCCTATGCAGATGGCATGCAGTTGATGCTAACATGACGTGATGGGTGACGTGTCAACTGCCCAGGTTACATTCAAATCATGCCTTTCTGATGTGTTTAACTGGATGTCACAGAACAATCTCCGATGGAACACTAGCAAGATGGAAGTGAGGTTTTTGGTCCCCTACCTCCTCGGTGAGCCCAACTCATCACCCCCTCTTCGACTCCCCGCACTGTAGTGTGTTATTAAGGAATAACATTTGATAATAATCTCACCTTCAAATCCCAAGGTGTAATCATAATTGGGACATGTGCTGGCCTTCACAGGATGCTGATGAAATTCTTGTATAGGCTCCTCGCTTCCTGTCAAATGTTGGTGATCTATTCTTTGATAACGTCCCGGCTGGATTATGTGAATGCTCTTAACTCGGGTCTCCCAGAGTATTTGTTAAAAAGATTGCACGTGGTGCAGAACGCTGCAGCTCGACTTTTACACAAGATTCCTAGTAGTAGCACGGTGTATGCCCACCTCAAAGATTTATTGAGTCATTAAGCTGCTGGCCACAATTGCTCAGTCTTTTACATGAAGCGCTTAAAGTAATACAAAGTATTTTCAATACCCTAACAGTGATAATTAACCCGTGAGAGGTAACCTGGCTCAATTTTTGAAACTGCCTCCATCTTCTGCCCTGCATCTGACCTTTCATTTTTGAATGAATCCTAGAAGCTGTCATGTCAGGAAATGAGACTCATACAAAAACTAGACCACTAACACAAATATTGCTAGTACTTTGTCTTTCGAGCCTGAATGCTGGTGGCCACACTACCAGTAAAAGAGGGGCGGCCTATGTTAACTATTTACATTACTTTCATTTTCCTCAAAGCGACTTCACTTATTTATTTGCTACTGATAGTAACCCGGATCTGTAATCATGTTTAGACTCATTATTAAGAGTTTATTTAGCTGAAGAAAACACGTTTTTGCCTTTTCATGCAAGTACATTAAACAGCCCGCTTTTTTGTTAATTATCAATATGTGCAGGTAACTGATGGTTTGGAATTGCAGTGGTGTGGGGCGCAACACTGCTGGATTGTGCCATAAATGCCTGGTTCCCTACAACATGGGTCAGATAGGCCATGAGGAAGGACTGGTGGTGGCTCTATTGTGTCGACATGGGCAGACAATACGACTGGACACCAACATGTATGTTTTTAATGTATGTATTTAATGCTTGTAAAGCGCGGCTGTCACCCAAAAGGGTATCCTGGCGCTGAGACCATATCTAACATCAGGCAGGGTGTCTTACATTGCTCTTGGAAACAGGTAGGTCTTGAGATTCCTTTTAAAAACGGGCAGATCTTGGCAGCTCCTTAAAGCCAGAGGCAAAGTATTCCATAGTGTGGCGGCCGTGAAACTAAAAGCACGGCCGCCCATCCTCACTCTGTTAATCCTGGGAATTCTCACCAGAAACGCCGAGGAAGATCTCAAAAGTCTGGCAGCTTGATACCAAGAGAAGAGATTCTGAATTGGTATTGGTCCTAGTCCGTGCAGGGCCCTGAAAACCAGGCATAGAGCCTTAAAGGCAATCCTCTGCTGGACTGGCAGCCAATGTAGATCGGCTAATGCTGCGGAAGAAGAAGCAGATCGTGGCAGAGATAGAGCCAATTTGGCAGCCATATTTTGGACCCTCTGCAACCTTAGAATCAGGGTCTTGGGGGCTCCCAGAAGTAGTGCATTACAGTAGTCTAACCTACTGAGGATAGAACTCCGCACTACTTCTGCTCTGGCTTCCCGAGGAAGCATTGGTAGGATTTTGCGCAAGGCACGGAGCAGGCCTATACAAGTCGCTGCAGTCTTATTAACAGAAGCATCTAGCTGCAAACTGGGTTCGAACAGAACTCCTAAATTGCGAGCCGAGTCTGCAGCTTCCACCGAGCCCGGAATAGAAGCAGGCCAAAAGTTGTTTGGTAGCCCACGGGGGAGACGGTCTAAGGAACAGTGAAGTACTTCTGTTTTGGACCCATTAAATTGGAGTGAGTTGGCTCGCAACCAATCAGCTGTAGCTGACATACAGCGGTGAAAGGTGTCCCTCGACACTATCTCAGTACCCTCAAATGAATAAATCAATTGAGTGTCATCGGCATAATTGATGACTGATATGCCGAATGACTTAATTAGATCTACCAAGGGTCGGAGATATAAATTAAAGAGGATCGGGCTGACCGCTGACCCTTGAGGGACGCCTTGGTTCACCTGTCGTGTGGCTGATCGAAATGGTGGTAACGCCACAGCTTGCTGTCTGTTGCTGAGGTAAGATGTCAACCAGCTTAGAGCCAGACCGTTAATTCCCACGTTTTGGAGACGGGCCAGTAAGACCTCATGGTCTACCGTGTCGAACGCGGCCGGCATGTCAAGCAGCACTAGAAATGCTGACTTGCCCCTGTCGACACGCGTTCGTAGATCGTCCAACATGGTGACCAATGCAGTCTCGGTGCCATGGGCCGGTCTGAAGCCAAATTGGGCAGCATCCAGGCAGGAATTAGTTTCCAGAAAGTTGGACAGTACTCTCGTGACCCACCTCTCAAGAATTTTTATCGCAAATGGTAAAAGCGATATAGGTCTATAATTGGCCGAGCATAGGGGGTCTAGAGAGGCCTTTTTTAGCAATGGAGTTACCATTGCCAACTTCCAGCTGTCTGGAACTGACGCTGTAGTCAATGATTGGCAGCAGATGGAATGAAGCGGAGGAAACAACTCAGCTTGAAATGCCTTCCAGATCTTATGAGGCATTGGATCAAGAGGTGAACCTGATGATACGCTATTGGCCAAAACGCAAAAATCCTCTAGCGAGGGAGTAGGAAAGCAAGACAACTGAGAGGAGGCTATCATATCCTTGTCCCTTGCAGGTGTCAGATGGCAAGGGGATTCCAAAGAACAAGATAGAGACAACGCAGACTGTCCTGGTACTGAAAGTCCATTCAGGATAGTCCTAATCTTCTCCTCGAACGCGAGGGCCAAAGAATCACAGAGTTCCTGGGAAGCCGGAATAGCTGGTACTGTACACGACGGATTAGATAAGTTGTTAACCAGCTTAAATAAGGTCTGCGATTTATTAGAGGCCTTCGCCAAGGTGTCCTCTAAGAATTTTGCTTTAGCGTTTCTTAACTGGGTCTTATACACCTGCAGAGTCATTTTATATGTTATCCTATCCGACTCCTTATACCCTCTCCTCCAGGTGCGCTCCGCTTGTTTACAGCGGAGCTTATGCTGTTCAAGTTTGTCAGTGAACCAGGCATTGGCTCCTCTAGGTCTATCCTTCACCCTTCTCAAAGGGGCCAGCTCATCCAACGAAGTCAAGATTTGCTGGCAGAGGACGGCATAACTCTTGTCCACACTATCTTCCACCCGAAAAGTCCTGGACAGTAGAGTGGGTCGGGTTGGTTCCCTCAAGAGGCAAGACCATTGTCGACTAAGCTTAGTGCCGCCCGAGTTACTTGATTTTAGCGGCGCGGGCAAGACAATTAACATGTTAATCAGTAAATGATCGGTCCAGCACTAGGCCACGACCTCATTCACCACAACCAGTTCCTTATCGGCAAATACCAGGTCTAAAGTGTGCCCCTTGTCATGAGTAGATGATAAAACCAGCTGTGCAAGTTCAATATTGCTACACGCTTGGCAAAGTTCTCAGTAGGCCAAATCATGAGGGCCAGAAGGCCAGAGATTAAAATCTCCCAATACTAAGAATTTAGCATGGGAGTTTGAAAGATCATAGATTAGGTCGATCAATGACTGAAGGGCTGTTGTAGTCGACGAAGGAGGTCTATAACACAAGAGACCTGTAAGCAAAGTACCGCACTGGGCTGCAATAGAGAAGCCCATGAGCTCAAATCCCAACACCTCTTTTCCCACCAGTTCTGAGAGGGGGACTGAATCCCTAAAAATATAACCTATGCCCCCTCCCCTACCAGAAGCTCGGGGGACATGTCGTATAAGGTATCCAGGTGGGCAGGCCCAACCGAGTTCCATCCCACAGTCTGCCGAGGTCCAAGTTTCGGTCAAAAATAGAATATCCAGATGTAAGGATTCTATTAGAAGAGCAATCTCAGCATAATGCTTTACGAGAGAGCGAACATTCAACAGACCACAAGAGATGTTCCTATCAAAAGATGAAATAGATAAGCGTTGCATACCATCTCCCGTACAGCACGATGACTCATACGAGTCTTCGCATGGGTCCGCCAAACCAGAGGTAGCCTGCACGCCGGAAGCGCCCGGGACGCGAACGGGCGCAAACGGGCTTACCTCTGGTGCACCTCCGGCGTGTCTACGACGCGTCCGCTGCGCGCACCTGCTGCGCGCCTGTTCGCCCATAGCTATATGTAGTATAACGCCGTGCGGGCTTCCGGCTGCTAGAGCCTCGACCCCCGACCAATATGGTGCCTGAGAGTGGCCCAAGCGTCCACACCCACCCAAGATGGCGGACGGAGCACCACGACCCTACTACCTACGTCTCGCAAGATGCGAGTGAGGACACAATTATAGTGCAGGTGAGCCTATCTATGCTCCTAGTTACTGCGATAACAAGCGCCTAATAATTAGGTAGGGAAACAACAGCGCGATTACAAGCAGCGCAATTTAAAAATAGTATGCCCAGGAATATACAAACAAGTTTAAAAATCTGTCCAGCAAATCTGTCCAGCAATATGCGCGATGAAATGAGGAACATCAGGTGCGCAATGCCCACTGGGCTGAAAGGGCTTCAGCCCCCCACCCCCGTCATGTGTCTCAGCCTGGGCTGCTGCAGCTCGAGCTACTGTGGGCTCAGCTGGGAAATGTCCGGAGTGTTATTTCCAGCAAGGCTGAGTTGTTCCCGGGTCTTTAAAGACCATTTGCACATTTACATACCTTTGTAAGCTGGTTACCAAGGCCTAGTTTTTTGTTTCTGGTTCCAGTACCCCCTTGGGTGCTGTAATCATTGTTACATTGTATTTTAAATTTACTGCCATAGTGTGAGAATCCATTTCATGAAAAATGACTATGAAGTAGGGCTGCCAAAAGAAAAATGCCAGCCATGTGTTGTTTAAAGAGCCTGCAAAAACCTTGTCTTTAAACTAAATAGGGTTATAAATAAATATGTATTCATTTGTAATGTGACTTCTATGTTTTTGTCTCCTTTAATTATTAGTCATGGATCATTCAGGCAGCCCTAGAACACAATAAGAGTGTTTTCTATTTATATTTGCTGTTCGAAGTATGCAGAGATAAGTGCTAAAAATTCGGCTTTAGGTGACTTCTTATTGTTGTACCATCTGGGACATCAAAACAATAAGCTGGCAACCCTAATCATAAGACTGGAAGATTGTTGCAGGATCAGCACATTATTTATTTCCTCACCCTCGATCTCTGATTAATGCCATAATAGCAGGGCTTTAGGTTGGCAGGGTCCTGCCGGTGCTCAGCACCAGCAGTTCATAAAAGCAGGTGCTGAGATGGGTCCCTATCAGGCTCTCCATTTTCACCCTCACACTCAGACTGGAAAAAGAAATCTTAACTCTGCAACAGTTCACTGTTCTGATGTAACTTTTATTTTTTTGCAGTTCTGTATTGCTAAACTTGAAGTGCTGTACATGAGCACCAACAAGGACATCTTCATTTATTTTTTGGTAGGCACAGACGATTAAGTGATTTGCCCAGAAATACAGGATGTTGAGATGATGCTGAGACTCAAACCTGCTTCCTCAGCTCCAAAGATGGCAGCTCGACTCATTACACCACAACCTCTTGCACGAGAAAGGCATTTTCAATGTTATATACAACAAATACATAGTTATACGTTTGCATGTAGTATATTTATCTTATGCAACTAACAACCTTTGACAAAGACAATAGTCCTGGCTTGTTGTAGGTGTAATGTCACTTATGTGGAGGCAATAACAGAAGCAGCGAAATACCAGTTGGGCAGCACAATGTGCTGAGCACAGATTTTAAACATAAATGTTTTAAGTCACACCCTTAATTATATAGCCTGTAGGACTTGGTCTTTTTGGTTAAAGTTCCCTAATCTTTTTGCTTTCCCCCTAGACCATTTTTCTTACCAAGAGATGCCAATTTAGATGCTTTGGGTACTTTGCCACTACTGATCAGTGTCGAAGTAAAGGAGCTCCCTATGTAAAATGTACTGGTGATTGGTTGGCCATAATTGGTATGGTTGCCTTATTAGTAAAAGTCCCTAGTGATGTGCACTGTGTGTGCAAGGGCTAGTAATGCAAGGGTGCGCAGAGAAGGGAACTCGGGCCTTCAGTGTAGGGCCTGCGTGCAGAATGCTAAGTTAGCATTTAGTCCTGACAATTGCAACCACATGCCAGGCCTGACTTTCGATTTTACAAACAAATGGGGCACCCCTGTGGTAGGTAGCAGGTAACCCCAGGGCAGGGTGCAGTGTAGGTAAAAGGCAGAACATATATTGAGGTGTGTGTTATGTTCTGACAGTGAACAACTCTCCATTTCGTTTTTCACTGCTGAAAGGCCATTCTGCCCATGGGACAGAATGGAGGAGATTGGGTGTTGTGTTTGTTAGCCTAGTGTCCTGTCAGTTTATAATGGAGTGGTGACGTTCAGTATGTATGGACTCACATGCATCTTTCTGTGAAGGTGGTTTTGTCACTCTGTGTTTATAAACCACTCTTTTAAAAAAGTGCCTGCGTTCTGTGCTCTGAGCATTTCTGTTTGTCTCTGAAATGATGATTGTCTGGTAAAAAGTCTGGTACTATAAACCAATTGACCCATCTCCTGCTGAGTGATTAAGGATCTAGACCCCTAGTATCAAAGGAAGAGAGGTGACACTGGTGGGGAGACACCCATAACTCATTTAGGGAGGGGTCAGGGACCCCTGAGCACATACACACTTCAAAGACATTAAGAGGTGTAACTGTGAGAGCTGAAAACCCTGAACATTGGAATGAAACAGATATGGATGGAGACTGAAAATGCTTGGACCCATTCTGTGGTCAAGAGGAACATCTGCTAAAAAAGAACAACTGAAGAGACTGTGGTGGATAGACCAATCCTTGCTTCATTATTTGGGGCTGGTCTGTAGTTTGCTGTTCTAACTAAGGAAGAGGCTGTTGGGACTGTGCTTGGAGGCATTGGGTCTCCCTGCTTGAAGAAGACTGTGCTTTGTGCTGTGTCTTGTAACCCCAAGGGCCCGAGGTAAGCTGGCTCCGTGTTTGGAAATTCAATATCATAAAAGTTTCCGAAGTAGTCCCAAGCAACGCGGTGTGCGTGTGCTTTTTGCTACTTGAGACCCTCAGAAGTTGTGCCTTGTGATCGTGGGCATGCAGGAGCAAGCTAAGTCTCAGACGCACAGAGTGCGTGTCGTGGTGGAGGCCAAGGCATTGGTGAGGAGCATCTGGTCATGGTGTGCACGGGGATATGAGGCGAGGCTCGGACACGTAAGGGTGCGTGTCTTGGTGAAGCCCGGGTGTTGGTAAAGAGCGCCTGGGCCTCGTGTGCACCAAAGGAAGAAGCGAGACTCAGATGCGCAGCGTGTGTATCATGGTGCAGCCAGGGTGTTGGTGAGGAGCACCTGGACATCATGTGCACCAACGGAGGAAGTGAGTCTCTGACGCGCCGGGTGTTGGTGATGAGCGCCGGGGCTTTGTAGGCACCAAAATAAGAAGCGAGTCTCCGATATGCAAGAGTACATGTCGTGGTGCAGCCAGGGTGTTAGAGAAGAGCGCCTGGATATCTTGTGCACTGGGAGAAGAGGTGAGACTCGTACTCGCAAGAGTGTGTGTCGTGGTGCAGCCAGGGTGTTGGTGAAGAGCACCTGGACATCGTGTGCTCCGGGAGAGGCAGGAACTTGCAAGGTGCGTTTTGAGGTGCAAGCGGAGCGTTGGTGAAGAGCGGCAGATCGTCATGAGCACCAGAGAAGAGGCATGTCTCGGGCACACGGTGTGCGTGTCGAAGTGTAACCTGAGGTGCTGGTAAGAAGTGCCTGGTTAGAGTGTGCAGCGAAGTGAAGTAAAGTCTCCACAGTGCTGAGGGCGGGTCTTGGTGTGGACTGAGACAGCTGGAGTGAGGGCCAAGTCATTGGGACCTTTGGAGTCAATCAGCAGCGGCCCGCACCGGCAGTCACGGAAAAACTGAATCGCTGGCCCTAGTCTGCCGCAGCCTGTGATGGAGTTCTGGATCAAGGTCCCAGTCGCTGACTTCGAGGAGGATTGTGGGATTGCCCCCCCCAGGTAATGTGGATCAACTCTTGGGGAAGGGTGCGAGCCCGGAGTTACACTCTCTCGGCCTCCGGTTTCAGTCAGCTGCGCGAGCCGTTGCTTCGGCTCGGATCCCAGCCCATGCTGACCCAAGACGAGGCAGTACGGGAGCCGGAGTGGGAAGCAGTACTTTGTATGTCATCATTTGATCCATAACGGGGGCACTGCTAACTGAGCACGTAAAACTGTTGTATTACACTTTGCATTATTGCTGCTAATGAATTATCGAACTGTTGTATGACGCCTGACCTAATTTGTCCCTGACGAACTTCATGCTTGATGCATTACGCCCTGTGTTATTTCTCCCTTGCATATTACCTGATTGTAACATGGCGCATTGCATTATTCCTTCAGTGCACAGTATCTGAGTATAAGGTGGCACAGTGTATTTTTTCTTCATTGCACCGAATAGGATTGTAGCGTGACGCATTGCTTTGTTTCTTTCTGGTACAGGGCATGCTGGTGGTGATACGCATTGCATTATTCCTTCAATTGAAAAGTACATGACTGTGGCGCTTCGTATGGCATTGTTTCTCTGTCGTACAGTATAATAGAATATCGTTACACATTGCAGTATTGTTTCCTTTTGCAATTTGTGTGATTCTAGCAATGCGACTTGCCTAACCTTTTGGGAAACAGTTAGAAGTGAGCTTAACTGTTGGTTAGAAGCAGTGGTCAGGATTAAAACCTACCAAACCACCGGTAAGAATACTACCCATTCTTATATGTTGATTTTGCATCGTGTGGTTGTATCGTAATAATGCTTATAAGAAGATCATACTCATTTTATCAATACTCGTGTGGAGTCTATTTGTGATGACATCATGGGGTTACTGTGAGTGTGCTTGTACATACTGAACACTCCTGCCTTGGAGATAAGCCTGGCTGCTCGTGCCAACCTACTAAGGGTGTGAGCAGGGCTATCTCAGACGGTGTCCTTACTTAGCTTAACATTGAAACGAGGGGTCGGGAACGCACGCCTCCAGCATTTGGTGGCAGCAGTAAGCGACAGGGACCTCCACTTCCAACATCACCCCTTTGAGAGACCCACTGTAGGAAGCTAGCTCTTTATATACTATACCAAAATGGGTTATAGTATGCACAGATTTCAGTGGAATCCCAAAGGTAGGCAGAGGTAAAAGTAGAGAGCAACTTACTCTCTATTTGAGGTAGTGTGGGCGAGCAGTGACACTTTTTCAAAGGGTAGTGTTAAGTATTTATTGTACACATTAAGGCAAGAAATGATGTCATACAGTCAAAGACTGAACTCAGACCAATTTTTTTGTATAAAAATATTATTTAGTTATTTTATTTCTAAAACCAAGCCAGACCTGGTACAGGTAAGTGAAATAATACTTTACAAAATCGTATGCAGTGATTTACCTTTGAATGCAGGTTCAAATGCAGTTGGTTGATTTATAGGTAAGTCAACAGTTCAAAATTACTTTACAGATTACTGTGCATGTTACTTTTAGATTACTCTTTAAGTTACTTCTGCTTATCAGTGTGAAATGCCTAGCTATCACACTAAGACATTTCCTAGACAAAAGGTAAGTAATTCAGTTTTTACACATATGCAGTTTTTCAATGTTTCATACAAACCAACTCCCCACAGAAGAATTTCCAATCAAAAGCAGTCAATGCAATCATATGGGGGGAAATTATGTTATCGGTTTGCAGGTAAATACTGCTTTGTGGGAGTTGGTATTCTGGGGGTCGAACCAGGGTTCCCCCCAGGGTCGAGGATGCACTCTCAGAACACCCTCAGCGGCACTAGACCGGCCAGGTGCAGAGTGCTGAGACCCAAGTTATCAAATGGGGGAAAGAGGGTCTCCGGTTGGTGGCTGCTCACAAGCAGGCCACATGTTTGTGGGGGCAACACTCTGGGTGTTAAGCTCAGGGCAAAGGTAGGTCAGAGTTAGCACACACAGTGCACCCACAGAACAGGGGTGGCCGGCTGCAGGGTGGTGTTTTGCCGTCGGGGGCCCTGTTGTTTTCAATGGGGATTGCGGGTTTTGATTTTTGGCTGCAGGCTCATCCAGGAAAGTTTCCAGGAGGAACTAACAGTTGAGCAGGTAAGTTGGAGGGTTCTGGGATGTAGGTGCACCTCGGGTTCTCTTCTCCAGGGCGCAGGGCAGCTTGATGCAGGGATGTCTTTTGAGGTCAGATTTCATCTTACGGATCACTCGCGGGTGGGGTGGTCTCCGTGCAGAGGCTGCAGGCAATGTTGGGTAGTCCTGGAGGGGTCAAACCACAATGGACTTGGACTCTGGGGTGCTGGGGTGGTAGGGAACCTCGCTGGGGCTGGTGGGCCACGCAGATTCAGGCTGTAGTCGTCGGGTGCAGTGGTGGTTCCAAGCGTTGTGTTTCTTAGTCCTTAGCAGGCTCAGAGTCTGTCTTGGGAGTTTCTTTTGAACTGAGCTGCTGTCTACAGGAGATCTGGTCTTTGTTGGAGGCAGTCAGTCCCCCCAAGGTTTCTGGAGGTCCCTGCCTGCAGAAAAAGGTGACTTTTACAAATGATATCTGGAAACAGGCTGGTAGGGCTAGGGCCAAGTCAGTTTGTCTCTACAGTCACCTCTGCTGGGCGTCTTCTTTCATCCTTCTTCTTCTTAGGTTGCAGGAATCTGTCTTCTTGGTTCAGGGCAGCCCCCTGAATACTGAATTTAGGGGTCTCGAGGTCACTAGTCAATGGGCTACTGACCTTAGGGTGACTACACCCTTGGTGTGTTCACCTCCTATGGGGGAGTGGGCACACTCCCTAATCCTGTGCTAATATTTCCCGCATTACATCCCACCAAAAAAGGAGGGATGATAGGAAGGGGGCCTGCTTCTGATAGCAGGAGAGGTTGGGGATTGTGTTGCAAAGGCAGCAAGGCCTTCGAAGCTCTCCTGTAACAGATGGTTCTTCCTGGCATGAGGGAGGTGTGACCACCTCCACCCAGGAAAGGATTTGTTTCTGGGCTCAGGGAACAAAGGCTCCAACGCCAGGGGTCCAGAAACATGTCTTGCAGTGGCAGTCTGGTGTAAACTAGTCAGGGAATCCACCAGAGGCTGGTCGTTTTTCATGTGGCATCTCAAAGATTCTTTCTGAGTGTATTGTACAAAAAATCCCACACTAGCATCAGTGTGGGTTTATTATGCTGAGAAGTTTGCTATCAAACTTCCCAGAATTCAGTAATGCCATTAAGGTGCTGTGGAGTTTGTAATGACAAACTCCCAGACCATATAATCTTTATGGCTTTACTGCACATAGAATGTCTAAACATGGACTTAGCCACTGTAGGGATACTGTGCTCATGCATTTGTACCCTCACCAGTGATATTGTGCAGCCAGCTAGAGGAGTGTCTTACCTGTACCATAGGCAGTTGATTGCAGGCATGGCACACATGAATGTGTGCCATTTTGATGCTTTACTTTTCTCTGCACCAAAACACTCAGCCATCAAAGGCAGTGTGTGTGTGTTAAGGTACAGGACCTCTAAGGTTGACGCAATATATACTGCAGCCTTTAGAGGCCTTCCCTGGTCACAGTGCCCTTGGTAGCCATGGTACCTTTTACAAGGGACTTACATGTGGCAAGAGATGTGCCAGATTGGGGTACAAAGGTACAATTTTGGGAAACAACACAGGCCTTAGAAACCTGATTGGAAGGGACCCAGGGCACATCAAGTCAAAGTGCATCAGAAATCTAGCAAAAACAAGGGAGGTACTGCAGCGGAAACCCAGCTTCCTACACTCCCCAGTTTTTAAATCTCACTTAAAGCCCTGCATAACAGCAATAGTTTAACTTATATCTGAACCTCTATGCCGCCGTCAAAAGCATGCTGAGTTATTTCAATTGTCTGGGAATGCACCTTGCATTCAGACAACTCACTCCTCATTCTCACCCTTCACTTTCACGCTCACCCTGCACTCACAGCAATCACAATGCACTCACACTGATCACCATGTGCTCACACTATTCACACGCTCACCCTGCACTCACAGCTATCACTCTGCACTAACAATGCACTCGCGCTGTTCACCCTGTACCTCACCCTGTAGTCACACAAACACACTACTCACCTGCACTCATGTGACACTTCACCCACCTGTCCCCCTCACTCCTCAATCTGCAATCTCAATCAAACAAGAACATCACTAACCATGCATTCATTCATCCCACTCTGCACTTACATCCGCACCATATGGTCACCTCACTCACTCTGCAGTCAACCTCTTACCCTACTCTGCCACTCTCACATTGCTCACCATGCAATCACGTAGGCACTCCTGCCACCCACACAGCGCAGAGGATTAATGTGTCTGCTACAATGAACGTATATGATGCAGATCACAGAAAGGACTATAAGTGTGCTATGAGTAGCGCTATAAAAAATGAAATGCTTGTCAGAAAGATGCTATAGAGAAATGAGGTGCATTGTTGATGAATGGTACTGAAGGATTTCATGGAAAAGGAGGAAATGGGGGAGGGGGTGCCAAAATAAATTTATCAATATCACAGTGCCTTTTGAGCCTTTTGAGACTGTTCTTGCTCCCATGTTCTCTACATAGCAATTACATCTCGACAACATGAGGCATCAAACAGAAATATTAGTTTCACCCAAGATTTGTAAATAACTTTGTAGGCCGGAGTGACAGTTGTTTCTGAGTAACTTAGAAAAGGGGAATGAGAGTTCCAACTTCCAATACATTGGTGCAAGGGGCAGTTCAAGAATCCATTAGTAGTTTTGCAATCTAAGCAAATAAATACAATTCTCCTTAGCCAAGTTCTAACCTGAGTTCTCTAAATACAGTGCTGAAAGGGTTCTAGGAGTTCCAAGTACGAAAAGAAATGATTTAAAGGGTTTCAAGGGTGTGGGGAAATTCTTTATTGTAGCAATGTAAAAGAAGTTCCAAAAAGTGCCAAAAGCAGAATACGTATGAAATGAACTCAATCAGGCTTGAACATTGCCTCAGTTGGAGACCCAGGAACCCAGATGAATAGCAGAACTCAAACAAAGGAACACTGGTGAAAAGAAGAGGCATGCAGTGGTTTCCTCTTATCAACAGGGAGGAAACCCAAGAACTGGCGAAGCCCTGGATATGGCGTTTATCAATTTTCTAGATGCTCGAATGCTGTAGTAAAAATCGTGAATCCAGGGATCCTTGAACCCTGTAGAAAATCCTCAAATTCTCTGTGGATCCTCGAATCCCACTGTAGCCTGCCACTCAGATGGCGCAAACTATCACTGCTGTTTGTGTACCTGCAAGGGAACAGGATAGACTGTGCTGTTGATGTGGGCACAACTGGCCAGCACGTATGTGGCAACCACAATCAAGAACAGCATGACAGCATGACTCCTGTCACACCATCGTGTATGACATCTTGAGTAGGAGTGTTGTGGCCAAGGGTCAGAAGGTGCCACTCTTAATGACTAGGAGCAGAGGGGGAGGAAGGGTTCGAGGCAAGCCATGATATTCATATCGTCTGTTTTTCGAATGTTAAAATGTACACAACCTACCTCTAAGTAGTCGGTTCCCTCTTGCTTCTTACTTCACAAACGTGTAGCATCTATAAAGTGATCATGTGTTTAAAGCTGTTCTAATGTCAAATGCTTTGAAACCCATAGGTTCTAGTCTGAAATTTATGAAACTGTAATAATTAATACAAATTAATATGAGGCAATGCATAGAATTAGAGAAGAGCACTATTTCTCAATAACTCGATTGTTCTCCACTAACTAACAGGATACATTTGACATCAAATGTGGGACAAGGCCAAAGCTCAAGTTATCCGTGTTGGCACTTGAAGCATGTTATTAGCAACCACTCATGTCTAATTTTAGTTTCAGTATGGGACCCACCCAACACCTTTCCCCCTGATTAAATAAGAAATGCAGCGTTGTAGATGAGCCAGACGCAAATGGCTTCACCTCTATCACTTACCCTCAACAAAATGTATATTCTTCCATATAACTTCCCTGCTCTCAGTAGAAATCGCTACCCCTTGGCCAATTACAGAAAATCCTCTTTCACCATTCACCATTCTGAAAACATATTCACATATGAGAAGCACTGTGGAAGCAATGCATAAGTGGCGGTACACATGCTGGTCTGTGCGTTAAAGCAGAATTCATCTTTATAAATTATATTCTGTTTAGGCCCCTTGAGTTTTGGTTACATATTCCTCAGCAATACCCTCACAGCCCTGGAGTAACCAGGAAGATACCTTGGATACACACTCGTCCAAATCCAGCTTTAGAGCTCTTTTTTTTTTTACTGCTCTGATATAAGAGCAACAAATAAATAAAAATCATATTTGAATGCGCCGAAGTCAGAACAGTGAGCAGTCAGCTTTTAAAACCATAAGTCACTCAAGGACACTGAGTGGGGCTAGTCGTATTTGTCATCATAGAAAACAGAGACGAACCTAGGTCTTTTACTGTGTGTGGAAAGACTTTCTAGAATAAAATGCAAAAATATCTTTCAAGCATGAATAAACCTTTGTGACAAACACAGTTGCTATGAAAAGGCAAACCGGCAGACGTATGCACCTTTACAAATGAATGCAATACATATAAAATATTACTTTTGTGTGCCACAGCAGGAAATGTTTATAAGTGAGTTGAGAATGTTGCATTGTACTCTAATTACATTTATGAAACACTTCTTATGGCTGACGTGGATCTAAAGCTCCTTGCAGATGAATAGCAAACTACTCTGCGGGATTACCTTGAAGTAAAGAATGGTCTATATGGGTAGTTGTGAGGTCATACGTGAGCACTAGATTTGTGTTCTTATCTTGTTTGTGTTACTGCATCTGTTCATGAATTTGAAGTAAATAGGAGTAAGTTACACGCTGCTCAAGTATAAGAGTTGTGGTAATGCAAGCATTCATGCAAATTATAATGCAGACTATCATACCAGTGGTCATGGCGGTGGTAATGCACATGGCCATACAAGGGTATGCCTACCATTTCATTTTGCAGCTAGCATGCAGATTTATTCAGCAGAAAAGGTTAGCGGTTCAGATGAGACGTGGAGAGTGTAATTGCATTTTATTTTTATTGGGCTTCAAAGACAAGGCATAGTAAGAGTAGAATAGAGTACAAAGTTATTTTATGTGAATTTGCAAAGCTCACTATTACCCAAAAGGGTATCCATGCGCTGAGCAGGTGTGTGTGCCTATCCCTACCTATGATAGGTTGGTTAAATGAAAAGCCTTGTATTCAGCTTCTTGAAAAATTCAAAAAGAGCGTAGGAGGCATTGATGTGAAAGGGAGGTCATTCCACACTTTAGAAGCGATGTAAGAGAATGCTTGTCCTCCTGATCTGGTTCATGAGATGTTGGCGAATAGGAGACTGTTGTATTTAGATATGCTTGTTGCATATCTTCTAGAACCTTGCATAGGTCATACCTCTGTCTTGTGTAGGTTCTCTAATGTGGCAGTTGGTACCTCTCGGGCGGAGTGAGAGGAGCGGTGGCTTATTGTTCTGACAATAAAACAACAAACCTAATCTAATTGACTATATTGTCTATTTTTGGCTTTAAACACCAGCAAATTGTGCTCCAATTTTAGTTCACAGGGTGGTGTTTACCCTGTTACATGTGTGGTGACGGAGCAGGAAATTCTCCAATTTTAGTTCACGGGGTGGTGTGTACCCTGTTACATATTGGGTGGCGGAGCAGAGTGTACTCCGGTTTTAGTTCACGGTGTGGTTCATACCCTGTTACAGGTGTGGTGACGGAGAAGAAACAAAATTAGTCTTCAAGGTGGTTGTGTTGTGTTGTGTTTCCCAAGGGAAGGGGATGGGACTAATTATCTGAGAATCTAATGTTAATATTTTCTTTTGCAATATAAATGCTTTATTTTCAAAAGTACGGTGTACATTGATGTTGATATGCACACTGATGTTGATGTTTCTTACTCTAATTGCTCTTTTGTAATTTCCCTAAAAAAAGGAGATGTGTTATATTTATCTATGTCTCTTTTCCCTGGCTGGGATTTCCCTGTGACTCACATGGTGTCCGTACCAGAATGCTTGGTGACATCATGGAATATTGGGGGCTTGGCCTGTGTGTCAACTGGTGTTGGCGAATAGGAGACCTGTGGAGCACAAGTTTCAGGATGGTTGGTGAAAGGAGATGTGGCTGTTCAGCTAAATAGGGCCTGAGATGTGGAGTACCTTGAATATGCAATTGTGTATTGGAAGGCAGTGTAGTTCCCAAAGGTGTGATGGGATGTGAGTTCTTTGAGGGTGGTTGGGGATGACTCTGACTGCTGAGTAGTTCTGGGTGGTCTATAGTCTTCTAGTGAGTTGCCTAGTGACCCTGGCATAAAAGGTGTTCCCATAGTCCATTTTGCTGATGGCTAGGGTGTGAGTGACAGTTTTGTTTGCGCTGCTTGGTAGCCATCTGAAGATCTTCCTCAGCATCTTCAGGGTGTGTAAGCAGGATGCAGTATCCGCATTTACCTGTGCAGTCATGTCCAGTTTGCTGTCAATGGGTATTTTGAGGTTCCTGGCTTGTGTTCCAGGTGTGGGTCTCAGTTCTGCAGGCCACCAGTTGGCAGCCCATGGGGAGGTGTTCTTACTCAAGATCACTTCTGAGCTGAGCTCGAGGCTGTTGGATTTCAACTAGTTAGAGTCTTTGGTTATGCTGGCAGTGAACTTGTTTCTTGTGTTGGGGTTCTTGTCCGAGAGAGATTGTATGAGTTACATGTTGTCTGCGTAGGATAGGATGTTGTTGTCGTGTGCACGGAAGACATTGACCAGAGGGATCATGTATTCATTGAAGAGAGTAGCGCTGAGCAATGAACATTGAGGCACTCTGCAGATGATTTGGTGGGCTTCAGATAAGCAAGGTGCACGGCTGACAGCTTGTGTTTTATCTGTGAAGAAGGAGCAGGTCCAGCAGAGTGTGTGTCATTGGATGGAAAACTCATGCAGGTGCTGGACGAGGATCAATGTGGGACAGTGTTAAATACTGTAAAGAGGTCTAGGAAAAAGAGGGCTGCCATGTCTCTTCTGTCTAGGATCATGCAGCTGTCACCTGTGGTGGTAATGAGTACTTTTTCTGTACTATGATTGGACCTGAATCCAGACTGTGTGGCATCAAGGAACTGGTAGCTGCTGAGGTAGTCAGTGAGGCGTTGGTGGATTAGCTTCCCTAAGACTTATGCCAGGTACACGTGGCTGGGTCAGAGGAAGGTTTCTTGAGCTGGAGCATTATGTTGGCATGTTTCCAAATAAACTGTAATATGGCTGAGCCCATGGAGGCATTGAGGATGTGTGTTAGTGCTTCACTGATTGGGAAGAGTTCCTTGGTTAGGGCATCGTGGAGGCCAATGTCATATGGACCATGAGTGGACGGTCTTCATGGTAGCAATGATTTTTATAGTTGCTACATCAGGCCACAGAGTCAAGATTTGCTCATCAGCCATAATGGGAAGGTGAGTTCCAACTTTAGCGGGGTCCAGATGAGGGTCAAAGTTGTACATGGGTGTGAATTTGTTATTAATTCTCAGAGCTTGTTGCAAAGGTTGTGTAAGGGGGTGATGTTGTTGCTGGAGGTGGCAGGAGGCATGGTGAATTCTTTGATGATAGTGAAGATTTCCTTGCTGCTGTTAGTTCTGGTGTCGATGTAATCTGCAAAAGCTGTGACCTTGGTGTCCCGATCTGCTGGTGGTAACTTAGGACTGATTTGTAGATGTCTTTATCCGTAATGTCTTTACTTTTTCTCCATTTGTACTCCAGTTTCTTGCTGCAGCATTTCATCAGCCTAAGTTCCTCTGTGTACCAACTGGCCTGTGGGCAGGCTCTTGCATTTGGGTTGCACTTGAAGGTTTCCAATGTGTCGGTGCATGCTGTGATTTAGCTGTTAAAGTGTTTGCTTTCAATGAGATGCTGATGTGCTTGGGCTGATGCTTGGAGAGGACGGAGACCCATTCCTCTTCTGAGAGGTTTTTCCAGCTAGTTCTTGTAGTGTTATGTCTGCGATGGTGGGGAAGGGTATAATGAAACTGATAGGGGCGTAATTTGCCGAGGTCATAATTGCTGGCTTGTCAACTGTAATTTTGCTGATTGTGGAGAAAATATTGACTCTAATAGGTATGGATGGTTCCGGTGACATGCTGGGTGAGACCAAGGTTTGCAAGGTTTTCTAGAAGTGCTGTAGAGTTTGGGTCAGTGTGATCTTCTTGGTGAAAGTTAAAGTGCTCAAGGAGGATGAAGGTGCTTGCTTTGATTATGAGGGGTGCGACAAAGTCCGTAATGTTGCAGGCAAAATTGGTGCAGGATCCAAGCGATCTGTTTACAAGGGTTCCCCCCAGGGTTGAGTTACCGGTGACTTGTATCTTGAATGTGAGGTGTTGATTGTATTTGGTGGGGTTTCAACATTGTAAATATGATGCCATCAGAGCTTGTGTTGATGGTCTTCCTTAATGCTCTATTTCTGTTTCTGTGTGAAGCAGCAGGTCCAGAGCATGGCTGTGCAGTAGGCCCATATCTCCCTGGCATTTTTGATGACTCCACAAGTGTTTGGGAGCATACATGTGAGTGTGACATCTTGTTTGGGTGGTGTTTGGTACTTGTGAGTGAGCGGGGTGCTGTTGGTGCATGAGTAGTAGGAATAGGGTGTGGGAACTTGCAGGAGGAGGAAGCGAATGCACCTTTTGTGTTCTGTGTTACAGTATGGCAGCAGTGCAGAAGGGAGTATTTGGGGTTAAGAGCAAGATGGAGTGCAGCAAGGTATCAGTGGGTAGGTGGAGAATCATGATTCCTGGTGCTGGGCACTACAAGTTAATGCTCACTAGGTATAACTATTCAATTTCCGCCATCCAAATTGCAAATGCATGGTTCAGAAGGGCCACTTAGAGTTCATCAGTCCACTCTCTGCCTATCAGCAAAGCATTTCCACTGCTGCATCACAGTCGAAGGGTACACACTAAGGGCCAGATGTAGGTAACTTCATTTTACCGATTCTTAAATACCGAATTTTACCGATTCGGTATTTAAAAATCGGTAAATGATATGTAGATAAAAAATCGGTATTTTTTACCGATTCGGTAAAAGTCGGTATCGTACGATCGGAAAATACCGATCAGTATTTACCGATCGGTATTTACCGATCGGTATTTCCAATGCATTCCTATGGGCCTTTTCGGCCCATAGGAGTGCATTGGAAATACCGATCGGTAAATACCGATCGGTAAATACCGATCGGTAAATACCGATCGGTATTTTCAAAAACGTGCAGCAAACAAAAGTGAAACTTAACACAACAGCCAATCAGGTGCACCCACCCTCCCCCTTCCTACCAGGAAGTGCCTGCCCAGGCAGCTGCAACTCATTAGAAGGTTCTTGATGCAGGCAGAGCTGAGCAGAGAGACAGAGCAGCAGGGAGAGATTAGTTTTGAGTGTAATACAGAAAGAATGGCAAGCAGCACAGAGAGCCAGAAGGCTGACAGAAAGAGAAAAATAAAGTTTAGCAACATGGAGCTGCAGGTACTAGTGGAGGAGGTGGTTAGAGTCCACACACAACTATTTGGAAAGCAGTCCCTCACTCTAGCTGAGTCTGCAAAACGCAAGCTCTGGCTACATATTGTTGACAGGGTGAATGCTGTGGGAGTCACCAGCAGGAGCTTGGAAGATTTAAAGAAAAGGTTCTACGACATCAGGAGCCTCACAAAGAAAAAGATGGCAGAGCTGCACAAACAGGCTGGTCTCACCGGTGGAGGCAGGAACCCAGCACCCCCCCTGACTGACCTGGAGGAGTTGATGGCGTCAACCATCGAGCCAGACAGTGTCGTGGGACTGGGAGACGTGGACAGCTCAGCCAGAGCCAAAGCAAAAGGTAAGACGCATGCGCAGCATAACACCCCATACCAAGCAGCATCCCTTAACCCTTTGTGCACAGGCCAACCCCAGTCCAGTACTGCTAGCACTATACAGGAGCAATGCATTATGGGAAATGTAGTCAGCTAATATTAGACCATGTATAACTGAACAGACATCAGCAAGGCAGTGAAAGTAATGGCGATTAATGAAAGTAAAATGTGTAAAGATTTTATTTTAGTCACTGTGACACAGTAGCACTCAGTTGACATATGCTTATTTACACCTAGGGGCACCATCAGCCAGTCAAGTCACACCGACAACAGGGACTGCAGTAGCGAGGGAGGAGAGTGACGAGGCAGGGCCAAGCCATGTCCATGCATCGCAGGATGAGGAGGACACAACTGCCATCACGCAGGAAGAGGAGACAGTCCAGACCCCCGAGTTAGCACACTCCCCACACCTTTCCCAATCCCCTGCATTGCAATTCTCTCCTGAGACATCCCCATCAATGTTACAGGCTGCACCAGCAACCCCACCAGCCAGGAGGCGACTCGTGGCCCCACTGCCAATGATGGAGGCAGCAGAAGCTGAGGCTCAAGACACTGCACCTATGCCTCATGCTGCACTGCAGCCCAACACAGAATCTGACACCATGCGCAGACGTCGCCGCATGCCCAGCAGTGCAGGTGGCTCTGGAGATGGCACGGTCTTCCGTGGGCTGGAGGGAAGCATGGTGCGCATCCAGCGCATGCAGGGCAAATATATATAGGCCTGCCACCGCCAATTCCGTGCCCTAAACCAAACAGTAGGAGAAATGGGGAAGGGCATCAGTGACATTGCACAAAGCAACAGGGACATTGTTAAATCAAATGCAGACCTAGCTGCAGGAATTACTTCTGCAATTACGCAGCTGTGCACAAAACTGGACAACATAGAGCACACAAGTCGCAGGGACGCCCGAGCAACCAATAGGGCCATGAATCGCCTCGCCACTGCCACAGCACAGCTATGCCGTAGAGGCAATAACATGCAGGAAAGCCTCACCCAGAACACGGCCGAGGTCACCAGGGGCATGGCCAGAATTACCAGTGCCCTAGAGGCAATGATGATTTCTCAAACAGCACACAATCCTGCCCTGGATGTGCCTGAGGGAGAGGACAGCAGTAGCCGCAGTAGCATGGGAAGCGCTGTGGTGCAGCCCCGTAGGAGCAGCAGGCGCTCAGCTGAGCCTGCAGGCCAGGAGGAAGGCAGTGGGGAACATCCCAGTGGCTCTGGGAAGCGCGCGCGAAAATGACTTTGCCAGTGGGTGGTGTAACCCAGGACATGTTGTCCCCACCTTTCTTAAATTTAATTTGTTGCACTTAAGTGCTTTAACTTCGTGGCTACATATAAATACTTTTGTCACTTACACAACCCGTCTGTGTCTCATTACTTACTCAGAAATAGTTGCTTGTTATTTCCTCACGTCTGTACCTGCCATCACTTGGTGTTGTGACTCCAGCAGGTTGTATGTCAGGCACAGCATTGTCGTCGTCATGATCCTCGTAGTCAGACAACTCGACCTCTGTACCCTTCCTCACAGCCAAGTTGTGCAACATGGCACAGGCAGCTATGATCTTGCAGCAGGTGGTGGGGGTATACTGCCTTGCGCCTCCACTCTTGTGAAGGCATCTAAATCTGCTCTTCCATATGCCAAAGGTCCGTTCTACCACATTGCGTGTACTTTTGTGGGCCCGGTTATACCTCCTTTGGCTGGGTGTGGAGGGGTTGAGGTAGGGAGTCAGGATAAATGAACGTAGGGCATATGCACTGTCTCCTAAAAGGGAAATGGGAATACATTACTCACATGCATACTTGTCATTCTCACTGCAATAGGTGTGGAAGGGGTCGCTGACTCTGTCTTACCTAGGAGGTATCTTTCGCCAAATTCCCCTGCTGACAGCCGTGCATAGATGCCGCTGTTCTGAAATATATAGGAGTCGTGGGTACTTCCTGGGAATTTTGCGACAAGGTCTGTGATTACGTACTTTGCATTGTAAATCACCTGGACGTTGATGGTGTGGCTTGACTTCCTATTGCGGTAAATGTATTCTGTGGCAGCAGGGGGACAAATGGGGATGTGCGTGCCATCAATGCATCCGATGATATGGGGAAATCTTGCCATCTGGTAGAACTCAGATTTTGTTTGTAGAAGTTCATCATGGGTGGATGGAAAAGAAATGTAATGCTCCATCCTATGCAACATGGCGTCAAGGAATTTGTGAAAAAACCTTGAGAGGCTGCTCTGGGTCACCCCTCCCGCCACAGCAACCACGCTCTGGTAGCTCCCTGACGCCAGCAGGTGGAGGCTGCACAGCACCTGTACGTGTCTTGGAATTGCATGTGCCCTTGGGGTGGGGTGCTCCAACAGTGGTTTGAGGTTCCTGATGAGTCAGTCAGTCAGTCAATTATCTTTATTCGATTATTAAAAATCATAAAAGAGCGAGCAATGATACATAACAACATTTCATTTCATCAAGACACATATTAATATAAAGCAATATATTTTTTTTAAAACCCTAAAATCACAATATACAGAATAAGTTATACATTGATATTAAAAAGAATAAAATCGATAAGATATATAAAAAGTAAACATTAACCTGGGACAAGGTGCCTAATTTTAGAGCGATGCTTATTTATACGTACACCTGCAACCAAAAAGCTAGCAACATGAAATGCTACTTTTAAATTCGGAAGAAGTTGCAGGAACAACAAAGCTGGTTTTACCTGTGTAAAACCCAAATTGCACAGTATTGGCAGCAAATATTTTTTCCTAATGTCATGATAATGGCTGCAGAAGAAAATAAAGTGAGTCGTGTCCTGGATGGAAAAATTATCGCAATCGCACGGTTCAGCATTTTCAGGTCTAGTCCACTTTTAAAAATTACCCAGAATGAAGTGGATCAAGTCCAGACGAAATCTCGTTAAAAGGAAACGATGGTATGATTTGTTTACCAATAGAAGGTATGGTTCCATTCCTTGGACTGTTATTAACATACAATGTTTCCTGACCGTAGGTTTATTTAAGTCTGTGGCTTCCCTCTCCGAGACATAATGATTTGTCAGGAGATTTTTAACTACTTTTATGTCTTCCTGACTTATCAAATGAGGAGAAGAGAAAAGTTCAGGTCGGCCAATTAATGTCAACTGAGTCTGGACATATTTTAGCCATGGAATATTACGTGCTCTATCCAGGGCTAAACAATCTTTAAGGATTGAATGGTTTAAAGTAAGCTCCTGGTTTAACCAGACTTTCAACCATCCAATGACTGGGGCTGATTTCAAAAGGTCGGTAATATAGCCCAAACCAAGCTCTGAATGTATAATGTATGTGGAGGTTGATTGAGGGACAGAAAGCAGAGTTCTCAAAAATTTATTTTCTACTTTCTGGATTTTGTCGGACTCATGATTTGTATACCCCCAAATGACAGAGCCATATTGAGCAACCGACAAACATTTAGCTTTGTAGACCTTTATAATGCTTTCCATGGGACGGGCTCCAAGTTTTCTGGCAAAGCCAAGCAACCCAGCAGCCGCTCTTGCTACAGCGTTGCTTTTAGCCAAAAGCTGGGGACCCCACGTGCCCTTTTCATCAAATATCACTCCTAAGTAAGGAAAGGATGGAACTCTCCTGACCTCTTTCCCAGCACAGAAAAAAGATTTAGTCTTTCTTTTCCTACCTGCAGCTCCTGCTATCATGACATGGGATTTTTCTACATTAGTTTTCATGTCCAAAGAGGACATAAACTCCCCAAATGATGAAAGGAGTTTATTTAATGCCACTCCGGAGCGAGCTAAGAGGACAGCATCGTCCGCCTACAGGAGGACAGGTATCTTTATCTCACCTGCACGCGGGATGTCAGTATGGGAATCGGCCAGAACTGCCTCGAGCTCATTTATATAAAGAGTAAAGAGGAGGGGGGCAAGGATACATCCTTGCCTAACCCCCCTCTCTGACTTAAAGTGACAGGTGCATCTTCCTTCTCTAGTCACCCTGACCGAGGTTTTAAGGTCTCTGTGTAGCTCCGCCAGATACCTCACCAAAGGGGCATCAATGCCCATGGACAGAAGGACCCCCCACAGCTTAGCTCTGTTGACCAGGTCAAAAGCTGAGGAGAGGTCCATAAAGGCCATGTACAGAGAGCCCCCCTTGGCAATAACATATTTATTTATGATCAGCTCTAGATTTAAACACTGATCTAAAGTTCCTCTTTTAGCTCTAAAACCATAATGTGCATTTGACAGGGCACCCTTCCCTTCTAAAAGCTGATTCAGTCTTGCTAAAAGGACTCTCCCTAGGATTTTAACACTAGAATCAAAAAGGGAGATTGGCCTATAACAGGCCGGGTCTGTCCTTTGTCCCTTTTTAAAAATCGGTATTATGGTAGACTTAGACCAGCTAGTAGGAAAAATAAAATTTCTTGTGGCATTAAAAATATTAGTGAGAATTTTGGTGCTTAATTCGGGGGCACTCTTAAAGAAATCTGCGGGAACCCCGTCGGGGCCCGGTGCCTTTTTCGAATGTGTGTCACTAATGGCTTTTTTTACCTCATCAGTGCTAAAAGGTGGGATAGTAACTGCTGCTTGTGTAAACTGCATTTCAGAACCTGAAATGTTATCAGGGCAGCTATAGATGTTACTGAAATGTGTAACCCACTGTTCATCGGGTATGGTGCAATCTGCTCTCTTTTTCTCTATACCCACAAAAAAAGGGTGGTTAATTATCGCCCAAAATCTAGAGCTATCCCTCTGTGTGTCGGGCGACAATAAATCGTTCCAGGCCTCGTTTTTGATTTCAGATTTCCTCGTCCTGATAGCATTATTATATTTTTTTCTCAATGATGCTATCAGTTCTTTTTCTCTTGGTTTGTTTTTTAGAGCCTTTAGGAGGATCGAATGAGCCTTGGAACAATTTGAATCAAACCACTTTGGGCCCCTGTTTGTATGAGGCTTGTACTTTACAGTCAGGTCTACATTGACCTGATTGCAAATGACGCTAAAAGCTTCTATCAAGGTGGTAACAGAGTTATTATTATCCAAACAGATTGCAACCTCCATCTCTACTTTAGCCAGGGAATCCTGTATAAAGGTAATTGGGGTTACTTGGTCCCATTTCAGTCTGCGGTTCTGATCTCCCAGCACTAGGTCAGTCACACATAAAGCTTCAAATTCTCTTTTCCCTAAAACTCCCTGAGATGCAATCTCTAAAATTATTGGGTTGTGATCACTAAAAACTGAAATTTCTACCTTGTAATTAAACACATCAGGCAAAATACCGGACGATAAAAAAATATAATCCACAATTGTACCGGTATTATTACCCACATATGTTGGTAGCTTCAGACATGTGTTACTATTGTGAAACTCATAAAGATTAAAAGTTGCTAAGAGTGATTCCAAAGCCTCTCCACGTGGTGAGTGTTCAAAGTGCGGGATAGGGAGGTAAGGGGGGAAATCCTCATATTCCACACGGCAATCCATATTACATGGGTGAATATTACAGTCTCCCATGAGAATTACGTCAAAACCATGAACACTATTCTCACTGTGGGTGGACAAGAAATCTTCTAAAGCTACCAAATGCTCGTTCAAGATTTGACTGACAGGAGAATTATAAAAATTTACAAATAATATGGGCTGTGAGTTTTGTATGGTTAATTCAACCGCTAAGATATTTGTTGAGTTTGTTTTAATCTGTCTTGGTTTTCCTTGTATATCTAAGGAAATATATATAGCCAAGCCCCCCTTTGCCCTTCCGGAGCTGCTAGGTACTGCAGGTACAAAGAAATGAGAAAAGCCGTCTAAAACGAGTTTGTCGGACCTTTCCCAAGTTTCTTGGAAGGCTAGAACGTCGCTGGTTCTGACCATCTCCAACCAGTTCTTATCGTCAAATTTAGATCTGATTCCAGCGACGTTCCAGCTCAAAATTCTGCAGGCCCTGACGGCTATAGGTTTTGGATCTAAATGCCCAGAGATGTGCAATGGACTCTCATCATTTGTATCTTTTCTAAGAGAGAGTCAATCGTTTTGATCCATGAAGGACAATGGGGCGTAGCGATTGAATAATTGAAGGGGTTCTACGAAAGAATTTTGCTGCGGTAGAAGGGGGTAATGAGCCATTACATTATGTCTTGTGTCTTGCACCCTTCTAGAGTTAAAGTCCCAAGATCTATCCCACCCTGGTGCAGGAGTCCTTGGATGAGTGACATTTTGTTGCTCCCCATAAAAGAACTTCAGGGTCAGGGGGACAACAGTACCCTGTCTGCGTTGAGGAGGGAATACGTTAGCAAGTATGTTAGGGAGTACATCTTGATTTGTGAGGCTCACTGTCACACAGTCCCCTTTAAACTTTTTAGGCCGATTTCCCAGCCAGGGGACCCTAGTTGCTGACTGAATTACGTTTGCCAGTTGATGTTTTCCCCCTGGGGCAAACCGCATATTACTAGTTAGCCAATGGAGAGCCTTACTTGTAAGGGAGGTGGGGCTTTCCACTGTTCCCCCTTCCAAGGGGGGGACATTTGCTAATACAAGAACCACTGGTGTGGCCTCAACTAAAAATTGTAGGGGGTCCGTGGGATGAGCAATTACTGGGGGTAAGCTTACAGGGGGACTAATGTCTGTTGGGATGTTAATTAAAAGAGGGCCCTCATTAGTAGTAGATGATGATGTTGAAGGTTGGGGCAATACATTTTCAACAGACGATTGGATCCCTGCACCATCAGTTACAGTCTCAGTAACCACATTATCCCCTGTATTATTACTGAAATTAGTAATTATCGTGGTGATATTTTCTACCCCTCCTGCGATCGCAGTGTGGAGACCACCCAATCTTTTGATCTCCGCTTGCAGTTTATCAATTTTAGATATTAAAGGCTTTACAATGGTATTAATTTTTAGCTCAAATAAGTTAGCAATCCTTTCATAAAGTGTGTCCTCAAAAGTATGATTTTGTGTATCCTCCACTAAGTTAACTTGCTTTTTCTTTGGGGTAGTAGCCTTCTTCCTTCTTGTCCCTGGACGTAGTCCGCCCTGCTTAGGTGGATTTTTAGTACATAATTGTCTTGGCCTTGTTGTGCGCCCTATCGGTGTCTGCTCATCAGATGTAGTTCGAGCATGTCTCTCCTGGCCAGAGTCATTATCAGAGTCACTTTCGGCCTGTACGTTGGAGGCCTCAGAGGCTGGGAGGACAATGTCAAGTGCACTGTTTAATCCTTGGGAAATAGGGCCACTGATTATGCTGTCCTGATTGGTTTCCTGCAAAATAGTGTCGTCAATCAGGACGGATGCAGTCGGGGACAAGCAACAAAGGTCTGGAGATTGGCTTAACCCAAGAGAAGTTCTCCTCTGCGTGTTTATTTTCTTCACAGTCTGAACAAGGTAGTTGTCAAGAGTATTTTGTGCGGCTTCCTTCAGTTTCGTAGACATATTTGCAATATACTCACAGTCTAAAAATTTTAGAATAAAACAAGGGCTAATAGGAAACTCGGTAAACTTTTGAATCTTACTTGGTGTGATGATTCCTGCAGCGTTTCTGGCCCTGCCCCTGCCTCTTCCTGCCGATGAGGGCCGTAGAGGGCCCGCCCTTTGCCCGGGCTTAGCCCCGGGCGTCCCGCTCGCGTCCCGCGGAGCGGACCTCAGCGCCGATTTAAAGCGCCACCGGGCGCTGGCGCGAGGTCAGAGGTGCGCGCCGCCGCTGAGGCTTCCGGGAACTGTGGTCCCGGGGCGGCGGCGCGATGGAATGCGTGGGATGACTCTCGGGCGGTGGCGGCGTTCGTGGACCCTTGTGCAGCACTCCAGGTAAGTTTAATGATGTCCCCAGGCTCCGCCGACCTCAGCGCCGATTTAAAGCGCCTCCGGGCGCTGGCGCGAGGTCAGAGGTGCGCGCCGCCGCTGAGGCTTCCGGGAACTGTGGTCCCGGGGCGGCGGCGCGATGGAATGCGTGGGATGACTCTCGGGCGGTGGCAGCGTTCGTGGACCCTTGTGCAGCACTCCAGGTAAATTTAATGATGTCCCTGATGAGCTCCATGATGGTGTCTGGAGCCAACCTGTACCTTTGTAGTATCTCCTCCTCTGTGAGCATGAACAGGGTCACCCTCTGCCTGTAGACCTGCTCCTGTCTCAGCCATTCCCTCTCTCCTTCCTCCCGTAGCCGTAGCCGTCTTGCTATTACATAAAATGCCGCCATTGTGCAAACTGAATTGCATTTTGGGTCCTTTTTTATAGGCTGCACCTGGTTACCACCTGATTTGAATCCATGGTAAATACCGACTCTTAAATACCGATTTTGAGGCAAAATCGGTATTTCAGAGCCTCCCTACATCTCAATGTTCAATTTTACCTATTCTTATTTACCGATTCGGTAAATTTACCGATCGGTAACTATACCGATTGATAATTTTACCGATCGGAAAGTTGACCGATCGGTAACTATACCGATCGGTAAATTTACCGATCAATAATATTACCGATCGGTAAATTTTCATAATCGGTATTTTACCGATCGGTAATTTTACCGAATCGGTAAATTTACCGAATCGGCCTCTTTCTTATCACCTACATACCGAATGCTCAATACCGGTCGGTAACGGCCGAAAATCGGTATTTTCGGCCGTTAACGACCGGTATTTGGCCACCTACATCTGGCCCTAAATGTTTTGTACTGGAGGAGTGCCCATTCAGTGCAATATACCATCCTATGTACTCCCAAAAATGTTTTCATCACAGATTTCTAATTGATGAAACACCCTATTTGCCTAGTATGGTTTATTGCCAAGCCATGTAATAAACCCCTTATACCTCTTGCAGCTCAGATGGACTTCAGTATCATAGCCTAATAAATAATATGTCCTCTACATAAGGTTTCTTTTGTGAGCCTTCTTTAATAAGTAAGAGCTGGTATACGTTTTTCTCACAGCATTTCTAAGAAGGTGGTGGATGAGGTGCCACTCATTCTGAGCCCTGTGATAGGTGAATTTTAACATATAATCGAAAACAATGTTTTATTTCAAGCATTCAGAATCCTCTGAATGTGCTACATTGAGTACTCTACTTAGTCTAGAAGCATTAACAAGGTCATTCTGTAGGAAACGTTTTACCTCCTCACTGATTATTAATTTTGAGCCGTGCAGAAAAAGAAAATACATGCTGTGGCAACACAGATTTATTCAACATGATTTACACAAGGCTCTAGTGAAGTGATCACACTCATTTAAGACCTTATTTAAATGTCCACTGCTAGCCTATACTAAGCAAGAACTCAAATACCATGTTTATTCATGTTTAGACCTGAAACATTTGTCAAATTTATCAAATATATTAAGCCAACATGTCATATACAAGCTGTTAGACCTATCAACCTATGGGTGGTCTTCCCCCAAATCTTTTGCCTACTCCCCTCCAGTTTGCTAAAATGTGTTTTTGTGGCTTCCACTTGATTGGCACATTTAAGGGACTTATAAGTGCCAAGCACAATGCTACAACATGTAACCAAAATCTGTAAATTAAATATTAATAATGGGACTGTAGTACTTGCTGTGCCTCCCACTTAAGTCTCTTTTAAAACATGCCTCAAGCCTGGTGTTGTAGTCTATGTTCTTTTTTAAACAGCCAATACGACCTGGCAAAAAAAACCTTCTTCCTAGTCTAAAACTCACTTTTTAAAACAAATGTCACCCATTTTGTAGGCCCTGGACAGCCCAAAGTGCAGGGGACAGTGTATTAAAAAAGTTGTAGATATACTTTAAAGTTGTATATGTCCTGGTATTGAAAAACACCCACATTTGTGTTTCACTACTCTGTGACCTACAACTTCCATCAGATAACATTACGTTACCAAATTACATTTAATAAGTGATAACTTTTATTTGAGACCAGGTAGAAATGTCATGCTTGAATACTAAAGAATTCTATTGTAAAACCCTTTCTAATAGTAAAGGTGGGTTATAAGTCACAATTCTGACAATGCTACTTTTAGAATTTTCTTTCCTCACCATTGGATATGTATGACCTGGGTCACATAACTGTGATTAGATTTGTAGTTGACCTTTATTCCTCCCAGGTAGTGAGACAAAAAGGGAGTAGATGTTGGCAAGACATCCTGCCAGGTTTGGAGAGCTGTCCCTTATCTACTTAATTTTAAAGGACCTGCCTCAGTAGACTAACAAGACCTTCAGACCAGTCTTTTGTCACCCTAGACCTCTTGGAGCCTGGGCAGAGAGGAAGAAAATTTCACAACCAGCTGTCAGGGGAAAAATTCTAGAAGTTTCTTCCAATTGAATGCTGGCACCAAGTTTAAAAATAGTACCCTTTGACCTACTCTTCAGTTCACTCCCGATCGTGTGGAAGACCCCCAGAAGAACTGCCTGATGCTTGAGACCTGATTTGAACCTTAGAGGACTGCCCTACTGCTACCAGAGAACTGACCTGCTGCTTGAAGCTTGCTTTGTATTCTGAGATTACTGTCCTGCTGCTTGAGGCATGATATCAAGGTAAGGTTTTGTACTAAAAAAATGAGCATTCAGTGTAATTTACCATACTATGTACTTTCAGAAAATATTTTCACAACAGATTCCTAATTAATGAAACTTACTATTTGCCTGGTATGCAAGGTCTTGTTGCCTGATTTCAAGACTACCAGAGTGACTCCAAGAAAAGGGTTTCTGACTTCCTGTTCTAGACTGCAGAGACATAAGCTCCAGAGTCCTTCTGGCAACACCCCAGCCGACCTGCTGCACTCAACTTGCCTGGACCTGCCACGGTACCTGCCTGAGCCCTGATGGCCTCTCCTGGAGTGTGGTACTGATCCCTAAGAGGTGCCTCCCCAGGTCATAACCCCCTTGGCTGAAATAAGCTGAGCTCCTTCTGAGAAGAAAGGGAGTAATTCTGAAGTTTTGGGCACTTTGCAACTGTGAACTGGCTAGTTCGGACAGAGATATTTCCGTGATGATGCCGACTGTGAATCCGACTCTTTGTGCTACAGTGACTGACAGTAACTTCCGCGAGGCCAAGCTTGCAGAGACTCTTCAAAGAGAGAAGCCTGAATGTGGGAAGGAAGGTTAAACAAATGGAAAAACTCTACCATGGCAGAGTGTAGTGTGTGCTCCCACAACCTGTCCCCTGAGGATTTGGTGGACAGGAATGCTGATAGAGAGTTCAGGCTACAGCTGGCCAAACATACAATGGAGAAGAGTAAGGCAGCAGCAAAGAGGGCATTGGAAGAAAATAGAGTAGAAGTGGAGATTGCCCTAGCCTAGGAGAAAGCTGAGAAGAAGTTGGTGCTGGCTCATAATTTGAGTCCGCAGGAACTGGACCTGGAAGCTAAGCAAGCAGCAGAATCAACAGCAGTGTTGGCAGCATTCCTGTAGTTCCTAACGCCGGGGTGGGAGTCAGCATACCCCAAAACTGATGCCTAGCTATGTGGTGAGGGATAATATAGATGAATAGTTTTCTGTATTATATAGCTCTGAGGATATACAGGGTCCCAGAGGCATATTAGGGAGCCAGCTTGTGGAATTATATGCCCCCAGTGGGGAAGGACACCCTTCTTACATTAGTGGTGGGGACCAGATGCAGTACACTCCCATGAAAGCAATGTTAATCACCAAATTTGGGCTGTCTCGTTGAGAAGTATCTCTTCCAGGACAGCAAGAAACTGACAATCCAGTCTTGGGTGAATTTTCTGGTCTAGTCCAGCAAGATACTAAGTGGTTGGGTGAGTGGCACCAAAGTGAGTGATTTTAATGGGATATCTAATCTTATTTTGATACAGCACCTGCTCAGTAATTGCTTTACAGAGTTGCATCAACACCTGATTGACAGTAAGCTAACACACTCTAGGGAGCTTGCAAATGAGGCGGACCTCTGGATTGGCACCAGAGTATCCAAAAAGGCATCTGGGAGGATTGCCAAAAGGGTGGTAAATGTCCTCAGCAGAACAGAGGGGGGAGATAACAATAAATGTTAGTGGTTCTCTATAAACCCCCCAAATAGTCCACAGGGTAATGAGACCCAGCCCCAATCTTGCCAGAAGAAAAATTGATTTGTTGACAAGAAGCAGGGAAGTGTGTGCCTGAGTGCTATTCATGTAAAAATATGGTCATGTAGAGGGAGATGCCAAGTGTCTCAAGAGGGCACATCCACCACTGGTGGGCAGACCCAAGGGTTGGCCAGTGTAGTTCTTGGGGAGCGGGTTGCCCAAGTTAGATGGGGAATAGCGCAGAGGTTACCCTAGTGTCCCCAGTTGACAAAGAGGTGGTGCCCAAAACCCAGATACCTTCCAATACTCCAAGTATAGGAAGTGGGTTACTATCAATGGGCAGAGGGTGGAGGCTCGGAGGGACACAGGAGCTAGCGTGACCTTTGTAAAGTGGCATCCAGTATCCTTAGAGTAGGTAATTCCCAATACATTCCACCACAATGTACTAACAGACAACTGGGAGAGTCACAGTCCATGGGCTCTGGTTCCCTTTGAGTTGGGGGTATTAGCTTCTCTAAAAGGATCTGTGAGCCCTACCATGCTTGTGGATTGTCTGTTAGGCAATGATCTGGAGCACACTATCTGGAAGGAAGTGGTGCTCCAATCGCACCTGGAAATGTTATGGCTACCTTAGTGGTTGTGCCTGGCCACAATATCACTAGCCGCACAAGAGAGTGGTGAGCCTGGAAATATGACCCAGGTGGCTGCCTGGAAGAAGACAAAGGGGCATGGGAAACCAGCTGCTGGAACTCCCACAGTCCAGGAGGAGGTTGAGCCTGAGGCTGATGCTCCAGACCCTACTGGTAGGCCATTGCAGCCCCGGAAGACCTGCCTGAGTATGCTGGATGGCAAGTTTGGGGGTGGGCCCACCATGGATGTGTTCTTGTTCTGCAGAGTGTCAGAAGGAGTTACCAACTCTCGAGGGCTTGAGGGTACAAGCGGAGATCCCAGCAGCTGGTGACACCTTGGATATCACCTTATCTATTGGGAGAATTGCCTCCTATATAGTGACCAGAAGCTTCCTGCACCTGGGGCAACTTATGTATTGGTGGACCCCCAATGATACAAAGCCTTCCTACTTGGTCCGGCTCATGATAAATCCTTGGCAGGACAAGATGTTTTACAGGCCTCTCAGCCATTTTATTGGCCCTAAATGAAGACATCCTTAGATGCATTCTGTAGATCATATCCTACCTGCCGGGCCAATGGGAAGTCAGGGAAAAGTTAAAGCTCCTCTGGTTCCCATACTTGACATTGGCTCTCACTCTGAAATTATGGCCAATGACATTGCTTTGCCCCTGGAATCCAAAACTACCATCGGCAAGAAGTTTATCCTGGTTTTGGTGGACCATGCAAATGGTTACATAGAGGCCGTACCTTAGTGTTATTGCACATACAGTGGCTAAGGCCCTGACGGGGTATTTTTACCTAGGTAATGTTCCTCAAATAAGGAGTATCTGACAGGGGCACACACTTCATGTCAGCTTACATGAAATCAATGTAGGATGAGTGTAGGGTGACATATAAATTCTCTACACTGTCTCACCTTCGGACCAACAGGCTTATTGATAAGTTAAACAAGACCCTGAAAGGCATGAGTATGGACCTACCAGATTCCATGAGGCAGAAGTGAGACGTCCTCTTACTATGCTTTCTTTTTGCCTAGAGAGGTACCACAGAAAATGTTCACCCCCTCCAAGCGAAGATAGAGACTCTCCTACCATGGGGACGATGCAAAATTCAGACAAAAGTGAGGACCTTCCGGTGCCACATTGGAAATATAGAATGTTTGTCAAGGGGTATGGCACCATTGTAGCCCCCCTGACTGAGCTGACTGTAAAAAGGCAACCTAAGAAGGTGACCCTGACAAAGGCTTGCCAGAAAACCTTTCGAACATCAAGGAGGCCTTGTCTACAGCACATGTACTTCAGGATCCTGACTTTTCCTAGGAGTTCATAGTTCAGACTGATGGCTTAAGGGCTGTGCTCTCACAACTGAATGAGGAGGTCCTAGATCAACCTGTAGTCTTTATCAGTAGGTGGTTACTTACCAAGGAACAGAGATGGAGTGCTATTGATAGAGAAAACTTTGCTGTGGTCTGGGCTCTGACAAAGCTGAGACCATACCTGTTTGGGACTCAATTCTCAGTTCAAACAGACCACAAACTCCTCAGATTGCTAATGCAGATAAGGGGTGAGAAACTCAAATTATTGAGGTGGTCCATCTCCATACAGAAAATGGACTTTATAGTGGGAAACTGCTCTGGGTCAGACCACTTCAATACTGAGGGTCTCTCCAGGTTCTTCCACCTTAGTGATGAAAATCCCATAAGGGTGAGCAGTTCTCCCTACTTTCAGCTGGGGAAGATACATGCTTGACCTGTCAGCCTTAGGGTAGTTTTCCCCAAAATGTTTGCCTACCCCACTTCTCTTTCCTGAAATGTGCTTTTGTTGGCTTTAAGACTCTGCACACTTTACCACGGGTAACTAGTGCTCTGGTAAAACAGGCCTAAACATGATTGCCACATTTTATTTAATTATGAGTCACTAGTAAAGTGGTACAACATGTACCCTGTGTTCGCAAACTAAATGCTATTAGTGTGCCTACAGCACTTGCTTTGCCACCCAGTTGAGTAGCCTTTTAAAACATGTTTCAGGTCTGCCATTGCAGACTTTATATAGTTTTAATCTAACAATTTGAACTGGCAAAATAAATGTTCTATCTCACACAAAAATGAAGGGGTGAGGGTTAACAACTCATCTACCCCAGACCCCCTGCTTAGACATAATAACACCAAAAGGGGTAGAGAGAAAACACAAGTAATTGGCATGCAATGGCACAAGTAGTGTTGTAGAAAACTGCCCTCACTCACTCACAAATGTGTGTGACATGCTTCATCATCGGGTCTGCCTACAATACACCCTGACGTAGCCACGCACAGGATGGAGCATAGGAAAGGGGAAGACAAACAACATAAAAATCGTCCTAATACGTGCAAAATCAAAAGACTGGGAACAGTGATAGAAAAGGTGCAATGAAAAATGTGGTTAAAACTGTCTTGTGGGTATCCTATAATCCAACTTTATTCAAGGGTCCCCCAGCCAGAATTAAAATTGTGAAGGATGGTCGTATTTAGAGATAACTAGGTACTCCTAACACCCCTCCTTAACCAGCTGTGATTGTCAGCATGTTTTGCCCGTGCCAACATGCCCTCAATAAAGGGTCAAACCGGTCTTCCTCAGGACTTCTATCAGTCCCACTGGAAATCCCCCTATTACCTTACATTGGTCAATTCATGGGGCTCAAAAAATAAAGATATCCAACCTTGTGGAGGTAATTCCCCTCACACGAGGTACCATTACTGCAAAAGGAAACAGAAAAACAAAGAAAAACAAAGGATACGAATAAGACTAGAGAGTCAACATCCCATTCATATGCATTAACCCAGCATACCTCCCAAAATGGTTTTTTGTAGAGAGTGCAGGGACAAAAAATCGGGACACCATATGTCACACATTGCCTTTAAATGCAATATCATCTTCCGGGGTAGTCTCCATTGCTACACCGGCCAACTTTAGCATAAACCAATACATTCTTCATTTCACTTATGGTCATGCGGCAGTACCTCAGAAAAACTGTCTTATACTTCAGAGGACTGCCCTGCTGCTATTAGACTGTTGTGTAGTTCCTATAGAAAATATGCAGGATCTGTGCATTTAGACAGCATACACTGTAGAATTGGTGTCAGATGAACTCTGTTGACCCCCACCGTATATGTTGGCCTTCTTGTACCAATTAGCTCACAGTGCGGCTAGGATCTCCTCTTACCAAGGAGAGAATAGTTCATGGCAAACATCAAACATAACAACCCTGATCCCTCAGGACCGTGGAAATAATATACTACTATTCGCTCAGTCACTTGTGCTTAATTAGTCTTTCTCAGAGAGGTACACTGAAAATAAGCTTGGCGTTTTTCAATAATCATTTATTGAACAGTTGTTCTTCTGCTGTAGAATATATGTGCTGCAACAACCGTTAGACAGTATACGACATAAATTATTAACAGTACTATAAAAGTAAAAGGATGGTATAGTTCTACCATCTTACTAAAATCATGAGTACATCCATACTAATATTATAAAGAGAGAGCCCAAACCTTTGAGGCGGGTAATCTCAGTAACCACAGCACCAATCACAACACTCAATACAGCGTTGGAAAGGGCAGTTGCAGCAGAAGGACATAGGCTATGCAGACGGCCACCATATACATTGAAAAGGTAAAAGAACTGTGCCAGCAAAGTAGTCCCTAGTGGGCGTGTCTGCGTTCTGCTGTGGGTGTGTGCTGGGGGAGTGACAAATGCTGGGGGCGTGTGGTATGTTCCGCCCTTCATGCCATGTGAGTCGTAATTGCGCCGCATCAAGGGGCACGCTGGGGGCGTGACACGCTGGGGCCGTGACAAACACTGTGGGCGTGTGTCCGCCCTTCATGCCATGTGAAGCTCCAATTACGCAACTGCGCCGCATCAAGGGGCACGCTGGGGGCGTGACAAATGCTGGGGGCGTGTGCTACGTTCCGCACATCATGCCATCTGGGTCATACATTAATCAGATCGTCTGTTGTGGCCGTATGCTGGGGGCGTCACAAAGGCGTTCACCTCGAAGCGTGGTAAGTAACCATTCGCAAGCCTCCCTTAGGGGACTGCCCGTTGTCTCACACATACTGGGGTGCCGAATGCAGTGTGTGCCTTGGCCTTGGTGCGTCTGAAAGGGCCGAACGCAGTGTGTGGCTTGCCATGGGTGCATCTAAAAAGCACTCGGGCCGAAGAGCGTCGGTGTGGGTCATAAAAAAATAAGAACAGCGGGAAACAATCATTCAAGACTCACACAATTCTAATTGTTAGACGGTCGCCGCTGGCCCTCAAGCGGGGGCACACGCGACTGAGCGTGTCTGCGGGGACAATTACTGCAGCCTCTCATGCGCGCTGTTACTGAACTATCACATTAAACCAAATCACACGCGCCTGCTAACATCAGCCAGGGCTGTAGCCGGGCTCAGGTGGCGGATCACTAAACAAATTACATGCGCCTGCTAACATGAACCAGGGCTGAAGCTGGGCCTCAAGCCTCAGGCGGGGGGACACGCGCCTGCTAACATCAACCAGGGCTGCAGCTGGGCCTCAAGCGGGGGAACACGCGAATGACTGTATCTGAATACACACATTACACACATCCTATTTCATACCCGGACAACGTCGGGACGGGCTGCTAGTTAGTTATATAGCGCCACTCATACCAGTAAAGGATTTCAGAGCGCTTTACATCACACACACATTGCACAGACACAATCTAACATACATGTGTAAATCAGCTTGTAGGAAATGTTACATAAGCCAAAGGCAAGAAAGTGTAGGAGTCACATGTCATCCATACTGGTAGGCTATATAGTTTAAGAGTGCTTGGTGTCGAGAAGCACAAACTCAAGGTTGAAAAAGAAACATCATATTTGGGAATTTTCTTTAATAAGAAGAATTGATTTCTACCCAAATTAACCTTTTTTGCAACATTAATCTATGCACTAATCTATACTTTGCAGTGTGTATGCAGCTCTAAGATGAAAGTTAATACCTCACTGTTCTATATTAGGACATCTATACTAATATTATAACGAGAGAGCCCAAACCTTTGAGGCGGGTAATCTCAGGAACCACACCACCAATCACAACACCCAATACAGCATTGGAAAGGGCACTTGCAGCAGAAGGACATAAGATATACAGATGCCCACCATATACATTTGAAAGGTAAAAGAACCTTACCAGCAAAGTAGTCCCTTATGGGCGTTGGCGTGGGTGGGGCGCGGCATGACGACAAAAAAAATTGTTCCTTAAACATGTGCGTTGTGCTGGGGGTGTGAACAAGGCCAATGGGCGCGGCAATTGCAATTGCGCGGCAGCAAGGGGTGTGACCAATGGGCGTGAAAACCAGCAACAATCGTGCGGCACATCCCAAAAGCTTGCCTTGAAGGTGTGTGGAAAACAAACGTGTGCGTTGGGCCGGGGGCGTGGCCAAGGCCAATGGATGCGGCAATTGCGTGGGAGCAAGAGGCGTGGTCAATGGGCGCGGCACTTGCCGGGGCTTAGGCGGGGGCAGACGCGACTGATCGTTCCTGCGGGGACACTAACTGCACAGTATCCTGCGCACTGTCAGCCAGTCAACTCTCTGCATAAAGGACCGTGCCTGCAGGGACACTAACTGCAGCGTCTCCTGTGCGCTGTCACACACTCAACTCTCTGCATAAACGAATTGACACCAGGCGCACAACGTCAACCAGGGCTGGAGCCGTGCTAAGGCGGCGGATGACGCGACTAAGCGCGCCTGCTGGGACACTAACCTTTGACTGCACTTTCCCACACGCGCAGCGTCTCCAGCGCCCACTCAACTCTCTGCATCAACGACTTTACACCACAAGCACAACATCAAACAAAACTGGAGCCGGGCCTCAAGCGGGGGATGACGCGATTCAGCGTGCCTGCGGGGACACGAAATTTACAACTGAATTCACTTTCACACACGCTTACCTACGGAAGTGGAGTACATACACACTAGAGACATCTGCTAATACTTCTTACTCCGAGGTACACACAGTATCTGCACACACATGCCTAACTATTGTGACACTTCATGCTAAAAATGTTCTCTACCGCAAGATTTTAAAATAAATTTCCCCTGCCTATTACACACATTCTATTTCATACCCGGACAACGTCGGGACGGGCTGATAGTTCAAGTATATAAAACAAATGATAAAATATGCATACTCCTACGATGTCTCCCTAACTAGATGTACCCTAGTGTACCTAATTGTACTTAGTATGGGTGTAGGTGTGAAGCCACAAATTCCTCTAGGATTTTGTCAACCCCATTACCTGAAGTGAATTTATGGGAGCCATCTTGGTCTCGAGCTGGAACATCCCGCAAGGGATGTTAGACTACTGCGAGCTGGAGAGTCTACATGCCGGATCCTCAGCATGTCTGGTCAGTGCGTTGGCCGGGAAGTCTCGATATCCTCTAGCTAGCTTAGCAAGATGTGATGTATATATACCCATAGGTCTCTCCATGGGTCCTACTTTGCTGTATTACTGTGTCGGCCAAAGAATGACGACGGGCATGAACTTTATACATAGATTTCATACAGGAGATGGCAGTCCTGCTGTGCTTCCAAGAACTCTCATTCATAATGTGTGAGATTTCACACTGGGGGAAACCCGCGTTCTGAATGCAGTGTAATATCCAGGTAAAAGGTCAGTCCCTGTAAACCATGATATGTGTAAGGTGGGAAGAGAATATAGGTGAAAGGTAACGAGTTTGCCGAGGCCTATACTATAGAAGCTATATGGAATATAACAAGACAACTGTCCTGCTGCTTTAAGCCTGTCTTGTACCTTAACAGGACCGCTCCGATGCATGAGGCCTGACTTGCTGTTTGATCTCATGGCTACCTGATTATTATAAGGTTCAGAGTGCTGACCTGTTTTGCGGACAAAACAAGCTCAAAAGGCCTCCCGTCAACTGCTCAGCTGACCTGCTTAACTGGAACTGCCTTGAATTGCAACTATACGAGCCTGACCTCTGCTGGAGTGTGTTCCTGATCCCAAAGGGGTACCTCCCCAGGTACTAAACCCCTCACAGGTTCTCCTGATTTTGCCACCTGTATCGACTGCCAGCACGCACTACAGTGACGACCAGCAACATGCGATCAGCCCTTTGAGCTAGAGCAGCAACAGCCCTTGGTGACCACCAAATGAAAGCACTCACAATTACTTTTTGCAATGCCCAACAGGGTATTTATCCTACAGTGATGACTGTCCGAGATGCCCCTGTCTGCTTTTTGGGCTTCAGCAGCTCTCTCCTTGTGGCGTCCTCTCGGGAAAACTGAACTCTTTGTGCAGGAATTTTGGAAGATAACTTTCTCAGCTTGACTACTTCAGTCCCTGTATCAGGCCCATGCTTCATCACAGTCGGCCTGAAATTGGGACTTTAACCCCTTTTAAGAATGATCAGATGACTTCAAGTGGTACTTTATGATTTTAGGCCCAATATTGAATTATATTATGGAAATTGCATAGCTCAGTTTCTAATGATTGGATTTTTGACATTTTGGTCTCGTTATCTGTATTACTCTATTTTCTAAATTGGTGTGGATTATTTCTTGTTTTGTGTTTTCACTTCATCCCTTTTTGTGGGGTGCATAACTACGTAACACATTGCCTCGAAGTTAGGCCTGAATGCGTAGTTCTAATACACCAGCAGGTTTACCACAGGATAATATAGTTACTTTTGTGGTTCACCCTGATAGGGATTGTGGTTGCTGCTTGATAAGGCTCTTCACCCCCTCAATCAATGACCAAATTTCCAACATGGGCAATATAGCGACAGGGTGTATATAATTATCACACTCGGAGCTCTCTTGATTTTAATATGTGAATAGTGCTTGAGCCCATCCTTCTACTTTGTGATGACAGTGTGTTCCTGTCCATTGATATCTCTCACATTTATGTATGTTGGCAGTGATTACTCTTTATTGTGTTCCACCCTGCAGATCCAGATTGATTGTCTCTGTCCAGAAAAATATTTTTCACCTAAACAAGGGGATGTTCATGCATCAGCACAGGAAATGTCATCACAGCACCCTGTTCTGCTCCCCTTTCCAGGACCTACTTAATGGCAGCTGCAACATGACCAAGCAGCAGAGGTGAGTCTCTGGTGCACCAAATGGAAGCCTATTTGCACATGTCCATGCCTGGACCGTGCCCAGCACAATGAACCATGGTCAGATCACTGCTCAGCGATACTCTGCAGCACTCCCTAGGTCACTAGACCCAGATGCCATTCACCCAACTGCTGCCCTGTCTCACAGGAAACCTCCATTACAATGCCGTCATTACAACGCACTACCTTTAAAATGCAGCTGTTACAACACAACAGCCTTTACATCGCATGCCATTACAATGCAGCCATTACAGCACATGTCACTACAATGCATGGCAGTACAACGCATACCATTACAACGCATGTCATTCCAACGCATTATAAGGTAAGTGATGGGGATTTTTTAAAGTTTTAGGGTGGGTGTGGGTTTTGGGGTACATGGGAATATTAATTTGTACCCCTAAACTATCCAACACTTACCCTACTATAGTATTTTTTACCCCTACACTATTCAACACTTACCCTACTGTTGCCCTCAAAGTATTATGCGTTGTAATGGTATGCGTTATAATGGTATGCATTGTAATGGGATGCGTTGTAAATGTAGTTTCTAAAAATGCGTTGTGATGGCATGCGTTGTAAAATCATGCATTGTCATGGATGTTGTGATGTAAAAACCACGTTGTAAAAGCATGCATTGTAATTGTTTGCATTGTAATGTGTCCTATTTCTGGTTCACACCAAAGTAGGAGTTTTCACCTGCACCTACTGCCGGTTCTCCAGCAGACATCCACCCACACATCCCACACAAAAACAAACAATTTTCCCCTCTCAATAAACACACCACATAAACACCAACAACATCTACACCCCCACCCTGCAACATGCGCTATGGCAAACCTGCACTTTAAAACCCTACTTGCATGCATGCTTCTCAATAGACAATCACTCAACAAAAACAGATGAAATATGGGAACCGCTGAGTAGTGACGCACCCAACATCCTCTTCATTTCAGAAATCTAGCTCAACCCCTCATCGGCTCCCGCCATCACCATGGCAATCCCAGCAGACTACAAAATCAACAGGACAGCCTTCACAAGCCAGGAGGAGGACTCGGTATCACCTACAATGAATCCATCAAATGCACAACATATACAAAGTACGCCACCCTATTCATGAAACACGTGCACTTCAAACTGCAAACGCTCTGAAAAAGTCACCATTGAGCAGAACCCTAAACTACCAACCACTCGGATTATGAGCAACCATTACCAACCTCATCACCAACTTTGTCGCTCCACTCACCATCGACCCAAGAGCCAACATTCTTCTCGGTGAACTCAACTTTCACCTGGAAGACCAAAACGAGACTCTGCTACACAGCACTCCTCGAAATCTTGAGCAACATCGCGCTCGCCTTCACGAGTGACAGCATCAAATATACCACCACCACACTGCTCACATAAAACAACTACTCCATCATCCACTTCCACATCAACATACCTCGAGTCAACACCCTTATCAGGTTCAGCATTCTAAGCTGCAGCTGGGGCAAAATCACAGACGTAGACTAGCTCAGCGCCTTCAAAACTGATCAATCTAGCCCCATAGACAACCTCAACAAATACATCAACAACTTCAGCAACTGGATCAAGACAAGAAATGAATGGCCTCCCTCGCACTCATCAAACAAATAAGCCCAGTGTTCCACCAAGTCTCCTCTTAAAAATGGTACCTGAGTTGTATGGGTGGGCCTAGCGCCTGAAACAGGAAAGGGCAGTAAATGCGAAATAGATGCATCCAGATTTTTCTCCCTGAAAACCAAGTTTTTTTTTCAAATGCATAGCCATAATCCATGAGCAGGAAGTTGTTTGAGGGAGTAATCATTGGTAACTGAAGACTCTCCCTTTCTAATGATGCCCCCCTCAAAGGTAGGGATGCATCCTAGGTTTTAAAAACCCCACCAGATATGGGAGCATTGCACTCTTCTCCTTTTCCTCTGCTTTACTGGAAGACAGTGACATCACTTTGCCTTGTGGCGCACTGATGTCACAAAGAAACAAAAAGAAAACCTATAGTGCAAGCACTGGAGGTTCCTTTCAAATTCTCCCCAATGTAGTCCACTGGTTGATGATAGCACTAGGAAGGAAGTGTGGGTGTCAGCCGTTGGCCGACATCTGCATTAGAAGGTTTAATAGGTTCCGAGATCCTTCTGTTTGGCAACGGCAAACGTGTGTGGGATGTGACATGGTGGCCACCCTCGCTTGGTATGGCCCCCATCCCGAAACAACACACAAGGAATCTGGGAGTCATTATGGATGACGCATTGTCCATGAAAGATCATGGGCGATCCCTTTGTGGCAAAGGTTTCTCCATTTTGAAGCTTCTTGCCAGACTATTTCCATGGATACCCCTGGATTGCAGGCGTTCCGTCACTCAAGCCTTGCTAGTTAGCCGTCTGGACTACGGCAACGCGCTGTTCGTGGGCATGAACGAGTATCTGTTCTCACGCTTACAAGTACTACAGAATTCGGCGGCTAAACTTATCTGCAACAAAGGCAAGTTCGATTCTGCCTTGGAGTGCCTGAAGAAACTGCACTGGCTGCCGATGCGCCAGAGAGTGGTCTTCAAACTGCTTGGTCATGCCCACAAGGCCCTCCATAAGACAGGTCCTACGATTCTCCAGGGGAAGATTGAATTTTATGTCCCCACAAAAAACCTGCGTTCACTCCAGTCTACCCTCGCCAGAACTAAACGCATATATAAAACAAGGACCGGGGGCTGCTCATTCTTTTACCTGGCGGCAAAGAAATGGAACGAGCTCCCTCAAGATCTAAGACTTACCACCAACTACCTCCTGTTTCGAAAAAAACTAAAAACCTACCTCTTTCCCAAATCTTAAGGACCGCCTTAGTGCTAACTGGCGGTAGTCTCAGTTCAGGTATAAGCGCCTTGATATCCCTTCGGATGAGTGCTGCGCTCTATAAATACCGCAAAATAAATAAAATAAAATAAATATCATTCCCATTGTAAATATTATTGTCATAAATGTTTCTATTTGGGGCATGGCTTATGCGCCGAGGGGTGAGGACGCCATCTCCGTGAGCTCCGCTACGGACGGGACATACGAATGCTGTGAGAACCCCTCTCATCGTCTGTCTGCACGACTTCGGACGCTGCAGTGTTGGGGGAAGGTGCGGGGAGCATGCGGAGTCCGTTTTAAGACGATTTCTTGCAACGCTGCGACTTTGGTGACTCGCGGTAATATCTCCCCCTTCTCAGACGCGGGAGACCGCCATTTTGGCCGCTGAGCCCGAGTCTGTGTTTACACCTGTGTGCGCTTCACCACTTCTCCCACGATGCCTCAGACTCTGTACTGACTTTTTTTTATCACATATGCTCAATATTGTGGCTTCAGCTGTGATGATACTTAATGGCTTCGTGGCACCTCCTAACTTTCAGCCTTCCTCTTCAACATGCTGAGTGAAATGATGGCCGCCATTTTAGGTCTGCTTATCATGAAGAGTTAGCATGTTTTCTTCCTGCCATCGTTATTGCACTGTTTTCTGAAGTGAAGCTTACTATTCTGTTTTGAAGTTTGAATGTGCTGGCTCATGTAGATGCCTCTTTTGAGGGCTTATAACTCCCCTCAGCTTATTCTCACGCCGTCCATTCACGCTCTATCACAGCAGCGCCTAGTCATTTACTCATGTTGCTATATGGCATTTATCCCATCTTCTAGTGCCCACGTGTTTGACTACCATACTCTTATTTGTTGTCCTACTATCTCTGAGACAGTATCGTTTTACCAGCAATATAGGTTCTTGTGCATCTATGTAGTGTGCACTCATACTACTTACTTTGTCAGCGCTTTTTGTCTCATTTTCTCAATAACAACATGGCTAATGTCTCTCCTAATCCAAAACTATCACATACTGGAGCCAAACCTAAGAGACCTAAAAATGACCTGCCTTCTCCTATACAATCTTCCTCAAACCCTATCCTGGACTCCATTCTTGAGGAGACCCATGGTTTCCAACCGTTCTTATCTGCCACCAATGAAAAGCTTAAGCAAATTGAGGAGCGCTGGGTTGTTATGGAGAGCAAGGTCCTGCAATTGGAGCAACGGGTGAGCGATATCCAGGATGCCTCAGCTAAAATCCCATTATTGGAGCAAGACATCCACAAACTCAAACTACACACCGAGGACCTTGAAAATCGTAATCGTAGGAACAATCTATGCGTTTATGGTATTCCGTAAAATGTGGAGGGTCCAGACATGGTCTCTTTCCTATGAAAATTCCTTCATGACCTCTTGGATCTTCAACCTTCTTCGCACCCCCTCAACATACAGAGAGCCCACCGTCTAGGCCGTATAAACTATAACTCTACTAAGCCTCGTGGCAATAGTATGCTTTTTCTTGAGTTCACAGAACTAATGTCTGTCTTGAAGGCTGCTAGGCTTAAACGGCGTCTCCAGTCGTCTGGGCATAACATCTTTATTTCACAGGATCTCTCTACTGCCACAAATACCCTGCGAAAGGAATTCTTGAACCTCCGACCTTTAATGAGACAGTTGAACATTCAATATGGTATTCTGCATCCTTGTTTTTGCAAGATCACACATAATGGTTGTACTCGCTCATTTGATGATCCACAAATGCTTCACATGTTTTTACAAAGTGTCTCATCTTCCAACATGGATACTGCTAACTAGTGTATCTCTTTCTTTGATCCTTCATTGTTGTTTTACATGTCTTCTCGTTGGTTCCTTTTGACTTTTTCTTCTTTTCTTCCCTGTTCATATTTCTTTTCTTGAGGTTCCCCTTTTCCACCCTTTTTTTGTTTATATGTCCGTCCTTTGGTGGAACGTGGGGTTGTGTCCCCTCCTTGGTGTAGCTATGCCCCCATTGTATTGGTTGTTTTCCTTCTCTCCGATCAGGCACCTATGCATTGATCTGTCTACTCTTTTCTCTTTTTTCCTCCTTCGTATCCTTTCTCCCTTTTCTTTCTCTGTCTTTTTCTTTATCTGGCTTTCTTGCTCGTTCTTCTTTCTTCCATGTTTTTCTATTCCTGAACGGTCTCTCCCTACATATTCGTTATTCATGATGTTTTTTTCTCTGTTTCTAGGAGCAGCATTTTTGTTGTTAAGTATTATGAGTGTGTTGAGAGCTCTCTCCTCTTGTAACTTATTTATTTGCTGTTTTCCCTATTGTAGTTCTCTCCTTGACGTGTGTCTACTCCTAGTGTCGCCCACCCTTCCCTCCTTCCGCCATGTGTAACTTTGTCTCGTGGAATGTACGAGGTCTTGGTCACCCGGTCAAGCGTCAAAAGGTATTGTCACATTTATCAAAACTTCATTCACAGGTTGTTTTTCTTCAAGAAACGCACTGTTCTGATGTTGAATCTATGAAGCTGAAAAGACATTGGGTGGGCCAAGTTGTGTTTTCTCCTGCTGTTAGTAAAAAAGGGGGGCTGGCTATTCTATTTCATAATGCATTAAATGTTCAAATTGTGTCCTCTCAGAATGACGATGAAGGGCGTTGGGCATTGGCTAAGGTTGTCATCCAGAATAAGACTTTGGTATTGCTAAATATCTACGGCCCAGTTCACCCTGATCCTAAATTTTGGAAAGATATCAAGGTCCTTATTTCGTCCATTGATTGCCCTGATTTTGTCATCGCTGGTGATTTTAACCAATGGTTAGACCCTTTTTCAGATAGACTATCCTCCAGTAAATTTCAACCTGATAAATCTCATAAGAGCTTTCAATCTGCCATTACCTCCCATCCTTTATATGATTCATGGAAAATGTGTAATCCTGATTTGTTAGAATATACTTTTTTCTCTAATGTACATCACACCCGCTCGAGAATTGACTACATTATGGTTAGTAAATCCCTACTCTCGTCCATTCAAAAATCTGTGATTGGTTCCATATTTATTTCTGATCATGCTCCTGTGTATACCACCCTGGACCTCTCCCTCATTTCTTCCAAATTTAGCCATTGGAAATGTAATTCGTTTCTTTTGTCTGACACTGTCTTTATGAAGGAAATTGAGTTTTTTTATTGAGTTATTCTCCTTTAATAACCCGTCTGACAGCTCTATTCTTAATAATTGGGATGCTTTTAAGGCTGCTTTTCGAGCTTTTACAATATCTTATGTTTCTAAGAAAAAAAAACTCAACAGAAAGAAATATGAAGACCAACTTCAGAAAATTAAATTGCTTGAGCATTCTTATTTTTCCTTCAAGTCTCCCTCTGCCCTTCAGGACTTAATCCTAGCTAAAACGGACCTCAACAAAATTCTTACTAATGAAGCTTGTAACACCCTCATCAAAATCAAATCTAAATTCCATGGTGGCCAGAATAAAGCGGGGAAAATGTTGGCAAATTACTTAAAAATCAAATCTGAAGGTAAAACTGTAGGCCCTATTAATAAATTAGTCTCATCTGATGAAGACATTGCTGAAGTGTTTCATAATTATTACCAGTCCATGTACACTGATGACACCTACCCTTCTGATGTAAACTTAACCTCCTTCTTTGATGGCCTTCTCCCTCCCCATCCCTTACAGATGACTTTGCTCTTCTGGAGAAGGACATTACTCTCCAGGAAGTCCCTCGGGCCATTCATTCTCTTAAAAAATCAAAGGCACCAGGCCCTGATGGCCTGTCTGTTGAATTTTACTCCTCTTTTCATACCTTTTTTGCACCAAAACTCCTACAACTATTTAATACCTTTATTTCAGATGCTAAGGCCTCTGGATCCTTTTTAGATGCGCTAATTATCATAATTCCCAAGCCTGACAAAGATCATTCACAGTGTAAAAACTTCCGCCCTATATCATTAATTAATTATGACTGCAAAATTTTTGCTAAAACTCTGGCTTTACGTCTTGACTCCATTATTCCCAGTTTGATTAAAACAGACCAAGTGGGGTTTGTGAAAGGTAGACTTGCTGCTGATAACGCTCGCATGTTTTCCAATGTTATTGCTCATAGTAAAAACCTCAAAGTTCCGATCGCAGCTCTGTCCCTGGAAGCTGAAAAAGCCTTTGTCCGAATTAACTGGCCGTTCATGTTTCGCACCCTATAATGGTTTGGCTTTGGTCCTTCTTTTATATCCTTGAATAAACTCCTTTATTCTTCTCCCCGAGCCAGTATTTTTGTTAATAACCAGTTCTCTAGGATTTTAACTTTATCTAGAGGCACGAGTCAAGGATGCCCTCTGTCCCCTTTATTATTTATTCTCTGTCTTGAGCCTTTTTTAGAACGGATTCGTTCCAATCCTGGAATTGCTGGCTTTAAACTCCCATCTGCAGAGATTAAATTGTCTGCTTATGCGGATGAGTGGAGTGGAGAAGCGTGGCTCAGTGGTTAGAGGCCGCAGACCCGGAAGCTGAGATCGGCCGTGGACCAGGGTTCGATTCCCCGCCTCGGCGGGTCTCGGGCTCAAAAATTCCACGGACTCGACAATTCTCGCTCCGGTGCCTACTCGACTCACGGGGTCACACTCTGCGACTCTGGGCAATAGCTTGCTTAATCTCCACTACGGCCCCTCGCGGCGGGATGCCTGGCTTTCACCTTGTGGATACCCTGCCGGGGTATCTCACAGGGGAATACCAGGACGGGTTCCCTAAGCAAGCGCCTTGATACCTTCGGGTGATACGTGCGCTATATAAGTCGCAATACATTTACATTTACATTTACATTTACATGATGTACTGGTTTATATGGCCGACCCTACTTCGTCCCTTCCACACTTTTTGGATGAGGTGCGGTTGTATTCTTCTTTATCGGGCTATAAGCTCAACCTCACTAAAACGGAAGTTCTTCCCCTAAATTCGGTTTGTTATCAATACATATTTAGTAACAGTGAATTTGTGTGGTGTCCTTCTAAACTTAAATATCTTGGTATTTAGTTTTCATCATCTTTGGGGGATACCCTAAAATTTACTTTTGATTCCCTCTTAAAGAAAATTCAATCCCTCCTTCAAATTTGGTCCCCCTTATTTCTTTCTTGGTGGGGTAGATTAGATACGATTAAAATGATGATTACTCCCCATGTACTTTACACTGTCTCTATGCTCCCTTTTAAAATTCCTAATTCATTTTTTTCCCCGCATAAACTCTATTTGTACTAAATTCTTATGGAATGACAAACACACTCAAATAGCCTTACATAAACTGATTCGTTCTAAAAATGAAGGTGGTGTTCGTTTCCCCAACTTTAAAACATACCACTCCGCCTTCTTGATCAAACAATACTTTTCATTAGCTTATGACTTTACAGATACTCCTGTACCTAAATGGATTCTCCTGGAACGCTCTCTCTTAAAGGATTTTTCATTTCAACACACTGTTTTTATGTCACATTGCTCTTTTTTAACTAAATACCCTATTTTAAAATATTCTCATACGCTGTTACACAATGTTTTCTCTTCCAACCTCTCCCCTCTTCAGTGTTTTTTATCCTCCGTGGTGTGGTACAACAAATTCCTTAAATACAAAGGCAAATCGTTCGACTTTAAATATTGGAAAGAAAAGGGTATCTTGTTTGTTCATCAGTTTTTTCTCGATAACTCTATCATTTCTTTCCATGTACTGCACACTTTATTTCATTTGCCTTCTTCGGGTTTGAATGAATACACCATTATAACATCTGCCATCCATACATACTTATCTTCTCTCTCATTGCCTGATGTACTCCACTCCTTCTCTCCTACCACACCACTTTTTCCTTTATTTACTACTCAACAGCCTAAGGCTGCTCTTGTTTATACTATTTTGTTATCAAATGTTAAGGATCGCCCTAAATCCCATACTGAGACTGCTTGGGAGACTGACCTTGCTATTTCTCTTCCCGTCTCGTTGTGGGATTGTTTATGGTCCAAGCTGTTCAAAGTATCTATTGCTGCTCGTATTACTCAATCCTTATTTTTCATTTATCATAAAGTTATTATTACCCCTGTTAGCATTAATACGTTCTCCCAAAGTTCCTCTCCTCTATGTTGGTCATGCTCTAAAGAAGTAGGTACGCTTAAACATCAGTTATATGAATGCCATCCTGTTTTGTCCTTTTGGAATGATGTTTGGAATATTTGCATGCCAATGTTTTGTTGTTCCGCCTCATTATCATTATCGAAGGTTTTTCTAGGTTCGTTATCAACTGATATTGATATTGTATCTTCTTCTGCTAGATTGTTGGACCTGTTTATTGCTCTTGCCTTTAAAGTTATTTTATCGTGCTGGAAGGATAATTCTAAGCTTTCTGTTCATGCATGGTGGAACTTTATTTGTGATGAACACAGGATCGCTATTGCTTCCTCCCATTCTGTTCCCCTAAAAATCAAATCTGATCTTCTCTGGCTTCCTTTTACTACTTATCTTTCTTCCAACTCTCCTACTTGATTGATTTGTATTACTCCCACATATTTCATCCTTTTTCTTTTCTATTTCCTTTTCCTTTCTTATCTCTTTTCTTTGTTCTTTTCTTTTTTCTCATCTTCTTGTCTTTTCTTCCTTTTTCTTTCCCTATATTTTACTTCTCACTTAATACAATACGTATATGTTAAATATTAATCTGTTATTTTTCCTAATTTTTATGACATTTGTATTGTTATCTCTTTTGAAAATCTTTAATAAAAATTTCTTAAACAAAAAAAAAAAATGTTTCTATTTCTTATGCAAGTCCATTATGGTTAAGGTTCACTCTTATTATTACTCTTCATGCTCTTTACGGAATTACTTCATTTACAGGCTAGCCAAAAAGTAGCTATATTTTTGCTTTTCTCTCAATAAGAGCAGTTCTGTAAATATACAGCTTTTTGCATTCCATCTTTTCTATTTTATGTCAGTCAGTTTGTTATTAGCCATAATTCATCAAAGTGATTAGAAATGGGCTGTCAAAAGCTCCATACTTGTATTGTTATGGCAATGTATCATGGTAGTTTTTCGATCAGTTTCTAGTCAATGAAACGTTCTAATAGATGTTGCCTTTGATATTAACTCTGAAGTGTTTAGAGCAACGGACATCATCAATGTTATTTTTATCTCAGTCCGTTACTTCTCAATTAAGTTTGTGTTCCTAAGGAGGAACACTGGAAGTAAGATGAGTGATTTGTCTAAAATAAATGGTCATCTCTACTGAGCTGAAATTCAGCTGAAACAGACAAGTGGGAATCATGAATGCATGCACCACACCTTGAGTGAATAGGTTAACACTGCTATTAATATTCTGTAGATAGTACAAGCCAGGGTGCACAACACTCATAGCCTACATATTCAAGAATGGGTGGATGCACGGAACAGGATCATAAAAAGCAGGGGAACATGACTAAGTACTTATAAGATGTTGTTAATTTCCACCACATGCAGTAATATATGCAACAAATGTACCAGACATTTCATCATTCAAGCCCTAATCACCGGTGGACTTAAGTTTGGAAATGCACTCTATATCGGAATTCCCAACAACATCCTCCACTGTCTTAAAACAATCCAGAATGCTGCTGCCAGAATCATCCTAGACCTCCCCAGGAATACCAACATCACTCCTCACTTCCGAGATCTTCCCTGGCTACCAATATAGAAGCACAGCCAATTCAAACATCTCACTCATGCATCCAAGGCTCTGCATTACATTGGATCAGCATACCTCAACTCCTGCACCTGCTTCCCCCAGCCCACTAGACAACTATCCTCTGCTTCTCTCTTTCTTGCACACACAACCTGCATCCACAGAAGCAGAACAGGAGGGCTAACCTTCTCATACCTCAAACCCAAAACATTATATCTGGCTATACCTAAGGGCCTCCTTCTTGCTTCTGGAATTCCGCAGTAAGCTGAAGTCCTGGCACTTCAACTAAGACCCTGCAGACAACCTTCACACCTGCTCCAGCGCATGTATACCATTTTGGTGATTAGTTGTGCTTTAAGAATCCTCCTAACATAATATAACATAAACTAACAACAATATGTGCTGCAGCCCTGCACATTCATCCAATCAAAAAACAGAACAGTACCTACTTGAGCAAGCTCTTTGCTGTTCCTGATGTGTGTGAAAATTCAGAGTCCGAGATAAATGCAGTTGTGATATATCAGAAGAAATATAAACAGGCACTTTGAGGTAACCCAAACAAGTAAAAGAATACACAAGTTCCAGACACTTTCAATAAAAAATAATAATATATAAAATTAATCTGCACCTCCAGCATAATTTTGGATTTTCCCACTGGGAAAATGTGCCTCTTTTTGCATAGTCACCTCATTTTTTGGACTGACACTGCTGTCCAGGCCCCAGTGCGTGTTCTCTAGCCCCTAATATTTGCGTAAATAGGCAAAATCCAAATTCATGTACTTAATTTTCTTATACAGCTATTAGGATATGGTGTAGATAATATACCTCTGGCAGAGAAAGTTAAATGTCAGTTGAGGACTGCCATCCACTAGTGTGACAATTAAAACATGGCTTCAGTCCTACCATTGTCACCTGACCTGTCAAAAAAACCCATTTGAGAGCAGAAAACCTTTCCTTTTAAATATGAATATGTCACCCATAAATAGGCCATGGAGCCCACAATCTAGCATGCAGAGTATGTAAAAAAGGGACATATGGAAATTTAATGTTACCATGTCCCTACAGCGACAAGCCCCCAAAAGCTATTTTCACTATTGCAGGACCTGTCTATCTTTTGAGAAAACTAGAGTGCGGATTAAAATATTTGTTCTGTATTGTGGGTTTTGAAATAGCTAGGGAAAAAAAATCAACTATACTTCTTACCATTTATAAGATTGTTTTAATAGCTCAATGCAATGGTGAATTTGGATTTCTAATAATTATTTAAGAAAAGCAACTTTTAGAAAGTTGTCTTTTCCCTGCCTGAAGTTCCTGGAGGTTAGTTTGCACTAGTTCCCCAGCAGCTGAGCAAGATCTTGGATGTTCCTGAGGTGTGTGAAAATTCAGAGTCCAAGATAAATGCAGTTGTGATATATCAGAAGAAATGTAAACAGGTACACTGAGATAGCCTAAACAAGTAAATAAATACACAAGTTCATGACACTTTCAATAAAAAATAAGAATACATGACATTCACCTGCATCTCCAATGTAACTTTGGATTTTTCCACTGGGAAAATATGCCCCTTTTTGCATAGTCACCTCATTTGGTTTTGTACTGATGCTGATGTTTTTTTGACGATGTGCACTGAAACACTGCTGTCCAGGCCCCAGTACATGTGTTCTAGCCCCTAATATGTGAGTAAATTGGCTAAATCGTAATTGATGTACTACGTTTCCTTATACAGCTATTAGGCTATGGTGTAGACAATATATCTCTGGCATAGAAAGTTACATGTCACCTGGAGACAGCCATCCACCAGTGTGACAATTAAAACTTGGCTTCAGTCCTACCATTGACACCTGACCTGTCAAAATAACCCATTTGACGGAAGAAAAAAATCTTGCTTTTAAATATAAATAAGTCACCTATAAATAGGCCACACAGCCCACAAGGTAGCATGCAAAGTATGTAAAAAAGGGTCATATGTGTTAACATATCCCTATAGTGACAAGACCCCGAAAGCTATTTTTACTATTACAGGACCTGGCTGTCTTTTGAGAATACTTGAGTACAGATTAAAATATTAGTTCTGTATTGTGGGTTTGGAAATAGCTAGAAAAAAAAATCAACCATACTTTTTACCATTTATGAGATTTTTGGATTTGTAATAAGTATTTAAGAAAAGTGATTTTTAGAAAGTTACCTTTCTCTTGCCTGAACTTCCTAGAGGTTAGTTTACATTGGTTTCACAGCAGCTGTCCTTCAAGTAGTTGGCTTTAGTAAGGTGTGAACACTGCTCTTAGAACTAACAGAAAAATTAGTTGGGAGTAGTAGATTTTTCTTCCCCTGACAGAAATACCAGCTGGGGTGGAGCCAAGATTTTGACTTACTTAATAGGCCCGGTTGTGTCACAAGTAAATCGTGAATTACATCTGGAAAGGCCCAGCCTTTGTCTGCCTTAGTCAAGCTTGCACCAAACCTAGTAAGAGGGAAACTACCATCAGAAACGGTAATGAGTGTCCATAGAGGAGGAGACTACTCATTACCCTGTCCACAATTCTGGGTGGTTAGACAAGCTAAGCAGAAGGGGAGAAGAGTTTTTCCATCTTACAATTTGAGAATAAGGTGAACTGTGGGATTGACTGCGATACAGCAACTGTAACTGCTGCAAAAGTGGGTAGGATTGCCCCCAGGAACTTTGACCCCTTTAATAAGGAATGAGCCAGGAATCGCCCTACCCACTAGCTGGTGCAAGGCATTACTGTAGCACCCTAAGACACAATCTTCAGGTTGATTCTTGGACCTGTGGAAGAACAGAAGAAGGAATGTACCTGCTTTTTGAGATCTGAATGGCTGGATCTGCTCTCATTTGAACTAAGGAGAAAGAAGTGGACTCCAAGTGTCAGTTGGCTGCTATCCTGTGGTACTACAGGGACACAAAAAGCTGCAAGAGGGCCTTTTCCTGAAGTGCCCAGCTGGCCATTAGCAGCTGAACCAGGGCGGGTCGTGCTATTGGCCTTTGAATGACACTCTATCAGCCTTTAAATGCCTCTCTGGAGTTTTTATAAGTGTAGTATTGTGGCTGTTGGGGCACCAGAAGAAAGTTTGCTAACTTTTGAAAGTTTTTTTGCGACTTAACGAATATTTAGCGAGTCATCTCTAAATTTCTCAACCACCATTGGGACTTAGAAGAAATGCCAACATTTTTCTTGAAGAAAATGCAAAATCCCTTTTTGAATTGGAACTTAGACTCTTTTTCGAATGTTTTGACTACCAGATTTCACCTAAATAAATCGACCTGGTGCATCTGTCCCAGGCTCCATTGCAGTTAGTCTCACACTGCGCCTGGGTCATTAGAGCTTACTGCTTTTTCTTGATATATTCACTCTGCCATTGGATTCTTATCATTTTGTGGCATTTTATCGTATTTGTAAAGTGCACTATCACCCACGAGGGTATCTTTGCACTTTTGTATCACTCCTAAATTGTGGAATGACCTGCCACTACAGATAAGAGCACCCTTCTCACTTTTTGAATTCCGAAAGCAGCTGAAAACCTGGCTTTTCGAATAGTCCCACGAGGCTCTAGGTTTATCAAGGCTCACACTTCTCAGCACCAGGACACCCCACCCTGGTGATAGCTTGTTTTATAAATATGCATACAATACATAACATAACAAACTAATGCATGTAGAGGGCATAGATAAAGAAACCAATGGCTGAAGGGTTTTGACCCAAAGACTATCCCTGTATGCTACATTCCATGTTTTGTAGGGCTGACATGAGATCTAGTAGACAGTTATATGTTTCTATTGCAAGACATGTACAACGCAGTTTGCTGATTTGTGTTTCTACATCCATGACAGTAATCTCGCAATAGTCGTGCCATGCATGGATTATTCCAGTTTCTATTCCATGATTAGTTTAGAGATAGCTTTGACTGCAGGAAACCTCCATGCTGTTAGCAGGTTTGAACAGTTGTAGCCAAAAAAATAGTACTCACCTTTAGGAAGCAAGTCGTGGTTTTTAAATGTCTAAAGCATGATCGTATTTGAGGATTAACATGGTACATGTTTCATAATATATGCTTCAAACTCATTGTTAAGTACATGTTTATCGTCTAACTAAGGGACTTAAAAGACGGCAAATTAGCATTGATTTGTATTAACTAAGTTGGACTGAGTCCACAATGGAGAAGATTAACTCAATTCCTAAACCAGCAAATAATGTGTTCCATAAAATAAATAGTGAGGAAATTCAGTTCAGCAGCTGTCTTCCTCTCACAATTACAGACTAACTGTGAGGTTTCAGATAATGCATTTGAGGTCCTTGCTGATGCAGGAATTTAATTTCTAATGTCTGTTTTCTTTTGTTCTGTATTGAGAAAACCACGGCCAATTACGGAGACTGGCTGCATGGCACAAGTGGTATTACCATTTTTAAAAACATGCATATTGTATTTAATCATTTTAGTGTGTCAAACAAAATCGAAGCATTATTTGATTAATTCATTTTTTTACAACTTTTAAGTTGCAACTGTCATACACTATGTTATCAGAAGTTTGGACACTTTTGTTTAGATTTTCTTCAGCACTTTTCCAGAATACATTATTTTTTACAAGGCCGCGATTCCTTATGGATTGAAAGGCTCATCGATCATTAGCGGAGACACGCATTGGATATTTCAAAATATGCTTCAAATGTTGCTAATATAAATAATTCATATAATGGGTGGACACATCTTTCCATTAGTTATCTAATACAACATATGTATTTATAAGTTTGTTAAAAAAGTGGTTGTTTTTACGATGACATCAGAGGGGTAGAGTAATACCATAGAGCAGTTTAATTAAAAAAAGAAAGGGGGAAAGTAAAATGGCGTGTAACTAAACTCAGATGGCTTTCATGATGACATCTATCTGTAAGTATATGAATTATAAAGCAAATATTAGGAGTTCAGTTTCGAAGAGTTTCCTGCATCGTGGATGGGCATGGGTTTCAAGGAGAGGTCTGTAGGTTTCTACAGTCTGGGCCCACATGCTCTCATGGATCTGCCTCAATATTTCAACCTCTTGAATTATTACCGATAGGTTAGAATGGCAGCAGATGAGCGGATGTTTCTTGCTGGTGTGCAGCATGGGCCTTTGACCCAGTAGGCTTTATGGCTTATGCAGAGCAAAAAAACTTGAATTTGATTAGCTCTTCTACTAGAAATCAATGTAAAGCCTATTGCGCATATATGTGTACGAACTAGAAATGCTGTATACAAATGTAGTTCCTTTATTCGAAAGGTGTATGCCTCCAAAGCAGGTCTCTCTCTCTCTCTCTCTCTCTCTCTCTATATATATATATATATATATATATATATATATTCACTGAAAAAACCATAGGTTATAGACCATATATAGTTAGGAATTAGCATTTACAAAACCTTGAAAATTCACTGAAAAAACCATAGGTTATAGACCATATATAGTTAGGGATTAGCATTTACAAAACCTTATTTTACTCACACAAAACCATTGAAATTCCATATATAGTTAGTTGTACTAACTATATATCGCGCACCCGCAATCCACTGCTGATCATGTCACATATTACATCATTCATGACATGGTCAGTGACATCACTGATGACATCTCAAATGACATCACTGATGACATCACTGATGACATCTCAAATGACATCACTGATGACATCACTGATGACATCTCAAATGACATCACTGATGACATCACTGATGACATCTCATTTGACATTACTGATGACATCACTGATGACATCATTCATGTGATAATACGATGAACCTCTTCAGACTCTAATATAACCTTAGATACACTCAGTGTAAACACAGACTCACAGATTGTCATTCATCCATGAAGTTACACACACACACCTAGTCAGTCATGCAAACAATCAATCACACCTCCATTTTCCCAACTATTCAGTTATACACACCTTACTTATTCAAACATATACTAAAACATATTTACTCTCTTATACAATCCTGGATACAAGTTCACAATGATGCATACAGCCACTCACACATTCACTGGCTCTTATGGACAGTTATTTATATATGTCAAGTCTCACATGTACTGTGTTTTACATATGTACTTACTTTGACATGTAGCACTGAGATATCCATTCACTCACCAATAAACTGATGCACACAGTCAACCGCCCATACAGCTGTTTCCACATGCACTTTTGAACCCATACATCTAGTGAATCAACTGCTCACACATCTATGCACAGAGTCATACACCTCCCAGCCACCCACACATACACTCAGTCTCCCATACAAATACTTGGGCAACCAATCAATAACCCATATAGTTACTCATATAGCTACTGAACAACACATGCAGCAGTTTTCAGAACAACAGACATAATGATGCACAAATTAAGACAGTTTAGTCACTAACCCATGCACTCAGAGAGACACATTTAATCACTCACTCATACAGTCAGTCATGCACCTACTAAATCCTTCATCCAGACACTTATACATCCACTCAAGACATATTTTAACTTTACAGAAAAATACAGTCACTGGGTATTGTCATCAGTGATGTCATCAGTGATGTCATTTGAGATGTCATCAGTGATGTCATCAGTGATGTCATTTGAGATGTCATCAGTGATGTCATCAGTGATGTCATTTGAGATGTCATCAGTGATGTCATCAGTGATGTCACTGACCATGTCATGAATGATGTAATATGTGACATGATCAGCAGTGGATTGCGGGTGCGCGATATATAGTTAGTACAACTAACTATATATGGAATTTCAATGGTTTTGTGTGAGTAAAATAAGGTTTTGTAAATGCTAATCCCTAACTATATATGGTCTATAACCTATGGTTTTTTCAGTGAATTTTCAAGGTTTTGTAAATGCTAATTCCTAACTATATATGGTCTATAACCTATGGTTTTTTCAGTGAATTTCAATGGTTTTTTAATAGCAAATATCAAAACCTTTACAATGTATTCTTCTTTAAATCGAAAAATATTTTTTACATGTTTTTAATACAATTTTTTTTTAATTATTTTTATTGTTTCGCTCCCGGTACGCGAACCGGTTAGCTTCCCGTTAGCTCAATTCGGAGCCGCGACCTGGTCCGCGAACCGGTAAACGTTCCGTTTGCGCAACTGTCGCGTCGCGTCAGCATGACGTTTCGCGTTCTCGCGTGATACGTCATATGACGTGCTACGTTAGCGTACCCGGAAGCGCAGCGGTACGCGAACCGGAAGCGATCCGCGGCGCGGCGCCGACCGCGTAACGTAAACACAGCAGGTCATGTGACTCGGTAATAACACTTTTCATTGGTTCATTTCACTTTTGGTTTCCTAATGATGTAATACTAGGTCATGTGATCTAAAATGAACACTTTTCATTGGTTTAGAACTTTTGCTTTTCCCAAATGATGAAAACCCCTCCTTCTTTCCTCACTCTGACTTTCATCTTGGTGAGAGAAAGACCCTTTATTTGCATTCTGACATGGCTTCATTAGTGGCTTCAGCTGGTTCTAACCCACCACCTCCACCAAATCCAAAGAAGAGAGGACCACCTGCTGAAGTAATTTTACAACAAGAAGAGGAAGAACAGGAAGAGGAGGAAGAGGAGGAAGAGCCAAGGTTTTTGCCAGAGGAGCCCAGGAGGTATAATCGAAAAGAGAACTACATTTGGCAATTCTATACATTTCCTGAGGGGCAAAAAAAAGTAAATGCACGCTACGTGTTTTGCCGTATATGCGGTGATAGACTGTCAAGGGGAACTGAAAAAAAATACAGTTACGGCAACTACACTATGCATCGGCATATGAGTAGGTGGCATCCTAATAATTATAGTGCTGCCCAGCTACGTGATGAGCAACAAAATCCCCTTCCGATGGCAAGAAGATCGGTTGTTCCAGAGGTGTCGGGACCAGAGGCGAGGGAGATGATCCCAAACATTCAAATGTTGTTTGGGCACGTGAAGCAAGTGTGCGTGCACTGCGGCAATTTCATTTGCTACAGGGAAAGTAGCATCATTTTGATTATGCGAGCTATTCAGAATCATGTTAATGTTTGTCCGAAATGCCCCAAAAAATAAATTCTTTTTTTTTTGTTGCTCCTGTTGAGCCCTTTCCAATGGATCGTTTTTGTTTCCCCCCCCCCAAAAAAACCAAAAAAAATATAAAAACGTTCAGAAAATACAAAAAAAGTAAAAAAAATTTCAAAAAATACAAAAAAATATATAAAACAACAAAAACATTAAAAAAAAAGTTCTTTTCTGAACTACCTCCCCGTTATAAAAAAATTGGTAGAATATTTGGAACTCTGCCAACCTCTATTTCTCTTAGTTCGCTCCCCGGAGCGCTACCCGGTACGCGAACCGGAAGCTAACCCAAAAAATGTTTTAAAAAAAAAAAGAACAGTAAGTATAAGGGAAGGAAACAGACAGTTATGTGAAAAGAAAGACAGCTCTAGGGAGTAAACAAGAGATACTGTTACCCACAATCCACTGCTGATGATGTCACATATTACATCATTCATGACATGGTCAGTAATATCATCAGCAGTGGATTGCGGGTAACAGTATCCTTAGTTTACTCCCTATAGCTGTCTTTCTTTTAAATGACGACCAGCCGCCTGAAACTGAACTCCGACAAGACGGAGGTCCTCATCCTGGGCTCTTCCCCCTCCGCCTGGGACGACTCCTGGTGGCCTCCCGCCCTGGGCACCGCACCCAAACCGACAGACCATGCACGCAACCTGGGCTTCATCCTGGACTCCTCCCTCTCCATGACCAGGCAAGTTAACAACGTCTCCTCGGCGTGCTTCAACATCCTACGCATGCTACGGAAGATCTTCCGGTGGATCCCCACCGAGACCAGGAAGACCGTCACCCAGGCCCTCGTCACCAGCCGACTGGACTACGGCAACGCCCTCTACGCCGGTACCACCGCCAAGCTCCAGAAGAGACTCCAGCGGATCCAGAACGCCTCAGCCAGACTCATCCTCGACATCCCACGAACCAGCCACATCACCGGACATCTGAGAGACCTTCACTGGCTCCCCGTCAACAAAAGAATCACCTTCCGCCTCCTCACCCACGCACACAAAGCCCTACACGACCAAGGCCCGAGCTACCTCAACAGCCGGATCAACTTCTACGCTCCCAAACGCCACCTCCGATCAGCCAACCACGCCCTCGCCGCCGTCCCCCGCATCCGAAGAGCGACTACAGGAGGAAGGTCCTTCTCCTACCTGGCCGCCAAGACCTGGAACTCCCTCCCGACCGACCTGCGCCTGACCCAAGACCACCTCTCCTTCAGGAAGAAGCTGAAGACCTGGCTGTTCGAGCAGTAGCGGCACCCCCCCCCCCCACCCCCCAGCGCCTTGAGACCCTACGGGTATGTAGCGCGCTCTATAAGTGTCACTGATTGATTGATTGATTGATTAACATAACTGTCTGTTTCCTTCCCTTATAGTTACTGTTCTTTTTTTAAAAAAAAATTTTTGATCAGTCAGAAACAATGAAATTAATAGAAACAGAGAGAGTGAACAAGAGTGAAGAACTATGGTCCTCCTCAGCCACCCTCAGAAAACCAAGTGGGTCAAGATACATCTACCGTGCCCCCTTCTACCCATTCTGAACATTATTTGCCCTCCATCTTGTATCTTGATTCGACCGAAACACAAAATGGTGGACTCCCGTAACGCTGCTGGTTTGCGAACCGGGCCACTTCCCGGGAAGCGGTCCAAAAAAAAAGGTGGGTAAGTAATTCACAGACACTAAGAGTAATAGAGACGGAGTGAGTGAACAAGACTGAGGAACTATGAGAAGAGAGGGACTGAGAAAAAGAGTGGAAGGAGTTGAGTAAGTAGGTAATAGAGAAAGGAATGAGAAAAGTACCAAAGGCAGGAAACTGAGGGTTAAAGAAGTGAAGCAGTGGAACTAATAGTAGGTGAATGTGATAGAAATGTAACGAAAAGAGTACAACTATTTACCTTATAATTGCCGTTAAATTACTCACTTTTTATTTTTATACTTTCAATCTGTGAAAGAGAGAACCAACATTTGAAAAATATTAAAACATGTATTTAAAAATTACAAAAGACAAGGGAAAAGATTGAAGGACAAATAGTTTTTCAACAACTTTGACACTGACAGAAGCTTCTGCTTCTCCAGGTCCCCTACACAGTCCTAAAGATATACATTTTAAACTAACAGTATCTTGATACAGATGAAGTGAGGCCTATCTTAAAACATGGTGCATCTTTTGCATTGCTCTTGTTTCAGAAAAGTGTCGCTTCAGGAAGCCAATAACATGTCTCCTATCCAGAGGTTTGTTTGAGGTGAGGCCTACTCAGAGTTCAAGATGAGATTTACACTTGTTGAAGTGTACAGAGGAGATAATATCTGTGAAAGTCTACCAATGAATTGAGTCATGTCCACTGCACTCTTCAACAAAGTAGAAACCTCCTATGTTTCCCTGGACAGACCTAAACTTGATCTGCACAATGTGATTCGTAATGATAGGAAACACAGGTGATGTAATTGAAATACGTGCAATTTATTTTGCTCATTTCTCAATCACATCACTTGCGTTTCCTTTGCTTAGGTATCTCATTGTGCAGATGTAGTCTAGCATATGAAAGAATACGCAGAAGTGCAGCACTGCATGCAACAACTTTGACACTTACAGAAGCCTCACCTTCTCCATGCCTCCTACACAGTTCTACATATACATCATAAATGCAAACAGTACAGAATTAATTATACATGTTAAATGGTTTATTTTTGCTGTTCTCAGAATGTATCAAAATTCACTAAAAACAGTGACTTGAAGGTATTCATCATGTAACAGCGGGGAAAAAAAAACACAATCAAAATGATTGTGTTTAAAAAACCCATACAACATCAGAAATCAAAATTCAGAACTCCTTAAAGTTAACTTACTTTCCATGACGTCCAAGGATGTCCTATGAACAGCTTACACTCTTTTGTGCTGTTATTACTTTCAGCCCGCCACTTTCTGAAAGAAAATCTCCATCGTTTTTAAAAACACGTTACATGCAATAAATGACTTCTTGCTCTCTACCACAATTTTCCACAAGGCCAAATCTGGTCAGAGCAATTTATAACTCTTGGATTTCTTGTAAGCCAATCCCGTCATTTGGCATTTCCGCAACTTTCAGAATTAAAATGTTGAAGATCATTTTCACAATCCTGGAATAGTAATATCTTCCCCTTCTTGCTCAGTCATGTTCTACTTTTCCTATGACACTGATACTGCTTACTATGAAGCAGACTTACACTACCTCTATGACTACTACAATTATTTAATTCTCTACATCACTTTTAATCACAAAGCAATGTAAAACAGTAGACAGCATTGCAGACTTACATTCCCTCTACTCCATGTTTTGATTGGCTGCTTCAATTAGTTTATAAAAAGAAACAGTTTTTCTGAACTCATTCAAAGTGCACGTATTTCTCCATAATGTCCAGTCCTATGGTTAGAAGTTATGTCTCTGAACTACACTTATCCTCAAGGCCAAATTGTGTAGGAGCCATTAGAACTTCTTGAAATTCCACAGAGCACATCCCGAGATTATTTCCCTAAAATTTTGGTTTTAAAAACACCAGGTAAGAGTTTTTAAGGTCATACGGCAATTTTTTTTTGAAAATTAAAACAGAATCATTGCAGAATGACCAGCCATTTCTAGACTTTAAATAAGCTGTGTAATGTCCTGATGTTATTGAAGGGCCGTCATGATATATAATTGCTGCAGTTACAAAAGTCCTTCCTGATATTGACAACTGCGAAGCTACAACATTTTTAATTAAAGTTGTCAATTTTGTTCCATCAGGCCTACATCGTTGGAACATTAAAATGACATACTGGCTATATGTTCGTATAAATAATGTGGACATCATTTCAGATTTACATTGACTACACTCCATGTTGTGATCATCTGCTTTTACTAGCTTATTAAAGGAGACTGATTTACTGTCTGGCAAAGTTAAATATATAAATCTTTCTGAGTCTACACTAGTAGTACTTGATACCATACAGTTCTCGCAGTCATGCTGCCATTGATAAGAAAGCCCAAACAGCTGATCTACATCTACACCTTCAGCATGTAATACATCAAGCATATACATTAAAAACTCCTGACAATCTTGCTGAATATTTTGAGAGAATTGTGTTTGGCCTGAACATCTGTCTAACAGATTTCGAATTTCAGACACACTTTCTATGTTTCTTCTATCAGTGGTACATTTCTCTAACACAGAATTTAACAAACTGCAAAATCTTTGATCAGAATTGACCACAATCTCTTCTTTTACATATTTTAGAGAAAACAAAACATTAACAACTACATTAGCATAGCAGTTGACACCAGAACTGTTTTCAAACTGAAAACCAACAACATCTTCAACAGAATCCTTTTTGTTTCTGCTTGTAATTTTAGGTTCATTGACTTTTTGTCTTTTTGCTACAACCTCCCCAATATTGTTCTCATTTCTTCGTTTCCGGCCTACCACACGTTTCTCAAACAAAGGATACTGAGGCAAATGTGGCGCATACTCTCTTCTTAACCTATTGTATTCCTTAACACAATCTAGATCCGCACAAATGTTTGTGACATCACACTCAATCAAGTACAATCCCAAAAAAGGTCTAACTCGTGACAATGCCACATATGCCATACCCTCCTTGAACACAGAACTGCCAATATTCACCAATGCACTGTCTACACTTAAACCTTGCGATTTATGAATTGTCACCGCATATGCCAAGCAAACAGGAAACTGCTTACGGCGAACATATAAGTCTTTTACAAGCAAAAATCTAGCAGAACAACGAGCAATTAGCTGTACTTCCTCAATGCCATCAAATTTAATTTTTAAAAATTCAATTCCATCTCTATTTCTGTATTTCACAAAATCAACAACATTACCCATTGATCCATTTACCAGACCTCTTTCAACATGTAAATTCCTTCTTAAAATTATACGGCAGTTCAAGCACACATTCAGAGTCTTTTCAAAACCTGCAGTTTTAGATATACTCTTCTCTAATGAATCCAATTTTGTTTTCAGATTCTCAGACAAAATAATTGTTGATCCCATATGCTCTACTCTATCAATAGCTTCCAGTTTCACAATCTCTTGCTTTTCTAAATGCAACATTTTGTTGTTAAATTTGGCACATTCTGCAAGAGTTGGCATCAAACATATTCCAGATTTCTTCTCAGTAATTTTCTGAAAAATATTCTCAGGCACAACATCTTGTTCTGGATATAAATTTGACAGTAATCGTGCATGTAAAGCTTCTTTCCCATGCTCGGTCACTTTTCCAATTCTAACATCTTGTAGAATAGTCTTGTAAACTTCATCCTTCGCCTGACGCATATTTTCATGCAGTTCAGCATAATTGAAGTTTAACCATATATTGACGTTGCCAATGCTGCCTAGGCACTTCCTGGTATCTTCATGCGTGAGCATTTTGAACACAGGTTGCCCTTTCACTGGTGTCAGCTGCAGAAGATCTCCGAAAACAATGATGTGTTTGCCACCAAATAACACATCATACTCTGTTTTGAGAACTTCTTGCATCCTCAAATGCACAAAGGCAAGCATGACATTGGAAACCATGCTTACTTCGTCAATGATAAGAAGTTTCATTTTCCTCAAGATTCTTGAAACTTCAAAACAAGCATCTCCAGATAGCTTGTGATATTGTAATTTGTTGTCATGCTCCACTGGCAGCATCAGTAAACGATGTAAAGTAATCCCTTTAATATTATGTGCTGCCAGTCCAGTTGGAGCGGTGACAACACAAGACAGCGATGACTCTGTCCTTTCCTGCAAATAGCATGAAATTGCTTTAATGAGGAAACTTTTTCCAGTTCCCGCTTCTCCACTCACGTACAGTCGGACAGGCTTCAACGACGTACATGAGCACTCTTTCTTGTCATGACTTAATCCATGATCAATTTGCATGGTAACTTCGTCATATATTTTCCTCTGCTCAACGTTGAGTTGTCTTTCCAACTCTTCTAAGTTAACCGCATCCTCCTGAGCATGTGCCATGGCTCTTTCCACTTCATTCATAGCAGTGGCAGCTTCATTTTCAATAACAGGTCCTCCTAGTGGATCCTGACTCAATGAAGCAGAACTCTGACTGTCCTGAGAACTGTCTCTGGCAATCTCGGCTGCAATCGTTGCTTCCTGCTCAATTTCCGCATTCAACATTTCTACATATTTGGGAAAAGCAGGACATTCTATGGTCTCCTTGGCGGCATTGAAAGAGTCTTCGTAACAGAGGAAATCTCCAAGCAGTTCCTCTTCTGCACGCCAAGGCTTGAAAAGTTGCAAAAGTGCTAAATAGAAAAACTCCTTTTTTTCAGGAGATTCACCACTCAATTTTCGATGGTTTACCAAGTGGCATTTTCTTTGCTTGACCAGACATCCCTCACTTCCTATTACAGCATACACTCCTTTCTCAGTATCTTCTTTGATGTTCCTCTTGAATATGTAATTTTGCAGAACCTCATACAGACAAACATTCTCGAGGTGACTGCTTCGATTTGGATAATATGTATCCAACATGTTTGTCTTCAAAATGTTGGTACTGTTTGGCTCCTTTTCCGCCAAATACTCAATTTCCCGCACAGGTTTGAGAACTCGATTACGCGTTGCTGCAAGACCAAGACTCGCCCAAACGATACTCCTGGACTTGGCATAGAGACTTGCTGAAGACAACCGGTCAGAACATTCGTACGCTCCGATTTCTCGATGCGACAACATCTTCAGACTGAAACTGTACAACTTCTTGCTGAGGCTCTTTTCATGGGAAATGTCCTCCCACATATCCTTCAATTCTGTCTTCTCTTTTTTGGTGATGTAAGACGTCACATACCGAGCCACAGCCATACAGTTATCAGCCACAAACTGTATATCCATGTTAGCATTCCACATGGACAAAATCACCGGGTTGTAGTCGTTGATGTACTTGGACTCTTCGTTCCTCTTCAAATTGTAAGTGTTTTTAGGTGATTTCTTCATGACATTGTGTCGCAGCGAAGACATCAAACTGTTTACTCTTCCTTTAGAAATCACCGGTCGTGGAAAGCCGAAACGACATTTAGTGTAGAACTTGTCTTTGTTTCGGAATTTACGACGGCAGTACTTTCCACATCGATGGCTTTGAAAACGCAGAACTTTTTCTCTTAGGTTTTTCTTCTCCTTTGCGTTTGGAACAGCACACGTAGAATACTGTTGGATGAAACTCATCACTGAGTCTTCTGGATCCGTTCCAAATTTAGGTGCATCCTTGATCCACAGCAACATATGTATATGAGGAGCACCTCTTGCTTGGTACTCTTTTCTCCAGAAGAAATCCAACACCTCTCCAAGAGGTGGATTCTTCTTATTCATGATGAAAGACATCATAGCTTCAAATCTATGATTGAAGTACCTACATACATTGACTGGATCCAAAGAGCACAGTTCTCCGGGTGTCTTGAATTCGATGTTATCTACGTTAGCATTTGCCTCTCGTAGAAATTCAAGTAAGTCTTCCCAGCCATACTCGGCACAGCTCAGAGTGAGGAACCATGTGGGAGTACCTAAGTTCCTCAGCATACATTTTAAATCACCATGACGACGGTACCAGTACTCATTAGTACGACGCTGACACGCCATGAGATTAATCAGGTGAGAATCCAAAATACTATCTTGGACATTGACTTTATCCATAAAGTCACTTGCCGAGATGTTTTGCATGTGTATACCACTTTTCAAGATGTGGTTCACTGCATATGACAGTCCAGACAGATCGCTTTCAAACAGGAGATGAAACAAATAAGGAATGCATTGTCGAAACCTAGCATCTCCTGCATACAATCGCAAAGTCCGGTATTCAGAAGCAGGAATTTGATGAGGTCGCTCATCATATCTTCCTCCCTGACCTGTTGGAAAAAGCTGTGGGAAACACCGAGCTTCCAAACTTTCCTCCCAAACACTAATGGGACTCCCTTTGGCTTGTTTCATTTGAAACAACTCAATAGCATTCCCCATGACTTCCTTGGAATGCAAAGGATGAACACTATAATGTTCATATATTTCTTCACTAGTAGAGGGTTCTACTTTCTCAATTTGACCAGCACACAAATCGCTATCCTCTTCCTCACTTACTTCCTCTTCTGCAACATATACATTCTTATAGTATTTATTATTTTTTTTCAAATACAATGTTGCCTTTTTAACTTTCCTAACATCTACTAAATCTTGCCATATTTTCTTATTCTTTGTCGGAACCCCATTAACTAAGATAACCAGAGGTTCCTCTTCCACTTTTTCTACTCCAATTGTGTTAATGTTTTTCTTCAAATCTAGAGGCAAATAAACAACTCTTCCCTTTAATCCTCTCTGTAAATCTGATGGAGGCAATTTCCCTGTCTTTGGCTCCATTCTTACAATAGCCTGAAAGGGATGGATACTTTGCATCAAAATAGATTCATAAGTATTTAAATCCTTCAATTCAGAAGGAATCTCAACCAATTCCAGATTATTATGAACTGCTCTAGCAGGCATCTGGTTTTGATTTAATTTGCAAGAACAATAAGTACACACACGTTGATCCAATCCCAAATCAAAACAATTTTCTACCATCAAGTATGTTGCAAAATCCTTCCATTCACTATTATTTTCCCTTTCACTTTTTGCATATAAATCCACTAACTTAGTCTGATTCTTATAATAAGTGCGTCGACAACACACACAAGTGAAATTCGGCCTCTCACTTGATTTCACCTCAAACGTCGCAATTTCCCTCTGGAAATTATCTGTACTGGAAACCTGTACACTATCTTCCACAAGACCCTCTTCTTCTTGCTCAATTTCAACATTCTCCTCTTTACTTCCAAAGTAACAAAACTCAATTTCTTCACATATATTCTTCACATCTATTTCAGAACCATGCAAAAGAGCAGCGCATAATTGTTTAAGCATAATTGCTGGACTCTTAGCATAATACAACATTCTAACTAATTTCCTCACTTTGTTATGATGCACTGCTAGCATCCTGAAATGATGAAAAACACTCTGGCATACTCTCCTGGAAAGACAAGCCAGTGAATGTCCATGCAAACCTGTCACTTCTCTTACTCTGCAAGGATCTAATTCTTGCAACAACATCATTTTCTGCTTCAAACTTTTCTTATTAAATGACCGTACAAAATCACAAAGCAAATTGATGGAATCCTGTCGCACACTGCAAATACTACTACACTTCCAGGTGTACACAGGACCCTTAGCACATCTTCCTAAAACCTCATTACCTAACACCTCTTCTGCCTCTGTTGTCACAAGTTTTTCTTTTTCAACTGGACAACCATCTTTCACTTCATAAGCACGACCACTGGTGTCAACTGCATGCACCAAATCATTATCCTGGAAATAACTCTCCTCATTAAAAAATGCCTCACAGCTTGAACTATGCATCCATTCTCCAGAAAAAACTTCACAAAAATTACTACGATTAACTATTCTCTTCCATCTACTATTTCTTTTGAAATCAAAAATTGCCTTGTTTAGCTTCCTAATTCTGTTGATTATCAAAATAAATAACTTACGTTTAATTTCAAATGCCTGATCAATAACTTTCTCAACTTTTTTTTTGTCTTATAAAAAAATAGTTTATGTTGACCTTTCTTAATATTTTTTAACAAATTGCCAATTATCCTGTTCCGGAACATTCGTTTACGAATCTCCCTAAACTGTTGTTTCCTTCTACTATCATGCACAGAGTTATCTCTTGCTCTAGCAGTAACATTTTTCATTGGCCTTCCTTTTCCATTTGATTTCCTTCTCGTTTTATGGACTGAAACATTTTCTGTAGTAATATTTTTTTTATTACACATATTTCTTATAAAGTGTTTTGTGCTCTTACCCGGTGCTTTCTTCGTGACTTGACAAATCTTTTTGTTAGAGGACTGCTGCGTATTATTTTTCACCTGCTGTCTTTGACGTTTTGCAGCCTTTCTCTGTCTTTCTATTGTAGGCATGGTGAAATCTTGAAATGATCTGCAGTTGAATCTGTGGAAAAATATAATAAATAATGTTATTAACCATTATTACCAAACAGTAAATCAGTAACAGTGATAAAAAACTTAACACACTACTTGACATTTTAATTAGAAGATTTTTTAGTCGTTGGCAAATTTACAATACAGAAATACCAGAAAAGAAATGACATTTATATTTATGTTACCTATGCTATTTTATATGTGAATCTGATCTAATTTTATGAGCATATTTTAATATTTTATTGAAGACACTACACATAACCTGCTTTTGAAGGTGTCTTTATTTTTAAATTAAACGGTTTACCTTTTTACTTTTTATTAATTATAAATTTTAAAAATAAATGTTTATATTTCCAAAGGCTCAAGCAGGTCAGCTTCCCATCCTATATCATATAATTCGGACAAATCTGCATCCTCATCACGCTCTTCTTCATCCTCAGGATTTAAATCATCCAATGGATCAACATCCACTGATGTTTCAATTACAAGTTCAATGATGAGGTAAAAATCAACTGATTGCAGATTGTCGCTCATGTTGAGGTTGTCTTTATCTTTAAAGAAAGATAACAACAATGAGATGTTGCAGAGTAAGAGACAAATCTCACAGATTATAATAGTAAAATTGTTTAACAAGAGTAACATTTTGCAGCTATTATTTAGCCATGTCCAGCGATGCTGAGCAGGTGAAGCCTATGTCTAATTTTTCACTGAACAGGACTCATCTCTTCTTAACCTTGGATAAGCCTCACCGACTCTGTGTCCCCTGCACATACTTAAATGTAAAGGGGCAGATTTATGTTAAATGGCACATCCCCAGGCATGCACCAGTTAACGTGCACCACTGCTCTGCCACCCATGGTGTGCCGCATTTACAATCAGATAGGAGAAACCTGTGTCAAAACCCTGCGCCTGCTTGAAGCAGGCATTGGTCTTGACGCAACATTGTGGAGATGATGCACCCCTGAGCCTTGCTGGAGCTGCATCGCACTTGCGATACAACTCCAGCAATGCGCCACCTTAACGGCACAGATGCGTCAAGCATCTGTGCCGTTTTTGCCCCATGCTGCGCCGCATTGTAAATGCAGCACACCATGGGTGGCGGAACAGCGGCGCAAGATGACTGGCACATCCCTGGTGATGCACCAGTCATCATAAATCTATCCCTAAGCTTCTTATCTTGTTAGATATGAACTGCCATATGTATCATCAAAATATTTTGCATTTCCTAAATAGCGAATTTTAAGGAATAAATAGCGATTCTTTACCATTCCTAATTTGCGATGAGCAAATTGCTAATTGCAAGTTACCCATTAATTTCCATGGGCTAGGAGGCTCATAGGAATGAAGGTTTAATTTGCGATTAGCAATTTGCTCATCACAAATTAGGAATTTTTCCAAGGGTGCAGGGGTGTCTCAAGAACACCCTGCTGCACCCCTGAAAAAGAAATTTGGGGGCATATGGCACACATACATGCCCTAAGGGCATGTGTTGGCGTCATATGGGACCTTTTGTTTTTTTAAAAAAAAGCTTTTTGAAAAGAATTCACAAATTACCACCAATTTACCACAATAGTTTCCAAATCCTTAATGTCATTTTTTACATATTTTTTGTTTGATACATTGCATTTAAGGAATCACAAAATTTGCAAATCCTTCAGTGCAATCGCAAAATAAGGAATAGCAAATTTTGATACTCCTTATTTTGCATCAAACTTGTTTGATACATACCATTTGTCTAATTAACATTCGCAAAGGCCAAAATTCGTAGAATTTTGATCTTTGCGAATGCTAATTAGCTTGATACATATGGCCCCAAGTGAGGCCTGTCTTACGACATGGTGCATCTTTTGCATCACTGCTGCATCGGTTTCATGTGGTACGTTTTTTTTACACCATGACATATCTGCCTAAATGCATCAATTTGTAATGTTGTCGCCTCATAGCAAATCTTTTGCACCACCGCTGCATCATAAAAGTGACGCACAGTGGCACAAAAGAGGCATACACCTATCATAAATCTGTCCCTAGCATTTTAAATGATTAATCCAGGATGACGATAAAGTGTGGCCTATCCAGAGGTTTGTTTAAGGTGAGGCCTACTCAGGATTGCAGATTAAAGTTACGCTTGATGAAGAATACAGAGGAGATAATACATGTAAAGGCCTACCAATGAAGTAAGTAATGTGCACTTTATTGCGCCAGTCATCATAAATGTATCCCTAAGCTTCTTATCTTGTTACAGATCAACCACCATATCTACCATCAAACTATTTTGCATTTCCTAAATAGCAAATTTTAAGGAATAAATAGCAATTCTTTACCATTCATAATTTGCAATGAGCAAATTGCTAATTGCAAATTAGCACCGCCGTTTCATCATAAAAGTGACGCACAGTGGCACAAAAGAGGCATACACCTATCATAAATCTGTCCCTACCATTTTAAATGATTAATCCAGGATGACAATAAGGTGTGGCCTATCCAAAAGTTTGTTTAAGTTGAGGCCTACTCAGGATTGCAGATTAAAGTTACGCTTGATGAAGAATACAGAGGAGATAATACATGTAAAGGCCTACCAATGAAGTAAGTAATGTCCACTTTATTGCGCCAGTCATCATAAATGTATCCCTAAGCTTCTTATCTTGTTACAGATGAACCACCATATGTACCATCAAACTATTTTGCATTTCCTAAATAGCAAATTTTAAGGAATAAATAGCAATTCTTTACTATTCCTAATTTGCAATGAGCAAATTGCTAATTGCAAATTACCCATTCATTTCCATGGGCTAGGAGGCTCATAGGAATGAAGGTTGCAATTTGCGATTAGCAATTAGCTCATCACAAAATAGGAATTTTTTCAAGCGTGCAGGGGTATCTCAAGAACACCCTGCTGCACCCCTGAAAAATAAATTTGGGGGCATATGGCACACCTACATGCCCTAAGGGCATGTATGGGCGTCATATGGGACCTTTTGTTTTTTGGAAAAAAATGCTTTTTGAAAAGAATTCGCAAATTACCACAAACTAGAAGTTGGTGGTAGTTTCCAAATCCTTAATATCATTTTTTACATATTTTTTGTTTGATACATTGCATTTAAGGAATCGCACATTTTGAATTAAGGACATTTTAAGTCATTTCCACATGTGCAGTGTTTTCAAATTATGATTTGAAAATCGTTTTTGGGGAAAAGTAATGGTTTGCAAATTTATGACAAGGACATAATGGTGTATGCTTCTCTATAAGGCATTTCAGTGTCTCTGATGTCATTTTTCCCATATTACATTATAAGACCTTTCCCCATGGAGCACATTCCTTGTAAATATGCTCCCACCTGTGCATGGCGAATTTAGATTTTGACTGTTTGAGTCACATAGCCATGTTAAAAGTGACCCAAAAAAATTGCAAACGTTTTAAAAAAACACATTCATGTGTCTTAAGGACATTTTAAGTCATTTCCCCATGGACAATGTTTTCTAAGTGGCGCAAAAGAGGCATACACCTATCATAAATCTGTCCCTAGCATTTTAAATGATTAATTCAGGATAACAATAAGATGTGGCCTATCCAGAGGTTTGTTTAAAGTGAGGCCTACTCAGGATTGCAGATTAAAGTTACGCTTGATGAAGAATACAGAGGAGATAATACATGTAAAGCTCTACCAATGAAGTAAGTGATTTCTACTTCATTGCGCCAGTCATCATAAATGTATGCCTAAGCTTCTTATCTTGTTAGACATCAACCGCCATATGTATCATATAACTATATTGCATTTCCAAAAAAGCGAATTTTAAGGAATAAATAGCGATTCTTTACCATTCCAAATTTGCGATGAGAAAATTGCTAATTGCAAATTACCCATTCATTTCCATGGGCTAGGAGGCTCATATAAATGAAGGTGCAATTTGCGATTAACAATGTGCTCATCACAAATTAGGAATTTTTCCAAAGCTGCAGGGGTGTCTCAATAACACCCTGCTGCACCCCTGAAAAAGAAATTTGGGGGCATATGGCGCACATAAATTTTAACAACATTCCTTTACCTCAAAAACGATTTTCAAATCATAATTTCAAAACACTACACATGGGAAAATTACTTAAAATGTCCTTAAGACACATAAAAGCGTTTTTTGATTGCCTTTCCTGCATGGTTGGGTCACTTTTAACATGGCTATGTAACACAAACATTCAAAATCTAAATTTTCCATGCACATGTGGGAGCATATTTACAAGCAATTTGCGCCACAGAGAAAGGTCTTACACTAAAATGAGAAAAATAACATCAGGGACAGTCAATTGCCTTATAAAGAAGCATACACCATTATGTCCTTGTCATAAATTTAAATCAATTCCTTTTCCCCAAAAACGATTTTCAAATCATAATTTCAAAACACTGCACATGGCAAAATTACTTAAAATGTCCTTAAGACACATAAAAGCATTATTTCATTGCCTTTCCTGCATGTTTGTATCACTTTTAACATGGCTATGTAACACAAACATTCAAAATCAAAATTTTCCATGCACATGTGGGAGCATATTTACAAGCAATTTGCGCCACATAATTCATAATTTTCTCCTTAAAGCACACTATTCTCTATCTAAATTAAAGAAATATTTTCTCACCTTAGCAAATACTTTGAGTTTGAAAACAGTCTCAGAAACACACCAATTTGTCTTCAGCAGAGCAAAAGGTATGCACTCCAGAGTCTGCAGCTATCAAAAGCACAGAAATGCTGTAATTCTTCACACATATTTCTCATGTCACCCAATCAAAACTCTTCCCTCACTTTTTTTCAAATGAAAACCCTTCCCCCCTCTGCCCTTTCTGTCTTTTCTGCATGGCAACCACCTCTTGGAAGACTTCTGGTGTTTGCAAGTTCACACAACTTTGTTGCAATTGAACTCTGAACTCTCAGTGCACCTGCATATCCAGTGCATTCTTTCATTTAATGATTTTTTATTGACCATTCAAAATACATCTTTCAAAGAACACATCCGTGCACCCTAACTTTCTGTTTTCAGCAATCAAAATCCACCAATCACTGTTACTGCTTCATGAACACAGAAACTCCACAGTTTTTTTCATTTTAAACTCTCATTTTTTCAACTGCCATTTCATTGCCACACTTCATCTGACTGCAGGAGAACCTTCTCTCACCATGTTTTCTGTCTGGATTGTTGGACATAGTTATATTCACTGGGCTCAAAGGTACGTTGAAAACAGGAAATTACCTAACCTCAATTTACAAGATGTGGAAATTAAGTGGTTTGGCCACAGAGGATTAAAATGTCACCAATTGATACCATTGGTGAAAACCTTTATGCATTTGCCCAAACCTGACCTGTTAATTGTGCACTGTGGAGGTAATGACTTGGGCACTTTGACTGGTGTAGGTCTGGAAATGCTTTTAAAGGACACCTTTGAGCAATTAATGACACTTTTTCCTCAGACTGCCTTGGTATATTCAAATATATGCCAAAGACAGAAATGGAGGTAGTCAAACCAATTTTGTCCACAAATTGAGAAGTCGAGGAAGCATGTAAACAAATCTGTTTCAGCTTACATGAGAGACCATGGAATGGGCTCCCTGTACAACAATAACTTGCGTTACTACATGCAAGATATCTACAGAGGAGATGGAGTTCACTTCTCAGATGAGGGCAACAGAGTTTTCACTCTGAATTTAAGAATGTGCATTGGTACCTACTTATAAGTACCTAAATGTACCATAAACCCAAAAGCTCTTCTCAGAGCTACCCTACATCTAATCACTCACAATTATTATTTTACTCTAATATTTTTCACTAATTTTCAACAAAGTACGCTCCCTGGGGCGCTACCCGGTACGCGAACCGGGAGCTAACCTTGCGAAATTTTTTTAAAAAATGTTTTTTTTTCGCACATATAAGCCTCCTCAGCCACCCTCACAAAACCTAGGGGGTCAAGATAACTCTACCGTGCCCCCTTCTACCCATTCTGAACATTATTTACCCTCCATCTTGTATCTTAATTCGACCGAAATACAAAATGGTGGACTCCCGTAACGCTTAAGGTACGCGAACCGGGGCGCTCAACGGTTCGCGTACCGGGTCGCTCCCTGGGAAGCGCACCATCAAAAAAGGTGGGAAAGTAGTTCACAGAAAAGCCACTGGAGACAATTTCACCAAATATAGATTAGCTCATACTACATACCAATCCCTACCATTTTCACAAATTTGATTGGAATTCCATTTAACCATTTAACCTGTAGAACTCTCTAAATACCCTGAGGTAAATTACTTCTCAAAACACATCTGAAGTGTTGGAATTGACAACCAATGAAAATGTTACTTTCATTTTCTACTTTTTTTACCTGACATTTGATTGGTTATGTACCTGAATATATATAAAGAAAGAGAGAGAAACACAGCCATTTTGACTACTAATTCCTGAATTACATTGCAAGATCATTTTCACTCACAACTTAAACTTCTTTTTAGAAGGTGAGATATTATTTTATAAAATTGAAAACATTTTCAGATAGTTATATACTATCCCTCTGTAAGAGTTAGACATTGAGAAAGGCTTCTTTATTATAATTATGGATTGATTTAGGTTTCTGTGGTATAATTATGAATTTACTTAGGCTTCTTCACAGGCACTTTTTAATAGTACTACTTCACGCCTGAAACCATACAGTGCCCATAGATTACTTCTCTGTTATAAACTCACAAGTACCTGTCTGAACTTAAACCCAACAGTGCCCTATCTCTACTGATATATTTATTTTTTATGCAAATTACAGCAAGAAAATGGAAGGAGAGCAGAATATTTCCTTCGAAATTGTTCTGGAGAACAACACAGAAAAAGATATTGAGGACAATGATGACTCAGATTTCATGGATGAATCACGGGACCATGAATTAGTTCAATGTGTAGAATATGTGGATCATTTACTTCATTATGATGACGGTCAAATGTGGGAAGTTATGTTCACTCAACAAGAGGACATATCTTACAGTCAAATGTTAGACATTCTATTAAATTTTGAAAAACAATCCGAAAAATAAAATTATATGTAATATAAAAAAATTATTTGAGTCTTTAATCATTTTTATATGTAATTCATAAACTAGTGAAATGTTAGAAATGTTATTAAATGTTGAAACACAATCACAATAATAAATAATTGCTTAAAAAATAAAAAAATTAAAAAATAATCAACAAAACCAACAATCAATTAACATACAGTATTTGAAAAATCTATCATTCATTTTTCATTATAGTACGCTGCCTAGAACGCTTCCCGGTTCGCGGACCGGGCGCTAACCACGAAAAAAAACAAAAAAAAAATATTTTTTTTTTTGCCCCGCGGTGCCCTTTTAAAGCCTCCACATTAAACCTACGGGATCAGGGAGGATCTACTATGCCCCCTTATGGTTATTTCCACCTTTGTTTTGGCCTCCTCTTGTCTCTCAATCCTCCCGAGAGACAAGATGGCGGCCGCTCCGGACTGTTTAGAATGTTGACAGACACCGGAGAGCCAATCAGCTTCGCTACGCGAAGTTCCGTTACGCTTAAGGTCCGCGGACCGGAGCGCTGCCCGGATCGCGCTTACAGATATATATCTTTTTTTAAACGTTAATTTCTCAAAATCCACTGGAGCACATATATTGAGACCTAGAAAAGGCACATCGGGCTACCAGTCCCTACAATTTTGCCAAGTTTCATGGAAATCCATTCAGCCGTTCGGGCTAAAAGTGAGGCCAACCGCCCTATGGAAAACTCAATGTTAAAAACACGTTTTGGGACCCCCCTTTTTTCTCGGCCCCCCCTGGACGAACACCCCCCAAATTTTCAGGGGCTGCTCAGAAACAAAATGTTCCATTTTCCAGAAAATTTCAGCCAATTCCGTCCACAAACGCCAAAGTTATTAGACATAGAATTTTCAAAAATCCCATAGGGAAAAAATCCTAACTATATATACCTACTGGCGACCGCCAGTAGGTAATATATATATATATATATATATATATATATATATATATATATATATATATATATATATATATATATATTTGTGGGGTGCTCTACTCAGCAGACACTGTTTCATTTCCTCACCTTGGGACCCACTTGGGATTTAATTTGAGCACGAAGCCTCGCACAACACCTATTCAGGCACCAATAGGACTACATACCCCAGAATGCAATCGGGCATGGAGAATTCCCATTTGGGCTGGGCAGGTTATGAAAGTCCACACAGCTGTCGGAACTTTGTGTTGCAGCCAGTGAACAAGGGCTCAATGCCCGAAACATGTTTGGCGAAACTGATGGTGGAGCTGAATGCAACGTGTCTGTTGCCCACATTAAATGAAGGTTGTGTTATCACCTAAGTGGCATCTCCTTGCATGACAATTCTTTTCATGATATGGAACTGCGGCGTGCCACGCCGCGGAGATGCCCTCACGTACTTCGTGGACCCGTGGTGCCTGACATTGGGGCGCCTGGAGGAGCTGATAATTGCCGAATTTTGTGGGGTCCTCTACTCAGCAGACACTGTTTCATTTCCTCACCTTGGGACCCACTTGGGATTTAATTTTGAGCACGAAGCCTCGCACAATACCTATTCAGGCACCAGTAGGACTACATACCCCAGAATGCCATCGGGCATGGAGAAGTCCCATTTGGGCGGGGCAGGTTATGAAAGTCCACACAGCTGTCGGAACTTTGTGTTGCAGCCAGTGAACAAGGGCTCAATGCCCGGAAGCCTTCCGCCTATAATCGGGCCCTATGTCAACAAAGTTATTCCACATTCCTAAAATTGTGCAGTACTGGTTAGATGTTATCATGCATTACAGTTATATATGGGTGACGAGTTTTCACCCTGCCAGTACTGAGCAACTCAAAATGAGGGCCCATGGATTTGAGCAGTTTAAGAATTCAGCTATTAATTGAGGGAGGTGAGTACCCACCTCAAGCAATAACCGCAACCCATGTTAAGGTGAACCCTCAAAGATACTAAATTAATCGAAGCTCAACATCCTAGTAGCTGTGGCACAGAGTAGACAGACTTGACTTAGAGATACTATGTAAAGTATTTATTCAGTACCAAAACAGTAATAAAGTAAGAACCCAGCACTATAAAATTCCCAAACCAATTTAGCCAAAATCAGCAAATTTTAATAATAAAAATGACAAAAATAACATAAATCCAATAATGGGAACCAGAGTTATGAATTTTTAAAGTTGAAGGTTGGAAATAGCTCCAAAAAGTGTTAAGCGCGGTAACAAGACAAAATATCGAATTCAAAATATCGAATTACCAAAATATCGAAGTCAAAATATAGAATGGACAAAATATCGAATGGACAGAATATAGTGGTGAAAAATATCGAATTGAAGGTAAGCATTATAATATCGATTTAATAATTTTTACCCCTACGCTATCCAACATTTTCCTTACTGTTGCACTCTCTGGAGTGGGAATAGTAATTTTACCCCTACGCTATCCAACACTTTCCCTGCACTCAGTGGAGTGGGAATAGTAATTTTTACCTCTAGGGTATCCAACGTTTTCCCTACTGTTGCACTCACTGGAGTGGTAATAAAATAAATTATTTAATAATTTGAAAGTTATTTAAGTATTTTTAAGTATGTTTTAGTTAAGTATATTTATGACTTAATTCATTTTAAATTACTTTTAAGACATTTAAAAAAATTCGATATTTTGACTAACTACATTTTTTAAAAGTATATTTTTGATTCAATATTTTTGTACTTACCTGTAGATAGGAATTCGATATTTTTGCATTCTATATTTTGGCATCGACATTTTGGCAAGTCTATATTTTTGTATTCGATATTATGTCAGTGATCCGCTAAGCGCCAACTATAGTCATCTGTTAGCGCTTGAGCAGTGCCTAGACGCGAGTTAAGGACAATTGCTATGAAGCACAGGTCAGAAACAGAAATCAGTGTTTGGACAAAATATTGAGTTGTGAAAATCGGGAGACAGAAATATCGGAAATATAATATTGTGATACAAAGATATTGTGATGCAAGAATCAAATTGTCAAGAATATAGTTTCTTTAGATAAGCAATGTTGTTTTAGGAATATAATTGTTTTGATTTCATTTATAATAATTTTGTTGGAAAAGATATTGTTTTTTAGTTACCTAATGTTTTTAGTTAATATATTACATTTACGTTAGTTTAGTTCGTATAATTGTTATTAGTTTTATTAAATATAGGTTGCAATTTTAAATGAATTAGATTTTTTTATTAATTGTTAATAGTAGTTCGTAGTATTGTAACATTTTGTTGAGTTACTAGGGGGATAGGATGTGAAGAAAATTAAGTCATAATTAGTTAACAATTCATTATTGTTTTAGAATTAATTATTGAATTGATTATTAATTACGTAAATTGGGTAATACTTATATCTTTCAGTTATATTTTGGGTGTGGGTTGCTTGGTTTGAAGGGGGATATGGTGGGTAGTTGAGTAATAATTAATTAATAATCAATTAAGAAGTTATAATTTGTTTTTTAATTGATTATTACTTATGCAAATTGTGTAATAGTTATATATTTTAGTTGTGGATTACTGGGGTTGTATGGGTATAGGGTAATAATTACATAACATCTTTTTTAACTAACAAATTATTTAATTGATTATTAATTTAAAAATGGTGTAATAGATTTGTATTTATTAAATAAATATATGTGCATATTTTTCATTTAATAAATAATATCTAATATTTTTTCTAAGTTAATTGGTTATTCAAATATGTAATGTGTTTGAAGTTAAGTACTTTTTCTAATGTTGCTTTGATTGGAGTGTAAATAATAAATGTAACCACTATTCAAAATCTAATGCTTTCCCTACTCTTGCTTACACTTGAGTGGGAATAGTAAATGTAACCACTCCGAAGACGCTTTCCCTGCTATTGCGTAGACTGGAGCGTGAGTCATAAATGAACCCGTCAGATTTCCCAACACTTTCCCTGCTGTTGCACAGTTTGAAGTGGGAATAGAAAAAGGAACCTCTCTGGAGTCCTACACTTTTCCTATCTTTTGGATGATGCACCCCTCCCCAAGCCTACAGTGGCTCCAATGGACCCCATCCTCAGGCCAAAACATATATATTAAGGTGAGGGGGCATGCAACTTTCTTTCCCAGACCTTAATAGGCCCCGAGAACCCCATCCACGGGAGCTAAATTCCATTAAAAAAGGAAGGGGCCCGCACAGCTTTATTGAGCCCTGGGGTCCCCATCCTCAGTGGTGGCATATCCTTATATAGGGGAGAGGGGCCCCGTCCTAAAGCCTATTTGGCCCTGGAGACCCCTTCCCCATCTCTAAACAATAGGAGCGTGCCCAATGCCCACCGGGGTTACCCACCAGGCACCATGTTGGGTCCTAATGGGACACCACAGGGCATCGCTCCCTCCGGAAGGGAGACGCTTTCTTTGCATACTTTTCCAGGCAGGAGCAAATATCTTTTTCAGAAACAGAAGTCTGCTCCCAGCTAGTGTGACCATGTTTAAATCTCCCACTGTCCACACTGCTGCAGGCATGGAAGGCATGTTTTCTACCTCCTGTTGGGAGGTTTATTAATTAATAAGCGGGAGCAAACATGCTTCCGTTACTGCGCTGGTGGTGGCAGGACAATTCCTCTGTCCTTCAGCTGGGATACCTGGGACAGAGTACTTGAGCCGGCTGGCGGATGGGGTACCCAGGGCCTTTATAGGCTCAAAGAGGGGGGCAGTGTGGCCCTTTTTAAGTTCTTTTACTGCCCACAGGGATGAGGTCTCCAGAGCCATTTTAGGGTAAAGGAGGGAGGCCCCTTGAACCCTCTCCCCTTCTTTTTATGCATTTCAGCCCTGGGGGATGTGGCCCTTGTGGCCTAACCATGACTCAGAGAGTGGGACATTCCGGGGGTACAGAAGACACTCCAAAAATCAAATCAGTAGGTACATAAGGCACCAAAAAGCATAAAATGCCACTCGAGGTTATCTAGGCATGTGAGATTGGATGAAAATCACAAGTTCAGACTGACCATGATGGACTGCAGGCCAGATGTAGTGTGAAGAGCAGGCTGTGTGTTGCAGACTGGTGCCCGAGAACGCGACGCCCCTCACAGATCCACGAGTACGATCCAGCGTGCTAAGGAGTAGTACGTCCCACAGGCCTGAACGGCGCCTCGCCCCGTGAGCTGCATCGACCCGGATCGCCGCAACTCTCCACAGTCCTGCTCCCCCGCCTCGCTCCTCGAGGGGGACCGAGCCGGAGAGACCCTCTGGAGAACCCTCGGCCTCGTCCCGGGTCCGCCCTCACCAGTAGCCGCGCCTGAAACGCCTCGTACTTCCGCAAGCAAGGTACATGTGAACTCCATCTCGAGTTCATATCGGATCCAGGGTCTGAAACTTTCTTATTTCCCTGTCATCGTACCTTGCTGAACAACGAACATCTAAAGACTAATTGCCTATTATAATCTGGTGGCCTCAAATCGCTAAACGTTATATGGTCTTGTTATAATCCTGCTTGAATCTATCTTTTATATAAAGTATACGTATTTTTGATACAACCATACGATTGGTGTCCATTTGTGGTGGGTCAGTGGGTTTACTGTGTGTGATCATAAATGCTTAACTTACTATCGCCCTGAGGATTAGCCTTGTCTGCTCGCGCCACACTACCTAGAGGGTGAGCAGGGGTTATTCGAAGGAGTGGGTCCCTTGCCCTGACTGGAAGTGAGGGTCCCTGCTTGTCACAAGTGCATACCTGTGCCAACCAGAGACCTCCGGTTCCAACATTGGTGGCAACGGTGAGGATTTCGGATTTGCATTTATGATTCATGTACAATGAACTACTGATCACCACGTAGTGAGAGCAGACCTATAACGAAGCCACAGATTTATTTTCTTGCCGAGAGATCTCCAATCTCCAAACCATGCCTGGTTCACTCCCCGAAAGAGCACCCTCTGTTATCTCTGGATTCGATGATGTTGACTGGCAAAGGCTTGACAAATGCAAATGGGATCAATTGAAAGCCCTCTGCGGAAAGTTCAGAGTCTCCAAAACGGGCTGCAAAACCAAAATGCAGACCCTCAAGGCACTGAGAGCCTGGAAAGAGTCGAGAGAGCCAGAAAATCGGGTGGTAGTAGAGCCACCAGATAGCCTTGTCGAGGTGCAGGGAGGCCCGTCGTCAGAAGAGCTGGCGGACAGGGCCGCAACCAGAGCGCATGAAGTGGAGATGGCCAGATTGAAAGGACAGATGGCGATGGTGGAGATAGCTCCAGCTAGAGCATGAGATACGCCTTAAAGAAATGGAGCTGAAAGCAAAGAGCTTGGACGCAGCTCCGGGTGGCAGCACAACGCCAGCCCAGGTAGAGTCAAGGGTCTACGTACCGAAGGATGTGGTTAAAGAGTATTTTAAGGGGGATGACATAGATCAGTGGTTCCGGGCCTACGAGGTAGCCATGTCCTCCCACTGGGTCCCTGAGCGAGATTGGGGAGCAGGGTTGTGGGGACGGTTCCTGACCGAGGGGCGGGATACCCTGCTAGATCTTCCCTCTGAAGAGTCTAACTCCTACCAGCACATGAAAGATGCCCTGATGAATCGATTTGGGTTAACCACCTGAAATGTGCCGACAGCGGTTTAGGAACTGTGTGAAGATTCAAGGGAGTACGTATGTGGAGTATGTGACCTTTTTCTGCAGAGCGCTGGATGGTTGGGTGAAGGGCAGTAAGGTAAATGATTTTCAAGGGCTGCTTGATTTAATGGCATGGGAGCACTTGTCGTTTAATTGTTTTCCTGAGTTACGCCAGCACCTGATCGATAGCAAGCTGTCCAACCCGAGGAAGCTTGCTGAGGAAGCAGACTGCTGGCTCAGCACCAGGGTCCACAAGGGTCCAGTGGGAGACTCAGCCAAAGGTGGGCAGGGTCCCCAGCAGAAGAGTGGGGGGGACAGAGGAAAACAGAAAGGGTTCCACAAAGGCCCCCAAAGTAATCCCCAAGGGAACCAAGGGAAAGGTTCTCAGCCTCCTCCTCCCCCGAAACCGACCGGGGCCCCGACAGGTAAACCTGTTCAAAGAGGGCCCATCACCTGTTTTAGGTGTGGCGACCTGGGTCACGTTACCTCTGACCCTAAGTGTCGCTTGTTCGCAAAACCTGCACCCACTGGTGCTCCACCCCGGCAAATAGCTAGTGTTAATTTTGGGGAGGAAGTAGCCGTCCAAATGGGTGGGGATCCCGTACAGATGACACTAGTCTCGCTAGGAGACAGTGAGATGGTCCCCGAGAAATACCTACCCAGTAACACTAAGAAATATGGGCAAGTAGTAACCATCAATGGTAAGAAGGCAGAGGCTCTTCGAGATACAGGAGCCAGTGTGACTGCAGTGAGGCAGCACCTGGTGTCTCAAGTGCAGGTAGTACCGCACGCCTACTTTAGGGTTGTCAATGCTGACAATTCTGAGAGCCAGTGTCCGATGGCTCAGGTTCCCTTTGAGTGGGGGAGGGTCTCTGGTACTCTGCAAGTTGCTGTGAGGACCTCCATGTCAGTAGATTGTCTGCTAGGAAATGATTTGGAGAACTCCCCTTGGGGAAAGGTGGAGAAAACAACTCATCTGCGGATGGTGGGTCTACCCGACTGGGCGTGCGTGACCACGCGGTCCATGGCAGCCAGTAGGGGTGTTGAAGAAGTCCTGGAGCCTAAAGGAGAGGCCCAGGAACCGGCCTTAGAGAGGAGGCACGGGAGGCGTGGACAGCCGGCCCCCGAAGTTCCCACGGCACAGGAGGAAGCAGACCTCAAGGGGGATGCCCTGGAGCCTACCGGGGAACAGATCGCCAAACTGGGAGACCTGCCTGAGCTGACCCATTGGCAGCAAGAAGGAGGCCCCTCCAGGGAGGAATTCTGCAAGGAGCAGAAAGAGTGCCCTTCTCTCGTGGGTATGCGGCAGCAGGCTGCAGACCAGGCCAATGGTGTTCAGTCCGGAAACACTTGGTCTACTGGGAGAGCGATCTCCTGTATTCAGAGCCTAAGGCTGCTGAACCTGGGTCAGCCCGTGCGCTGGTGGTACCCCAGAAGTTCAGAGCCTTCCTTCTGTGTTTGGCTCACGATGTGCCTTTAGCAGGACATTTGGGGATGGACAAGACCTATGACAGGCTTGTCACCCACTTTTATTGGCCCCAAATGCACAGGAGCTCAGACGCTCACTGTAGGACCTGCCAAACTTGCCAAGCAAGTGGTAAGTGCGGAGGGAAGAACAAGCCTCCCCTCCAACCATTCCCCGTCGTCAGTACCCCAATCCAGTGAGTGGGAATCGACATTGTGGGGCCTCTGGAACCCAAGACAGCCATGGGCAACAGGTTCATCCTGGTCTTGGTGGACCATGCCACCCGGTACCCTGAAGCCATCCCTCTGAGGACAGTGACGGCCCCCGTGGTGGGACGAGCACTGATGGGAGTTTTCTCATGAGTGGGATTCCCTCTAGAGGTGGTGTCTGACAGGGGCACCAATTTCATATCAAAATATATGAAGTCCCTTTGGCAAGAGTGTGGTGTAACGTTCAAGTTCACCACCCCTTACCACCCCCAAGGAAACAGGTTGGTTGAAAGATTCAACCAAACCTTGAAAGGCATGATCATGGGCCTAGAAGGACCAATGAGCGGTAAGTGGGACGTCCTCTTACCATGCCTACTGTTTGCGTACCGAAATGTGCCGCAGAAGTTGCTCGGATTCAGTCCCTTCGAGCTTCTGTACGGTCACCCGGTCTGAGGACCTCTGAGTATGGTTAGGGAAGGCTGGGAGCAATCTCCCAGGAAACCTCCCCAGAATGTATACAGTTACATGCTGGCCTTCCGAAACCAGACCAGGCGATTCAGGCAACTTTCTGAGGCAAACCTGGAGGCCAGCCAGGAAGAGATGAAGCAGTGGTACGACCAGAATGCCACTCTGGTAGAGCTTCAACCTGGAAAAAAGGTGTGGGTCTTGGCCCCAGTGGAGCCCTGTGCACTTCAGGATAAGTGGACGGGTCCATTTGAGGTTGTGGAGCGCAAGAGTCCTGTCACCTACCTGGTGAACTTGCAAACTCCCAGGATCCCTTTGAGGGTCCTACATGTTAACTGCCTTAAGCCCCACTTAGAGAGGTCCGAAGTGGGCATGCTGTTGGCAACCGATGACGGAATGGAGGAGGAGACCGAGCCTCTTCCGGACCTCTTGGTGGCCTCCGAGCGAGACGGGTCAGTGGATGGAGTTAACCTCTCACCCTCCCTGACCCCTGAGCAGCAGAGTGATTGCCGCCAGCTGCTGGGGTAATTCTCTGACTTGTTCTCCCTGTTTCCGGGTGTCACAGATTGGTGCGTCCATGATGTGGACACGGGAGACAGTTTGCCGGTAAAGCACAAGGCTTACCGCGTTACTGACAGGGTACGAGCCTGCATCAAGGAGGAAGTCTTGAAGATGTTTGCTCTTGGGGTGATTGAATCCTCCAGCAGTCCTTGGGCCAGCCCAGTGGTCTTGGTCCTGAAGGCTGCGACGCTGGGAGCCACACCCGAACTACGGTTCTGTGTGGACTATCGAGGACTCAATTCGGTCCTGAAGACTGACGCGCACCCCATCCCCAGAGCTGATGAGCTCATCGATTGGTTGGGGGCTGCCCGGTACCTCAGTACGTTTGACTTAACGTCTGGGTACTGGCAGATCGCCTTAACTGACGGGGCCAAAGAGAGGTCAGCGTTTTCAACCCCCGATGGGCACTACCAATTCCGGGTCATGCCATTCGGGATGAAAAACGCCCCTGCCACCTTCCAGAGGTTGGTCAACCAGGTGTTGGTTTGGACTGGACGCGTTCAGTGCCGCCTACCTGGACGACATTGCAGTGTTCAGCGGTACGTGGGAAGAACACTTGCGACACCTGTGGGAAGTGTTGGCGGCGCTGCGCAAGGCAGGCCTCACGATCAAGGCAAGCAAGTGCCAGATCGGGCAGGGTTCGGTGGTGTATTTGGGACACCAAGTGGGGAGCGGCCAGGTGGCGCCCCTTCAACCCAAAATTCAGACCATCCTGGCTTGGGAAGCCCCCAAAACCCAAACAGAGGTGAGGGCCTTCCTCGGACTCACCGGGTATTACAGGAGGTTTGTCAAGGGATACGGCACCATCGTTGCCCCCTTGACAGAGCTGACTTCGAAGAACTGCCTCGGAAAGTGATCTGGACTGACGCCTGTCAGGTAGCATTCGACACCCTGAAGACGGCCATGTGCACGGGGCCCGTGCTCCTGGCTCCCGATTTCTCCAAAGAGTTCTTAGTGCAGATAGACGCTTCAGAGCATGGGATAGGGGCTGTCCTTTCACAGACGACTGAGGAGGGCTGGGATCAACCTGTGACCTTCATCAGTCGGAGGTTACTTCCACGGGAACAGAAGTGGAGTGCGATCGAGAGAGAAGCTTTTGCTGTGGTCTGGGCCCTGAAGAAGCTAAGACCCTACTTGTTTGGGTCTCACTTCCGAGTTCAGACAGACCACCGGCCCCTCAGATGGTTGATGCAAATGAGGGGTGAGAACCCGAAACTGTTGAGGTGGTCCATTTCTCTACAGAGTATGGACTTCACGGTGGAACACCGCCCTGGCATAGACCACCCCAATGCTGACGGTCTGTCAAGGTTTTTCCGCCTTAGTGATGAGGAACTCCCTGGGGAAGGGTAGTTCTCCACACGTTTCAGCTGGAGGGGACACGTGTTAGACCTGGCACCTTGGCGTGAGTCTCCCTTCCACATTTTTCTGATGTGCCTCAGATGTTTTGCTGGTATTCGATGCTCAGGGCACCGCACCACGGCCAATCCATGCCGCAGTGCAAGTGCTCCCAATGTAAAGTGTATAGGTAATTGATTTCCACGATTGGCTTATTTGGTTTACTATCAGTCCCCAGTAAAGTGCACGAGGAGTGCCGGGCTTGTAGATACAAATGCCGCTAGTCAAGTCAAGTCAAGTCAAGTCATAAAATTTATATAGCGCACTACATACCCAGAGGGTTTCAAGGCGCTTAGGAAGGGGAGGAGGATTATTTGTCAAATATCCACGTTTTAAGCTGCTTTCTGAACGCTAGGTGATTCTGGGTGAGGCGAAGGTAAGCGGGGAGTGAGTTCCATGTTTTGGCAGCCAGGTATGAGAAGGATCTGCCTCCCATGGTGGTCTTGTTGATGCGAGGTACAGTGGCGAAGGCTAGGCTGGAAGAGCGAAGTTGGCGGGAGGGGGTGTAGAAGGACAGTCGAGAGTTGAGGCAATCTGGTCCGATGTCGTAGAGTGATTTGTGTGCGTGGGTAAGCAGACGGAAAGTAATCCTCTTATTGACGGGTAGCCAGTGGAGGTCTTTAAGGTGACCAGAGATGTGTTCGTTGCGTGGGATGTCTAATATGAGCCTGGCTGAGGCGTTTTGGATTCGTTGTAGTTTCTTCTGGAGTTTAGCGGTGGTACCTGCGTAGAGGGTGTTTCCGTAGTCCAGTCGGCTCGTGACTAGAGCGTGGGTGACTGTTTTCCTTGTTTCGGAGGGGATCCAGCGAAATGTTTTTCTGAGCATGCGAAGAATGTTAAAGCAGGAAGAGGATACGGCGCTGACTTGTCTGTTCATTGAGAGTGAAGAATCCAGGATGACGCCAAGGTTCCGTGAGTGGTCTGTCGGGATGGGTGCATTTCCGAGGGCTTCCGGCCACCAGGAGTCGTCCCATGCAGAGGGGGATTTACCTAAGATGAGGACTTCTGTTTTGTCTGAGTTCAGTTTCAGACGGCTTTGTTTCATCCATTCGGCGACTTCTTTCATTCCTTCGTGTAGGTTAGTTTTGGCGGTGCTGGGGTCCTTGGTGAGAGATAGGATCAGTTGAGTGTCATCCGCGTAAGAGATGATGTTGAGGTTGTGTTGGCGGGCGATGGCCGCGAGGGGGCTCATGTATACGTTGAAGAGGGTGGGACTGAGTGAGGATCCTTGTGGTACGCCGCAGATGATTTCAGAGGCCTCGGACTTGAATGGTGGGAGGCGGACTCTCTGGGTTCTTCCGGTGAGGAACGAGGTGATCCATTCCAGTGCCTTTCCTTGGATTCCGATGTTTCTGAGGCGTTGTAAAAGGGTGCTGTGGCAGACTGTGTCGAAGGCTGCAGAGAGGTCGAGGAGGATGAGGGCGACTGTGTCTCCATTGTCCAGTAGAGTTCGAATGTCGTCTGTTGCTGCGATGAGGGCGGTCTCAGTGCTGTGTTTGGCTCGGAAGCCAGATTGTGAGGGGTCGAGTGATTTGTTGGCTTCGAGGAAGGCGGCGAGCTGGTTGTTGACAGCTTTCTCGATGACTTTGGCCGAGAATGGAAGAAGCGAGATGGGGCGGTAGTTTTTGATTTCGGTGGGGTCTGCTGTTGGTTTTTTCAGAAGGGCGGTGAGTTCAGCGTGTTTCCAGTCTTCTGGGAAGGTAGCGGAGTTGAAGGAGCAGTTGATGACGTCTCGGAGGTGCGGAGCTATGATGGAGTCTGCTTTGTTGAAGATGTGGTGAGGGCATGGGTCTGTGGGGGATCCAGAGTGGATGGAATTCATCAGGCGTATGGTGTCCTCCGTGGAGATTGGGTTCCAGGCGTTGAGGGTGTTAACGAGGGGAAGATGGTCAGCTGGTGGTAGGGTGGGTTGGCTTCCGGGTTGTTTGTCAAAGCTGTTGTGGATGTCAGCAATCTTGTTGTGGAAAAAAGAGGCTAGGGAGTCGCAGAGGGTTTGAGAGGGGGTGATGTCGTTGGAGTTGGCCGAGGGGTTGGAAAATTCCTTGACGATGTTGAAAAGTTCCTTGCTGTTGTGGGCGTTGTTGTCAAGTCGATCCTTGAATGCTGTTTTCTTGGCTTTTCGGATTAGTTGGTGGTGAGTACGGATGGCGCTTTTGAAGGCGTCCTTGGTGCTGGTGGATGGGTCTTTTTTCCAGGCCTTTTCAAGGGAGCGGCACAGTTTCTTGGACTTCTTGAGGTCATCGTTGAACCATGAGGCCTTCTTGATGCCAAGTTTGTGTTGACGTTTTTTCAGTGGTGCTAAGGTGTCGGCGGTGTTGGATAACCAAAGGGTGAGGTTGGAGGCGGCTTCGTTGGCGTTAGAAGAGAGGGCTGGGGAGGTTTGAAGGAGCGATGTGGAGATTTGCTCCGTGGTGATTTTGTTCCAGTTTCTTTGTAGAGTTGGTTGGAGGTGGATGATGGGTTTCGGCTTGTTGTAGGTGAGGTGAACGCAGCTGTGGTCAGTCCAGAGGAGATTCGTAGTGTGGCTGAAGGAGACATGGTTGCTGGAGGTGAAGATGGGGTCAAGTGTGTGACCTGCGATGTGGGTGGGGGAAGTGACCAGTTGTTTAAGTCCGAGGTTGGCGAGGTTGTCCAAGAGGGTGGCGGTGTTGCGGTCGTTGATCTTTTCAAGGTGGAAGTTGAGGTCTCCCAGAAGGATGTAGTCTTTGGAGGGGAGCGCGTGTGGGGTGATGAAGTCCGTGATGTCTTCACTGAATTTTGCGCGGGGTCCTGGTGGTCTGTAGAGGAGGGTGCCTCGGAGTGTGGTTTTGGGGTCGATGTGGATCTGGAAGTGAAGGTGTTCGGAGTTAGCGAGGTTAGCGTCAGAGCTGGTTGAGATGCGGATTGATTTTTTATGGACGATAGCGATTCCTCCTCCTGTATGGTCGGTGCGGTCCTTGCGTGTGATCTTATAGTCATCAGGGATAGCGATGGCGATGTCAGGGGCGGAGGAAGCGTTCATCCATGTTTCCGTTAGGAAGGCGACGTCAGGAGAGATGGTGTCTAGTAGGTTCCAAAGGTCAATGGCGTGCCTGTGGACCGAGCGGGTGTTGAGAAGGATGCATTCTAGGTGGTTGGGGTCGGGAATCTGTGTTGTGGTCGCAGCGGAGATGTTGTCGGTGCCGCTAAATTTGCAGGAGAGGCAGGAGAACGGTCCATGGGTGCGTCCAGGAGCGGCTTGGACGCAGGTGGGGGCGCGACCGGGGTTAAGGGCTAGGAGGGTGGCGGCATTGTAGGTAACGCGGGGGGGCTGGGCAGCGCGAGGGGCAGGGGGACTGGCGCTGGACGCGGTCCGGGCGCGGACGGGCGTAGACGGGCTTACCTTTGGCGCACCTTCGGCGCGGATTGGGCGCGGACGCTGCGCGTGGACGCTGCGCGTGGGAGCTACTGTCATATATGGATAGTGGGGGGGAGGGGCGAGGGCGTCTCAGCTGGGAGGCGGGGCGGGCTAGGTAGGAGCACAACAACAACAAAATGGAGGGCGCTTGGGGGGAATACAATTTACAGGTCGGAAAGTCGCGTTGGGAATCAGAGCAGTGCAACAATCAAAGCGGAGCACAAAGCGCACGGCAGGCAATAGAAATGACACAGTTTTAAGCTATAAGCGCTAATTAACTATACCACAGCCAAAGCGTACAGCAGGCAATTGAAATTATACAGTTTTAAGCAAGAAGCGCTAATCAACGATACCACAGCCAAAGCGCACAGCAGGCGATTGAAATGACACAGATGTAAGCAGGAAGCGCTAATCAGGGATACCACAGTCAGAGGGAGCGACCACTCAGCTGGCAAGCGTCGAGTGAGTCACAGCGTTTCAAGGTAACGGAGCGCTGAAGTAGTCTGTGGGAGGGCGTCTCAGCTGGGAGGCGGGGCGGGCTAGGTAGGAGCACAACAACAACAAAATGGAGGGCGCTTGGGGGGAATACAATTTACAGGTCGGAAAGTCGCGTTGGGAATCAGAGCAGTGCAACAATCAAAGCGGAGCACAAAGCGCACGGCAGGCAATAGAAATGACACAGTTTTAAGCTATAAGCGCTAATTAACTATACCACAGCCAAAGCGTACAGCAGGCAATTGAAATTATACAGTTTTAAGCAAGAAGCGCTAATCAACGATACCACAGCCAAAGCGCACAGCAGGCGATTGAAATGACACAGATGTAAGCAGGAAGCGCTAATCAGGGATACCACAGTCAGAGGGAGCGACCACTCAGCTGGCAAGTGTCGAGTGGTCGCTAGTTATGTTATGTTATGTTATTTTATTTTATAAAGCGCGCAGATGCCGCAGCCAAGTGGCGTCCCGGCGCTTAGGATATGGTAAAACACAACACAGTAACTAATGGCCCAAGAGGAAAAAACTAGACAGTAGAAAATAGGAAGGTCTTCAGGGCCTTCCTAAAAGAAAGCAGATCAGGGATGGAACGGAGAGGGGCAGGCAAAGAGTTCCAGAGGGCTGCCGCCATCACAGAAAAAGAACGTCCACCCATTCTGGCTCTTTTAAAGCGTGGCACCATGGCGAGATTTAACCCTGAAGATCGAAGGACTCTGGAAGGTACATAATGACAAATTATCTGCGAGAGAATGGGGGGGAGGCTAACTTAAGAATTTTAAAAGTTAAACAAAGAGCCTTAAATTTAATTCTTTGCCCAACAGGCAGCCAATGAGGATCCTGAATAGTTCGGCGGGCAGAGACAAACTTCGGAAGGCCGACCAACAACCTGGCCGCCGCATTTTGCACCCTCTGAAGGCGGACTAATTCTGCCTGATTAACGCCCAAAAGCAAAGAGCTGGCGTAGTCTAATCTGGCCAGGACCATAGCTTGGACAATGATCTGTCTGGTGTCCGCATCAAAAAACTTGAAGATAGGTCGAAGGCACTGCAGGGCACCAAAACAAGTACCAGCTACTCGTTTAGTGTGGGTGGTGAAGGAGAGTTTATCATCCAGCCATACCCCAAGGTTTCTGACCTCAGCCACTGGGGTGGGAACAGAGCCCAGTTCAGCTGGCCACCATTGATCGCCCCTGAGCTCACTTTCCCTACCAAAAATAATAACCTCGGTTTTAGAGGCATTAAGTTGGAGTCGATTGTTCCCCATCCAACCCGCCACAGCTTTAAGAGCGGACTGAAAGGTGGGAGCATCCATGTTGGACTCCGCATTAAGTGCCACCGCCAGCTGCGTGTCATCGGCGTATGACACCATGGTGAGACCAAAACTATGGGCGACCTCCGCCAACGGTTGAACATATAAATTAAATAAGGTAGGGCTGAGGGCCGATCCCTGCGGGACACCCTGAGAAATAGGGCGAGGAGCAGAAACAAAAGGGGGTGTGGACACTTTAAAGGTTCGATCAGTGAGAAAAGATCGAAACCACTCGAGTGCTCTCTCTCCAACTCCGGCCTCCTCGAGGCGATGTAAGAGGATCTGGTGGGACACCGTATCAAAGGCGGCACTGAGATCCAATAGGATCAGTGCCGTCGTTTGACCCTGGTCCAGCATCTTCCTGATGTGCTCCACCACAGCTAGAAGAGCCGTCTCGGTACTGTGACCCGCACGGAACCCATTCTGCGAGTTATCCAGTATCTTAGCTTCCTGCAGATGGGATGACAGGATGCGATTAGCATGTGACTCTGCTAATTTAGCTAGCCAGGGGAGCAGGGAGATGGGCCGGTAGTGTTCCGATTTGGTGGGATCAAGAGCCGGCTTTTTGAGAATAGGAATGATGGTAGCCTGCTTCCATGCACTAGGAACACTGCCGGTGTTAAAGGACAGCTCAATAAGACTGTGCATGGCAGGGTAGCAGCACTCAGCAAGCTCCTGGAATTGAATGGGTCTCATGGGGTCGTCCGGCGAACTGGATTTAACTTTCGTCGTCAAGGCTTTGAACTCCTGCAGAGTAGGACTGGGGATGATCAGCAATGGTGTAGAGACCTTAGGTACGATAATGTTCTCCTCAGTGGAAGACTGAGAGAATGACCTATAAATGGCCTCAACTTTTTCGACGAAAAACGATGCCAGATCCTCACAATGATCTAAGGAGGCTGCAAGAGTAGTAGATTCGTTCTTTTTACTTGTAAGGTCCTTACAGACCCTGAAGATAACCTTTGTGGGATTCGTGCTGTTCTTTATCTCCCGAGAGTAAAAAGCAGCCCTGGTAGAACAGATGGCCCGGTGGTACACTCTAGTGCAGGCCCTATAGGCCGACTTGAGGTCCACATCGTAAGTTTTGCGCCATGCGCGTTCCGCTTTTTTGCAGGTAGATTTGAGCATTTTGAGGGATTCATCATACCAGGGACTGGAAGGGCTAGATCTGGTCTTACTCCACCTAGCCAGTATCAATGTATCTAAGGAGTGATTTAGCCACTCACAGAAGTTATCGTAGCCAAGGGAGACTTCAGAGGGGGGGTGAGGATGGTGTTCCAACAACAGCTGATGGAAGTGCTCAAGATTCAGGTTTCTCCAAGGGCGTTTAAAAAGATCCGGGGTGTTGTTTCTAAGGAGGGGAGTGGGAATGGTGATATGGGTTTCGATCAGATGATGGTCTGTCCAGGCCATGGGCCTAGGTTGAAGCACTAAAATGTTGGTAGCAAGATTTGTCAAAAAAGGATCTAACAAATGTCCACCGGTATGAGTCGGTAGTTGCACCAGTTGATTTATTTGAAAGCTGGAAACCGGATTGGAGAGTGGAGCATCCATATGCAGGTTGAGGTCGCCAATAATCGTGAAATTAACTGTTTTCAAGACTAAAGAGGAGACCACCTCCAAAAGACTATGACGAAGACGCCCTCGGGACCGGGTGGCCTATAAATTAATAGTCCCGAGAAAGTAAAATGGGGATTCACAGTGATGTTGAAATGCGCGCTCTCACACCCAGCTATGGTGGTGGGCTTCCAGACACAGGGATAGCAAGATTTTACCGCAACTGTGATACCTCCACCTCTAGCATTACGGTGTAGAGAGTGCATGGTGTATCCCGGAGGGAGGGCTAAGTTCATAACAGCCATAGATTGGTCGTGCAACCAAGTTTCGGTGAAGAAAAATATGTCCGGATTATCATCTGTGATCAGAGAGAATACTTCTTGGTGATGGCATGTCAGAGATCTGACATTCAGGTGAAAAATTTTAAGAGTCGTTTGGGTGGCACCGCCTACCACAGAGTCTGGCTTGCGGACACGGGGAGGTCTAGTTTGAAGACTTAAAATAGGCTGCGGCTTTGGAATAGAAAAGGAACAGGTGGGACACTGAAAGGGCCCACTTAGAGGGTCCAGGGAGCCATGAAGGCAATCTCTTACCTTAAAGCGCAGTGAGCGCAGGGTCGCAGCCGATATCATCCTGTGGAAGCCAGAGTCCCCTGCCATAGCCCTGCCTTAGCGCTGACGGGCGCAGACGGGCAGGACTCTGGCTTGACTCCGGTGCCAGTCAGGCGCCACCGCAGCGCGTCACCGCTGCGCGAATAAGCGAGCTTTAAATATCGGCTCACCTGGGCTCCTCAGAAGCGCTAGAGCGCTCTAACCAGTGGCACGTTCTACACTAGCCACTCCCAAGATGGCGACCAGTTGCCAGCTATAAGGTAGGAAACACAACAGGTCCGTTCAAAAACGCGGTGGGGGGCACAATTACAGTGCGAGTGTGTGGGCACAGCAACGAATTCTTAAAACCAGGGGAAAATGCAATTTAGATCAAACAGAATACAAAAAACGGTAATATTAAAATTATAGAGCGCTATGCAGTAGAAACACAGCAGCGTAGCGCGCGTGCGTGCTATCACCTATCCAAGCTAGTGGGCCTGCAGTGCTGGTTGCGCCACCCACAGAAGCGGCCTCGTAAGATGTGTCTCGGGTCCGCCATTGCAGACCCCGCGTACGGTCTCGTACTTTCACGCTGACTGCGCAAGTGCCCACACTTGCCAGTCCCTGATCCTTCCCTAACCTTCATATCAGTCACCCCTATGGTAGGCCTGCGGGCAGGGTGCATTGTAGCGTAAGGTGGGACAAGCCTAGAGTGTGGCATGTCCTAGTAGTGAATTGCCGCCCTTTTCGTTCTTCACTATTGAAGGGCTACCTGTTCTCTTAGGCCAAGATGAGCTGCCGGAACTATTACACGCTATAGTCCCGGCAGGCTCAGGGAACACGGTAGCACGTCGAGTTTAGTATGCCTGAACTCAGAATAATAAAATACTTCCTTTAGTAAGGTTTATTTTAATATCCTGTGTTTGCAAATGCTACTTTTAGAAAGTTAGCCTTTGCTGGCCTAACTGTTTCATCCCGCCTCTGCCAGGATGTGTATCTGCTGTCTGGGGTTGTGTGAGTGACAGGGCTGGGAGATTCCCGGGACAGTCTGGGGCTCCAGGTGGTGAATAAGATGCTTACTCCAGATGGGTGGGCGGAGTAGTCCTTGACTCTGAATAGGGTTGTGCTCCACCACCACAATGCTGGCTCCACCTCCTGCGGAGCGTCTGATGTATCTGCCCTGCGCCCTCAAAGAAGACGGCAGCGTCCTGTCAACAGAGTACTCCAGAACCAGGTTGAACTAGGCTCAGGCCCCCTGGCCTGCAAAGACAAAAGAAACGCAGTATAAATATAGGAGCTCCGCTCCTTACAAATCAGATCCAGTTTTGACCACGACCAACCTCTGCCTGACAAGAAGGACCAAGAGAAGCTAAAGGACGGAAACCAGTCTGTATCCTGTAAGACTGGCCTGCAGTGGTGCCTTGCTGAGAACGGAGAGGAAAGGACCAGAGGGGCATTTGTAGACTTGAGCCTGAAATGATCTCCAAGGGCTTGATTGAGAGCTTGCCCCCTGAACGGAACCACAGGACCATTGGGTTCTATTCTGCTTGTGCCCGTCTGCTGTTGGGCCTTAGTTCTCACTCCCTCACCAGAGTTGTGACTTGGGTGGCTTCACCCCTCCCAGGTCGTGACAGCTCGGAGCCTGGTCGCCCCACCGCAGAGAGCCCCGCTCATCCCTGAGTCGCTCTCCGCTCCAGTGCCGGGCCGCCCGCTCTCCTGTCACCTCGCCACTAACGGAGCGCGTTGGGCGCCTCTCATCTTCTCCAGCCTGGATCTGCAAGGAGCACATTCCATAGCCTCGGACGGTCCGTACGTCGTAACGTACCCGAGTGTCTCGCTTTGCCTCCTGCATACCAAGGCTTGCGCCGTACCTCAAGAAAGGCCCCCCCACCGTACAGTGGTACTGGAAGCCTGGTGCTGCACCCGTCTGCCCGAGAACGCGACGCCCCTCACAGATCCACGAGTACGACCCGGCGTGCTAAGAAGTAGTACGTCCCGCAGGCCGGAATGGCGCCTCGCCGCGTGAGCTGCATCGACCCCGGATCGCCGCAACCCTCCACAGTCCTACTCCCCTGCCTCGCTCCTCGAGGGGGACCGAGCCGGAGAGACCCTCTGGAGAACCGTCGGCCTCGTCCCGGGTCCGCCCTCACCAGTAGCCGTGCCTAAAACGCCTCGGACTTCCGCAAGCAAGGTACACGTGAACTCCGTCTCGAGTTCATATCGGATCCGGGGTCTGCAACGTTCTTATTTCCCTGTCATCATACCTTGCTGAACAATGAACATCTAAAGACTAATTGCTTATTGTAATCTGGTGTCCTCAAATCGCTAAACGTTATATGTTCTTGTAATAATCCTGCCTGAATCTATCTTTTATATAAAGTATACGTATTTTTGATACAACCTTACGACTGGTGTCCATTTGTGGTGGGTCAGTGGGTTTACTGTGTGTGATCATAAATGCTTAACTTATTATCGCCTTGAGGATTAGCCTTGTCTGCTCGCGCCACACTACCTAGAGGGTGAGCAGGGGTTATTCGAAGGAGTAGTTCTCTTGCCCTGACTGGAAGTGAGGGTCCGTGCTTGTCACAAGTGCATACTTGTGCCAACCTGAGACCTCCGGTTCCAACAATTTATAAGTCCCCTTTAAAGTTGTACCCCCTGTACACATGGCCTATAAATGAACTGCTACTAGTGGGCCTGCACCGATGATTGTGCTACCCACTCAAGTAGCCTCTTAGCCATGTTTCAGGCCTGCCATTGCGGGGTCTGTATGTGAAGGTAACACTGGTATGTCGACCTGGCACAATAAATCTATTGTCAGGCCCAAACCTTTGCTTCTTGGAGATATGACACACCAAAGGTAGGGCCTGGATAACCAGAGGGCAGGGTGCAATGTATTTAAAATGCACAATATGTACTTTTAATTTTTACATGTCATGGTAGCGAAAAACAATATCATATATTTTTCTCTACTGCAAGGCCTACATCTGCCATAGGATGAGATTGGGATTACCTTATTACATTTTATAGGTGTAATATCCAATTGTGAAACAGTAGATATTTTGAGTTTGGTGTCTCTGGAATCACAATTTAAAATCCAAACTCATGGTGAAGTCGGATTATAAATTGCAATTTTGAAAATGTCACTTTTAGAAAGCTGGCATGTTCTAGTGGAGAAGTGTGGCTCAAATGGTTAGAGCGGCAGACCCTGATGCAGAGGTCTGGTCTGGGACAAGGGTTCAATTCCCGCCTCGGCGGGTCTTGGGCTCAATTTCCTCGGACCTGATAATTCTCGCCTCGGTGCCTATTCTATTCATGGGTCCCACTCTGCAACTCTGGGCAATAGCTTGCTTAATCTCCACAGCGGCCCCAACAGCGCTGGGATGCCTGGCTTCACCTTGGGGGTGCCCAGGAGTGGACTTTTCACAGTGAAAAAGCCAGGAAGGGTTCCTAAGCGGTATACGGACAGTGCCGGGAGACCTCCGGTGGAGGTAGCTGTGCGCTTTACAAATTCCGGCATTTCATTTCTTACTTTAGCCATTTGGTGCCTGTTGCCTACCTCTGATCACATGTCTGGGATGGGTGACAGTTGAGCTTTGCGTATTCTCTCTCTACAGACATACACACTGGGAGCTTAGGTATGACTTAATGGTCATTCTAGCAAGGATGGGAGGAAGGAGCTGGACCCTTTATCGGCTATGTATTGTCCCCACACAAAGGGCTGCATTTCCCCCATAGTGAGACAGGAAGGGAGGACATCTGTGCCCTCTAAAGGTATGTGTTTGGAGTCTCCCCCACTTCAAAGACACAACTGGGCATAAGTACTAAACCTCTGAAACCACCACTTCAGTATTCTTCTGGACATGTGGACATGTGAAGCCTCTCCCAGGAAGAAGGAATGCTGGGCTGCTGAAGGGCCTGCCACTCAGCTAGACTGTGGTTTTGAATCCTGCATTGTTGTGTTGACCTGATTCCTGCTGCCCTGGGTGAGGGGACTGGACCTGCATCACTTGAACCCAGAGTAATGCCAAGGGTTAACTGGCTGGCCTCCTGATCTGGTGTTTCAGGGACATCAAAGACTTCCAGCCAATCTGCTTCTGCACCTATGACTCTGCCATCTGTGAATCTACCCCTTCAAGTGGTACCACCCCAGGTCTGGACCCTAGGAAGTGGGCCTAAGGTGCTTTTCCAGTGGAACCGATGCATCTTCTGCTGAGCAATGGATCCCTGAGCCAAAATGATGCATCTCCTCAGCTGAGAGGCACATCTTCGAGCAGAACTAACCCATCACAAAAGATTAGCATCACCGCTATATCCCACACCTGGGCCCGATGCATGGCCTTAGGAACCAACAATGCATGCCGCTTTTCCTGGTGCCGGCCCCTCCCATCTCTCATCAACATAAGTCTTGCAAACACTGCCGAACCTCTGCATAGCATCTTCACTGCTCATTGTAACCAACGCATCGTCTTCATTGCGTCTCACATCCTCACTAATGCCTTTCGCAACACAAGCCCCCATTGACAGGATTCATAACACCGATGCATCAGGCCCTCGCACCGAAGCCTCATCACATTTTGGAACCAACTGCAACATGAAGCATCTTCGACGTGGATCCACGAAAGCACTCCACATCCAGGATTGAGGATCTTTATGTCAGTGGACCTAAAGGGGTTCCTGTAGCCAGCCCACGCTCCATCGCAGTCAGCCTGAACTTTGATTTTGTCCCTGTTCAATGAGACCAGATATCTCAAATAGCCTTTCTAGCTTCTAAATGCTTTGTTCAGTATCTAAAATTATTGGATTTTTGTTGTTTTATTTATGAAATGAAAATTCTATTTTTTTAACCTGGCGAGTGGTGTTTTCATTGATTTACTATTTTACGTGCACAAATACTTTACAGATTGTCTCTGAACTTGTACCTTACACTTCACAGGAATGTTCAAAGGCACCTGTATGGCAGAACATGGGAATATTATTTGACAGGAAGGAGATTGATTGGTCACTGTGGAGGGCGAAAGGGATTAGGTACCTAGATGATCTTATATAGGGTAGGAAAAATACATTTTTTTGCTTTCTCCTCCAAGAAATTCAATCAATCAATCAATAATTCATAAAACATAAAGTCCAGATCAACGCGACCAATGCCAAGGAACTGTTCAACGGCATACAGCACTTTGCAAAACCCACCTGCGAAGCCACAGACATCACACCTTCCCAGAAACGCTGCGACAAGCTCAGCTCCTACTTCCATCTCAAGATCAAGGCCCTCTATGACAACTTCAGTGAACTAACCCAGACACCACCCGCCAATCCACCGCCGCCGACCATCACCTCCTGGGATCCTGCTACCGTCGAACTCATCACCACGACCATGAAGAAAACGCACTCAGGAGAACCAAGGAACTACTGCCCACCACACATATTCCACAGGGCCGCCACCAGAATGTATGTTATTATCCCGCAGTATTTCTCCCTGCAGGGAATCACAACGTGATTGTTACAACAACTGCGTTGTGATTCTGCATACCATTACTCCGGAAGTCAGAACAACGACTTGAGGAGGGGGGGGGCGCTGGATGTTGGAATAGTATAATTTACTATTCCAACTCCAGTCTGTGAGGACAATTGGGAAGGTGTTAGATTTTAAAACCAACACCTTCCCCCCCCATCGTAAGTCATTGTTCTGACTTGCGGAGTAATGGTTATGATTCCCCGCGGGGAGGAAGATTTGTGGTAAACGTTGTTTACCCTGCCACCGTCCTCGCACCTGAACTAGGATGTTCAATCAATGCCTCCCTCAGATCTGGCATCTGCCCAGATGACTGGAAACGGGCGGAGGTGACACCCCTCCTCAAGAAACCAACGGCCGACCCCAAGGACCTGAAAAACTACCGGCCAATCTTTCTCCTCCCCTTTGCGGGCAAGGTCACCGAAAGACTCATAAATGCCCAGCTGACCACCTTCATCGAAGAGAACTCCATCCTAGATGCCTCCCAGTCTGGATTCCACAGCAACCACAGCACAGAGACCGCCCTCCTCGCCGCCACTGACGACATCCACATGCTACTGGACCAGGGACACACTGCGGCCCTCCTCCTTCTAGACCTCACTACGTGAGGATACAAGGAGCCCCCCTTGACTGGATCCAATACTTCCTCTCCAGCAGAACACAGAGGATTTGAATCCCTTCCTTCCTCTCCGAACTCACAGAAATCAACGGCGGAGTCCGCAGGGATCATCACTCAGCCCCACGCTCTCCAACATCTACATGCCTCCCTCGCCACAATCGTCAGACAGCATGGGCTCAGCATCATATCCTACGACGATGACACACAGCTCATCCACTCACTCGCGAAGAATCCCGAAGACACCAGACTCTGCTTCCAGGATGGAATGAAGAATGTGGCAGCCTGGATGACAGACAGCTGCTTGAAGCTCAACTCAGAGAAGACCAAGGTCCTCATCCTCGGACCCTGAACCACCACCTGGGACAATACCTGGTGACCCTCTGCCCTCGGGAACCCACCCACCCTTACAGAGCATGCCCAGAACCTTGGCATCATCCTGACTCCTCCCTCTCCATGAACCGCAAGATCAACGCCATTGCCACCACCAGTTTCAACTGCCTTCGCGTCCTCCGTAAGACCTTCAAATGGATCCCCTCCAACTGCAGAAGGACTGTCACCCATGCACTCATCACCAGCAGAATTGACTACGGCAACGCCCTCTACGTCGGAATCAACAGAACTCTTCTACACAAACTACAAACCATCCAGAATGCCGCAGCCAGACTCGTCCTCGAGTCTCCGCATCATGAGCACATGACCCAAGACCTACATGGCCTCCACAGGCTCCCCGTCGAGAAGAGGGTCATATTCAAACTCCTCACCCAAGCCTTCAAAGCAATCAACAACGTCTGACCCAAATACCTCAACAAGAGAGTTTCCTTCCATGTTCCCAAGAGGAACCTCTGCTCCACCGACCTCGCCCTGGCAGAGTTCCCCTGAATCCATAGAAAAAAAACAGGAGGGAGAGCCTTCTCCTACATCGCAGCCAAAACACTAATGAGCTCCCTTTGAATATCAAATGCTCCCAGATCCTGCACACGATCAGGAAGGAACTCAAGACCTGGCTTTTCGACTGATCCAGAGCCGCTCCCCTCCCCCCAGCGCCTTGAGACCCTCCCGGGTGAGTACCGCACTATAGAAACCCCTGATTGATTGATTGATTTATTGATTGATTGAACTTTGGTCTTACTAGGAAAAATGTTTTCTAATAATAACTCGGCTGCCATATGTAAATGATGGGAGAATTGGCTGCACAAGTAATTTGTAGAGGATGACTAGAAAGTGCTGATGAAGGAACATTATTATAAACCTAAGTGAAGTAAGGCCGAAGTACAATAATTCTAAACAATTCTCCATCATTGGCACTGGACCCCAATAGGATTGTTTTATGCGAAACCCAAAACAAAGTGCTACAAATACAGGAAAACTAACTGTGATATTGCACATCTAGTTACTTGGAACCTATTTGGATGACAATGACCTCAGAACTAAACATTGCAGTCCCACTGACTGATAGAATATCGTTGTTACACTACTTCATGGACTTCAGCACATTGCTGCATTATATTAACAGTTGGATAGCCACTTCCCTAGCATTAACTATAATGGAGGTACTCATCTATTGGAAATGAACCCTGAAACTAACATATTTTTTTAGTGAAAACATATAAAAAAAAATAGGCATCCTATATGGGATAGTACATGCAAAGATATATTTGATTGCATTAAGGTTAAAATGACGAATGCTAGAGCATTAAGTGCATGTGACTCTGGTTTGTCTTGTACCATCACAGTGGATGCTATTAAGTATGGCTTGAGTGGTGTTCTAACTCAATGTATTGGTGAGTGCAACGTTGTCATTAGTTATGCTTCAAGAGTGCTGCGAGAGCCAGAGTTAAATTCAGGAGTTATGTGTGGGGCAGAAAATATGTTATACTGACTGTTAACACGCCCCTTGTATATATTTTAATTGGAGACAATATTAAGAAAATCACCACTCGGATTGCTCGTAATGTACATTCTGGGTAAAGAGAACGTCATGGTGGATTTCCTATCTAGATTACCTGTCAGTGATCAGGGTACTATAGAGCCTGAGGGTGACAAAGAAGATTGCTTCATAGCACTAATTGATGGCAGTGAGTGTAAAGCTTGTACCGAGATTGATTAGGTGACAGCGGGTGAGAATGATGTTTTGAAAAGGGTCAAAGAGTTCATTGTTGGTGGTTGGCCAAAAGAAACAAGCTTGTGTTCAGAAATACAACCTTTAAAGAAAGAAACTTGTGTTCAGAAATACAACCTTTTTCAAGAGCTGCAAAGATCTTTCTATTGAGGATGGGGTGGTGATGAGAAGTGGTGAATGTGTCCCCACATATATCATTTGTCCTATGCCAGTTAACCCGGCACATGAAGAACACCTTGGTTCGACAATGACAAAGAGAAGGATTAGAGCCCATTATTGGTGGCCCTCTATGGACAGGGATGTGGACATGGTGGTGAAAGAGTGTGTGGTATGTAGCAGAGCTGAGAAAGGGTTCCAGGTGGTGACTCCACCTCTACAATTGATATCTTTGCCTGAAAGTCCCTGGACAAAGGTGGGCATTGATATGGTGGGACCTTTTCATTTCCGTCCATATCATTTGCGTTATGCTTTTCTGGAAGAATCTTGTGTGCAACACTTGAGGAGTTCACTTTACCACCCACAAACCAATGATTTGGTGGAAAGAATGAATAGAGTTGTGATTGAATGCATAAAGGGGGCTATAACAATAACTACAATGTGGATCAAGCCATGAAGTCTATGTTGTGGTTTTATTGCACAACACCCCATTCACTCACTTAGGTTTCCCCTTTTAAGCTGCTCCGAGAACGTCATTCTACCTCTATCCTTTACCCCACCTGGTTAGTCAAAGCTGTACAAAGCAAAGTTACAAGCAAGGTGGATCAGGGGTCAATGTTGAGTAGAGTAGAACAGTTTCCGAAGAAATGGAAAGACAGAGTTGATATTAAAAAGTAATTGAAACAAACAGTATTTCCACCTGTAGATGTGAGCTGTGTTAAATGCCAAACTTGTGTGAAGAAAGGGGTTTTTGTTTTAGTGAACCTGTGATAGTAGAGAAGGTGTTTGGTAATGCAGTGATGGTGGAGGGTGGTCATTAGTGGAATGTTGGAAACATTTTAAAAGTCCAAGATGAAGCCTGGAATGGGACTGATGTTCTTAAAACACTGTTTCCAGACAGGTGAAAAATAGTAGCAATAATCCGAAAACGTTTGATGTTTCTGACGAGTTGGAACAACATGTTTTGCATCGATCAACACATGTAAGACATGTGCAATGGATTCTCTGTGAGGGTTATATGTAGAAGATTGTGTATATTATGGGGGCATAGCCTGTAAAAGCTCTTGTTTGTAGCACTGGTGTTTGAATATTTGTTCTTAAGATGCAATTCCTATTTCTTGTTTGCCAAATATTTTGTTTATGTTTAGATCTATTGGGGTTGGCTTATGTTTATTTTTTTTCCTTATGAGGGTCTTGTTATCATTTGGGGCAGGGATCTTGATATATGTTACGATATATGTTATGATATGTTTGTTTTTAAAAAGGAGATACTATGTTGTGAGCATATGTATGAATTAGTATTTTGAATGTAGTGGTCAGAGTTCTACTACTGCGTATCCTCTGGGGAGGTGTTCCACTGATGACAGTTGGTGCGTGTCTGGCAGACAGAGCACAGCAGTGGCTTCTTATGTTACTGGCATTTAAAATAAACTTACTGAAAATATCGATGACTACCTTCTCCTATGCATACCGCAACAAAAGCTCACTTACAAATCACGAGATGGCATGATACAATTTGAAGCACTATGGAGGACATTCATGAAAAAAAAGACATGATGACTGAATGGACACCATAGTGGGCCGGGATTGAATAACACGCTTTCAAAAGCAACTACGTAATGTGAGGAGGGATGTGGGTGATCTGGTAGAGGAAGAGAGGCAATTGGTTGAGTAATGGCAATAGCAAAATTGAGTCATACAGACAGGTGGAATACATGAAGAAATGTCATACTTATTTCCTATTGGCTACAGAAGAACACAATACAGAGGTGAATTAGATATATGTTAGGTAACCACCTGAGAGGCTGACAAGCTTTTCTGGCTACTTTCCTACCCTTCCACCCTTGTTGTTCAGAGTTGTTTCGAAAGATCATCTTGGAAATTTAGATATTGCTGCATCAGTAGAACTGGTAAGCTGTAGCAATAGAGGAGTGGTTAGTGCTCTATGGTATTCGAATAGGACATTGTTAGACACGTTTTCTTTTCTTTACAGATTCTTTTGGTCCTGAGGAGAATCCCAAAAACATAGGGATTCGAAACAGGTAGAATATCAGTTCGGCTCAACAGTTGTTTTCCCAAATAATTTTGGCGGAATTGCACCTAATTATTGTGATTATTTTGATTAGTTGTATAGTTGAAAGAAACATTTTGTGAAGGGTGTATATGAGGGAAATTAATGGTGTAAATAGTAGGGGTTGGCAGTCCAGGTGCTCCTCAAGTGGTTTATTGATTCTCCCTTGTTGTGTTTGCACCCAGTAGGTTGAATGTGTTTGGTGTGAGTAGGATAGAGTGAGCCTGTGAGAGTGAATGAATGCTTGTTGGATTTTTCACTATTCCCCGTGTCCATAACCAATCCCATTGTATGTTTTTTGGTTTTAAATGTATTTGAATTTCTTGTGATTGAAAAAATAGTATATTTGAATAAAAAGCTACTAATGAGCTTTCAGATGCATTGTCTTGGGGTCTATGCATTTGCGCAAAACAGTTTTGAATAATGAATCAGTATTGGCACTTCTTCTTGTTGTATATGACACAATTTGAAGCACTATGGAGGACATTCATGAAAAAAAAGACATGATGACTGAATGGACACCATAGTGGGATGGGATTGAATAACAAGCCTTCAAAAGCAACTATGTAATGTGAGAAGGGATGTGGGTGATCTGGTAGAAGAAGAGAGACAATTGGTTGAGTAATGGCAATAGCAAAATTGAGTCATACACACAGGTGGAACCAGACCTATAGAAACTCTCCCTCACGACCCATTTGTTTTAAGGATCTATTTTAAAGATTCCACCTTAGGCACTAATAAAGACCAAACAGACCAATTATTTCTTTTTACTTTCTTATTTCACTGTATTTATTCATCTTTGTGTAGTCCTTTATGGTTCTTATAAACTCTTTTTCTCTTTTTTCTTTTTTTTAAACACTATTTTCTTTCAAGAAACAATTGTTTTTTTTCAAATCAAATGCAATTCTTTTACAAGATTTACAATATTACAAAATTATTTGCACATAAAACTTCTAACAATTAGCATCCATACCTGGGTAGAGAAACATGCAATCGACATCATACATACATACTACATGCACACTATTCACACAGCACACTCCATCTGTACGAGTTGGCACGTTTCAGTTGTTTGTGTATAGATCATAATAGATTCACTACATTCCGTAGGATTCAATAATAGACTTGGTCAACGCGTTTCGGTGGGATAAGCGATATTGAAAACCATCTTCTTCAGGACCCGTCAGAACATTGCATAGGGATCTCTAACCCAGAAGTATCTACAAAAGAAATGTATATATTAGAAAAGATTTTAGATAAAGTGCCCCTATATTAACTCTTTAAAAAGAGTAACATCCGTTTGGACCCAAGTGACACATGCATCTTGTGCTAAACATATCCATAGTCCCGTTAATATCACACCCGTGGGGAGTTTAAATCGCTTACATTCATTCTTTTTTTTTGTTCACCTTTATTATTGGTACCTTGCACGTTGGCCCTACTTACTTAGGTCAAGGCAGGTATTGAGATGGCAAGAATGGTACTATCAATCAGCACTGACATATTTCCAGGCTTTCATACCATATGTAATTGCCCACACCTACTCTGGGCAGTTACACAGGCTCTACTTCTAATAGCCATTTTATCTATATCTCCCTGTTCATGAATCCTTTAGTTATAGCATTCATATATCAGAAACAGATTACATCACACTTACTCTTTTCTGTGTGTGACGCTTTTGCCTTCACACAGCTAAAAATTCTATTTACAGTTTGTCTTTTTTCAACCTTGTGTTCCAATAACTGAAGGGAGACATATATTGCCAATATTAAAATTATTGTCGTCTTGTTCTATTATCTTTATTAGATTTGTCTGGAGTCACCTTCTTATCCTTTTTACAACGTGAGTTAAGTATAGATTCGGTGCGATTTTTTATTTCTTTCGTTGTTCACTCTGTATAGATAGATAGAAAACACAGAGAGCCTAATTAGCCCCCATTTTATAAACACTTTCTGATATCTTTTAGAACTAAGTCTCTGATATGGGGGTACCTTTTATCAGAGTTTCTTCCGTTGTACTGATGTTCACCCAACAATCTGATATTTATCTTGGATTATTCTCCCTTATGTCTATTCCTTTTCTTTGGTTGTAAATCCAAAGTTTCTCCAAACTGCTCAGTAATTCCTGGAAGGACGTATATAGTTGTTGTTATTATCACTGTGGCTTCCCATTTGAGCATTATACTATTAGCAGACAACTTCTGTTATATCCTTGTTTGATAGCCAGGATTTTTATTTTTTACCCTTCCCAACCAACAGTTTCTTTTGCTAACTCGCTTGTAACCAATATATTAGGTCCCCTTTAATTTGCAGAAAGCCCCAACAAGAGTTCTAGCTTTTGCTCACTTCCTTTTCCTATAGTCATCAAAGCCAAAAGTTTTTTAGCCAGCAGTTTGTTCTAATAACTCACTGATAGTCAATATACTTAGTACCCTTTAATTTACACATAGCCCCAGCAAGAGTTCTAGCTTTTACTTCCTTCCTATTCATATAGTCATCAGAGCCCGTGACACAGCATCCGTCCACACCTGCGGATTGCTGCTCACTGACTCTCGCTATTTATACAACTGCTGCCAGAGCGTAATGCGCTCGTAATTGATTAATTCAAGGAGATGGACGTCGGACCACGGGGAATCTCCCCAGAATGCCCCTCCACATCAACAACCATATGTAAAGACCAGGAACCAGCAATACTGGCGCTAGATGGACAACAAGAAGATAAAATGGAGAAGGCAGACACCTTACCCATTTTTAATCTTTCCTCTATGAAACTTAATCAGTGAGTCGAGGGTTATCATTTGTCCCTAGTACACGACCTAACTTGTTTAAATTACACAAAAAGGTAGGAAGGTGACTCCAGACAAATCTAATAAAGATAATAGAACAAGAGGACAATAATTTTAATATTGGCAATATATTTCTCCCTTCAGTTATTGGAACACAAGGTTGAAAAAACAGGGGTGGGGAATTTGTATCGCCCGACGCCCTGGACACGAGGATTCTTGTTGCAGACAAGAAGTTTTATTGTCTACTTAGTCCTCCGGACAAGTAGACATTCTCTTTAACCCTTGTGCCTCTAATATAATCACAAAGCAGTTATTATCTGATTGGAATATGCAATCTTAGTGAATGCGCCTTTTTTAGGTAATTACGGTAACTAAAAGCCTGGCAGCAGCTGTGAGAAAGTTTGTGCTGTTGTTTTAATCTCCCCTCCGTTGTTTTAATCTCTCCATCGGGATGATCTCCCCTTCGCATCTGCACGCGTATTTAACCCTGCAAGTGCATTTGCAAAAATAAACTTTTGGCATGTCTTTCTGAGCTCCCCAGCCGGCCCTGCCAAAAAGCCAAACAATACCGTTATTGCTCACTGTATCTGTAAGGTCCGTCAGGGCTGGCTCTAGGGCGGTGCGATCAGTGCCACCGCAAATATATTATGGCTTAAAAACCACCTGCTGACTCGTTCCTTCCCTCCAGCAAATTTCAGATATCAATAAAAATGTCAAGATTACTCCGGTGATTAATGTTCTTCCTGGCGAGAGAAGGAGTTTTGCCTAGTGGAAGTTTGACTACTCGTAAGTTAGCTCAGAGGGTTACTATGCCTGCTGCTAAAAACGTGTGCCATGCAGATTGCAAAGTGCATGTGATATTAATAGGTAAATAGGTTACTGCTATTGTCAGAGAGATATTTGTTATTTTGCAGTGTATAAGTTAGAATCCTAATAGAGAACAATGAGGTATTAACTGTTATCAAAGGTCTGCATGCAAACTGCAGGGTTTATATTAGACCTACATGTCTTTTTTTGCCCGGCTTTTCCTTAACCTGATCTAGCTAAAAAGGTTCATTTGGGTAGAAATTAATTATTACTATTGAAGTAAACCTCTAACAATTAGTGTTATGTTTTAAATTCTGAATTTGTGCTTTTCCAGACCAAGGACTATATCTGCCTATCAGTAAAGTATGGATGACATGTGACTCTTACATCTTGTAATCCTCTGTCTTATGTAACGTGTTTCTTATACACTGATTTACATGTGTGATTGTCTCTGTTAAATGTGTGTATGATGTAAAGTGCTCTGACACCTCACACTGGTATGAGTGGTGCTATAAAACGAAATAAATCTGAGAGACTGGGTATGGAGATTTGAGGGGCACTGTTAACTGGTGGTAGTGAGGGAATAGGAATCTGTGGTGGAGATGGTCACTCGAGGGCGCCAACAAACATTGTCACACAGGGCGCCACCAATGCTAAAGCCGGCCCTGAGGTCTGTGTTAGAACACCGGCTCCCATATTAGTTATGCTTCCGGGTGCTAAAAGTTGCTGCACATGCGCTCTTTGTTAAACAATAAAGATATGCCAATAGTGGTGCTGGGTGGATTCCCCTGCAGTGGTAGATGCCTACGTGAGTGGGGTCAGGGAAGGTGCATGTCGTACGTTACAATTCCTTGAGAGTGTACAGGAATGCTGTGTATGCAAATTCTCGAAAAGAGTAAGAAGTCAGAGGAGCCCTGCGAGCTGAAGTTGAAGGCAAGGAAGCTGAACGAGGAGGATGTAGTGCCACTGGACGCCCTCAATTACATAAAGGGTTACGGATATAAGATGTACTTGTTTGATAAACATATATAGATTTCTCACTGCTTAAAAGCCCCTGAAGTCAACTGTGTGTGAACACCAGAGAGCCTTAAAACCAGTAATGCAGGAAATATTTGATGCACTTGTAGAGAGTTCTGAAGTCCCCGATTCAAGGAACTGCTGGGACATTCCTCTATTTACTGTGCAGAAAGATGCATGCTGCCATTTGTGGTGCCATTTTCCACAGGAAAGCAGTTTCTGTCCAGGGGAATAGATCGTCTCATTTGCGTAGGCTCAGTGTCAAGGTTGATAAATATGAAATGCAGGAGCTTCCAGCAGGCACTTACCGAAAGCGCAAAAAACTCGACTGGTGGGAACAAAATCCCAACCAAGTGGCAGGCAGCAAGCAACGGAGTGGGACATTGGGCGTGTTTCAAAATGCTCAATCCTTCTTTTACTACATTGTCTTAAAGGCATATGTTTTCCAATGGAGATGGTACTGACCTTTCTTCACTGGGAGCTCGCTGTTGGTGGTTAATGCACCCTCTGTGTCCCCTAAGGTGCCCATTCCTCCTTCTCCCTGTCTTCCCCAGTTTTCTAACTTCACTGTTTTCTGTTCCTGTTCAAGTAACCTATCTGATCAGCTGCTACAATTTGTGTTTCACCATACGTGGCTCACTTACCCTGAGCCCGAGCCTAGACTTTCATGGGGATGATCAGGTTCCCCGGGCGAAACGCTAGTAGTCTGACCCTCTCTGCGCGCTCTCCCCCACTTTCCTCAGGTATTTGGATCCTTTTCTCTAAATACCTCCTTTGTTTAATGCCACACCATAATCATAAATGCCCACCTCAAGCTGTTCTCTAGTGCCCACATATCTGCTTTGAATCCTTCAGTTGCTTGTGCCCAGCCTGACTCTTCCTCCCACCACATTCACTGAACTTTTAGCACCACATTCTAGTGCTATATCTCAGTCGTTCACAAGTTCTCCCCTACTAGCCAGTACTTGTTGTTGATATTATAGTGCTTCACACTTCACTCGTGTTCTTTTCAAGCACTATAAAAACAGACTTTACCACTACTTAATCAGATGATAATCAGTGACCTTAGAAGGCTGAATGACGGAGGCTGCCCTGCCAGGGTTTTAGTAATCTTCTCTTCCAGCTCGAGCCCAAAACTAAGAGAACATTTAAAGTGCCATCATCCCTCCTTCTGTTCAAGTATAATCCTGGGTGGAAGCTATCTAGATCCTAACACCTAAATGCCACAGTAATGGGGGAAACAAAGGCACACAGCTTGTTATCACTTAAGTAAAAAAAGCTAAGATTTGGAGGCTGTTTTTTGATTTTCTGTAGCTCCTATATGTAAAACATATGCATGCACTGTAAAAATTTCAGCTGTATAAGTACGTATGAGTATTTATAGGAATGACAATAAATAGCAATTCCTAACTTTTTTAATTTAATAATTTCATAGCGCTACTTATCCCACTGTAAGGTGCCAGAGCGCTTTACATCTCACACACATTATACACTGACTCTTAATCATACAAGTGTGTAGTGTCATAAACATTCTTTACTGGTAGGGATTATATGCCACAATTGTTTGGCTGGTAGAAATTGAAAGTTGGGGTTTAAAATATAACACTGCCTGGATGGTCTATTAATAATGCTCAAAAAACTATTTAGCAGCCTTATAATAACAGATTGAGAACAAACAAGGTTCTAAACCCATGTCTTGCAGTTTACATGCAGGTGCTTGATGCCAGTTTATAGCTCACTGAATATTGCTTGGTGATTTTTTCAATAATTCCCAGCTTGGGTGTCTGTTCTCTCCACCTCAATCCAGCCAGGTCCCCTTGAGGTCTACCTCCGTGCCATCTGTGAGTCTCATAACATTCCCTTCATTGATTTGGGTATTATGCTATTTAAATATCCACTCTCAGAGCTGTATTGTGCAGGCTTCTCAATTTTGACTCTTTCCTCTGTTTCTGTGGAGGCAGTTGGCAGGGCTGAGGGAAGGCAGGAAGCAAAGTGAGCTGGTTAAGGTAAAAGGGTTGCTCAGAGCGCTTAGATGAGATCGCAGAGGGGGTAAAGAAGGCTGAGCAGCCTGTGATAAGTGGAGGCAAGGTAGCAACAGTAGACAAGAGAGGGTTTTGGAAGGGATGAAGCCTATGGTGAAACTGGAGATGGAATAAAACCTCTTCTGAGAGGGGAGGAGAACTTGTAGTGAAATGTGCTAGGGGTACAGGGAATGTGATGAGGGAGTGGAGAGAAGGTCATGGGATGGGTAGTGAGAGGGATATCCATTCCAATGTACATAGTGTGAAGGTATATTTGTAGTAAGGGAGTGGTGTAATTTAACAGTAAGTGTGTGAAACCCTTGTTGTGAGAAAAGAGAACAGGCGGGTTATGAAGATGTGGAATTGGTATGGGCCCTATGGCAAGTTAGTGGAAAGGCAAATGATTACTGCTGATAGCAAGAAAACAGTGTGGAAGGTAATACTTTGTAATAAGAGAGTTTGCAAGGGCAAAGAGGCAGAGATGGTCATGTATACTTTAGGTTTTATAGTTGACTAGTAATAAGTCCTTGCTAGTCTGTATAGCTTTTGGTTTTATAGAGTGCGTGGGACTAGTGGATTTCTTTACAGGGCTAGAAGATTATTGTATCCCTTTGTCCCTTGGACAAGTACAGTTTTTCAAAAATTCCACACCCCTTAAAAAGAAAAACTGTAAATAGAATTTTTAGCTGTGCGAAGACAAAAGTGTCACACACAGAAAAGAGTAAGTGTGATGTAATCTGTTTCTGATATATGAATGCTGTAACTAAAGGATTCATGAACAGGGAGATATAGATAAAATGGCTAATAGAAGTAGAATCTGTGTAACTGCCCAGAGTAGGTGTGGGCAATTACATATGGTATGAAAGCCTGGAAATATGTCAGTACTGATTGATAGTACCATTCTTGCCATCTCAATACCTGCCTTGACCTAAGTAAGTAGAGCCAACGTGCAAGGTACCAATAATAAAGGTGAACAAAAAAAGAAAAGAATTAATGTAAGTGATTTAAACTCCCAACGGGTGTGATATTAACGGGACTATGGATATGTTTAGCACAAAATGCATGTGTCACTTGGGTCCAAACGGATGTTACTCTTTTTAAAGTGTTAATATAGGGGCACTTTATCCAAAATTCTTTTCTTATATATACATTTCTTTTGTAGATACTTCTGGGCTAGAGATCCCTATGCAATGTTCTGACGGGTCCTGAAGAAGGTGGTTTTCAATATCGCTTATCCCACCGAAAGGCGTTGACCAAGCCTATTATTGAATCCTACGGAATGTAGTGAATCTATTGTGATCTATAGACAAATAACTGAAACATGCCAAATAACTGAAACATGCCAACTCGTACAGATGGAGTGTGCTGTGTGAATAGTGGGCATGTAGTATGTATGTATGATGACGATTGCATGTTTCTCTACCCAGATATGGATGCTAATTGTTAGAAGATTTATGTGCAAATAATTTTGTAATATTGTAAATCTTGTAAAAGAATTGCATTTGATGTGGAAAAAAAACAATTGTTTCTTGAAAGAAAATAGTGTTTAAAAATAAGAAAAATTAGAAGAAGAGTTTATAAGAACTATAAAGGACTACATAAAGATGAATAAATAAAATGAAGTAAGAAAGTAAAAAGAAATATTTGGTCTTTTTGGTCTTTATTAGTGCCTAAGGTGGAATCTTTAACATAGATCCTTAAAACAAATGGGTCATGAGGGGGAGTTTCTATAGGTCTGGTTGTTATTTTACCATCTTCTCCCTGACCCAGAAAGTAATTGTTTCAGAGGGGGTCCCCCTTTTCCTTTAGAATACAGACAGGTGAAATACATGAAGACATGTTCATACTTATTTCCTATTGGCTGTAGAAGAACATGATACAGAGGTGAATTAGATATATGTTAGGTAACCACCTGAGAGGCTGATGCGCTGTAAGTGGATGTATACAACATGGAGAAGGGAAGTACTCCACCAGGCAGGAGAATGGAAAGGTATGATTTTATAATTTTACATTGCTAATTATTCATATGTATTTTCCGTATTTATCATTTAGTGAACAATTATTTATTAACATCTTAATGGGTGTCAGAGCACTGCATGTCTTTTTATAAAGGAGTGAGGTTGGACTAGTATGTCAATTGGAAGGTAGGAGAGGTTATTTAGCCACGCTGTGATGGGAATGCAATAGATGGATCTTTCAACAGGACCATTGATCCTAAATATGCCAGCAGGCTCTCCCTCCGCACCTCTGCTAAAAGAACTGCACTGACTACCGGTAAAAAAAAGATCCATCTTTACAATTTGCTGCTTGTCATTCAATGCTTTAAATGGCCTAGGCCCTCACTATCTACAAAACAAACTGAAAAAACACATTCAAGACCGTATTCTGAGATCTGGCTCCCTATAATTGCTACAGATCCCTCGCATTCGTTTGAATCGCACTGGAGGCAGAGCCTTTTCCTATCGTGCGCCCACGTATTGGAATAGCTTGCCTAAGGCCCTGCGGGATACTCCGACATATGGAACCTTCAGGAAACATCAAATAGCCTTCTTGTATTAGATTACTACAGCCCAGGATCCCGCTATCAGTGACGTTTCTCTAGGCAGCGCCGAGATTCCCCAGGGTGATTTGTGCACTATAAAAGAGCAACTAACATAACATAAGATAACATAACATTGTGGCTACTTTGCCACTGTGCTTTGCTGCTTATCTGCAATTGTGGACCATGCACTTAAGTATGAGTTTGCAGCTCACAGATCATTAAACAGTGATGTTGTAGCTGGATGTAGTTATCTTGGTTTGTCTGTGGTAGAGGTGCTTGTTGCCTCTGATTCTATCAATTACCTTAATTATCCTTTCTGGAGGGGAATTTGAGGTGACCATTTTTATTTTTTATTTTTAAGGAATTTATAACGCACACAGCTACTCAAAAGAGTGTCCTGGCACGAACCTGGTGGTATGAAGGCAGAAGGAAACTATTAGGATAAAGTGAAAAGTCTTGAGCCTTTTTCTGAAAAGCATGGGATACTGAACGGTACAGAGGTCAAAGGGGAGAAGGTTCCAGGCCGAAGCTGCCCTGAAGGCTAGAGAGCTCCCTCCAAAACTCTTAAGGCAAAATCTCAGAACGTTGGTGAATGCAGCCACCTGGTAGTGACATAAAACCAGAAGCGATTTCTCAGGTAAGCAGGGCTGTGTCCATAAAGGGCAGAATGTGCCAGGACAAGGGATTTAAACTTCACACTTTCCATTACAGGCAGCCAATGTAGATTACACAGGTGTTGTCTTACATCTGGTAATTATGGGAAAGTTTAGGGAAGTTCTGGCAGTGGCATTCTGTATCACCTGTAGTTTGTTCAAAAGATAGGTGGGTAGGCCGAAGTACAAGGCATTAGTGTAGCCTAAGTGTGATGACACCGGCACACGGGTAACAGTTTCCCTAGACCTTTTGGGAGGAAAGGGAGGAACTTGTTTTAGGGATTTAAGTGTGCCAATGCCCTGTTCTGAAAGCTTCTTGATCGGAGATCAGAAGTTCGACTTCTCGGCAAACCAAATGCCTAAATTGCTCGTGGACTGACCCTCAGAGGACTGCAAAAAGAACAATTGATGAACAGAATGCAGAACAATGTCATACATTCACCTGAGTACAGAGATCTGGGCCTAAATCCATTGTTTATTTGCTCACCATGCTATTCCAGTTTAGACCAAGCCATATGCAAATCAGTCTTGACCCTACGCCCAATGAGAACAGTCCAGCCCGAACTGCCAGGCCAGGTCCTCTCTTGACTGGAAACAAGCATCCTAGGAACAGTTTCGGGCTTTCAGCCCTCATCAGCCAGGATAGCTTGACTCCAGTGCCATGGAGAGCACAGGACTCAAGTCTGGGCATATCAGTCCCACTCGGGGTGACAAATACAAAAAGAACAATTGATGTACAGAATGCAGAACAATGTCATATATTCACCCCAGTACAGAGATCTGGGCCTAAATCCACTGTTTTTTTTCTCACCATGCCATTTCAGTTTGGACCTAGCCATATGCAAATCAGTCTGGAACAGTCCTACTTGAACTTCCATTTAACCCAGATCTCTTGACTGGGGGTGAATGTATGATTTAGTAAGCATTCCATCCATCATTTGTTTGTGTAGCACTTTTCACCCTAGGTGGGATGGGTATGCCCAGACGTGGGTCCCATGCTCACTGTGCCACTGGATTCAAGCTGTACAAAAGGGGGTGGTGATGGACGGGGCATCTGAACCAATCAAACACTCACACCCAGTCAACAGACCTGAGTTTAATCCATCACCGTTCTTTAGCACACTCTGCCACCCCAGTTCAGATATGGCCATATGCAAATCAGTCTGACCCTGTGCCTCTGGATTCAAGCTAGCCTGGCTGATGAAGGGTAATACCCAGAATCTGGTCCCAGGATGCTAGTTTCCTGTCCAGAGAGGACCTGACTTGGCAGTTCGGTCTGCACTGTTCCCATGAGGAACAGGATCAAGACTGATTTGCATATGGCTGGGTCTAAACTGGGGTGGCATGGTGAGGAAAAGAACAATGGATTTGACCAAGATCTCTTGACTGGGGGTGAATGTATGATTTATTCAGCATTCTGACCATCATTTGTTTGTGTAGCCCTTTTCAGCCTAAGTGGGATGGGTAGGCCCAGACTTGAGTCCCTTGCTCACTATGTCACTCGATTCAAGCTATCCTGGCTCATGTAGGGTAATACCCAGAAACCGGTCCCAAGATACTTGCTTGCGGTCCAGGGAGGACCTGGCATGGCAGGTTAGTCTAGACTGGTCCCATAAGGCTGGACTGTTCCCATGAGGCACAGGGTCAAGACTGTTTTGCACATGGCTGGGTCTAAACTTGGGTGGCATGGTGAGCAAAAGAACAATGGATTTAACCCAGGTGTCTTCACTGGAGGAGAATGTATGATTTATTCAGCATTCCATCCATCATTTGTTTGTGTAGCACTTTTTACCTTAAGTGGGATGGGTATGCCGAGACGTGGGTGCCTTGCTCAGTGGCACTGGATTCAAGCTAGCCTGGCTGATGAAGGGTAATACCCAGAAACCAGTCCCAGGATGCTTGTTTCCGGTCCAGGGAGGACCTGGCTTGGCAGTTCTGTCTGGACTGTTCCCATGAGGCACAGGGTCAAGACTGATTTGCTAATGGCTGGGTCTAAACTGAGGTAGCATGGTGAGCAAAAGAACAATGGATTTAACCCAGATCCCTTGACTGGGGGTGAATGTATGATTTTTTCAGCATCCCGTCCATCTTTAGTTTGTGTATCAGTTTTCACCCTAAGTGGGATGGGTATGCCCAGAACTGTGTCCCTTGCTCACTGTGCCACTGGATTCAAGCAAGCCTGGCTGATGAACGGTAATATCCAGAAACCAGTCCCATGATGCTTGTTTCCAGTCCAGGGTCTGGCAGTTTGGTCTGGACTGTTCCCATGAGGAACTAATTAGTTATACTTCTCGCATTAGAGCTATCCAGTCACTTTTTTAAAACTACAACTAATGTAATTTTCTCTCGCCCCGCACATATAAGTAGAACCACAAAGGCATGAAATTCGAAGTGAATCATTGATTCTAAATGTACATTCCATTTACTTTTATTAAAAACAAATAGTTCTAAAAAACTTTTTTTTTTAAATGTTCTTCTTATTTTGAGTTTGTCACTTGAAGAGTGATCTTTTTGATTTTATCAACACCTTATCATATTCCAATTTCTTGGCATGAACATTTCATATTTAATACAGTGCCTAGTGCCAATAAACAATTTTACATAAAAAACATGTATACAACCACAAGACAAAAAACCTCCTTGGTTTTAAAACTTGTGGTTGTATACATTTTTTTAATGTAAAATTGTTCATGTTCATGTTAGGATCCGCGAGCAGTGTAAAGTGATAAAAGTGTAGGGCATGTGGGATGATTTTCTCGACAAGGGCTTTAAGAAAAGGGCCTACTGGACATGGGGGTCTATAAACCAAAGTACCTCCCAGCAAGAAGTGAGGGGAGATGGTAACGCAGAAATCAAAGACTTCTCCCTCCCAAATCTCCAAGGACTTGCCTATGTGGAAAAAACACTTTTCTTTAAATACTCTACTCCTCCTCCCCTTCCAGTTTTCAGCTCGTTAGATTTTATATCCCCCAGCTCAATCACTGGGTTGGAATGTTCAGTAAACCAGTTCTCAGCAATGAAGAGCAGATCTAGAGGCTCATTCAAGAGTAAGTCAGAAATACCTTGCGAGTGATTAGAGACCAAGCGTGCATTGATCACAGCTGCTGTAATTGAATGCCCTATCAAACTTTTACGTGGGCGGGAGGTGAGAGGGGAGAGGTCAGCCGACCCTGCGGATAAACGGAACTTACAATGGCTGAGGATGGTGACCTGGTTAGCTAAACCCTCCCATCTATCCATCCTTTTACATAACTATGGGCGGAGGGAGAGCAGAGAGCAACTCATCGCAGTTGTAGGGCCGGTAAACAGGCTTACTGTGGGGACTCAGACAGGCAGCATTGGGGACGCAGGCCCCTTCTGGGACACTGATGGCATAGATGGACGTGACTATATTGTGAGAGAACAGTGGAGACTCTAATTCTATTTGGCTTGTCCTGCTGTCAGTCTTGGTAGGATGGGTGGACTTGTTGCACAGTAGTGTTTGGTCCATTGTTCATGCACTGGGTACAGGTGTTGGGAGAGATTTTGTGTGTGGTGTTTATTTGTTGTTTGAACATTGAGTGACTTTCATTGGATAATTAAGTGGAGACTTCATTTAGTGTTTTTATCAATGAGTCTAGAGTGAGTTGTAACTTTAGGATGTGTGAAATAAGAGAAGTGTAGTAGTGGAGAATGGTTGGGTGGGCAAGAGCTATATAGGGTCATGGATCTCTGTAGGGTGTGTGAGAAAAGGAGGGGTGGGGGAATAGGTCTGGGCAGGAGTGTGTTGATGGCATAATGTGGTACTATTGTGTGGTGGGAAAGAAAAAAGTTACCTATTGTGTAGTAGAAAGAGAGTTGGGTGAGAAAGGGTGAGTGTCCAGAAAACATGGGCTTGTTTTCAGTGTTAAGTATGGTGAAGGGTCTGTGTGGTGTATAAAAGATGGGGTTGTTTGGGGAGTAAATGCTGCCGGTGTCTTTTGAAATGGAATTTTGGTGGTGTAGGGGAAATCTGGGAGGGGTGCATATGGTAGTTGAGTGTAGGGAGTGGGCCGGTAGTTGAGGTTTGCAGAGTAATGGAATGGTGAGAGGTGGTAAAGTCGGGATGGGCTGTTGAATGAATTGGGTATGGTGCTGATGTGTTCTGGATTTGTGATGTGGAGGATTGGGTTTGGTTAGTGCGGTAATGTAGAAAGGGAGCAGATTTAATGTATATTGGTAGCTTGGTGCAAGAGAGGGATATGGTATGGGTGATTCTGGATTGTGACCTCGGTGTAAGCTGAGGGGGTAATTGGAGAAGTAGTGAGTGTCTGTGACTTCAATGGGAGGATGAGGTTGGAGATGGTTCTGTTGGAGTATGTTTCTGGGTAGGGTAGTCAATTGCTAATGGGGTTTAAAAGCAGTGTCTGAATGTATGTCTGTCCTTCTCACCAGTATAAGTTGTGTGGGAGGTAGTGATTGGCGGCCTCAGGTGAGTGGACCCAGCCTCCCAGATAAAGAGGAGCACAGTGGGGTTTGGGGTTTGTGGGTGAGTGTGGTTCATGAAGTATTTGGATTTGCAGGGTGCAGTTGGTGCAGAAAATGGTTTTGAATAGTGGACAGAAGAAGGTAGTGAGTCGGACATGCTATAGGGGTGGTATGGAGCAGCAGACAGTATGTTGTTGAAGGAGAGGTTCTTGTGGTTGAGTGGATATATGGTTGAAGTGCCAGTTCTAGAGACCAGTCCATGGGAGTGGCTCAAGTGGCACCAGCAGATATTGTTTTGGTTGAGCTTGTGGTGTAGAATGGTGGTATCTGTGGTCCAGAAGTAGTATCTATTTGGAAGGTCTGAGTAGGTTGTACAATTTGTGTTAGTGGAGGGCATTTGAAACAAACTGATGTGTGCCGTCTGATATTTTATCCTCTGTTGCCTGAGATAGGATGTTGCCATATATTTATATGTATATATAGTGACTTCCCTCTTGATACTTTGGGGAGGTGTGACATGTAGTATGGTTCCAGAGGGTATGCTAGTGGTTTTGCTATGGATAAGTTGGCTCGTAAGAGTTTCAGTGCAGTTGGAGTAGATGAGGTCCAAAGGTTTGGTAGCATTTATATGATCCATAGTTGCACTATTCTGCTGTAGGTTTAAACCTATTATAACTGATAAAACCCCACAAAAATGGAAATAGCCCTCATCAGTGTAAGAATATAAATAAATATAAACACCTGCAAAACTGCAAACTAAAACACTGTTCAAAGAAAGTGAAGTGAGAGAAAATGCATCATTTTATTTTATTTCTATAGAGGACAACATATTTTAACTTTGTTGTACAAGGGAGCAGCAAGAAACATTGGTCTAAAATGATTCTGCTTGAATTTTGTTGCTTGAGTATATCACTAAAATATTGCTTCTTCTACTTTTTATTTCTTCCAGTTTTGTGTGGCTGGATTAAAGGTGCAGGATTTAGAAGTATGTTCAGGCTGGACACCATTATTTTATACATGTTAGAGAATGTGGGAGTATTAAAATGGTATTTGAATTTTTGGCAGTGGTTATTTATTTTACTGATTGGTAAAATGGCTGGCACATAACAATCTTTGCCAACCAGACTATCACATTTACCCACAGACAGAGAATGGGCAAAAACTCTTTGATACATTAGCCCCCTATTCTAACAAGTAAGTATTGATAGCAGGTTACCTACCAAGCATCCAAGATTTTAAACATTCAATGCACGTTTTGGTGACAGGCACCTGTGAAAATAGTGGTTTCAGCATACACATAGTATAGGGGTTAAAACATGACGTGATTGTCCACATACCAATAACATTCATTGTTGTAAGGTGCTCCATTAGTATATGTGATACCTTCAACTGATCCTGGCTTTTTACCTAACCTCACTTTACTGCTGGATTTTTAGCCCCCAGTTATCAATTACAAAAATACAATATGATGTTTGTTTAAAGGGGCATGACTGACTCAAAGTGAAACATTTGTCATGGGAAACTTGGCTATGAACTTCCACATAACAGCAGCACTACTTTAATGCACTCCATGCAAGAAAACAATGGTGAGCATGCTTTTAAAAGTCAAGTTTTGGGTGCCTTACAATCCGGAGCTACAAATTAATCTGGTGTAATTTAAAATGTTTAAACTTTTCACAAAGTACAATGTTGTTTCTAGGGTTGACCATCAATATAATGTCATCTTGGGAAGCAACCTTTATTACGCGGACATTACACTGCGATACCTTCACAACATGGCAGTTCCAGCAACCGCGTTTATACAACGCAGTGCCATTACAACGCAAGTTGTTACAACAACTTGCTCTAGATGTCAGTCTAGACTAAGGAATAGGATGATTTACTACTCCAATCCTTCCCAACTGTTGCACACACTGCAAATTAGTAAATTATACTATTCCTAAGTCCAGCGCGCCATCTAGAGCAAGTCGTTGTAACAACTTACGTTGTAATGGTACTGCGTTGTAACAACACAGTCATTGTAACAACCGCATTGTAAAGGCACGCAATATAATGACTTGCATTGTAAAGAGTCATATTTGTCATTTATTCAGTAAGAGATAGGTGAATTATGACTAACTGTGTCCAGTAAATTGTTTATCAAGACATTTGAATATTGCACTCATATTTTTTTAAATCTATGAATAGACCTGCAAACCAGAGAGTATTGACATAGTGAGCCCGAGAGGTAATGAGATATGAGAGAGGGCAATGAGGTGTGAATACAATACACAGACTTTCTATGTTTAAGACAGACTAACACTAGTCCATGTGAGAGTGAGTTAGAGTGCAATACACAGAGGGGCATATTATCAAGGCAGGCGAAATGAAATTATCGCCACTTTTGCGGCCGTTTTCGGCCGCAAAGCGGCGATAATTTCATCGCCCTATTAGCAAGCTGTCGGTAACATCAGTTAGCGACAGCTTTTAGGTGATAGCGAGCGGTTTGGGGCCCGCTTTACATGTCAGCGATATTTATCGCTAATGACATGCAAAGTGGGCGGACCCAACCAGTTAGTGACTGAAAGAAGTTGCTAACGTCGCTATCACCTATTAGCATGGCAGGCGTAGCGCTAAAAAAAATTGCGCTAAGCGCGAATATCGCTATAAACTAACACCTGCTCAGACCGGTTCTTAGCCATTATATCCAATGGGAGGTGGATATTCTGGCTAAGGCCCTATTGGCGATGATGCGTGAATATCGCTGGTTTTCCAGTGTTATTCACGCATTTCGCCGCTATCGCCGGTTATTTTATCGCATTGGAGATAAACGTTACTAATAGCACGTTATCTCTTCGATAAAGTCCGGCAATGTTTGGCGATAAAAAAAATGTCGCTAAGCTTCTTTAGCGATAAATATCACTAGTTGTTGATAATATGCCCCAGAGTTTCTAAGTTTAAGACTGTCTAACATAAGTCTGTTTGACAAACTGCCTTTGGGAAGATACTGTAGAGTTTGCCTTACATCTCATTTAAATTAAATATGTGTTTGAAAAGAAATCACTACAAAAAGTAACATGTGTTGGTAGCACTGTTTTGTTTACTTTAGGGGTTAGGCAGCTGAATAAACAGTGATATGCACATATTTGAAAATATTGAGAAAATACCATTGAAAGCCACAAAAAATAAACACTGAAAACAGGACAGCCTATCTATAGTACAGGACAGAGTTAAGCATCTCTGGTGGTTCTTTGAGTAATCTGAGTTTGATGTTTTTGGCCGCATTCTTGGAGAGGTCAGAGGATAGATGAATTTGAAAGACTTGACATCTGATTTTTGCAGTCTTTTGTGAGTTTTGGGGGCCCAATATGACTAGATATATTTATATTGGCAGGTTTTGATGGGTCGTGGACAAAGAGGACCCTTGGGTGAGAATATTTGGTTGAGGAGCTGAATCAGGACCATTGGCTTCATTTGGGTTTTGTGGTAGCCCTCATTTTGGGTTGGGGCTCATATAATGCACAGTTTTTATTGTGATGTGAGGTCGTTTTTGGTTCTGTGTGTTGAACATATCCCATTTCTCAGATGAGCAGCACTGAGGTTGGTCGGTGTGCCTAATAGTCTCAGCAGAGGGGCCTTTCATCAAGCCAAGTATGTGTGGTTTGTTCTGTGGTGTAAATGTTAGACCTGCCTTTACTTTGGCGCTTGTAAGGGCATTTGTTCGGGTAGATGGAGGATCAGAATCTATGGAAGGCTTCAGATTTTTGTAAGGAATGTATTGAGGTGTCTGGTTTAGGTCTCTCTTTCTTTTAGGCCAGTATAGAAGGTATTGCATTCTCTAGCACTGTCTCTTATCTCTGTTGAGCACTTTAATTGGAGATACTGCAGTGGGGAAATTCGGTAGTTCAAACCCTAATGTGGTAAAGCGTAAACTGGTCCAGGTGATTAGGCAGTTTCAGAGATCCCTCGTATTGTCTTTATGTGGGGATGACGTTTCAGAAATCTTCTTAACCTGGTCCTATAGCATTATGATGCAATGCTGGAAGATGAGCTCTGGCACAACAGGACCTACTTGGAACTTTCCATTTCGGGTTGATGGCTACTAAAAGTTCTAAGAAGGGAGGAGGTCCAGCGCTAACATTTATGCCAGCATCCATTTGTACAAACATGAAGTTGGGTTGTTGTGCTTGTAGGACCCCTCCTGCCTAAACATGCCTGTAATAGTAGCCTGGATTTTCTTCTTTTCTGGGGTCACTGACATAGGTGACTTTCCGTGAAGTAGGTGGATAGACTCACAGTGCATCTTGGTGAAGTAGTCACTGAATGCAGTGTTGTCTTCATCTCACTATGAGTCTTGTGTCATAGTGAAGTCACTGAAGTTGGTGATTCTGCTGGTCCACTGCTGGCGACAGGGTTGTTTTGTGTGAAGATGTCAGCCTCTTCTTTCTCATCATCACCTCCCACCACGATTGTACTTGCAGCTGATGTTCCCCAGTTCTCCTTGGAACCACAAAAACGGGCACTGGAGAAAGCCAGATACCCTGAGGGTAAGAGAGGTAACCGGAGTATATCCTCCCAGAAAAGTACAACACGAAAAAATACTCCAGTGGACCACAGGACGGTCAATTGAGTAAAGTATACAAAACTTAGCCCGCAGTCTATAAGGAAGAGAAGAAGGAGCTATTAGGTGGTATACCTGTATGGTTGTGTCTAATGCAACCGTGTTCATTTAGGGAAATACACTAATCTTGTTTATATTACCCTCACACACCCTAGTGGTGTCATGCTTCATCATCGGGTCACCCCGACCCCTACAAGTCGGGGTGGGCTCAACCACAGTGTTGGGAAGCTCTTCTAATATATTCAAGGAGGGGGCTTTACGTAAAATAAAATCACCTAGATAGATCCCCAGTTTCCCTTTATTTTGGGGTCTATCCGGGAAGTTAAAATGCTGTATAAAATTTATTTATACAATTGGGTCTGATCAGGATGTTATGGTCCTATGACCCTAGTGCCAACATGTTTCAGTCCTCTGTGGCCGTGAAGGTCCGGGACCTTCTTCAGGGCATGGGAGCCCCCTGGGTGAGGTAAGGATGGGATTCCCTATCCTAACAATATGGAGAGGGCAGAGTAGCTGCTCCTCTAGTGTGAAGTGTACTGTCCGTGCGTGCTGCCAGGCTGCGTCTGGGGAGAAAAACAGGTAAAAACAACATCACAAACGTATACACAGTTCACTGTTGTCTGCAATTGCTTGGATGGTCAGCAACGCATGCCAGTGTCGTGAGCATGCTTTAGCTTTAAAGTGTATGCTTGTTTAGGAGTATAGCCCCTGCTTGTGCCATACAAGAACATGCCTCCGTGACATATCGTGGATTATGTGGCGGAAATCAATGTCTCAGTGGCGGGGTGATCGCAATCTGATGTATTACATTCATTAGTGACTTGTGTAAATACACTTCTCAAAATAGCACATGCACTTGGAGAGTAAGTCTCAATCATATTCACTCAATTATTAAAAAATATAGTTATCTGTAGTACTGATGTCATTCAATTCAACACCCTATGATCATGCACAACTACGTGGCTCAATACTGTACCCAATTGGGAGAGTCGGCTTGCTTCACACAGGACCGGTCAGCGTGAAGGTGGTCCTAGTGGTATGGTGTGATTTTAAATGCTGTTGTTGTTGGAGGAGAGCAGGGCGTTGGAAAACGAGTGATATCTGCTCGGTCGCGCTGTGAGCGAGAAAACTTACTTGCACTGAAGATCTCACCCAGCTGTATGCCTAATTCGGTACCGGTCCTCGGCTTGAGCAGCCGCCGAGATCGGGAGCCGGTTTGTTATAGTTCAGAGGTCGGCATCAGCATTATATGGTTATGCATATGGTTTGCGAGACACGATACTTAACTGTGCTGTCAAAGCAAGTAGAACTACGTTTGGCCGACAAACTACAAATCCCATCACTACTCCCTGTGACACGCTACGTCTTGACGCACCACGTCAATCACGCATGCGCGGCTTCCGCAACACACGCTGATGCCGACCTCTGAACTATAACAAACCGGCACTAGGGTCATAGGACCATAACATCCTGATCAGACCCAATTGTATAAATACATTTTATACAGCATTTTAACTTCCCGGATAGACCCCAAAATAAAGGGAAACTGGGGATCTATCTAGGTGATTTTAATTTACGTAAAGCCCCCTCCTTGAATATATCAGAAGAGCTTCCCAACACTGTGGTTGAGCCCACCCCGACTTGTAGGGGTCGGGGTGACCCGATGATGAAGCATGACACCACTAGGGTGTGTGAGGGTAATATAAACAAGATTAGTGTATTTCCCTAAATGAACACGGTTGCATTAGACACAACCATACAGGTATACCACCTAATAGCTCCTTCTTCTCTTCCTTATAGACTGCGGGCTAAGTTTTGTATACTTTACTCAATTGACCGTCCTGTGGTCCACTGGAGTATTTTTTCGTGTTGTACCCCAGTTCTCCTTACCACCACAACCACGTTCAGGATTTTTTATAGGGGCTCCTCCCACTTGATTGGGTGGTGTTTTTTCATATGGGACAGTTGGCCTCCAGTACCATAATTTCTACCAGGTTTACCTCTACGAACAATTGTGTGGCAAATCCTGCATACTGCTAAGTGCTCCTCTTCTTTGCTAACTGTAAAAAAAGTCCCAGACAGGGGAGAACCACTTCTTTGTTGTTCCACCGCCAATGCCTGGAGAAGCCCTGGAGGTAGGTGGGTGTTTTTTCATGGCCTATCTGCTTCTCCTAAAGTAGCGGTTGGTGCATATCTCAGCAGGGACATTGCAAATATGGAATACGCCGGTACTAACTGTGCCACATCCTTTGGAGCAGGTTGAATAGCAATGCCAGACTCCTCTGTGTCACTTCCAACAAGACTGCCTCGCCGTCGTCATCCTCCTCGTCATTCCCTTCAATAAGTCTAGGTCTTTCAGGAATTTTTCTTTCCCTTGCTTCTCCTGTTGTTTCTTAGACTCTCACCATCATCATGAGAAGTGATGCTTGAAGAAGATGGTGGAGTAGTGTCCTTCCTTTTCCTTGCTGGAAGCCAACGATTCTAAAAGAGGAGGTTTTTGCTCAGAAGGAAACATATGTACTAAAAATATACTATTGTTGTCTGTGGCTGCTGTCCCCTTCACTGTGTTTCCTGAAATTATTCTGTGCTACTTTGCAAAAGGGACAAATCAAATTCAAGGTCACTACTCATGGGCGTCACCATAATTCCAGTGGCTGTCTTACTGATAGACATGGTCTTGGGCTTAGGTTGTGGTGATGCTGTTGATGCAGGAGTGCTTCTCGAAGCTTGCTCCCCAGAGGCCAGTGCAGCAG